>NC_141694.1:1835718279-1836407029 GCF_964263255.1 Lissotriton vulgaris
TAGCATTAAGTAAGGATGAGATAAGCCTCCCGCATTCTTTGTGATTAAGGCGGAGCAGATCCCCCGGTAACCCGTCGGGCCTGCTGCTTTGTTTGGCACTAAAGATTTGATCACATCTTCCACTTCCTTAGCTGTGAAGGGGTGGGCCACACTCTCCCCAGAGTGGCCCATTGATGGTAATGTAATCGACCCCTGCCTATCAACTAGATGGGTGTTATAAAGAAGGGAAAAGTGATCGAACCATGTTTGCCCAATAATATTGCACGTGATAAGGGTGCTGTCAGGCCTGTCCCTGGTCCTTACCAAGTTCCAGAAACCGCCAGAGTCCCTCCCCACACTGGCTACCTTTAGTTCGCGCCAGAACTGGTCATCCCAATCCCTCCTTGCCTCCCTAATGGAGAGCCTATAATCCTTCCTAGCAACCCGAATCAACTCTGAATCCTTCAGCTTGACAGCCTTCACAAGGGCTGAAATCGTCTGCCGACACTTATTAGAAAACCAGCCCGAATTACCCTTTGGTTTCTGGTGGTCCCTTGCAAGGGAACCCCTACTCGGTTTTATAAATAGGTTTCCCAAAGCATTAGTGGTATCGCAAAAGAGCCTAAATACCTCTGAGGGATCCAAGGTGGTAGTGTCCAGCTTGGTCAGGGCCGCTTTCATCAAAGCCTCTATATTCTGGACCTTCCCCTCGTCCAGGGCAACCATACACCATTTAAGGCGCCTCCCTCCATTTGATGGACGAACTTCTGAGGTTGTTCTTAATACTGCTGGTTCCTGTGAGCCATTTGTGAGCAACCACAAAGAGTCTAAACTTAAAGATCCTCACTTGTTCATTTCACCTGAGGCGGAAGCCGGGTGAGGGCGAGTGACACGCATAGCGCTGACATACAAGCGATTTTTATACAACAGATGCACTTGTTTTTAACTTGTTCCCTTATGTTGTGTTGTGTTTCTATTTTGCACAGTTTCTAAAGCTGACTACTAGCTTCTGTGTTTATCTTGCTGTTGCTCGGCACTTTTGCACTTTTAGGCACCTGAGGCGGAAGCCGGGTGACCTTAGACCTTTCAGTATTTTAAAAAATCCTTCTCCCTCACCTTGCATCTCTTCCTCTCTCGCGCCGCACTGCCCTGCCTGCAGCCTTCCTTACGGCACATAGAGGTGCTTAGGGAGTCCCGGGGACCTGCAGACGCGCATTTGGTGGTGGCCATCTTGGGGGTAGGCAGTTGCACGGGCGGCAGTCTAGTGGTGCAGCTTCGCACCGGACGGCCAGCGACGCCTTAAAACTGCGAGCAGGCAGTGCCCTGGTTAGATCCTCACTTGTTCATTTCACCTGAGGCGGAAGCCTGGTGTGGGCGAGTGACACGCATAGCGCTGACATACAAGCGATTTTTATACAACAGATGCACTTGTTTTTAACTTGTTCCCTTATGTTGTGTTGTGTTTCTATTTTGCACAGTTTCTAAAGCTGACTACTAGCTTCTGTGTTTATCTTGCTGTTGCTCCGCACTTTGCACTTTTAGGCACCTGAGGCGGAAGCCGGGTGACCTTAGACCTTTCAGTATTTTTAAAAATCCTTCTCGCTCACCTTGCATCTCTTCCTCTCTTGCGCCGCGCTGCCCTGCCTGCAGCCTCCCCAGCCTTCCTGACGGCACATAGAGGTCCTTAGGGAGTCCCGGGGACCTGCAGACGCACATTTGGTGGCGGCCATCTTGGGGGTAGACAGTTGCACGGGCGGCAGTCTAGTGGTGCAGCTTCGCGCCGGACGGCCAGCAACGCCTTAAAACTAAGTGCACTCCCCTCCGCGCAGCAGACGCGCGCTGCGGAGGCGCCTAAGGAGCGCCGAAGGAAAGCCCATCTGCACCCGTCAGCGTCCCGGCTTGTAGGGTGCCCTTCAGGATGATAACTTTTACAAGGGACGAGCTTCTCGCTCTTAGACACACGAACAATATTTGCTCTAAGGTCTTTCCTATGTCGCATCGGTCAAACAATAGGTGTACGGCTTGAAGGCTGGCAACCAGGCTATGGCTTATTGCTCTCTGACCCCTCCCTCTCATAGCACCAGCTGTCTACTGCTTAACACCAGATCTTTAAGCAAGCACGCGCTTGACATTTATAATCTCTTGATAGGCTCCAGATCCGACTGTCTGTTCCTGACAGAAACTTGGCTGGGTGACGGTGCTGGACCTGACATTGCCACTGCCATCCCCCCGAGCCATGTTATCTACAGGAAAGACAGAGCCAATGAGAAGGGGGGTGGTGTCGCCCTGATTATCGACAGGCGCATCGCTTGCTCTATTATTCCCTCGGACAACATTACAGATTGTGAAGTTCTTGCTTTCTCCCTCTCCCTTTCACCTCATCAATCCTGCACTGGGCTGCTGGTCTACAGGCCCCCTGTTCCTATGGGCACTTTCTTTGAAGAACTCCACTCCTTGATCCCCACACTATGTCTTAGGTCTGACCACTGCATTTTACTGGTCGATTTCAATATCCATATGGAAAAGGAGGACGACCCGGACAGTATCAAGCTCAACAACGTCACCACCTCCTTACAGTTTCTGCCGTACCTTCGTTCCCCCATACACTGTAAAGGACATACTTTAGTTAAAATTTTCTCTACTGTTCCTGTGGTCCTGACTTCCCTTGCCCCTGTTCTATGGTCAGACCACTTTTTAGCGGATTTTGTGATCCCTCTCACTATAAAGAAAGTAGCTAACGGACAATGGCGCGATGCGCTTCCTTACAGAGCTTTTCAGCATGTCTCCCCAGCCATGCTGTCAAAGGCCTTAGATACCCACCCTTGCTACTAACAGGCTTGCTCGAAACGGACCTTGACCGTTTTCAGGACTGGCTGACGGAACAAATTGCCGTCCTTGCGCCCCCCATCCCCCCCCCATTCCGCCAAAGTCGCGTTCGGTCAGGTCCTCTGCCCCGGCTCTTGCCGCCAAACAACGACAATGCAAACAAGCCGAACGGACTTGGCGCAAACTTTATGAAGCCAGTGCTAAGGAAACCTACAGGGCAATGACCAGGGACTATGATCACGACATCGCGGCTAGCAAAAAATCTTATCTGGCCAGCAGAATTGATGGCGCCTCCAACTCCTGCAAAGAAATCTTCAGGATAGTCAAAGATTTCATCTACCCCCCTGGTCCACCCCTAAACTGACTCATTCAGAGTCCTGGATCTCCGAACTGGCAGACTTCTTTACCAGCAAAATCAGGACTATCCAGACCTCTTTTGGGACCGCCAATTTGAGTCCCCCTCTCTTCTCAGGATCTCTCGATCCCCCCCAGACCTTGACCACTCCCTCCCTCTGGAACTTTCCTCCATTGTCTCTCCAGTCCTCCCTAGACCTGCTCTCCAAATTAAAATCAGGCTCTCCTCTCGACCCGTGCCCTGCTAAAATTCTGGCACAAATGGCCCCTACCCTTAATCATCTCATTAATCCCATACTCAACCTTTCGCTCAACACAGGTGAAGTACCACAATCTTGGAAGCAGGCCCTCATTTTGCCTCTTCTGAAGAACGCTAACCTGAACCCTGAATCACATGTCAATTACAGACCCATTTCCCTTTTGCCAGCTCTGGCGAAAGTGGTTGAAAAACATGTCCACACCACTTTGTCCCACTTTCTAGAATCTAATGATATTTTACACAAATCCCAATCTGACTTCCGCTCAAATTTGAGCACCGAAACAGCTCTGCTTGAGGTCACTGAAGTGATTAAAGAAACCCTGGACAGGGGAGGAAAAGCTATGCTGGTGATGCTTGACCTCTCTGCAGCCTTCGATACCGTCCCCCATGACTGCCTCCTTTCCATACTCTAGGAGGTAGGTCTAAGGGGGACAGTGTTTAGATGGTTCAGGTCATTCCTCACTGGCCGCCAGCAAACGATCTGGGCTCCACCTTTTTCTGCTGCAATGCCGCCTCTGGAGGTCGGAGTGCCACAGGGCTCAATTCTGAGCCCCTCACTCTTTAACATTTATATGACCCCTCTGGCGGCACTTGCGGAGGACTTTGGGGCCCAGATCGTGTCGTACGCCGACGACACTCAACTCCTGTTCACCTGTGACAGGGGACATGACTTCGACGGGGCATCTTCTTGGGGCTGTGTTCGACTGGTTTAGTCAGCACAGCCTCAAGTGTAACTCAGACAAATCCGAGGTACTCTTCTTCGGCTGCCCCGCTGACCCCAAATGGAAAGAGTGGTGGCCGGCAGCCATGTTCCCTCCCACTGGTGACTCGGGCCGCAAAAAACCTGGACATTCAGATCGATAACTGTCTCTCCTTTAGGGCTCAGGTGTCAGGCCTAGCCAGCAAATGTTTTGCCATCCTGAAGATGCTGAGAAAGTTCCTGCGGCTCCTATCCTTGGAACACAGAAAGACCACTGTCCAGGCCCTGATTGGATCAAGGCTGGACTACTCTAACGTCCTTTACCTTGGACTGCCAGACTATCTCCTATCTTGTCTTCAGGTGGTGCAGAACTCGGTGGCCCGCGCCATCTTCGGCCTCTCCAGGAGAGCAAGGGCCAGTGAGCTTCTTAGAACTCTTCACTGGCTTCCCATGAAGAAGCGGATCACTTTCAAGGCCCTGACCATCGCGTTTAAAGCTCTTCATGGCACAGGCGCCCGCTATCTTCAGAAATGGATCAGTTTTTACTCACCATCCAGATCCTTGCGCTCTTCAACCCAGGCCAAGGCAGTCACTCCCATGATCCGTCGTGCCCGCTGTGGGGGGTGCTCTTTCAAACATCTTGCCCCTCGGCTGTGGAACGATCTTCCTCTCTTTCTCAGATCCAGCCCCAATCTGTTGGCTTTCAGGAAAGACCTGAAGACCTTGCTTTTCCTGCAATAACATCGCCCTGCTGAGCTATGCCCCCTTCATTCGTCCGTCTTTTTCCACTCTGGACTTGCTGAGGCTCCGACAGCGCCGGGACACTACTCGGAGTAGCCGTGCGCTATAGAATGACCCCCTATAACATAACATAACATAACAAAGATAGCGGATTATGGTCGCTATCCGCGGTAGGCAGGACTTCCATGTCACGCATGAAAATCCAGAGCTTAAAATCGAGTGAGATGTAATCTATCCTTGAGGGATGGTCTACCCTATTGAACGTATGGGCTCCTGTACGGTCCGATGATGTTCTACCGTTCGCTGCCCTTAAGCCAAATTCCAAAGTTAAGGTGTTAAGCTGGATGGACCGTTATGACCTTCTCTTAATTGGCGGGATAGTAACCATTATTTGACATTCTTGTACCAGATGGGCCCAATCAAGGAATTCATGTTATCTTTCAGGGTCAGTAAGCACGCCTTGTGAGTGTACACTGTCAAATTTTCATGCATATATCTCTCAGGAAATATGCTGTGGTTTTTAAGTTGAGAGAGCAAGATACTTGCCGCAGTAAGAAGTAAACACACTGAGGCTTGATGTCTGCAAATACTCTTCTTTATTCAGTTGCTTAGTGGAGCCCACTGATGTATATATCCACCTCAACTGAAATCTTATTGTTTCCTCAGCTTTCAACCTGAGATCAGATTCCAGAGTCACTCTTGACAACTTCTCATGGCCTGGCCTGGCTACACGCCACGTAATAGATTAATACCATTCTTCTAACCTCCTGGTCGTCTGTGTTCCCCGCCCCCCCCACACACACACACACACATATAAACACTAAAACTGGCATTTGGCTATCCTCCTCTTTCTCTTCTAGAAAGTGAAACCCTACTTCAGTTATCTGTGTCTGGAGGGTTGTGCAATGATTCAAGCACATAGATGGCGGACATTGTAAGATAGTGAAATTCAATCCGACCATGTTTCAGACAATGGTAACAGGTCAAAGAAATGGTAGCGTAAAAGCATGTGAGTTGAGTACTCGCGTTCGAGGCATGTGGGCTGCTGAATTCATATCTGTGCATAGATCGCCGCCTAGTGTTGGGTCCGGATGATTGCACATTGTTGTCCTGGAAGAGTCTTCGAAGTATCACGAGATAGGTGACTCCTCCCCTGGACTACAGTGCGCATGGGCATCGACTCCATCCCCAGGTTGTTTTTTTCCGCCATTGGGTTTGATGTGTTTGAATTCCCTCTTGTTGGAATCGATAGACTACTTTCCTAAGACCAAAAGGTCTTTAGCCTATTCGTCGGTATAGTCTTGCGTTCGGTCCTAGTTCTTCCATCTCGGCCTCGAGCCGGATTCCCTACACCTGCGCGCTTTTGACGCGGAAGGCCCAGTCGACGCTTCAGACCCTATCGACCGTTCATCATGGAACGTAGTCCATTTAAGAAATGTCCAGTCTGCAACTCGAAGTATCCCCACATCGACGTCCACCCGGTGTGCAACAAGTGTCTGTCGCCGGACCACGATGAAGCCAAGTGTATGGCTTGTTCACGCTTCAGGTCCAAGAAGACGCTTAAGCTTCGACGAGCTGCGCGCCAGGAGGCCCAGCATTCTGCACCGGCGCCTGTGGACATCTTCGATACAGCGGATGTCGAGGAAGAATCTATCCAGGACATTAGTGAGTCGAACCCCGCGTCGGACGTCGACTATGACTACGACGCGGATGCTGAGATGTTCGAGGCCGATGAAGTTGTCGAGGTAGGAGAAGACGACGGGGCCCTCGGGGCCATGGAGGATATCTCGGACGAGGAGCTTCCTCAAACTGACTCTAGGGCCCTGCCAATTCATGAGGCTCAGGTCGAGGGATCGCCATCGGGCCTTACCCAAGATCTTACAATGGGTTCTACGGCCCTGCCTTCGGGCTCGGCCACGACATTGCTGTTGAGCCGCACCCTGGCAACTCAAAACCGAAAGTGAAACCTACGGTATCGACACAAGACACTGCGCAGGTGCCGTCCTCGAAACCGAAAGTGCGCATAGCTTTGGTCGGCTCCAAGGCCTCGGAGCCCTCGGTACCAAAGGGTGCTGTCGAGCCGAAGGCTCAAGTCAAGGGCGTCGAGACGAAGTCTGCCGCGCCGAAGACTAAAGTCAAGGTGGTCGAGCCGAGCGCCTCGGCACCGAAGACGGTCGACGCCAGTAAGGGCCTCGGCGACCCGAAGAAAGCTCTCGGCGACCCGAAAAAAGCTCTTGGTGAGCCGAAAAAAGGACTGAGTGACCCGAAGGTTCTCGTGCCTCCGCGTCAACAGGACAGGGCCAAGACCAGCGCACCCCGGGAGTCGACTCCAGGTGAGGTCTCGAAGGATTCCGTCGAACCGGCGCGCCCATCCGCCGCGTTCACCGAGAAGGTTACGGACTCCCTACAACGCATCAGGGACAAGACTTTACCGGTCGGACCAAAGGATCCTCAGCCTCCAAAACCGGTTGAGAAACCGCATAAGGCATCCACGTCCATCCATTTTACGTTGCTGCCGAAGACGGCGCCGAAGGCTTTCGCTCCTAAGGCGGTCGCCGGCGTTCCTCGACGCCGAAGTCCTCAACGGTGGCCCACAGCCTCGACGACCTTTAGTGGACGAGCATCAGGAACACTACATTGATGCCGAAACGGGCAGGCTTTCCCTCCTGAAGCGGAAAATCCCCCCAGAACGTCCAATGGAGTCCTACAAGATCCCTCTCAAGAAAAGGAAGGACTCTGCTTTCACTCCCGTCTTGGTGGAACCACTCTCTCCACAGACTCATGATGTTTCGCCCACTTACTCTGATGTGGACGCTGGGGAGGGTGATGATGAGGATGAGTATAGTTATCCTGTCTATACAGACCCTGAGGATACCAACGAACCCTGGGCCGCTGGTGCTCACCCAGGTGACCCTCAAGCGGGACAAGACCCTCAACTATTTTCTGCAAAAACGTGTCCTACAGAAGACTCTGCAGCTTTCAATGCCCTCATCGAACGGGCAGCTAACAATCACAACGTCCAGCTCCATGCTGACCCTGTTGATGTCGACTTCCTTTTTGATACCTTCTCAGTCTCAGAAAGGACTGTCAAGACTCTGCCTATGCTGAAAGGTGTTCTAAAACATGCTGGCGAGATCTTTAAAGAACCTACCAGGGCGAGGGTGATAAACCCTAGGATTGAGAAGAAATACAAGTCAGCGCCTACTGATCCTACCTACATCAAAGGACAGTTGCCTCTGGACTCCCTTGTCGTCTCGAATGCCCGGAAGAGGGCTAATTCTCAGACTACGGGTGATGCTCCTCCCCCAGACAAAGAATCCAAAGTCTTTGAGGCATCGGGGAAGAGGGTAGCAGCACAGGCAGCCAACATCTGGCGCATTTCAAATACACAGGCGCTTTTGGATCGGTATGACAGGGCACACTATGACACACTGGAGACCCTGTTGCAGCACCTGCCTGATGAATACAAGGAGGCGGCTGAGATGCTTATTCTGGAAGGGAAGCTAATCTCTAACGCTTCGATTAAGTGCGCTCTGGACGCGGCTGATACCGCTGCCAGAGCTGTGAACACTAGTGTTATGCTACGACAACATGCCTGGCTGAGAATCTCTGGATTCAAGCCAGAAATCCAAACCACCATCCTTAATCAAACAGTGAATCCAGATCACCTGTTTGGCCCGGAAGTTGACACCACCCTAGAAAAAATTAAAAAGGACTCGGAAACTGCTAAATCCATGGGTGCCTTACAGTCCCAGCAGTTTCGGGGTGGGTCTTTTCGTCGCTCAAGCACTAGAGGCGTTTCCAGAGGCCAGCTCTCACAGTCCACGCAGTACTACAAGGCCAACACTCAATCCACATACACCAACAAGAGCCGAGGTGGATATCGTGGTAACAGCGCCAAGGGCAGAGGTCGCGGAAACAACAACTCCAGATCCTCTGCCACCAACAAACAGTGACGCCTTGTCACTGCCCCCCGACAATACAACACTGGTCGGGGGGAGACTCCAGCAGTTCCTGCCAGTCTGGAAGTCCATCACCACAGACAGGTGGGTCAGAAAGCTCTTACAATACGGTTATTGTCTGGAGTTAACATCCACTCCACCCAACATACCCCCAAGACACCGTCCTATGTCGGACGAGCATTTGCACTTATTGCAGCAGGAGGTCATCGTCATGCTGCAAAAAGGGGCAATCGAGCTCGTGCCTCTGCAGGAAAGAGGCACAGGGGTCTACTCCCCGTACTTCTTAATACCAAAGAAAGACGGGTCCCTCAGGCCCTTCCTGGACCTCAGGCCACTCAACCAAAACATCCTGTTGGAGCACTTCCATATGCTGACCCTGCAGCAAGTGCTCCCGTTGCTCAGTCAAGGGGATTTTTTCGCAACTTTAGACCTAAAGGATGCGTATTTTCACATTCCACTGCACCCTTCCCACAGGAAGTACCTCCGGTTCACCATGCAAAACCAGCACTACCAGTTCAAGGTTTTGCCTTTCGGAGTCACCACGGCACCCAGGGTGTTCACAAAGTGCCTGGCGACAGTGGCGGCGCACCTCAGGAGACAGAATATCCATGTCTACCCTTATCTGGACGACTGGCTCGTCCAGGCGAAGTCAGCCCAGCAGTGTGCCGCGCACAAGTCCCACACCATTCACCTCCTGCACGATCTGGGATTCTCACTGAATTTCCCCAAATCCCACCTCCAACCCTCCCACATACGGCAGTATCTGGGTGCGACCATAAACACTCTGGCAGCCACAGCACAGCCAAATTCAGTGAGGGTCAGCAGCATGCAGTCACTGATACAGAAGTTCAGACCTCAACACTCGCTTCCAGCAAGAGAGTTCATGCAATTGATAGGCATGATGGCCTCCTGCATCTCCATAGTCCCGCACGCGAGACTACATATGCGCCCGCATCAGGAGTGCTTAGCACGTCAGTGGACTCAGGCTCACGGGCAGTTGAAAGACCTAGTGTTGGTGAGCGGTCAGGCGTACAACTCTCTGCATTGGTGGAATCCATGAAACCTTTGCAAGGGACGACCGTTCCAAGAGCCTGTGCCACAGATCATCCTGACAACGGACGCTTCTCTCCAGGGATGGGGAGCTCATGTACTCCATTACACGGTGCAGGGACTATGGACGCAACAGCAACGGAAGATGCACATCAATGTTCTGGAACTGATGGCGATCTTCATGGCACTAAAAGCCTTCAAAGTACATCTGTGCAACAAGGTTGTGTTGATCCGGACGGACAACATGACGGCCATGTACTACATTCAAAAGCAGGGAGGAACACACTCTCCGCAGCTGTCTCATCTGGCTCAGAGCATGTGGAAGTGGGCCGTTCAGAGGAACATCTTCCTCATGGCGGAACACCTCCCGGGCAAGGACAATCGGATGGCGGACCTGCTCAGCAGGTACAGCCACCAAATGCACGAGTGGGAGATACATCCATCAGTACTCCAACCGTACTTCCAAAGGTGGGGTCATCCAGAGATAGACCTGTTCGCCACAAGGGAGAACGCAAAATGCCAAAGCTTTGCCGCCAGATTCCCACACCCACAGTCGCAGGGCAATGCGATATGGATGAACTGGTCAGGCAAATTTGCGTACGCTTTTCCCCCAGCACCTCTGATACCGCTGTGGGCACGCAAGCTCAGGCAGCACTCGATGACTCTCATCCTGATTGCTTTTTGAAAAACAGGGGACCCCTACAAATAATTAGTTTGCTAAATGTAGGGAATAGTTAACCAATTTTGGAAAAATAGAGAGTGCAACACCCTCAATAGCAAACAGTTATCTCAAAACTGCCCTTTGTATAATCAACATCTGGTATTTACCTTGCGACATTTATGTATTAATAAACAGAACAACATATTTTATCCTTTATATTTTTTGGTTTTATTGTATATATTTTATCTGTGATGTATAAAAAATAGTTTTTTTCTTTCTTTTTTACATAAACATACATAAATTATTTGTGATAAGATGATTTTAATTATATAGACACAAAATACAAATGATTGTATAACATATACATAAAGCAAAAGAATTTTTGTGAACAGACATGAAATTAGGTCGATGGAAAACTGAGGTTGGCAACAAGATGGAGCAGAGAACAAGACTTGAGGTAGGTAATGCGGTGGAATTAAACACTACGCGCGTTTCAGCCTGTGGCCTTCGTCAGGTGACTGTCATTCGTGAAGTGCAGACATAACAGTGTGTAATATGCAACAAAAAATGTTTAATGAGTGAATGCACATGGAATGATGGGTTTCCAATAGGGATAGAATATTAAAAACTTAGAACAGGTGGTTGGCTGATGGCACGACTCTTACTTGGATATTTTTGTCCACCTTAGTTCGACAGATTACAGTTGGATAAAATCAGGCTGGTTTTCAGATATAGGAACAGGTCAGCTAATTGGCTTATAGACTTAATACGTTCAGCCGAACATATGTAGAATATATATTCCAGGGATTCAATTGGATGACTTCAGGGCGCCATCTGCGTTTGTACACAAGGCGTAATCTTTTTAAGCATGTGGCTGCTCAATATTATTAAGGACCATCCGATATCTTTACTGTTTATTTCTTCTGTTTGGTATGGTCCCGCTTAGCAACGATACTTCTATCCATGCCGTGGTCGCTCCAACGTGGGCTCGCCAACCATGGTACACCACGTTTCTGGAACTGTCCGTGGTACCGCATCAAAGGCTACGCCTCACACCCAGCCTTCTGACGCAGAGCCATGGCGACATTCAGCATCCAGATCCGCAACAGCTCAACCTGGCGATCTGGCTCCTGAGGTCTTAGAGTTTGGCTACTTGAACTTGCCTCCCGATTGTATGGACATCCTCCAGGAGGCAAGAAAGACCACCACAAGAGCATGCTATGTGGCAAAGTGGAAGCGGTTTGTCATTTATTGTGCAGACCACAACATTAACCCGCTAGATGCATCTATTCATGACATCATTTGTTATCTTTTCCATCTGTACAAATGTAATCTAGCCTATGCTTCCATTCGCATACACCTATCCGCAATGGCCGCTTATCTCCAGAACAGGCAGCACCTCTCACTCTTCAGGGTGCCTGCCATTAAAGCCTTTCTGGAGGGACTCAAGAGTCATCCCTCCTCGGACTCCACCAGCTCCTGAGTGGAACCTCAATGTGGTCCTCACCCGGCTAATGGGTCCTCCCTTTGAACCGCTGCATTCCTGCGAGATTCAATTCTTGACGTGGAAAGTGGCTTTCCTTGTAGCAATTACATCGCTGCGACGCGTTAGTGAGCTCCAAGCCCTAACTATCCAAGAGCCATTTATTCAAATTCATTCCAACAGGGTGGTGCTTCGCACTAACCCTAAATTCCTTCCTAAGGTAGTGTCTCAATTTCATATTAACCAGACTATTGAGTTGCCTGTTTTCTTTCAAAATCCTGAGTCATTGGCGGAGAGAATGCTCCACACCCTTGACGTCAAAAGGGCCCTGATGTATTACATCGATAGGACCAAGGACTTCAGGAAGACTAAACAACTCTTTGTTGCCTTTGCCCCACAACACAAAGGTAACCCCATTTCCAAGGCAGGTATAGCTAGATGGATTGTTAAATGTATTCAGATCTGCTATCTGAAGGCCAAGAGTACTCTCACCGTTCCACCAAGAGCCCACTCCACCAGAAAGTTGGGGGCCTCCATGGCTTTCCTTGGAAATATTCCTTTGGAAGACATATGTAGAGCAGCCACATGGTCTACCACACACACATTTACAAACCATTATTGTGTTGATGTGCACTCCAAACAGCAGGCAGCTGTAGGGCAGGCTGTTCTAAGAACACTTTTCCAAACTGCTGCAGCTGGCACGGGCGGCCGCCGTTAATGGAGGGACTGCTATGTATTCTATGCACAGATATGAATTCAGCAGCCCACATGCCTCGAACCGAATATGCTACTTACCAGTATGCATCTGTTCTTGGCATGTAGGGCTGCTGACATTCATATCGCCCGCCCTCCTCCCCGGCGCCTGTAGCAGCTGCAGGATTCACATATACTTCTAGCATGGTCCTCATTCACTTAGTTTCACTCCATCTTGGCCGCAATGGCTAAAAACAATCTGGGGATGGAGTCGATGTCCATGCGCACTGTAGTCCAGGGGAGGAGCCACCTATCTCGTGATACTTCAAAAACTCTTCCAGGACAACAATGTGCAATCATCCGGACCCAACACTAGGCGGCGATCTATGCACAGATATGAATGTCAGCAGCCCTACATGCCAAGAACAGATGCATACTGGTAAGTAGCATATTCGGTAGCTCCCATGCAGCTCGCTTCCTCTGATACTTACCCCTCTACATTTTGGATTATTTGTCGAAATATAGACTGTCATAGGATGTCATTTACTACGTTTTTGCCACCTGTTGTACCCATACGATCATTCGTATAGAAGCGGGTATCACTGGCAAAAATGTAGGAGGATTGCCCTCCTCCTTATTCAATGTCGGAATAATAGATGCCTCTGCCTGGTACGCCTTACATTTTGTAATACCTTTTTTTTCATAAAACATTTGGAGTTGTCTTTCATGTCGAGCATTGCTTTCTATGTTTCTCCATTTTGATATATTTTGATAGTAAAAATATTTTTCAAATACCGTAAAGAAGAACTGCCATTTATCAAAACGCTCACCATCTTCATAGTTTCACTTCAAGTCATCAGCATTTGTGCATTTTCCTTCTTTGCCATGTAGTACTTGTTTTTTAGAAAAAACATTAGGAAAGATAATCCACAAAATATACTTTTATCAGTGTACTGTTGAATATTACGCCGCCAACATGACTCACAGGGTAAAACACACTCTGCTGATATCTTTTGTGCGCTGCAGGTCCCAATTTGTAATCCTTGCAAGGTCAGTTTTGCCTCCCATCTTTTTAAGGTAGACTAACTGACTGTTACATTCTGTAGTAACCATACATGTTTACTTCCCTTAGAAATAGCATAAGTGCAATATGAATCACTATGTAAAATGTATTCATTGTTAAGCAAAAAGGTTCTGTGACTGATAGTTGTATTCCGGATTGTTAACTAATGCAATGAACGAAGATTTCACAATAGTCACATTGATCCGTTTTTTAAAATATATATTTAAAAACTTCACAGCTTAAAAATGCAATGAATTGTAATTAGAATACGCTTTTGGTAAAAAAAAATTGCAGTTCTGTATAATTTTTCTTTAAGGTTGTCATAATAAATTCTAGGATGATGTAGCATTTATTGTATCTTCATGTAATTGTGAACAAATGGATGTTATTTTACGACAAATTGTAATATGTTATCACTTAAAATGTGTGATACTGTCTTAAGTTAGTTGTACGATGCAGGGAGACAGCAGAAAGTCTTACTAGGTCTCTGGCTGTTTCTGAAAGAGGTTTTTGTGGGGAAACAAACTGAGAGAGAGTGAAAGGACATTGCTCAACTGTGGGAAATCACATGAAGTGCTTTTCTTTCGGTCCATGGTTTGCGAGCCTTTGGAACCTGCAGGAAAAACTAACTGGATGATACCAGTTCTCCCACAGGGGCAAAAGTATGTTATGTTATTGGTATTGGTATAGCACACAGTCTACCGTTAGTATATTTTTTAGTACTATTAACAATTAGGGGCGCTATTCATTATTCCAGGAGTCACGTTACAAACCACCGTCTAAAATATCTTTGGGGTATTCTGGTCTATATATGTGATTGAAGGTGTTACTTTAAGAAACTGGTCACCATTGTAAGAAGTTCAGTACGGAAGGGATAGGATCAGAGCAAGTAAGAAGATGGGCTGCAACATTCTGCAATCTTCCGCAGACAAACAGGAAACTCCTTTTGCATGGCACAGGAAAAAAAATAGAACACTCTTCGGTGCATACTCTGGCACCATTAAAAGCTTTCTCTCATATACAGTGAACGGGTTCTTACGATGTTAAGTTTTCTTCCTAGAGTTGATAGTTTGGTTTGAGCTCAGAGCACTCCACCTATGATAACTTTGATGACAGCACGGTTGGTTCATGAGAGAAGGTAGCATTGGAGGTGTAACATATTGGGGTGAGTGGGAACATCAGGCGTATAAACCTGCAGTTGTCTTTTGGTTTTACAACGACTTATGCACAGTCTTGGTTGGCTGTCTAAAATGTTTTTGGTAAATGCAACCCTCCTCTGTCTTGAGGTATAATGCTTGCTTCTGTATTCTTTTAGCATCTGACCATTCTATAGAAACAAAGCCTTATTGTACTGAATATTGAGTAAGGATGACCTCCTTTCCCCAGTATTCTGATGCTCATGTTTGCAACTATAGCCATACTGGTGTGTGAAAAAGAATTTGTTTGGCTCTTCCACTATTGGGCAGGAACATTCAGAGTTTGGGAGTCTTTGAAATTACTAGTGCTTGAGAACCCTTATTATAATAAGTACACTTTATTTAAATCGGAGAATCAGGGTCAGTGTGGGCCATAAAATAAGGTAAACATGTAAAACCAGAATTACATTTGAATAAAGGGGCAATGGACGCAGTACTAAAGGGAAGGTTAGATGGAGTAGGAACACAGTTTAGAAGAAAAAACATTAAAAAAATAATTTTGGAGCAAAGATTGATTGAAAAAAATGATATGTAAGAAAGAAAGATACAAACATGAATCCAGAAATGTAGTAGAAAATGGAAAAATTATGAAATAATTATAATTAACCGATTGAGAATTGGACGGTTTGATGAAAAGGCGGCAGGGAAGGATAGTCTGTTAATACGTAATTTGTCTAAGCACATACATTTGTGCAATGTTAACCTCGGTACCACTGCATAGTATAATCGAAAATAGATTGCTTGTTTTAGATAGTTAGACATTCATTTATTTTGACTTTATTTTAAACTTGCTCTGTTATAAAGACTCAAATGTGCTAACTTTCAAACTCCAGGTGAAACCCCAGCCTCACACATACACTATCCTTTTGATTACACTTGTAACTCTTGTTCTTTCATTACAACACTTGCTTTTTAAATGCCACTTGTCTTGCTCTCATCTCTCTCACATTATTTTTTCTCAGTTTTTCTTTCTTACTCTTCAAATTTCCTCTTCCTATATTCTCTGTCTTTGACACTTTCTCTTAAACGTATGCTTTTTTTAGGTGTTTTAACTGTCTTTCACTAACTATAAAGCTTTTCCCTTGCACACTTGAGATGTGCTTTCTCTTTTCGTTTCCAACCTAGCTTTTACTCTGTAAATTAACTCTCTCTCTCTTCTAATTGTCCAAGCAAACATAACTTTCAATATGTTTTTTCATTTTGTGTCAGAACTGTTTCCTTGAGTGTGCG
The DNA here is from genome assembly GCF_964263255.1 of Lissotriton vulgaris. Taxonomy (NCBI): domain Eukaryota; kingdom Metazoa; phylum Chordata; class Amphibia; order Caudata; family Salamandridae; genus Lissotriton; species Lissotriton vulgaris. The sequence continues at coordinate 1,835,734,477 of NC_141694.1, forward strand.
TATCAGTATGACGATGATGGCTACCAGTCCTACTGCACGATATGCTGTGGCGGTCGTGAAGTCCTTATGTGTGGAAACAATAACTGTTGTAGGTAAGGAAAACATCATGAAATGAGCAGAATATATTTGTAAATATTGATCTGTATTGTACGTTCTAATTGCCTTTCCCCCACTCCCCCCTTGCATCTTTCATTTATTTTCTTTTAATGCTGTGCATGGGTAGCCAGTACAGTGTACTTGATGGACAAATCTTTTACTAGTTGTATAGAAGTGAAATTATAAAGAAGATAGGGTATATTTAAAATGGTGCACTTTTAGCAGCCTTTAAAAGAGTAGAATCTGGTAAAAATTTAGTAGCTGGGGCTATTATTTAAAAAGGGTCGATGTGAATGACACATGACATGCAACATTGTTACCTATTTTGAATATCTGGAGTTCATAATTTGCATGTTTAACTGATATATTCAGTGGCTTGAGCATTACCTCCAGCAGGGTATGTCACACATAAAATGCAGGCCTATTCAAAGGTGTTGCTATGTACAGTCAAAAGTCATATTGCCAGACAGACAGTTTGCAAACACTGATTACAATAATTGCAGAACTCCACACATGTAGTAAGCATTGCACCTATCTTTAGCCCAAACTATGAACGATGGTAGATGAAGCTCAGGTAGTCGTGTTAAATGGTCCAGAGAGTGCCCAATACATTTGGTGGCCTTCATTGATGCAAAACATGGGCAGGACAGTGGGGAGTACCAGAGGGATCAACAAGAGAACATTATTGAAGGTAAAACCCACAGTGTTCTATGTGGACAGTGCCAGAGCATCTTCTGTTTTCAAGAGACCAAAAGTAGTATAGCAATGGTTATCCGTTTGTAGACGCATAAGGAGAAATTGGTTTATCTGATAAAGACTTCTAGCTGTAGAATTTCCCAGGCATCAAACTGGATCCAGAAGAGTTTTTTGTGAGCATTTCTCCTGCACGCCGGTAGGTGGCATAATTCGGTTCTGCGTAAGTCATCTGCACCGAAAGTAACAGCTGCAACACCTATATAAGTGCCACCTCGGTGCACTGATGTCCGGTCTTCTCATTCCGCGCCAGCAGAACTGATCATGAGAAGATCTACCCCTTCAGTCAGTTTGACTGGAATTTTTCGACTTTTTGTCAGCTAATTTTGAGGTTTTTCCTCCTGGTGTGGCAGGGATGTTCTCCAGGAAAGCTGGCTTCAAGCTCTGTGAAGGCTGTCATTGACCAATGTCAGTGATAGATCCACATCTTATATGCCGTAGTGTCTCTAGTGCGACCATGAACTGAAGTTGTGCTTAGACGCCACTCCATGAATCCTAAGGCCTTGCGGGGAAGGTGGCAGTCCCGGGGTCCGAAATCCCCATCCCACTCCAGATCCTCAAGACATTTGGGTAAGTCTCAACTAATTGTCGAAGAGGTCTTTGACTTCTCCTCGTCTGTTGGGCGACAAGATGAGAGAGCATCGTCATTTAATGTCTGGCTTCGTGGTGGAGCCTGCACTGACGCCATGCCTTCTCGACTTTCTGGGAGCCGGAGTGATCCCCGCCCAACTAAAAGAGTTTCATGAGACCGTGCTCCTCATATGTGGGCGTCCCTACCCTACCGGTATGTCTTCGGGCCCGCGTCGTTTGAAGGTGCCTCTCCTGGTTCCGTGTTTGTGGCTCTGGCCCCAGTCGGGGCCCAAACATCAGACCGGTGCCGGTTGTACTATCTCGACATTCCCCCAATGCCAGTCCTGAGGCCGACCCTACCAGCACCCACCTAAGGCGCCATCCCCATTCTGATCCCCAACTCCGTTACAGAGCCAGAGGAGCGTCGCCCGACACTGTATTTTGCGCCAACAGGAACCTTGCCTCCTAAATTGGAGCCTGAGCCCTTTTCCCTTGGGTTAGGACACTGGGAGGAATGGAAGGGGTTGTTGGACCCTGAGGAATGCCACCAATCTGAGGAAAACCCGAGCATGGACTCTGTGAGGAACTGGGTGAAGCAAGCGGACTGGATACTTCTCCAGATACTGGTATTAGGCCTCTAAATATGTACTCGCCCACTCGCTTTGGCGAGTAAGATTTTATCAGGTCAAGCTATTTTTGGACCTTTAGATCTGTTCTGGCGTGTGAACTTGAGCTGGAAAGGAACAGGTGTCTTGTTCATTCAGAAACTGAATGAGCAATAAAGATGTGTTTAAATCTTGTTTTCATCTTGACCCATTTGCTGTCTGTTCAAAGACAGAGGTCAAATGTCAGTTGTCCTTTTACTAATTTCTGCTTAACTTATCCTTGAATATGGAGTTTACTTTTCTTTCTCTTACTAAAGGCTTTTGTCAAGTGAGGTGTCTTGCAAACATTGTGAAACAAAAGGCTGCAAGATGTCAGGTTTTTTTCTAACACAATTAAATAGGTTAGAAATTAATACTATAAACATTTCAAAGTATATCAAGTATTACGGAAGCACATTTTAGTTTTGCAATTCAGAATTGTGATGCAACCAAAGATTTAAATAGTAACAAAACCACTCAGAACACTTTACTTGGCTATGTGCAAATGACCAATATTTTCCGAAACTTGTTTTCCAAACATTGTTTACGGATCATTTGTGTCCGATGTGTGGCTAGATTTGCATTATATATGGAGCAAATATTTAGTCTGTTAAATCAAACAAGAATTTTTTGTACAGCAGGAATGCTGAACTAGCGTATGCATATTGAAACTTACTCTCATATGTGATAATGAAGAAAATGGCGGCTCAGTGAATTGAAATATTTGAGTAGGATCACAAAATTTGAAAAAGATTTATGGGTCAAGAGCATTACAATTAGGTCAAGTAGATCATTTAAGTTATTAGGCCGGCGAGTCTAGTAAAAGTGTTCTCAGGTCTGTGGTATGCTGTCTCCCCCGCTACCGTGATTACGGAGGAGGAAACTTCTTATGCAGTGGTAGTGTGGAGAGTGTCTGAGGTCCTCGTTCTTCAGGTGCTCTCTGTGGCAGTCAAGACTAATGTCGTGACAGAAGAGCTGCAACCAGGAGCCCTCCCTACAGAACTGCTATTCCTGTTCAATGACACCATCACTGATGTCTTTTTGGGGACTTGATCCGAACCCCACACAGGGGCTCCTGTGAACAGGATGATCCCCCACCGCCTTGCCCCAAGGGACCCAAACGTCCTCACCCAACACCCTATTCTGGAGAGCTTGGTGGTCTAAACCTCGACATCACAAAACCCATTCCCTACCGCTCCCCTGGATAGGGAATCCAAAAGGGTGTACTCTTTGGCGAAAAAGATGTTTTTCTCCGCCATTCTGACATTGCAGTCCGTGAATAATGCAAGCCTTTTGGGCCATTATTCCCACGCTCTATGGGACACTGCTGCGCAAGTCCTGCCAAACTGTCCCAGAGGAGGCCTGGGCCGTACTCTCGCAGGCCATTGCTGATGGAAGAGATGCAGCGAAGTTCACTATCTGTGGTGGACTTGACACAACCAACTCTTTGGGCATAGTGGTTTCATCAACAATAGCCTTGAAGCACCACTCCTGGTTAGGAACAACTGTTTTTGAGGGATGTCCAATCCTCTCTTATGGGCATGCCCTTTGGTGGCACCCGAGGCGGATTCGGCACTGGAACACGTCAAGGATAGTCGGACTGCGGCCAGATCCTTGTGCCTTCTGTGGCCCCACATCTCCCTCCATTCGCCTTTTGATCCTTTCATGGCTAAGGAAGGGGCTTCCAACTGCGCCAAATCCCTCCCGGCCACCGATCAGCGCATGCTCTCCAGTCTCTGTAGAGGGCATGGTACCCACAGACCTTGTGGGTCAGGCAGCCAGCGACCTGGTCAGTCCACCCTGCCACCCCAGCAGCTGCAGACTCCAAACCCTCCTTATCTGCCCCATTATCCACCTGGCCATCCAGTTTGACGCAGGATTCACCATCGCCTGTTCCACTGGCAGTCCAGCACATCGGGCAAGTTTGTTTTGCAAATCTTCCGAAAAGGCTACTTCCCTTCGTGACTACCCCTCCCTCCATGCCACCATCTCACGAGCGGTTGATGGAGGATCATCTGTACCTTCTCCTCAGTCGTGGCTCTCTTGGCAAAGGGAGCCATAGAGAGAGTTCCAGTGTCAGAGATTGCTGTTCCCGCTACTTTCTGGTTCTCAAAAATGACAAAGGCCTTCATCCTATAGATCTGCGGCCCCTCAACATCTTCAGGAGAAATTCAAAATGCACACATTAGCTCAGGGCTTGTCTGCCCTGGACCCAGGAGACTGGATGGCAGCGTTGGACTTGTAGGACACCTATGTTCGAGGCATGTGAGCTGTAGATCACATGCTTTGCATACTCCTGCCCTCTAGTGTTGGGTCCGGATGTTTGCAAGTTGTTTTTCTTCTAAGAAATCTTTCCATTCACAAGGTAAGTGACTCCTTCTTTCGCTGTTAGTGCGCATGGGCATCGACTCCATTGTTAGATTGTGTTTTTTCCGCTGTCGGGTTCGGACGTTGTGAGAAGTTGGCCTGATATGTAGTGTTTCCAATTCTGGAACCACTGGGTATCAGTCCAAACAAACCCCAAAGATGTCAGGTTGTAAGTCAACCTTGTAGACAAGCTATCCTAATGGTAGCATGGACTAAGCAGCCTTAAAGGCTTAACTTAAGAGGTCGTGTTAAGCGAGCTGTTTTACCACATACAATCCTGTAATCAAATGAAAGGACACCACACAAGTATATATTGTAAAAATATATGTATTTATTTCTAAATTACTCCCCGGTACTCTTTATGAGGAAAGGGGCACAAGCGTTAAATCAAAAGCACAGTAAAACATATAAAGTTGCACAATTATGGATGAGGGCGGGTGGCCACTCAGACCATATACTAAAAAAATGGTATAAGGAACACTTATCGAACAATGGTTAGGCCTAGGGCCTAGAGATTCGCTGGGAGCAGTCAGGACTAGCAATGCTGAAGTCGGGAGTAGCCCACAGGAGATGGGTGCAGCACGGAAAGTGCGGCTCGCACCAATGCAAAGTCAATGGTGCGTAAAAGTTGGATAAAGTGAATTAAAAGATACTTCCGCTGAACCTAGGAACACAAAACTTTAGACACAGACCCTAGAGGTGTGTACCAGTGTAAGGACACCGGCGTTGCAAAGTTACCTCACCCACAGGCCGTGGGTGCACAGGGTCGAAGTGGCGTCGGGTTCTGTCACGCAGGTTCTTGGTGCTTGAAGCTGTTGCAGCTGCAGGCGCTGTGAAGCAGAAGTGTCCGGTGCGATCCAAGGGTGGATCGAAGTAGAAAGGTACCTGAAAGCAGAGGGGACAGAGTCTGGGTCACTCAGCAGTGACCAGGGTGGAACCAGGACGGAACCAGGCAATGTCGGGCGCAATCAGGCGGTTGTCGATAGGCTTCTCTCCGCTGTCACGTGGGCTCTGGGGCATCTGCGACGTCCAGGAGCAGGTCACGATCTGTCCCACGTAGGCTCTCGCCGTCAGCACCGTCGGCTTCAAGATTGCAGCAAACAGCACTTGGCAAAAGCAATCCACGCAGAACCGGGAGATTGCTTATCACTCGAACCAGGAGGGTCAGAGTGGGGGCTCCTTTTTACAGGAGCTGGTGCAGATCTGGAGCAACCAGAAAAGCAAGTCGTATTTCAGTTTTCGTCGGCACAGGGGCCACAAGCCAGCTGGCAAGTGACCGGGCCAACGCGTCGAGCCAACACAGGCAGAAGGGCCCCACGAAGCACTCGTCGAGTGTGGAGGGGTGAGCTTTGGTGCGAGTGGAGCTCGGGGCTGGGGCTTCTCAAACCCCGGTGTACAGCTTCGAGGGTCACTCGTGGGCTGCACGGTCAGCGTCTCGTGGCCTTTTCAAGATGGCGTGCCCCACACTTCCGGTCGCCTCCACGGGTCTCAGCTCTGCAGGGACTGTGGATCGGGCAGGGAGAAGGCAGGCAAGCTTGATCTCGTCGATCTCTGTCGCTCGAGTCCCGGCGGGGACTGCAACAAAGCAAGGGTCGAGGGCTGGATGGTACCTGTTTGCACAGGGTGGTCACTCCTTGACCACAAGGGAGATTCTTCAGTCTTCTCACGTCGTGTAGAAAGTCGAAGGGTCCAGAATTCGTTTCTTATGTTTCTTCAGGATGATCTGAGTTGCATTGGCACTGCTCCCCCTCTTATTCGAATCTGGGGGGTTGGACATCCTGCTAGGTCCCCTCCTATGGGTGGGACCCAGGAAGGGGGTGGTTACACCCCTTTCCTTTGATCCAGGCCGCGCTGGGACAGGGGCTGGGAGGCCCCAAAACCGGTTTGGCCGGATTATGCAAGGGGCAGCCTTGTGCTCCCCAGGCAGTGTCTGGTTTCTTTGAAACCTCCCTACTACAATCCACTATCTCCTGTCTGGGGTGGTTTGACACCGCCCTGCGACAGGAAACCCTTTGTCCAGGCCACCATATGCTGAGTTTCGGTCAGCAGCAGGAGGCCAGACCCGTGTCTGTGGCAGGGGCATCCATTTTGTGGATCTGAGGCTCATTTTAAATCAACCGCGTTTCAGTAAAGTAACATGTCTTCTCCCTCTAGAAGGGTGGAATGCTACCCCCGTCGCCAGAACTGGCGAGGGGGTAGTATTCCAATTCGTATGACACCTTACACGACATGTTTTGATAAAGCCAAACCAAAGTTGCTATATAACCGCGAGGATTATAAGGCGCTTAAGAGTATATGGTATGGCATTATCCCGGATCAGCTTAGGGAGTTGTTCCCGACAGCTGCAGACAGGCTCAGCTCATGCCAGAGCTCCATCTCACATAAAACCACGCACTCTGCCTCCAGGATTGATGAGGCCTTCCATAGGAGTGGCTCACAGGCTATATATGTGTCCAGATATAGGTTTAGATATAGGTATACTATATCTAAGCAAGGGGTGATTACACCCACTTGCCCCAGCTGAGTGATCAGCCAGTTGTGTCAATTTAAGAACCAGCCAGGGGTGGCAAAAGCTATGCTTCAGCCCCTGGTAGGCCTTGGTGGCACCTATGCCCTGAGCACCTATAGTGCATGGTACAGGGGCTGACAAGGAGTCCATTTCCAATTGTGGTATGTACCTATAGCACATGTATTATAAATTTAGAGAGAGAACAGCAGGCTGGCGGTCTGATTAGCAGGCCCACAGCCTCAGTAGGTCGAAAACCAGTGAAGCAAAAAGCAAAAATTGGGGTGACCATAGGATAGCAGACCCTACTCTCCTACAGACGTGTATTGGTGTGCTCTGGTTCTAAGCTGTTCTGCGGGTTCCCCTTGGTACGCAATCCACTCTACACATGTCGGTATTGTTTCGAACGTGTATCCCACTTTTCCGCGTATTGTATCCGTCAAGGAAAACCTCTATTTCGATTGAAGATCTTGGAAAGTCCGTCCGGCCTAACCACGTTGCTCCACTTCGCAGTCGATGGAATAGACTCCATTCAAATTCTGCCCTCAGTCCCGCTCGAAGTATGCGCTCGCCGATTTGCACTATGTGTGCAACTTGTGTTTGTCTCCGGAGCACAATGAACAGGCCTGCGGCGCGTGCAAATCGTTCCGATAGAAGAAAACGCTTATTGATCGTCGGGCTCAAAGTCTTGAGATGCAGAGTCAAAACTACGAATATACTCTGTACATCTTTGGCAAAGGATCCGAGCATGAATTTGGCATACAAGGTGCCAAGGAAGAACAAGATAAACTTGTCTCCATTCCAGAATCGGACTCCGAGTTGGAAGAAGACTTGCAACAAGGTCAACGTACCGTGAGTACCGAACGCCCCTTAACCGAAACTTCAACTCAGCTGAAATAAAAGACTTCGATACCGCCTCCCCCTCTCTCTCCGCCCCCCGTCGAACCCCCCCCCCCCCCGCCTCGGGCCACGGTCGGCACCGACAAGAAGTTTCCGACGCCCCACCCTCCGGCTCGGCACCAAAACACGTCTCTAAGCCTTCTGGCTCAGGATCTAGTCCGAAATCTGGCACCAAGCTGAAACCTTCAGGCTCGAAGACGAAAACCGCTTTGGAGCCAAAATCGTTGACACTAAAAACAAAGCCTCCTTCGGCACTGAAACCTTCAGCGTCGAAAAGTGATTCTACTCTGGCACCGAAATCCTCGGGTCCGAAACTTAAAACTGTCAATCCAAAGCTGCAGGATACGATTTTTGACGCCCCAATACCCAAATCAGACCCAAAACAAAAGGGACTTTATATAAATCCAGATACAGGACGTGTTCTTACTAAGTCACCTCAGAAACGCAAACCTGAGTCAGAGGACGCACCTTTCTCAATTCCTTTCAAGAGAAAGAATGTGGGTACTAACCCTTTCCTCCTCCTCTTTTTCCACTTTCCCCTACGCCAACACCTTTGCATCATTTACGCATCACACCAACTAACTCACCACCTCCACCACCTGATAATGATGATGGAGATGGGGGGTGGGGGGACAATATTTTACCAATAGACCCCTGGAAGACTTATAACACAGATTAACCTACAGTGAGTACCCAGATCTTAACCCTACAAAGCCTTCCTCTCCTGACAACAATGTAGGATATCTAGAATTACTTGCTAGAGCTACAGAATATCATGGGGTACAGTTTCACAAGGACTCTTTAGAGGAAGATTTCCTATTTGAAATGTACAGTACCACACAAAGGATAGTCACACTCTACCTATGCTTAAAGGCATGATGAGACATGCCAACGACATCTTTAAAGGTCCAGTGCGGGCTCGCATTCTCCTCCCCAGATTGATAAAAAATATAAATCTGCTTCCTCAGATGCAGTATTTAATAAAGGACAGTTACAACTAGACTCTTTGATTGTTTCTAATGCCCGTAAACGAGCCAATTCCCTGACTACATGTGATGCTCCCCCTCAGGCCGAGTAGTCAAAGCTATTAGACGCCTCTTGTAAATGAGTAGCTGCCCAAGCAGCAAATCATTGGCGCATTGCCAACACCCAGGCCCTGCTAGCCAGATATGATAGACTCAGAAAAGGGGGTGGTGATGGACAGAGTTTCTGAATTAAGCAGAACACTCGTACCGAGTCAACAGATCAGGGCTTGATCCATCACCGTTTTTTAGCTCACTGCACCATCCCAGCTCAGAACCTGGCTACATGCAAATTAGTCTGTCCCTGGCCCAGTGCATCATGGGAACAGGGCAGACCAAACTACCAAGCCAATTATTTTACTGGAAAGGAAACAAGTTTCCGGGGACCTGTTTCTGGCATTACAGCCATCTTCGGCCCGGCTTGCTTGAATCCTGATGGTGCAGTGAGCAAGGGACTCATGTCTGAGCATACCCTTCCACGCTTATGGTGGACAAAACGATTCAGAAAAGGGGGTGGTGATGGACAGAGTATCTGAATTAAGCAGAACACTCGTACCCAGTCAACAGATCAGGGCTTGATCCATCACCGTTTTTTAGCTCTCTGCACCATCCCAGCTCAGAACCTGGCTACATGCAAATTAGTCTGTCCCTGGCCCAGTGCATCATGGGAACAGGGCAGACCAAACTACCAAGACAATTCTTTTACTGGAAAGGAAACAAGCTTCCGGGGACCGGTTTCTGGCATTACAGCCGTCTTCGGCCCGGCTTGCTTGAATCAGATATGATAGGGCACACTGGGATGAAATGGAGCGGTTGCTACAACACCTCCCAGATGAGCGCAAAGCAAAAGCCCAGGATTTAGTCCAGGAAGGGAAGCTCATATCCAATAACTCAATAGGATGCACTTTAGATACTGCAAACAACGCTGCTAGAGAGATCCAACACTAGTGTGTTACTAAGAAGACATGCATGGTTAAGCATTTCTGGATTCAATGCAGAAGTCCAACAGTTTATTTTAAATACTCCTTCTGAGAATGGAACATGTCTTCTGGCCCGAAATAGATACGTCTTTTGAAAAGATGAAAAAAAGACACAGAGGTAGCCAAGTCTATGGGAGCTCTGCAGTCTCCCTCTAATCAGGGCTCCTTCTAACATGAAGGGTCGAAAACAATGTCCTCAGACAATACTGCCACCTCTTACAAAGTCAACAGCCAATATTCCTCTACACTGCGTTTCTTTAGAGGAGGATATTGAGGCAACAACAACAAAGGTCGAGGCATGGGTTCTGCATGGCGTAATTCCCCCTCCCCCAACAAGTAGTGAGTTGCCTACTCTCCCCTCCCCCCCCCCGATCATTTAACACCTGTCGGGCCATCTTTTGCAATTCCTCACCATTTGGCAATCTATCACCGCAGACAAATGAATGTTAGGAAAAATCCAAAATGTTTATTGCCTGGAGCTTACCAATAATCCTCCAAACATACCACCACGTTCTCACAAAATGTCACCAGAACATTTACATCTACTTCAGCTAGAAGCCCAGTCTCTCCTCTCCAAAGGAACCATATAACCTGTGCCCTTTCAACATCAATGGCAGGTGTGTACTCCCTGTACTTTCTCATCCCCAAAAAGGACGGCTCCTTGAGACGTATTCTAGATCTCAGAGGACTAAACCTCTACATACTGTCTTGAGCATTTCCACATGGTAACACTTCAACAAGTGCTCCCACTTCTACAGCAGGGCGATTTTATGTCTACTCTAGACTTAAAAGACACATATTTCCACATTCCAATTCATTCCGCTCATCGCAAATACCTCAGATTCATCATAGCGAGTCACCACTACTGATTCATATTACTACCGTTTGGAGTCACCACTGCTCCCGGGGTATTTACCAAATGTCTGGCAGTAGTCGCAGCACATCTGAGTAGACCACAAACCCATGTCTTCCCATAACTGGACGACTGGCTCATCAAAGCCAGTACTTACCAAATGTATCTCCCACACTCAAACCACTATTCACTTACTTCACCAACTACGGTTTACAGTGAATGCGTTGAAATCTCATCTACAGCCTTTCAACACACACACTTATCTGGGAGCCACGATAGACGCTCACAAAGCTCTAGCCTATCCCAATACCGTCAGGATTCAGAGTATTTAGTCCCTTCTCACTCAATTTCAGCCCAACCAATCATTGCCAGCAAGTCTTCATGAAACTGCTAGGCATGATGGCATCTTGCATTATAATTGTTCCCCACGCAAGACTTCACATGCGTCCCCTTCAAGAATGCTTAGCAAGTCAGTGGAACCAGTTGCAGGGTCAGTGAACCTATCTAGTGTTGGTGGACGGCCGCACCCATCGGTCTCTGCAGTAGTGGAACCAATAAAATGTATCCAAAGGGCGGCCCTTTCTCGACCCAGCTCCACCAACAGTGCTAACAGCAGAAGCATCACTCACTGGTTGGGGATCTCACCTACAGACTCACACAATCCAACGATTATGGACTCCAAAGTACAGGAGTCTACATATCAATCACCTAGAGCTACTAGCAGTGTTTTTAGCGTTCAAAACCTTTCAAATTCACCTTATTGGCAAAATTGTCTTAGTCCGCACAGACAACATTAGATCTATGTACTACATACAAAAACAGGAGGAGGCACACTCTCTTCAGCTGTTATGCCTAGCACAAGCCATTTGGAAATGGGCTATACATCACAAAATATATCTCCTAGCAGAACACCTTCCAGGAGTAAACAATCAAATTTCAGACCTTCTCAGCAGACTGACAGCAAATCCACAAGTGGAAACTTCATCCCCAAATTCTTCTTCCCTAATTTCAGGAATGGGGATATCCTCACATAGACCCATTTGCCACAGCTCAAAACGCAAAATACCAAAGCTTCGCCTCCAATTTCCCACACCCGCTCTCCAAAGGCAATGCTCTAGGGATTAACTGGTCAGGGATATTTGCCTATGCTTTTCCGCCTCTCCCACTCATTCCGTTGGTAGTTCGGAAACTCAGGCAAACATCCCTCACACTTCTTTTTATAGCTCACACATGGGCACGTCAATCCTGGTTCACCACCCTGCTGGAGCTGTCAGTGGTTCCACACCAAATCAGGCATCCAAGTGCCAAGGAACTCAACCTGGTGATTTGGCTCCTGAAGTCATAGTTTGATTATTTACAGTTACCACCAGACTGTATGAATATCCTAAAGGACTCTAAGAGACCTACTACTAGGGCATGTTATGCAGCAAAGTGGAAACTTTTTGTTATACATTGTAACAATAATAATATCAATCCCCTTGATGCTTCAGTACAAAATATCATCTGTTATCTATTCCATCTACAGCAATGTGGACTAGCATACACATCCATTCGATAGCATTTAGCAGCAGTAGTTGCATATCTACAAAGCAGACAACACTTATCTCTAGTCAGAGTACCAGTGATTAAAGCCTTTATGGAAGGGCTAAAAAGAGTAACACCACCAAGAGCTCCACCTGCACCAGTATGGAACTTGAACATAGTACTTACAAGGCTAATGGGACCACCTTTTGAACCAATGCATAAGTGTCAACTACAATTTCTTTCATGGAAGGTTGCTTTTCTTATTGCAGTCACTTCCCTAAGGAGGGTTGGTGAACTCCAGGAACTAACTGTCCAAGAGCCTTTCTTTTAACTTCATAAAGACAAGGTGCTTCTTCGAACAAATCCCAAATTTCTGCGAAAAGTGGTTTTTGCTTTTTACATCAATTAATCAGTTGAGTTTCCTGTGATCAGTTGAGTTTCCTGTGTTCTTTCCTCAACCTGATTCTGTAGCAGAACGAGCTCTACACAAACTTAATGTAAGAAGAGCTCTACTATATTATGTAGAAAGAACAAAAGTTTTTCGTAAAACAAAGCATCTTTGTTGCTTTTTCTCCACCACACAAAGGCAATCCCATTTCTAAATCATGTATTGCAAGATGAATTGTTAAATGTATATAAACATGTTCTACAAAAGCAAAAAGATCATTACCAAAACTCCTTAGAGCACATTCCACCTGCAAAATAGGGCCTACTATGGCCTTCCTAGGGAATGTTCCCTTAGCTGACATCTGTAAGGCAGCAACATGGTCTACACTGAACACATTCACCAAACACTATTGTGTAGAAGTGTTAGCGAGGCAACAAGCTAATGTAGGACAGGCAGTACTTAAAACACTTTTTCAAACAACTGCGACAGCTACAGGTTAGGTACCGTTTTGGGAGACTACTGCTGTATAGTCTATGCAAAGCATGTGATCTACAGCTCACATGCCTCAAACGTAAAATGTTACTTACCCAGTAAGCATCTGTTCTTGGCATGTAGAGCTGTAGATTCACATGCGGACACCAGCCTCCCCGGGCACCTATACCTTTTGCAGTTCTTTCTTATCTTACACACATACGCATGGGCACCTCCACCTTTACAAAATCAATTCTCACCCTCTGCCGGAAAATAATCTAACAATGGAGTTGATGCCCATGCGCACTATCACCGAAAGGAGGAGACACCTACCTCGTGACTGGAAAGACTTCTTTGAAGAAAAACAACCTGCAAACATCTGGACCCAACACTAGATGGCAGGAGTATGCACAGCATGTGAATCTACAGCTCTGCATGCCAAGAACAGATGCTTACTGGGTAAGTAACATTTTCCTTCCACATTCCCGTCCTGCCTGCCCACCTGCACTATCTGCAGTTTACAGTAGCTCACAAACATTTTCAGTCCACGGGCTCCCTTTTGGCATTACCAGCACCCCTCGGGTGTTCACCAAGGTGATGGCGATGGTTGCAGCTCATCTGTGGGGATCAGGGGTACCGATCTTCCCCTATCTTCATGACTGACTATTGAAGACGGGCATGCCCAAAGCTGTCGTCTCCCACCTCCAGACTACAGCGAACCTCCTTCTCCCTCTCACATGCTCTCTCTCATTGGAGCTGTTCTGGACGCAGGGTAGTTGCTGGTTTATCCTATAAGCGTCGACGTCCGTATATTCAGGCTTTGATACTGATGTTTCAGCCTCTGTGCTGGATTTTGGTGAAGCAGACCCTGAGGCTGTTTGGACTCATGGCCTCCTGTAGTTTGCTGGTAACCCATGCCTGATGGCATATACGGGCTGTTCAGTGGGACCTGAAGTTTCAATGGCCACAGCAACAGGGGAACCTTTTCAACATGGTCCAGATCTTGGAGAGAACTTCAAAAGATCTGCAGTGATGGCTAACAAACCGTGATTGGGTTAGAGGCAGACACCCGCCCGCAGTCAGACCTCACAGTAGTGACAGATGCGTCACTTCTGGCATGGGGCGGCCATCTGGGAAAGGTGGAGATCAGAGGACTCTGGTCTCCCGCAGAATTCGAACTTCACATTAACCTGCCGAATGTAGTAACTAAGTCCAGCCGAGTTGAGGTATTCAAGAGGTATTTATTGAGATATTAAGTAATCAGGAATAAGTCAAGAACAAGAACCCACCAGGAGCCACCAGCAGGCAGCTCAGCCCCATCATAACTGTGTGTTTCTTTCAACCTCCACCCAACATTCTATGATGAAACACAGAGCAGAGGCATTCCAAAGGCATTCCACTAGAAAGCATGAAGTGAATAAAGACATGCATAGAAGTGAGCAATAGTAGAATATAACATACCTCCTTTTCTTCGACAACGAAAAAGAACATAGGAACATAGAACATGAAAGAAAGGAAAAGCGTACCGATCATCAAAGAAAACGTACCGATCATTACGAGCTAACACACCCACTGGCCAGACAGATGTGACAGAAAGAAATGAACAGCAAGAAGCATAGAAACTACATAGAAGCTAAGAATGAAAATAGATCAGATACATTCCCACTCTGTAAACACAAGACAAAGCAAAAAGCGAAAGAACACCCAGATTGGAGGAGTGACAGAAAAGCAGAAGGACAAAAATAGGAACGGAGACAGAAAAGAAGAAAGACATAACTAGAACTATTCCTCCCTTTCTACCCAGCGAAAACATAAACGTGGAACAGACAGGTAGCAAGGACATAAATAGGAACTATTCTTCCCTTTCTTCCCAATGAATACAAAAACACGGAATAAACAGGTACCAAAACTGGAACACAAGAAAAATAAGAGCTTTCATTCTCCTGTACAGAAAATAACGAGAAAGAGAATTAAAAGAACAACCCAACACTCACTCGAGACACACCCACAGCTAAGGAGAGTATGAAAAGGTGAAACATTGAGTATATGATGGAAATACCAAACAGAAGCAGAGAAGAACCAATAAAGATCTTTCATACCACCCTGTTCAACAGCAATAAAAAACAAGCTGAATAGATATTGAAAGATTTTGAACAGAACCTTTAGAAATTATTAATGAATAACATTAAAACATTGGAAGGCTGCAATAAAAATGACATCCTCAAAAACATTGAGATGGAGAATTCTCCATGTCGACAACCTATGAAAAAGTCACACATTGAAAACAGATACTCTCTTGAACGTGACTATTTGAAAATCTTGAAAGTCACACATTGAAACATTAGATAATATCTTGAACGTGACTATTTGAAAATAAACGTGAGTACGTCGAAAAGTACCACAATGTAAACAGTAGAAGGGAAAACAACTGGGATGGATGCAGATTTGAAGCACATTTGCAAATGTACGTATGCACAAGCACAGATAAAAGTGAAATTGAAAACATGCACACATCTCTGAAAGTAAGCCTTGCAATCCTTGTAAGCCAAAAGCATACATTGACATAGAATAACGTTGCAACAATTGAAAATATAAACTTTTGAAAATGTGCTACCTCGAAAATAATTTTTAAAACACTAAGTGGCAGCATAACATAGAAAACTTGAAATCATGACTGCAATAATGTACAATTTAAATCGACGCTGCATTCAGAGAAAGAAATGTAACTTCTGAAACGAAATGAAGATGTATAATAAAACTTGCAGAAGGTCCAATAACACATCTGATATCATGCTGTCAATTCAATCAGTGAGTGCGCACAACAAAAGACACGCGCTAACTGGGGAAAACACTAGAAATAGTTTTTGAAATACGCTCTTATAACCCCGGAGCTCGATCTTTGCCCCCGAACAATGTTTCTCCATTAAAAAGAAAAGTAAACCAGCACCAGAAATTGTAGAACCACAGTACCTTCTCTTCGGATGTCCCTTAAAATGAACAACAGATCCAAACTTCCAGAAGTACTATTGTACTGGTTCATAACATGTTTATGATGTGGGAAAACAAAATCCAGTGGTGACAGGAGACGTCAGAGACAGAATGGAGGCACGTACAGTAGCGCAAAGCCGGGTGGCTTACGGCGCTTCCCCACGTCAACAGCATCAGAGGATCAAGCAGAAAGGGCATCACGTCATAGGAGCTCCGTGAAGGAAAGAAGGTGAGTGCGCAGATCAAATAGGTACGCGCTCCATTTTAAATGTGGGAAAGCAGTTGACATGATGCTGGATCAAAACCCACGATATCTCGCCAAAAACAATAAAATATTGAAAATGATGGAGTCAGCACAAATGTATTCGAAATAGCGTGTGAGCACATTTTAAAACTGTAAAGCTTGAACTGTCATAATTGAAAAGTGAAGAAAAGACAGTTTAAACTTCGATGTGGCGCAGATACAATAAGTCAGAAAGTTTCCCTGAACAAAGCACCAAAACACTTGTGTTGAAGAGAAAATGTCACTGAGTAAATAAAATTGATCTCGACAGACTCTGTACATCCAAGTAAAATCGTGGAAGAATGCTCAGTGCTAGTGCTCAGGTACACTGGTACATACTTGAATAGATATGCTACTTGACTAAAAAGTGCGTGAGCGTGAGTGGTTGGCAGACTTGGTAGATGAATGTCAAGAGTGTAAGAATTGTCTACACGCGTTGCACACGAACAAAAACAGTGCACTCACTTGAAAGCAATGTCTCTCAATATCCTTAAATGTCCATGAAGGGTCTTTCACCAGGCAGTTTGAAACAGAAACACTCGCACCAGGCTTGAATTAAGTAGGAAAGCTCACCCTTTTTTTTGTAGATTCAGTAGGTGATTGAAAAATGCCTTGAGTGTAATGAAACAAAAACGCTGTACTTTCCTTATTGAGATGGGGAAGATGCCTTTACTATGTATTTCCTTTTGAGATTTAGATGAAGTGTTTACCCTTGTAAATAGCAGCGCCGGAAATGTGAACTTCCTTTTGAGATTGTTGAGGCAGAATTCTTGAATGATGCTTGAAGGTTAAGATGACTTGCTTGTAAATACAGCATACAAAACTAGCGCAGATCAGAGAAGACTTCTTTACCAGACAGTCGAAAGCATAGAGTCAGAAAGTTACATTATTTGTTGAAATGTTGTTGTTATGAAATGCAATTTTGAGAATTGAAGAGAAATCTGGCACTAGAAGTTGGGGGCGACCGGTGAAATGGTCACTGGTGGGTCTCGGTGCCAGAATTAATGTTTGAAGTTTGATGGAGTTTGAAAAAGATGAAAACTTTACAATACCTTGCCTCTTTGTTGAAGATTTTAACAGTCTTGGTTTCTTGAAGGTTGATTTCTTGAGCTGAACACGTAGGTAGGATCAACTCGTCGCCATCAAAATGTAGTAACTAAGTCCTGCCGAGTTGAGGAATTCAAGAGGTATTTATTGAGATGTTAAGTAATCAGGAATAAGTCAAGAACAAGAACCCACCAGGAGCCACCAGCAGGCAGCTCAGCCCCATCATAACTGTGTTTCTTTCAACCTCCACCCAACATTCTATGATGACACACAGAGCAGAGGGATTCCAAAAGCATTCCACCAGAAAGCATGAAGTGAATAAAGACATGCATAGAAATGAGCAATAGTAGAATATAACACTGGTGTTCTGTGCAATGCGACTGGCATTGAAAACCTTTCTAACCTCCATCCAGGGAAGGCTAGTGCAAGTGTTCACAGACAATACCACCGCCATGTGGTACTACAACAGACAAGGCGGGGTGGGGTCGTGGACTGTTTGTCAAGAGGCCCTGCGCCTCTGGAAATGGCTGGAACTGCAGGGCATATCCCTGGTGGTTCAACATTTGGCAAGTTCCCTGGACGTCAGCGTGGATGAACTCAGCCATTGATGCCTAGTGGATCACAAATGGCATCTCCATCTGGAGGGTAGCACAAGGTCTCTTTCTACATTGGGGAGAGCCTTAGTTTGATCTGGTCACCTCTGTCGAAACCGTGCAGTCAGCAGTTTTGCGTGTTGGAGTTTCTAAGGTGGCTCTTGCTCAGAGATGATTTTTGTTTCGAGTGGAGCGCAGGCATCCTTATGCCTTTCCGTCTATACCACACCTTCCCTAGAGTTCTCAAAAAGATCGAGAACAACCAGGCCTAAGTCATCCTTGCCGCTCTGGACTGGGCGCAGAGGTTTTATGACATTACAACGCAGGTTTTTACCCCGCATGCCATTACAACGCGGGATTACAACGAAAGTCGTTACGACTTTCGCAGGAGGGCGCTGGATAGTGGAATAGTTGAATTTTCTATTCCAACTCCAACCCACGTTGACAGTAGGGAAGGTGTTGGATAGAAAATTAAACTATCCCCTATCCAACATCGCCCTCCAGCGAAAGTTGTTGTAACAACTTTCGTTGTAATCCCTGCGTTTTAATGGCATTGCGGGGTAATCCCTGCATTGTCATGGCTGTTCCCCGGCGCAGAGAGTCTGGTATACCGAGCTACTGAGCATGGCCATCTGATCAGGCTGCCCTTTCGGGAGGATCTTCTTTTGCAGCAGCAGCGGAAGGTTCTCCACCCAAACCTGTCCAGTGTCCGCCTTCTTGCATGGAGATTGAGTGGCGACAGTTGACAGCTTTCGACAGTCTTCCTAAAGTCTGTAATGTCATCTTGGCAGCCAGCCATCCCTCCAACAAGACGGTATACTTCTGCTGTTTGAAATAATCTGTGTCATGGTGTGTAGAAAAATACATTGATCCCTCTTTCTGAAGACTTACGCTTCATTCTTTCCCTTGCCCAGCAGGGCTCTTCTCTGGGCACCCTTAAGGATTATCTGTCTGCTCTTTCTGCCTTGTTGCAGCTGCCAGACCAACCCTCATTGCTCAAGTCCCCTAATGTACATTGGTTTCTAAATGGTCTTAGCAATCTCTTCACTCCTCCACCATTTATTATGCAACTGTATGACCGTAATCTGGTCTTGTCTTTTTTAATGTGTGTTCCTTTTGAGCCTCTCCACAATTGTCCCCTGAGGCTTCTCATACTGAAAACAGCCTTCCTTGTGGCTGTTACATGTGCCTGTAGAGTGAGTTGCAGACCTTGTCATCTATGCCGCCTTACTTCTCAGCCTATCCTGACAAACTGGTGCTCCGCACAAGGGCCTCCTTTCTACTGAAAATGGTCACCCCATTTCACATAGGCCAATTCATCATCCTGCCTACCTTTTACACTCCTCAACATCCCTCTAATGAAGAGGAGCAACTCCACCGTCTGGACACAAAAAGAGCTTTGTCATTTTACCTTGATCCTGCACACAAGAGTTGCGGGTGAACGACCAATTCTTCATGGAGTATGTTGGTGCGAAGAAGTGTTGGGCTGTGCAGTAGCAGACCATCTCCAGATGGGTCGTGCTCTGCCTCAAAATCTGCCACGCATTGGCAAAGAAGGAACCTCCAGAAGGTTTGCAAGCTCATTCCACTAAAGTTGTAAACACTGTGTTAGCACATGGAGTCAAGGTTCTAGACATCTGACAGGCAGCAGCGTGGGCTTCCCTGCACACGTTAACCCAACACTAGTTTCTGGACAGTCAGGTCTCTAGACATGGCCACTCGGCCTATCTGGTCCTGCAGGACTTCAAATCAAATCAGGTGTTTGTTAAATGCGACTATTCACCCGTAAGGGTCTCAATGCGCTAGGGGTGTGGGGGGTTCGCAGCTTCCATTCCATCAAGTAGGGGGTCTGTCGAAGAGCCAGGATTTGAGGTTTCTTGCGAAGATGGGGAGCGATGTTATCTGTATGAGGTGGAGCAGAAGGTCGTTCCAGGCACTGGCCACGCGGAAGGAGAAGGAGCGGCCTCCCGATCTTGTCTTGCTGGTGCTGGGGACCACGGCGTAGGAGAGCTGGGCTGATTGTAGGGTCCTTTGCGGTGCTTGGATTTTGCGTCGGCTGTTCAGGTATGCTGGTCCGGTGTCGTGGAGTGCCTTGTGAGCGTGGGTTAGCATCTTGAAGGTGACTCTAGCTTCGATGGGGAACCAGTGGAGTGTTCGCAGGTGCTGGGAGATGTGTCAGTGGCTTGACAGGTTGAAGACCAGTCTTGCGGCAGCGTTTTGGATGTACTGTAGCTTGCGGGTGATGTTTTTGTTTATTCCGGCATAGAGTGAGTTGTCGAGCCTGCTGGTGACCAGGGCGTGAGTGATGGTCTTTCTGTGTTCGAGGGGGATCCATTTGAAGGTCATACGTAGGAGGCAGAGGGTGTGGAAGCAGGAGGACGAAACAGAGTTGATCTGGGGGTCCATTTTGAGCTCAGAGTCCAGGTTGCGTGCGTGGTCCATGGGGGTTGGCCGGCTTCCGAGGGCGGGGGCCACCTGGTGTCGTTCAGGCGCATGGCTTCGGGCCCATGATGAGTACTTCCGTTTTGTTTGTGTTTAGTTGCAAGCAGCTGTTTTTCTTCCATTTGGCAACAGCTTCCATGCCTTCTCGAAAGTTGTGTCTGGCGGTGTTGGGTTCGTTGGACAGGGAGAGGATGAGTTGGATGTCGTCTGCGTATGACACAATGTTGAGTCCGTAGGTTCTGATGATGGGGGCGAGCGGAGCCATGTAGACGTTGAAGAGCGTAGGGCTGAGGGAGGACCCCAGGGGGACTCGGTAGGTGTAGGGTCTGAGAGGAAAGGGGGGAGTCTGACCCACTGCGTTCTGCCGGAGAGGAAGTAGCGGATCCAGTCGAGGGCCTTGTCTTGGATGCCTGCGTTGTGGAGTCTGCGTATTACGGTGCGGTGAGGGACTGGTTCGAACGCCGCTGAGGGGTCGAGGAGGATGAGGGCTGCTGTTTCTCCTTTGTCCATTAAAGTACAGATGTCGTCTGTTGCAGCAAGGAGGGCGGTTTCTGTACTGTGGTTTTTTCTGAAGCCGGATTGGGAGGAGTCGAGGATGTTGTGCTCTTCGATGAATGTGGCGAGTTGGCTGTTGATGACTTCCTTGGGTAAAATTGGTCCGCAGACCCACCACCAGGGATGGTATTGCTTGGGTAGCTATCAATCAATCAGGGGTTTATATAGCGCGCTACTCACCTGTAAGGGTCTCAAGGCGCTGTGGAGGGGTCGGATCCGGATCAGTTGAAGAGCCAGGTCTTGAGGTCCTTCCTGAATGTGTGCAGGGTTGGTAAGCATCTGATGTTCACAGGGAGCTTGTTCCAGGTTTTGGCTGCGATGTAGTAGAAAGCTCTCCCACCAGTTCTGTTACTGTGAATGAAGGGGACCTCTGCCAGGGCGAGGTCCTCTTGGGTACTCTTTCGTTGAAGTATTTGGGACTAATGTGGAGGGATTTCTAGGTGTGGGTGAGGAGTTTGAAGGTGATCCTCTTCTCGACGGGGAGACAGTGGAGGCCTCCTAGGTGTTGGGTCATGTTCTCATGGCGCGGTTTCCAGAGGACGAGTCTGGCTGCGACAATTTGGATGGTCTGGAGTCTGCACAGAAGAGTTCTGTTGATTCCGGTGTAGAGGGCGGTGCTGTAGTCCAGTCTGCTGGTGATGAGTGCTTGGGTGACAGTCCTTCTGCAGTTGGGGTGGATCCACTTGAAGGTCTTACCGAGGATGCAAAGGCAGTTGAAACTTGTGGAGGCAACGGTGCTGATCTGGCAGTTCATGGAGAGGGAGGAGTAGAAGATGATGTTGGCGTTCCGAGCATGGTCTGTAGGGGTGGTTGGGCTCCCAAGGGCGGAGGGCCACCACGTGTTTTCCCAGGCGGAGGTGCAGGGACTGAGGATGAGGACCTCTGTCTTTTCTGAATTTAGCTTCAGGCAGCTGTCCTTCATCCACGTTCTTCATACCTTCCTGGAAACAGAGTCTGGTGTCCTCTGGGTTCTTCGTGAGTGAGAGGATGAGCTGGGTGTCTTCGGCGTAAGATAGGATGCTGAGCCCATGCTGTTTGACGATGGCGGCGAGGGGGTCCATGTGAAGATCCCTGGGGTACTCCGCAGTTGACTTCCTTGGGTTTGGAGAGGTAAATTAAGGAGTCTAAGGCTAGAATTCTCTATTAGATGAACAAGTTACTTACACTCAGTAACGCCATATCAGGTAGAGACTATATGTAGCCGCAGATTTCTTAACTAACCCCCTCCCTCCCGCACCTTGCCACTCTGCAAATGGATTTCTAGTAACACGGCTGATCCCATTCAGCTCCGTAGTTTTCCACACCAGTGGACAGTGTTCTTCATGGCTCCTTGCTTCTGCCGTGGAAAGTTGTGAAAAGCAACTGACGTCAGCGCGCCAAGGTGGCACCTATATAGGTGCTGTGGACGACGCCGATAACTCACACGAAGCCGGACACCACCTACCGGCGCGCAGAGGTATTGCTCACAAAAATTTTCCGGATCCAGTCTGATGCCTGGGAAATTCTCAGGTAAGGAATCTACAGCTAGATATATTCTTTACCAGATAAGGCGTTACCGAAGGTTCGTTATTCAAGTTACTGAAGCACTGCGACTGACTGACTGTTATCGTAGTGACTGTTTGCCCTTAACAGGGAACACGGTCTTCACACCTCCACTGATAAAGACTGCTTTTGCTGTCAACAAGGTATGTAGTGCATTTCTTTTTGCCAAAGAAACTCTAGCTTGCAAGTTGCTCTGCCTTTCATGCTTTCATAGTATAGCACATTGAAGTAGGAATTGGGGTGTTAGGTTCTAGATTACATTTTCAGTGTAATTTTAAACAATGCTAAAGATGTTCATTTCATTTTCGTTATTCAAAACATGCCTTCTTGCGTTTTTTATAATGCATTGCATAGTTGTTTTAGATGTACTGAGAAACACATTATTCCTCTAGTAATGAATGCTTTTAATGTTAAAGTGTTCATTCTTCTTAGTACAGTGTGTGTGATACTGTGATTAACAAAATAAGGGTTTTGCTGTTTCCACAGTACCCCTAATCCAATTACACATTAATTAGTGTTTTGCTGGGCTAAAATAACCTTATCTTCACCTTCATCGCTGGCGCATTGAAACAAGTTCACCTGTGGGTGGGAACCCTCACCTTGTAGAGTTACTCTAGTCATAACCTGCCCAACAAGCACATCTTACATCTCCTGAAACAATTTGGACATGAAGGATCTGGGTCCATTTCTTAAAGATTAATATCTAATAACTTATCTCATTACCTTATATTATACAATATTGCATACCTTTTCCATGATCAAAGCATTCATGACCCTTGTATTGATGTTCTGCGAGATCACACATCTAGCTGTCTAGGTTTACAGAACACTCTCATACACACACATGTTCCACAGGCACAAAACAGTGTGCAAAGCATTTAGAAACGGTTGTGAAGGTGAGCCCCTTAAATGGGACATTCTAGCTGCAGGATCTTCGATTCACATTGCTTAAATATTCCCTGTTGTCGGTCTCAGAATCTTCAGTAATCAGTGTTAACATAGCAGTGGCTCCTGCTCTTCAAATAAAATGGAATATTCACTAAATGTAGTCCATTCACTTTATTATAAGGCTCGCACTCTGGCCATTGAGGTAAAAGGACTCAGAGATCCAACTCCCTGGAGAGGCTGAACTGATCAGATTTTCCATTGCGGTCAAGCTGACAGTAAGGGAATCATAGGAGCTCTGTTCTTACCTTCATATTTGCAAATTCTTTCTTTATTTGGGTTCTCAGCTCTTTTCCTCTACGTCCCTTTCACCACCATCTACAAGAGATGAGCAGTACTTATGCCCCTTTGGTATTTTGGCTGGCTGAGCCCTTGGGCATGTATACATATGGCTGACAAAACCCTCCTAAGTGTAGGGCCTTATTCTAACATATACAATCACAACACTGTGAAGAATGGAGTGGCAAGAACTTCACACTACATGAGTGAACTTTATCTACGAACTTTGTCCCCTAAAAATGCATCTCTTACCAATGAAAGAAAGCACAGTTAGAAGCTGTCAGAACCTCATCATCAGAGATTCTCTTCATCCCTACAGTGAAACCCATTAAGCCTGTCCATGAAGCGCATACTTGTGATGTAGATAGAAGATTCCTGAAAGGTAAAAAAAAAAAAACCTACGATCTTGGATGTATCATTGGCTTCTCCTAAACCTTCTATATCAAAGGTGCCTCTTCAACCATTGATGACTTGTCAACGAAGTCCTCATTGAAGATCGCAGGAAAGACTTCACTCCGTTCATGAGGAAGAAATAAAAGATCTTCAGTGACGTCTAGATTACTGCACTCTGTACGCCTGCGGTGAGCATTCACCATCAACGGCAAGCCCATCATTATTGATTCATAAGATTAAGGTCTTGCAACACTGACGTGGTAGATGACCACTGCATCGGCGACGGTGACAACTGTATCGACCCTGTCGTCCGTGACCATGCCATCTATGGCACATTCATTAACAGTGCTAAAAGGTCAAAAACAATAACAAGATTCACGTATATAAAAAGAATTCTTACAATTTATTGTTAATACAAACATTAAAAGAGTGGACAATTGAGGAACCACTCAACACAGGTTAAAACAAGAGAGTGACAGTAAAAAATAATTGACATTCAATATTGGCCAGCAAAATTGAGAGACAAAGATAGAAAACAGTAAGACATTGAACTCGTACAATACTGGGTGTATATTCGTACTCTATTTCTGACACCTGAATTATGTACACCACAATACAGTATATCAACAAAGATGTCCGAGTTGTGAATTATACTAAGTGGTACGTCGACGCGTTTCGGTGGTTTTCCAAAATATTATCCACCTTTGTCAAGACTACATTTAATATCTGTCGTAGTATATGGGTCAATATAGTCACCCTTAGGATCCGCTTTTGGACGTAGTTAGGTTTCATTTGTTTTCCATATCAGAATGCGAGGTACATAGAGATGCTGACTTTATATGTCCATTTTAAAATCGTATATTTAAATCTAGCTAAAGGAAAAATAGTCCTGGTGCTAGAGCGTTTAAGCGTTGAATGCGGGCAATCCGAAATATTTAAGCCCCATAAAGCGTTTTTTCTTCTTTTCTTTACTTGTTAAAAAACCAGAGGCGCCTGTGTCATGTCCTTGCGGTGTGAACTTGTGTTTCACTATTCAAGCGCAGAGGACTGCTTGCTTCTCTGGTTGCATGAAACCAGAGAAGCAGGCAGTCCTTAGCGTTATATCAGGGAAATATCCCTTCACATCGCAAGAATATGATGCAAGCGCCCCTGGCTTTTTAATTAAAAGGGCTTCATGCAACCAGAGATCGAGCGGTACTTCATGGC
The DNA here is from genome assembly GCF_964263255.1 of Lissotriton vulgaris. Lineage (NCBI taxonomy): Eukaryota > Metazoa > Chordata > Amphibia > Caudata > Salamandridae > Lissotriton > Lissotriton vulgaris. The sequence goes on from NC_141694.1 coordinate 1,835,759,824, forward strand.
CATGAGGTCCCTCCCTCCTCAGTCGGGTTCCGTGGCGCCTCGGGGCCCAACGGTCCCGGCTGGAGGCCCTAGCGGGTCGGGTGCTTCGGCCCCGACGCCGCCGGCGGCTTCGGTCCCGGCGCCGCAGGACCTCACCGGATCCGCTTCCGGATCCGGGTCGTCGCCGGTCGACCTCACCGGCGCCGACCCCACGGGAGTCGCCCCCGGCGCCCACTGTGGACGCCGTCCCCAATGTTCCCTTCGGTCCAACTCTGGCGCCGAAACGGCGCCGCTTCCGACGGCCTTTGGAGATTTTTATTTCCATGAGGAGGCCCCGTCTGTTAATCTGTTTTACAGGAGACGGGTGGCGAGGGAGATTGGGAGGGGTCTGAGGACCCTCTAGCACTGGAGTGCCAGTCTCAACAGGACTGGACATATGAGCTTGGGGAGGCCAGTGTTATTGACACTTCGCCAGACACTGGCTTTGTCTCCCCTCCAACCGTGGCTTCTGAGGAGAGGTCTACTTACAGTGTAGTGTTGACGAGGGCGGCCAAGGACTTAAACCTTGAGCTTCCCGTCGCGGCCGTGAGGACTAACCTCCTCGCTGAGGTCCTCAAACAGTAGTCAAGCTCCAGCGAGCCTGCTGCAGTTCAATGTGGCCTTGTGTGACTTTCTTGTGGGCACTTGGTCCAAGCTCGCCACAGGTCCGCCTGTGGATAGGAACGTGGCCAGACGCTACCGCCCGGCCCCGGGCGAGCCTTGCTTTTTGTCCACCCTTCCCACCACCGAGAGCCTGGTTATCCAGGCCTCCACTTCCCAGACGGCATTCCCATCGGCTCCGCCCGATCGGGAATCCTAGAGATATGAACAAATTGGGAAGAAAGTGTTCTCATCCCTAAGCTTAGGTCTGCGGTCTGTCAACACCGCCTGTCTCTTGGGCCGCTACATCCACACCCTGTGGGACGCGGTTGCGGACGTGCTGCCATAATGTCCGGAGGAGGTCCGTGCTAAACTCGCCCAAACCCTTGTGGAGGGCCGAGATACAGCGCAATATTTCATCCGGTGTGGGCTGGATACCACGGACTCACTGGGCAGGGCGATGGCAACGACAGTGGCCGTTCGACGCCACGCCTGGTTGAGGTCCGCCAACTTTTTGGCCGATGCCCAGGCCACACTTCTGGACATGCCGTTCGATGGCCGTCGCCTCTTTGGCGTCAAGGCAGACCATGCGCTTGAGCGTTTTAAGGACTCCAGGGTTACGGCCAAGTGCTTGGGCCTCTCGGCCACACGCCAGCAATCGGGTGCCTTTCGCTGCCAAGGAAGGGGCGCCCCCACTCGTGCTGCCAGCCACGCACTGCAGAATGTTCAACAGCGCGGTGGCGGCCCTGGAAACCGCTGTGGCGCCGGTCGGGGACAATGGCGAGGCCAGTCCACACCTCCCTCCACAGTACCTACCTCAAAACCTTCCTAGTCCGAGTTTTCAGGCCCATGTGACGCCTGTGGGAGGCAGGGTTCGCCATCACCTCTCCCACTGGGAGAGGTGATGGCGAACTGTCATGTCGGACAGGTGGGTGTTGCAGATCGTCCGAAGGGGCTACTCCCTCCCCTTCGAGGCGACCCCTCCAGCCATGCCACCGCAATTCCACTGCGTGTCGGGGGATCATTTGCAACTTTTGCAAGAGGAAGTCACGGCCCTCTTGGCCAAGGGGGCCATCGAGCGTGTTCCTGGACCAGAAGTAGGGCGTGGTTGTTCCTCCCACTACTTTCTGGTACCCAAAAAGGGCAAAGGGGGCCTATGCCCTATCTTGGACCTACGGAACATCAACGGCTTAATCCGGAAGGAGAAGTTCGAGATGCTGACTTTGGCTCAGGTCTTAGCTGCCCTGGACCCTGGATACTGGCTGGTAGCGTTGGACTTGCAGGACGCTTATTTTCACATCCCCATCCTGCCGGCCCACCGGCGTTACCTGTGGTTCACGGTAGGCCACGAGCACTTTCAGTTTACCGTGCTCCCCTTCGGCCTTACCAGCGCCCCACGGGTGTTCATGAAGGTGATGGCGGTGGTTGCAGCTCATCTGCGCAGGTTAGGGGTGTCAGTCTTCCCCTACCTCGACGACTGGTTGTTGAAGGCGGGTTTGCCCTAGACAGTCGTCAGCCACCTCCAGACTACCGCCGACCTCCTGCACTTGCTGGGGTTCTCCATCAACGTGCCGAAGTCGCACCTGTGTCCCTCTCAGAAGCTCCTCTTCATCGGAGCGGTTCTCGACTCAGCGCAGTTTCGGGTTTACCCACCCGAACAGCGGGTTCGGGATATACAGGCTCTGATTCCAATCTTTCAGCCTTTATCCCGAGTCTCGGTCAGGTTGACGCTGCGGCTTCTGGGGCTGATGGCCTCCTGCATCCTTCTGGTGCATCACGCCCGGTGGCGGATGCGGGCTCAGCAGTGGGACCTGAAGTTTCAGTGGGCCCAGCATCAGGGCAACTTGTCCGATAATCTCTTGATCTCGGAGGGCACTGCGAAACAACTGCAGTGGTGGCTCACGGACCGCGAATGGGTCAATGGCAGATCCCTCTCCCTACCTCACCCGCAGCACGTAGTTGTGACGGACGCGTCCCTACTGGGCTGGGGAGGCCACATGGGAGAGGCGGAGATCAGAGGCCTCTGGTCTCCAGCGGCGTCCCGGCTCCATATCAACCTTTTGGAGCTGCGGGCGATCCGTCTAGCACTGAAGGCCTTTCTCCCCTCTGTCCGGGGGAGTGTAGTGCAGGTGTTCATGGACAACACCACCGCCATGTGGTACTGCAACAAACAGGGCGGGGTGGGGTCGTGGACCCTATGCCAGGAGCCTCCGCGTCTCTGGCAGTGGCTGGAACATCAGGGCGTGACCCCGGTGGTTCAACACCTGGCAGGCTCTCTGAATGCCAGGACGGACGAACTCAGCCGTCGGTGCAGGATGGATCACGAATGACGTCTGAACTCGGACGTGGCGCAAGGCCTCTTTCAGCAATGGGGAGAGCCTTGGTTAGAGCTATTCGCCACAGAAGAGAACGTGCAATGTCATCAGTTCTGCGCGTTGGAATTTCCAAGGCCGCACTCGCTCGGAGACGCTTTTCGTCGCAAGTGGAGTTGCGGTCTATTGTACGCCTTTCCGCCTATACCACTTCTGCCCAGAGTGCTGAAGAAGATCAGGCGCGACCGGGCCCAGGTTATTCTTGTGGCTCCGGACTGGGCTCGAAGATATTGGTATCCCGAGCTACTCAGCATGTCAGTCGATCCCCCGATTAGTCTGCCTCTTCGGGAGGACCTTCTGTCGCAGCAGCAGGGGACGGTTCTGCACCCGAACCTGTCCAGTCTCCACCTACAAGCTTGGAGATTGAGCGGCGGCAGTTGAGGCCATTTGACTTGCCTCCCGAAGTCTGTGATATCATTCTGCCGGCCAGGCGTCCCTCCACAAAGTCGGTATACGCCTGCAGGTGGAACAGATATGTGGCATAGTGCACAGCAAAGGCTGCGGACCCACTCTCTGCACCCCTTTCTGAGGTTCTCCTCTTTCTTCTTTTTCTTCCCCAGCAGGGCTCTGCCCTGGGCACTCTCAAGGGTGCATTTCTGCCCTTTCCGCCTTCTTACGGCTACCTGATCAGCCTTCCTTATTCAAGTCCCCCATTGTAAATAGGTTTTTGAAGGGCATCACACACATGTTCCCTCCTGTTCCCTTTGTGATGCCCCAGTCGGACTTGAATCTTGTACTTACTTACCTAATGTGTGCTCCCTTTGAGTCGCTCATTAACTGTCCTCTCCATCTTCTTACTTTGAAGACTGCTTTCCTGGTGGCCATCACCTCTGCCAGGAGGGTGAGTGAGCTCCAGGCTCTTTCTTCTACACCTCCTTTCCTCTCTGTCCATCCGGACAAGGTTGTGTTGCGGACGAGACCCTCTTTCCTGCCCAAGGTTGTCACGGCCTTCCACATTGGGTAGTCCATTACCTTGCCCACCTTCTTTCCGCCTCCGCATCCCTCGAAAGAGGAAGAGAGGCTTCACCGTCTGGACCCAAAACTTGCGCTCTCTTACTATCTGGATCGCACGCGCCAGTTCCGGGTGGATGACCAACTCTTTGTTGGTTACGTGGGCGCTAAGAAGGGAACGGCGGTGCACAAGAGGACCATCTCGCGGTGGATAATCTTGTGTATCCAGGCATGTTACTCCATGGCCAAAAAGGAGCCCCCTGCTGGATTGGCGGCTCATTCTACTCAGGTCACGGCGACTACCACTGCCCTGGGCAGAGGAGTGCCCTTGCAGGACATTTGCCAGGCAGCTCCGAGGGCCTCGCTGCACACGTTTGCAAGACACTACTGCCTGGACAGCCAAGTCCGGAGGGATGGCTTCTTTGGCCGTTCCGTCCTCCAGGACTTTCTGGTGGGATTATTGGTTCGCAGACCCACCACCGGGATTGGTATTGCTGGGGTATCTATTCTAAGGTAAGGAATCTATCACTAACGTATCTCTTTCAGATGCACAAGTTACTACTTGTGTAACGATATATCTGTAAGAGACATTAGTTAGTGATAGATTCCTTACCGAACCGATATCTAGGGTTAAGGTCATCCCCTTTCAGGGCCCTAGTTTCATGGCATCAGTGTTGGTTCTATCATGGCTCTGCATATCTGGCGCAGAAAAGCTGTGTATCAGAACTGACGTCAGCGTGCATGGACGGCGTCTAAGTACTCCGACTACGTCATTCCGGCTCTAACAACGACGGACGCGGACGAGGCCTACCGACGCGCAGGGGTATTGCTACGCAAAAATTTCCGGATCCAGTCTGACGCCTGGGGAATCTAAGGTAAGGAATCTATCACTAACTAATGTCTCTTACAGATATATCGTTACACAAGTAGTAACTTGTGCGTTGGGGTCATCTGGCTGTGCCTCTGCATTTTGTTCCCTTGGGGGGTTGTCACACTCTGTGGTGAGGCTGTCTTGGAGGTTGTCGTTTCTCGTTTGTCTTGGACTGGTTCCCCTTCATTATTCTTGGTTGGGGTTGTAGTCCTGCCACATGTCGACATGACATTTTTACAAATGTTCTCTGGCTCCAGAAGGGGCTGTCTACGTACTGGCAGGGTGACTGCTCAGGGCTGTGATCTTTTCTTCCTTCTTTCCCCTGCCTTTGGGTGCTGCAGTGTTGACACTGCTCCTTATGGTGGTGTTGTCACCATTTCTTTTTCCAATGTTTCTGATCTTTCTCACACTGTTCCCATGCTCCCCCAGTTTTGTCTGATGGCTCCGCGTTGTGGAGCGGAAAAATTATTTGAAGAAAACTGACGTACGCGTGCCGTGGTGGGAATTTTGTGACCTCACTGATGTCACTTACGCAGACAACGCCTGCGGCCGGAGCCGCGTGATGCCGGCGCGCAGGGATGCTGTGGCAAAAAGAAATCTGGATCCAGTCTCACGCCTGGGGATAATTCTATGTTAAGGAATCTGCGGCTAGAATCGTCTCTACCAGATACATTGTTACCGAGGTAAGTAACTCGTACATCAAGCAACGAATATTCAGGACCTGGACGTTTATTTTACCCATAGTGATTCAGTGGATGAGCAATGGTTTTAGCGTCCAATGAATTATGGGAAATCTACATCTTTGCAGCTTCCTATGGAACAGGATTTCTTGAGTCTCCGAAATAAATGGAGAATTTCTGTTGCAGACTTCATACCCCTGATTACTATACATTAACACCGCATCCTCACATTTCGCCATCTCTGCCAGTTCTCTGTCCAGTTCCTTTGCGTCCTAGTTTTCCATGCCCCCAGGAGCCTCTTTCTGCCCATGTGTAACCACCAACAAATGTTCCACAGCAGGTAACTATGGATTTATCACTGTGAGGAAAAGGCGTGTATTATATGGTGTGGTTGTGCAACCTCATCGTTTAATACACTAACCAACCCCTACTGGATCTTTAGGTTTCGTCTGTCCAACCCTCGGGTCCGGCACCTAACAGCAAGGCTTACACCGAGAAACAAGTGTAAAGCATTTAAACAGCACTAAAACAATTGACACTTAAGAAATCCGGCACCAATTTATTACAAGCATTGGCAAATCCAATACGTCTTAGCAACGCCCAAGCTGGTGGCCTTGTCAATGTGAATGTCTTTTACCCATGTTGCCTAGCAGCACGCCTGCAAGTTACTGAAAGCCCAGAATCACAGGATGTTGAGCCGACACCAATAGTGTTTGCCCCTTCCGTTGAGTTTATTGTCCTGCACTTCCTGACTCAAAAAAGTGCTATTATGTGGCCTGTTTTAGCTACATCATAGCACTTATTTTAGTGAATTTTAGCCATGATGAACTGCAAATTTGCTGCTAGACAACATGGCTAAAAGACATTCACATTGACAAGGCCAATAGCTTGGGCACAGATGTCAATAGGCTGTTTTTTTCCAAGCTGAGTTGGAAAAATATAAGCATGTCTCCTTGTTACACCTTTTCTTCCATCCAAGTGTAGCTCACGCAAATGAGAACTCTTCCGTAGCTACTTAACAATCTCTCGGTCTGGCTTCTCAGGTTTTTCAGTCTTGAACATTGCATCTTTCGGAGAGGTTTGTGGTTAGAATAGTGCCAGGATGCACTTTAATCTGTTTTTAAGCAGCCTTGAAATCCTGATTGTATTTTAGAGTGAAAGAAAAACTATATTATCGAGGAGCATCTAATTTTAATCATGGGTCTTCATTTTGAGCACAGTTAGATCTTCTCAAGTAGTGGTCCTATGGATTTTGACTGTAGTTGTTTAATCGAGTGTCATCTTGTTCATAACTCAAATTTTTGTCATTCCTTTCAGATTGGGGTATGTCTTGTATTCAAAATTAAACAATCCCTGTGGTGAGTTTGGCTTCTCCAGTATTGTATCTTTTATAGTCACATGCTTGAATCTTCCCCTTCATCATGGTGGGAGTCCCACGGTAACAGTAAAATAGCAGTATTAAAACTTTAACATTCAAATGCCCATAAGAATTTACTAGCTTTAGCAACCTATTACCATTGTTATAAAACATCCAAACTCCAGCCAATCAGAACGTAGACCATAGAATCTCCTTCCCCTGCAGGGCTACCATACCTCATATTTCTTACCGCACGTCGTGTGTTAGGGAGTCTCCCTGAGCTCTGCTCTGTCACAGTGTTTCTATTGGTGCCCTTTTGAACTCCAGCTAGCTGTTCATCTTTACACTTCTTATTTCTTCTGAGTTACTGATCAGGAGTGTGAGTACCTATTTTTCTTCATAATGTCAGAGTCTAAAAAAGGGTTGTATAGGCCCTGTAAGACTTGTGGAAAGTCCAGACTTTATTCTGAGTACCTACATAAGGAATGTCTTTACTGTCTATATCCAGAGCACAAGCCCAGAGAATGCAAGTACTGTCGTACTTTCTCTTCATAAACTCTCAAGGACCATGAGGGTAGGGTGCTTCTCTGACTGCAAATGGAACAAGCATTGGCATAGCCAATAGGTCTCGCCCTTGGGACCTTATAAGTGCTTAGCTATGCAGCATATAATCGTGGGTGGTGTGCCGCCAGGGATTGAATAGCTATACAATTACTATTTTTGCCATTCACAGAGCCAGTTCTTTATGCCTTTTTGCACATGTATGGGTTGGCTAGAATGCACAGGGTATCTGTATCATATTGGTTCTAATATAGTTACTGGTTAGACTGACAGCTTTTAGAAAGTTATACAGACACAAATATAGTTTAAAATCATTTCTGTCACTGATGTGGCAGAAATGCCACTGCCCAATATTACCAGCAGTGATAACTCTTATTGATAAGATTATGAAGGGCTTTGGATCTCTGTGAGATATTAGCTACTCGGAAGGTAGGGTCACAGTGGCATATTGGCAACAATGTGGGTGGGCTAAATGACATACCAGCACATACTTGCAAGGGGTAATCACTAGACCAAGCATATAACCAGGGCAATATAAAGGCCCCACTGACGACATATGTAATTACATATCAGCCTGATAACCTGCTCAGGACACACTGCAAACATGGCCTCAATTGTCTTTACCTGGGAAGGATGATGCACAACGAGGACCTCCCAGATATTTTTTCCAGCAAACATAAGGCTGGCACATATGCAAGGCATGCTGACATTTTTTACATCAACACAACTGTACATTAACACGGCATAGGACTGCTCTTCTCAGAAATGGCAAATAGTGGTGGTATTCTAAGAATGAGGGAGGGGGTCAGCACATGGAGGAGGGGAGAGCAGGTGAAGGGAGTGCACATCCGTGACACACACTTACAGACCCACAGAGCAGGTTACGAAGCCAACAGCTGGAATTGTGAAAGTACAGCATAAAAGTGACCTGGCAGACTGAGGTCCTTCTTGCTGTTGGTGGCACGGGGAGGTCGGTGTGACAGGGTAGGGCGGGCTTCGGTGGGCCACAGGGCAAAACGGGGTCAGGGTATTTTGCATGGGGTAAAGGAGACTCCAGTATGATGGTAGGTATGTTTCCAGAATAAATGTGTTTATTCATGTCCACAAGCATGGATCCCACAATCCGCCTCGGCCAGTCAGCAGGAACTGACTTAACCGATGCTGAAGCAACGCCAGCAAAGCTCTTACATATTTAAAAGCAGCAGTTTACTGGGCACGTTATGCAATATGCGATAAAGGATATAAAAACAAAACAATTGAAATGACAACCTTAAACAAGCAAAGGCAGGCTAGAGTATGGCGCGCATGAGAAGCAGCTCGCTCCCAAGGACATATACTTACTGGTACAACAGTGAACAAGTGCCTGCAGCAGCCACCATGCCGTGCAGAAATAATGAAAGGGGCACAGCCTTCTGAAGTGGTCATCATGTCATGCCCAGAAGGCATCATCATTGTCCCAATGGTCATCAAGTTGAAGACCAGGGAGGGGTCTTTTTTGTGGAAGTGGGAGGGAAAGAAATCCAAAGCACAATTTTTTTTTCACTAAATACTGAGAAAAAAGGAATCGACGGCTGCATATTTAAGTTGGAAACAAATCTTTTCATGTATGTCCACAAACAAATCAAGTGTTACTTGAGGTTGTTCAAGTGGTGAGATGGGTTGTTGGGGGGATTGTAGTTTTCTCTACACAGGACTGTTCATCTGTGGCTTCCATTGTCACCGACAGAATGTGCCCTATTTATTGCTCTGCTAATGTGAGCAATGCCTTCAGCGCTACCAAAAAATTGTTAATATGTGACCTTTTTATGCCATTGGACATAGTCTCAATGGACTCTAGCCCATGGAGGCTGACTTCCAGGGTTGTTGCTGGTTTCGCTATTACTTTTCTTAGATCCCCGATATTATTTGCAGCCGGCACAGGGGTCTTCACGGGCGGGAGAGAGGTAGAGAGAAATCTGTTATTGGGGGAAGAGAGATAGCGAGAGAGAATGAGGGATGGAAATAGTGAGGATGTGAAGGCAGCGTGGCTGGTTTGAGCAGTTTTGCGACGGCTGCTTTTGGTCTTGCCAGGGCTGTCCTCACACTCCAGCAGCATTGTGCCACCCTTGGGTCATGTCCACGTTATGCAAAACTGATAAATGCATAAATGAACAAATTGACTTGTGTCCTTGACACCTTACAGCCCTGCTGCTTTTCGGTTAGGCTTGCGCTGTATAAATAAAACTTTCTTTACATACATCTCTGCCCCCTGCACTGAGAGTGCTGTGCTTGTAGTTTACCATACAGGAGCTTTAAGGTTGTTTACTTTCTATACCAATGCTCAACACTATAGCGGTGCTGCTGTGTGCTGGTGTTGGGATTGCTAAACTCGACCCCAGCATCCTTTGCTCTGAGGTACTATCGGCAGCCTGTCTGTGAGGTGCAGTAGAGGCATGTGCAGCAGCACGCACAGCGTGAAGCCCCCAAATACCATTTGTAATTCAAATGCATTTGAAGCCCATTTCTTTTAATGGGCGGGAGACGAATGTCTAAGAGATTAATCAAAGATTTGTACCCTCGCTTTCTCTACTGTATCTGGAGGGAGCTGGGGCTGCTGAGACTATCTGACGGTGCTTGACACTGGTGTCTTTATGTTGTATATACCTGAAATTGCTTGATTTTGTTTTAAAACTATGGGGTGATGCGGCTTAAGAAGCACGAATGTCATATTATTGTGTTCTTTTTGTTAACTATTATCGCAAAGTTTACAGCTAATGCCACAAGGAAAGCGTTGATATTTGTTCAGTCAAGTGACTCCAGTGCCAGCCATTGTAAACAAATGCGGCAGCGAAAGTGAAAGCAACATGTCCCAGGGATGCAGCTAATGCCACAAGGAAAGCGTTGATATTTGTGCATTTAAGTGACTCCAACGGTCTTCACTTTTCAAGCACTCGTGCTTGTGGTGGCATCCACCTAACTTTTCCGTGCCGCTGCTTGCTCCCGCAAGGTGGATGCCGCCACAAGCACAAGTGCTTGAAAAATGCAGACTGATTCCTAAATACCCTCTCCTAGAGCAGAGCATGCGTACTGCCTAGGCGAGACCTAAAAAGTAGGGAAAGACTCTGACTCTGAGGCTGAGGAGAAGCTCCATTCCTCCTCTAGGAAGAGAAGAGAAGGGTCTTCCTCATTGCTTAAGGACCCTAAAAAAGTCCAGGTCTCAGAGTAAGGAGAGAGTTAAGGAGAAAAAAGTGAAGAAAGACAAGCCTGGTCCCTCCTCATCTTCTCGTCAGTGGTCAGGTTCTACCCCTCCGTCGACGCCTCTCACTCCTTCCAGAGACAGCTGACAGAAAACGCGTGTTAATTACCATCTATGACCTCCGGCTTCGCTTCAGCGGGCGCTCTGTCGGCGGTTTCGTCCGCGACACCTACTACGCCGACGGTCAAGACGACGGCGGCCGCGTCGACGACGGCATTGGTTAGACCATCTCGGTCAGCAAGGGCTTCACTGTCGACGGTTTAGCAAGTTTGTTCACCGTCAACAACTATTCAATAGCCGCAGTCTGTTGTCTCGTCGACGACTCCGTCAGCGATGTTGTCGGTGATCCTGTCGACAAGGAAAAAAGTTGGTCTACTTTTAAAACAGACGCCTTCCCTTATGCAAGACTATTCAAAAGTTTTCTCTTTTACCTCCTACTCTCCTTCTAGATTTTCAAGAGTCTGAAGATGATGGGCCTTTCGGTCCTGCTTACAGTCCTTCCCAACTCTGAGTTAAGTGCCAGGACTTAGAGGAAGAAGAGATAATGGATGATCCATCCACGTATTTGGAAGGGGACTATTCTTTTTCGGATAGGTGACGTCCTACTTCTCAATGCTTGGGCGCATTCCAAGAACACTATCCTTATGAAGAGCAGGAAGAACAAGCTCAAAAACCCTCCATAAATATCCCGGTGTCATTGGTGTCTGATCTTCGAGTAATGCTGAATGACTATTCTAGGAGATTTCCTGGGGTTAATTCTGCTCCACCTCCTGTTCCTGTACTGCGGGCACTACCTCCGTTGCGGAAGAGCAAGACCGTTGCGCCTCCTGTGGAAGTTCCTGCGCAAAGTCAGGATGATGACGATCAGCAGCTAGATGAGGGGCAATTGCAGTTGGACCAGGATGTCCACGATGAGTGGGAAGACTATGTGGCTCTGACTCCACCTTCTCCTACGCCGCCTCCTCTCCCCCTGCAGATATCGGCGGGTTCCGCGATTTGCTAGATGCTTTGACCTTCCTATGCCTGTCAAGCAGACGAAGTGCTTTTTATACGATGTTAAGCCTACTATGCAACGCTTCTCTCAATAGATTCCCATTGTAGACTTCTTATGGCAAGAAGGCCTGAAAGTGATGAAATAGCCAGCTTCTATTCCTGCAGTGGTACTAAAGTTAGACAAGAAATCGAAGGCGCCCGAGGACTCTCCTGCGTGCCTGATTGGACACCCCATACCTGATTCAGTCATGCAGGCAGCTCATAGGAGGTCGAAGAACCCTTCCTCTCCGTGTACGGCTCTGCCTGACAAGGAAGGGCGCCGATTGGATAACACCGGCAAAAGGTTCTCCGCTTTGGTGGCCACTGCCATTAGAGCCTCCAATGCCTTGGCTATTCTTGGAAGATATGACCGCCAGATGTGGTCCAACATTAATTCCTGAGGATAAAAGGAAAGCGGCAAAGGAGGCGCTGTCGGAAGGAGAGAAAGCCTCTTCCAAAATGATTGATGTGGCTATGGACATTTCTTCAATTGCCTTCAGACAGATGGTAGGAGCAGTGGTATTGAGACGGCAAGGGTGGCTAAAGGCTATGACGTTTTGAATGGCGGTTCAGGCCAAAATTTTGGATATGCTATTCAACAGCGAATTTCTCTTTGGGAAACATGTAAATGAAGCGTTGCAGTTGATAAAAGCGGATACGGAGATGGCTAAATCTTTAGCTAACCTGCAGCAGAAAAGGTTTACTTCCTTCTGGGGCAGAGGCAGACGTCAATATCTCTCTCACCTCCAGCTTCAACAGCGTTTCCAGCCGTATTATCAACAGGGCTTTCGTGCCCAGTACTCTTTGCAGCCCATTCGACAAACAGAGGAACCACAGGCCCCTGCTATCGTAGTCCCACTTCAATTTGGCCCCGTTTGCTCCAAATTCTTCAGTCAATGGAAGCTTATATCTTCTGACAAACGGGTGTTAGATGTATTTCGCCACATTCACATTCTGGAATATGTTCAACAGCCTCCAATTGTGCCTCTACGAAGTAACTTCCCATTGTCATCTCCAAAGCCTCAAGAAGGAGATCCGTTTGCTCTTAACCAAGCAGGCAATCGAAGAAGTGCCACCCAATCAATGCAATCTGGGGTTCTATTCTCACTTCTTCTTGATAATGAAAAATACGGGAAAATGGGGGCATATAATGGGTTTAAGGTCATTAAACCAGTTCATCACATCCCAACCCTTCAGAATGTTGTCACTCTAAGGAATTCTGCTTCTAATGTATACAGAGGACTATGTCTTCGCTGGATCTTCTGGACGCATATTTTCACCTTCCCATTCACCCAAAACATCATCGTTTTTTTAATGTTCAAGGTGGCACATTGCCATTACCAATTCAGAGTACTACCCTTCGGGCTGAAGTCAGCTCCAAGAGTCTTCACCTAGTGCTTGGCTCCAGTGGCGGCTTTTCTACGGCGAGCCAGTCACCAGGTATTCCCTTACCTGGACGACCTGTTGGTCAAGGCCCCATTGCTTCAAGCAGCCAGAAGATCGACGGACACCTGTGTTCGGCTCTTTCGTTCCCTGGGGCTCAGAATCAACCAGGAAAAGTCCTCCCTGGCTCCGACTGGGTTAATAGTATTTCTAGGAGCAACTGTGAACACTATGCTCTCCAAAGCATTTCCCACAAAAGAAAGGAGCTTACGACTGCAAAGGACAATGAAGGGTCTGTCCGCAAACAAGTGAGTTTCAGTGAGGATATATAAGTCCTAGGGATGATGTCATCCTGTATCCCGCTGATTCTGCACTGTCGCCTAAAGATGAGGCCTCTCGAAGAGGAGCTTGACGCTCAATGGATGCAGTCTCGAGGCTCAATCGAGAATGTCATATCAATCACAGCGATAATCGTTTTAGCAATGTCCTGATGGACAGTTAGAGACGGTCTTTCCCAAGGCCTCTCTTTCCTCACGACTAAGCCAAAGTTGGTTATGACATCGGATGCTTCCATGGACGGCTGGGGTGCCCTCCCGCAGGCATTGCAGATCCACAGAAGATGGTTCAGGAAGCACTGTGTTATATAAATCTCTTTGAACTCAAAGCGGTTTTTGTGGACTTCCAAGCGAATCAGGAAGTCATCGATCCCGGTTTGCACAGACAGCACCACAACCATATTCTATCTGCTGAAGCAACGTGGAACAAGCTCTGAGGCTCTCTCAATCCTGGCTCAGCAAATCTGGTAATGGCTGATAGCCGACGAAATATCGATACAGGTTCAGCATGTGCCAGGAGTCCAAAACGATTGGACCAATTCCCTCAGCAGGGACACAAGGCAGTGCCACGAGTGGAAGCTAAACAACGAACAGTTGCAAAGGGTTTTTCGCTGTTGGGGGTTTCCAACCCTAGATCAGTTTGGTACATCACTCAACAAAAAATGCAGATTCTTTGCCAGCAGGTTTCCTCAGCCAGGCTCTCTATGGAATGCCTTCCACTTCTCTTGGGAGGAAGCGTTTGCCTATGCATTCCCTCCGTTTCCTCTCATTCCAAAGGTTCTGCAAAAGATCAAACGGGAACCTTGCCATGTCATCCTAATCGCCCAGATGTGGGCGCGACAGTTGTGGTTCACAGAGCTGTTTCACCTATCAAGGTTGTTTATTATATTATTTATTTATTTATTTAACGATTTGTAGAGCGCCTGGTGACCCGGAGGCATCCCCGTGCTGTAAGGACTTGTGATGACCAAGGGGGGGGAAGAAGGTCCTATTTGGGGGAAAAAAGAGTTTTCAGTTTTTTGCAGAAGCGAAGGTGGCAGGGTTCCAGCCGCAAGCAGCATGGGAGCGAGTTCCATCCTGAGGATGCTTTTACTGCGAAGCGTCGACCGCCAGTGCGCACCTTCCTGAATCTTGGGACATTGGCCAGACGCTCATTGTCCGAGCGCAGGAGTCTGGTTGCCTTATACGGGGTGACCATGTCTCTCAAGATCGAAGGGCCTAGACCGTTGAGGAGTTTGTGGGCGGTACACAAAGCCTTAAATTCTATCCTCTGTCGCACTGGAAGCCAGTGTAGGGCCTTGAGCGCTGGTCTGGCAGAGGCTCTGGAGGGAAGATTCATTAGGAGCCGGGCAGCCGCATTTTGGGTGCCCTAAAGTTTTGCCAGAGTAGATTCGGGGGCTCCTAGATAAACAGCGTTACTGTAGTCCAGACGGGCAAGGATCAGGCCTTGAACCAAGAGTTTCCTTGATAGGCGAGGGAGTAGCGGAAGGATCTTCCGGATGGAGCGCATAAGTCCAAAGCAGGTTCCTGCTGTTTTGGCTGCCTGGGTCTTCATGGACAGGTCAGGTTCAAGCCAGACTCCCAAAGTCTTGATTTCCTTCTTCGGGGTGGGCACCTCGCCAAAAACATCGGGCCAGACCGATGGAGGGATAGTGGCCCATTTCTTGCCCATAAGCATGACTTCGGTTTTAGATCCGTTGAGCTTAAGTGATGACTTGCACATCCAGTGGTGGATTTCTTGGAGGCAGTTCAACAGATTGTCTATGCGGTGGTCAAGATGTGAGAGTGAGACGACCAATTGCGTGTCGTCCGCGTAGCTCACTATCTTGATCCCGAATGGGGCAACTACATCCTCCAGAGCTGCCATATAGGCGTTAAACAAAGTGGGACTTAGCGAAGACCCTTGGGGGACTCCGCTAGAAAGAGGGAGTGAGGCTGAGCGGGAGTTGCCGTCCCATACCTGGAACGAGCGGCCCGATAGAAAAGACTCTATCCAGGCGAGCGCGGTGCCCCCGAGTCCTGCCCTGGCCAGCCGGTGGAGTAGGACACGGTGGTTCACCGTGTCAAAGGCTGCACTAAGGTCCAGGAGGATCACTGCCACTGACCCTCCTGAATCCAAAATGCACCTTGCCTCCTCGATGACTGCGAGGAGGGCGGTGTCCGTGCCGTGGCCAGGACAAAACCCAGTTTGGGACTGACGCAGAAGGTTGTTGGATTCGAGGAACTGGGACAGTTGGACATTGACCAGTTTCTCGGCCATTTTGCTAATGCCCGGGAGGAGTGAGATCGGCCTGTAGTTTGCCAAATCGGTGGGGTCCAGTTGAGGTTTTTTGAGAAGAGCTTTGACTACTGCACCCTTCCAGCTCGGAGGGACAGAGCCTTGGGACAACGAGATGTTAATCAGCTCCGTGATAGGAGACACGATGGCAGGGGCCACTGTTTTCAGGAATCTCATGGGAGCGGGGTCACAGGGGGAGCCGCTTTTCATCTCCAATTCTCCAATTCTCTTCCAGCCAAAAGAAAATCTCCTCTCTATGAGCCAGGGTCAAGTGGCTCATCCTAGAGTCTTCACACTACACTTGTCGGCTTGGCCCCTCATCACACAGAGTTCGGACAATTAGCGATTTCTGGGGAATGTCAGACAATACTACGGAATGCTCGAGCTCCATGTACGGTCAAATGTTATGCAGCCAAGTGTAAAAGATTCTGTATGTGGTGCAACATGCACTCTTCCGATCCCCTTTCTTCACCGCCTGAGGACGTTTTTGTGAGAAGTTGGCCTGATATATGATGTTCACTAGTTCTAGTGACCACCGTGTATCAGTCCAAACAACCCTTATGGTGATTGGTTGTAAGTCGACCTTATAGACCAGCTATCCTAGTGGTAGCGTGGACAAGCAGTCTTAGGCTAAACTCTTTTGGCATGTGAAGCCGGCTGTATTGCCATATGTAACCCCTTGAACACCAAGTGAAAGGACACCACACAGGATATATATTCAAAATGTATATGTATTTATTACTACAAATAGTCCCCTGAACTCTTTATGAGCACAGAAGCAAACACGTTAAAACAATACAATTGATAAGTATACAAAAGTTGCACAAATATGGATAGGCCCGGGTGGCCCCTAAAACCATATACTAAAGAAGTGGTATAAGTACCACGAGTCGGAAGGAAGTAAGGCCTAGGGAATCGCTGGGGCTATGCTGTACTAACGCAAGTTAGGAACTAGGAGGCCCACGGGATCTAGTTTGCAGTGCGCAAAGTTAGGAGCAGTTCACATTGGACTCAATGGATGCGTAAAAGTTTGAAAGGTAAAGGTAGGAAGTCTTCCGGTCAGTCTAGAACTTAACCCTTTGGAATCTGGACACTAGGAGAGTTAAACTACTCGGGGGCACCGGAGTGCCAGCGTTACCTCACCCACAGGAAGCGGGTGCAGTGGAGTCTAAGTGTGTCGGGATTCTGCAGGAGTTCAGATGGAGCCTTGGAGTGTTGATCTGAAGAGTTGAAGACCTGAAAGCAGAGGGGACAATGTTCAAAGTCACTAGCCAGTGACGGCGTGGAACCAGGAAGGAACCAGGCGTTGTCGGGTGCCAACAGGTGATGTCGTGAAGCTTGTCTCTTCAGCCACGTGGACCCGGCGACGATGACGACGACCAGGAGTCACTCACGAGCTGTCCCACGTAGGCTCTAGTTGATGGCGGTGTCGGCTTCTTGATCGGAGCAAACAGGCCTTTGCTAATGCAAGCCACGCAGGAAATAAAGAAGGCTTCTCACTCTAACCAGCCAGGTCAGAGGGGTTGCTGCTTTTTGGAGCAGCGAGGGCCAGTCTGGAGCAACCAGACCAGAGGTGGAAAGTTGTCGATTGGTCGCCAAAATGGCCACTAGCCAACGGACTAGTAACTGGGAAGGCACGTCGAGTGGAACAAAGCAAAAGGGCCCCACGCAGATCTTGTGAGAGTTGGAGGGCTGGTCCTTGGTGCAAATGTAGCTCGGTGGTGGGGCTTCTCAAGACCCCAAGCACAGCGGTGAGGGTGCCTCAGGTGCTTTGCAGTCAGCTTCTCGTGGACTTTCCAAGAGGTCCGGTCCCACGTCTCAGGTCGCCTCCACTCGTCTCAGCTTTGCAGGGACTGTGGATCGGGCTGTTAGATGTCTGGGAGTCTGGTTCTTGTCAGGCTCTGGGCTTGGGCTCCGGCCGGGAGGCAGCGGCAAAGCAGTCGTTGATCGCTGGATGGTGCCTGTATTCACAGGGTGGCCACTCCTTGGCCACAAGGGAGATTCTTCAGTCTTCTGAGCAGCGGAACATCGAAGGTCCAGAGTTTCTTCTTCTTGAGTCGAATTTCAGGGTAATCTGCAGTCTTGGAACTCAGCTCCTACTTTTAAACCAATTCTAGGGGCTGGACTACCTACTAGGTCCCTCCTATGGGTGGGACCAGGAAGGGGGGTGGTTACACCCCCTTTCCTTTGTCCATTTTCACGCCAGAGCTGGAGCAGGAGTACCCCAGCACCGGTTTGAACTGGCCTATGCACGGGGACACCTTGTGTGCCCCGGGCATGTCTGATTCTATTCAGCCCTACCTAACCAGATACACAAAGTCCTGTCTGGGGTGGTGCTAGCACCGCCCAAGACAGGAAAGCCTTTGTCCAAGCCTCCCTCGCTGGAAGGACTCCCAGCAGCAGGAGGTCAGACTTGTGTCTGTGGTGGCAGCATCCATTTTGTGATCCTGAGGCTCTGTTTACCTTTAACCGGGGTTCAGGTTCTGTACATGTCGTGTCCCTCTAGAAGGGTGGAATGCTACCCCCGTCGCGGCGAGAGGGTAGTATTCCAATTCGTATGACACCTTACTCGACATGTTTTGATAATGTCAAACCAGAGTTAGCATTTAACCGCGAGGTTCATAATGCACTTGAGAGTATATGGTTTGACGCTATCAGGAAACAGCTAAAGGACATGGTTCCGAAAGCTGCAGACAGGCTCAGCTCATGCTAGAGCACCATCTCACACATAACCAAGTACTCTGCCTCCAGGATTGATAAGGCCTGCCATAGGAGTGACTTATAGGTTACTGTGTGTCCTTGTATATGTTAGATATAGAGATACTATACCTAAAGCAAAGGGTGATTACACCACCTTGCCCCAGCTGAGTGATAAGCCAGTTGTCTCAAATTGTAAGGCCAGGCCAGGGGTGGCACAATACGTGCTGCAGCCCCTGGTAGGCCTTGGATGCACTTATGCCCTGGGTACCTAGGGTACACTGTACAGGGGCTCACAAGGTGATCCATGTTCCTATTGGTAAGGCACTGTAGCAGGGTTTCCGTTCTCCCACAGAACTGTGCACAGAGATCTAGAACCTGGGTGAGTTAGGGTGACCCAAAACTCACCTTGGTGTCAGAAATCCCCTTACCAAGCTAGCTACAGTGTCTCATCGGTCATAACAACTTACCAATGACTTAGACAATCCAGAACATGAACTTAGGGAACCTCAGGTATCGTGGAACACATGAACACTCTTTCGTTATATAATCATTTCAAACAAAAACTGGGAGTCAAAGAACACACGTGCAAGTTTGAAATATTTATTTCTCAATGCAATGTTCTCAAACGCAGTATCTTATATAATATCAACATACATATTATAAAAACTAGAGTTAACAGCATAGTCACTAATCCATAGTAAGCGAATGGTGATAGCATATTATAATGCAAAATCTATATAAAGTTTGTATCACCTATATTTCGCGCACCCTATTTAGCATATTATATTATATCTAAGAAGGTCTCATTTGAGTTTTTAGCAGGGCGGGCCCATACCTCTAATGGTCAGTAGGAGCAGATCACATCAACAGCTACCAGCTCTCTGCATGCGAAGCATCAAGTGTGTTGATTCATTCCCTGTAACTCTATCTTAAACCCGCGTAGAGCCCAATGTTGGCAGCAACATTATTTGTGTTATGTCTAATGTGGTGCGAGGATCAGGCTTTCAGCAACCTTGTGTTAGGTTATTTTTAGAGGGTGCAGTTCTCAGTGTGCAGACAGTTGTACCAAGCACTACTGATATCAGAGCAATAACCTATTATTCTCAAATAAATCACATCTTTCGTCTAGGTTGAAAGCTACAATAACAATTAGGTGTTGTGTGCAAACTGAAGCCGAAGGAAAATATGTCGTTTAAACATTTAATAAACTCATGCTAACTTAACACAATATATAGAAACGCAGTAACCATATGACACCGCCCCCCAATGATCCGAGGACGGTTAAAAAAGGAAGAAAATATAAGCCAATACTATATGAGAGGCAAAACATGAAAGCAGAGTTCAACAATATTGAGCCAAGCTAAATGTATGTAAATGTATATAAGTTTTTAATAAAAATAAATAAGTATGAATGCCTATAGTGGCCACACAAAAACAAAAAATTCGAACTTAAGTCCAACTACGAGTTCACAGGCCTAGAACATATAAAAGTCGAATGTTCGTAATAACAAAGGCACCATTCAGAATTACTAAAAAGTCACGTGCCATAATAATGAAAGTCTTCAAAGTCACTCATGGGTCGATTGAATATGCAAAATAGGTAGCCACAGCTTCCAACATGAAATCACTGTCATCATCCGAAAACAGTTCAGCCATCCAATTAAGCAATGGGAAAGAACATACGTGCTCCTCCAGCACCGAATCCTCTAGCAACATCAGAGGACAACTCAGTGGGTTCTCGAGAATGCTATGTGCCAGAAAGTCATGCGCCGCTGCGGATATGTCCCACTGACCCATTAGTCCATGCATCGCTGCCACGGCCATAACCCTTTCGCCAGAACAAACCAACTCGTGAACCACTACGGGGCTCATCAGCTGATCAAAATCGACGTCAGGAGAAGTCGTCAAGCAGAGACACAAATCAATGGCCCAGTCGAAATCAGAGCTCAGGCAATGAAACACAGGCTGGACACATGTGAAATAGGAAAATCGAAACGATAATCCAAAAGCCGTGCTTAAAGTCGCAAAGGGTAAGGTGCCATAGTATTCAAGCATCCGGTTGCGAAACAGTGTTAGAAGGGGCTGAGCGGCTCCTTGCGCAGGATGGGCATCCATGTTTTATAAAGCAAAATATCACCAAAACGCCTGCAGCCAAAGCCAGCAACACAGGGAATCCGCCAAACAAACTTGCGAATATAGAATGAAAAACGCAGGGACAATACCAAATACTTTTTCAAACGTAGTCACGAGACCACTGCTAACCACTTTAAAAAAATGTGCGATCCCAGACGTGGAGGAGGCATTAAAGATCTGATGAACCAGCTCGCAGAAATGAAACGGCAAGTCAGTATTTAAAAGTGCCTGCACCTCTGTGCGTGTGTTCGCTATGTGACGGACATAAGTCTCACGGGCCGAGCTCAGGGCCACTTCTTTCTGAGACAAAAGAGCTCTTATTCGGCTCAAACCATTTAACTCCGCTCTCAAGGTTCGGATTCGCGGCCAAATGGAAACATCTGAATTCCCATTCGTGGGTGGATATAACACGTTCTTGCAACACACCACACGTTCTGATACAGTAACCACATAGGCGATACCGACCATTAACCCACAACACATTTCGTTATTCAAAAGTAAATAACTACCGTTCGACAATAAAGTGAAGGTGGGAACTATTGCTGGAACCGGTGTGCCTTTTAAAACACAGGCTAAGTTGGGCTTGTCCTGATTACAAGAACCATGCAACTGGATGTGTCTGCATATTACTGAGCGGTCAGGGGACTGTGTACATTCTTCACCATTCAGATTCACTTCATTCCCCTCCTTAAGACATCTGTATGTGTATGGTAAAGACCATGTCTTATGGAGGAAAGCACTGCCTAATGGTTCATATCGCCCTATAGCAATATATCGCATACAATTTGTAAATGTATACAGAGCAAATGGTAAAGTAATAATACCATGGATAAGCCATGTAGCAGCAGCTACCTCAGCCACAGAAAAGGGCAAGGACTCTAATTGCAACATAGAAAATGATGCATCTCGCATGGAAAGCATGCGCTGTTTGTCAGTCAAATTAAACGGGGCAAATAGTGATATGACGTTCATATAACTCCAAGGCACTCGACCAGCCTTCAGAGTCTGTAGTGTCCAAGCAAACTGCATTACAGAACGCAATTGATTTTGACCATGATACAATACGGACACTTCATCATGTACAATGTCAACCACAGAAGACACAATATTGTTCAACGTGTAAATTCGGGAAGAAAGCGTGTTAATACTGTTATCGACAACTGCAAGCACTTTTTCTAAATTTGCTTGATCAATTGCCCTTAGCAGCCTCAATTTGAGAAACTTTCCAAATTTCATTGTAAATTGCATAAATCCATCGTTTAGATCTACCTTTAGCTGGGCCTTTTATAAAATCGTTCAAGTCCACATTTTCAGTTAATTGAGACAGATGTAGTTTAACTGCAGCTAATGTGGAATGTTGTAACCAATTCTGACACAGCTTCCCCACAGAATAAGTTGTGACAGTATAATCTTCTTCAAAACGGGGATCAGGTCTGACTAGCGTTAACCCTTCAGCCAACCCCAAAAATCGACGTTGGCATGAATCGGCACTTCTTTGCCACAACAGCCAATCCTTAGGATCCAAACTGGAAACATTAAAGGACGAATTGTGTATTAGAGATTGTATCTCACTAATAGACAAATCAGAAAAATTACTCCATCCTGAATATTCTTCTAATTCGGGGATAATTGGTGTATTCAATTTTTTAGAAGTAGCCAATCCAAAGCATGTTGTTTGGGAAATGGTAGAATTTAAAAACAACATGTGATTCGGGATGAGACATGCACGGTGCAAAGCCTCAGTACCTTGTACCTGCCAATCTTTGGTACCCCAAACCTATTTAAGGTCAATTATTCCCTTCCAGAACTCGTAGCCATCTACAGCCAACTTGTCTAGAAAGGACTTCGAATACAGCAACTTTGTATCGGTAAGTCTAACTTTGGACATGGATTTTTGTGTCATTTTAAAATAAAATGACTCCGGATTTGATTGATTAAAGTCTGTAAAATAAGTATATTTTTTCAGAAATGTATCGGAGCTGCCTCCCAATGGAGCAGGGCAGTGTTCCCACTGTGTGTAATTAACAGCAACCCTCCTGGAGTTTGTCTTATGTAAAAAAGGATTACCATAATGTTGAAAACAAAACAAATCACCATAATTAATAGAATCTAAATAAAGATCCTCAGCATCAAAGGCAGCATAATATTTCAAATCAGAGAATAATGCTTCTACGGCCTGAATATCCCAATCATCAGAACGTATATTTTGTTTAATCACATCTCCCATGTTTACTCTAAGCACATTCGGAACATTAATCACTTCAGTGGGCCCATGTATTTGAAATCTAACCGCATCCCACACAATCCCATCAAGGACAGGCCAAGCAGTAATGTTGACTGTATTCAAGTTTCGTTTCAGTCTGTGTGCTGAATGTGAAGAGGAAAGAGGGGCCAATGTTCCATTAAGGTACCGAATTCCTGGTCTTTCTTTAACATAGTGACCATCGATCAGGCGGAAAAAATAAAAGACAAAACCAATTGACATAAAAAGGTAAAATGAAAACAGGATCAACCAAATGTATGTCCAAGGGGGAATTAAAAAATGTTTTTTAAATAAGGTGGCATATTTTGCAATAGTTGAGGGTTTCTTTGAAAGTTCCGAAACAGAGTCAAAAGAGAATCTGGACTGGTCGGCCAAACGAGTCTGCAAATCAGGCATTGATAAATCAGCAGGATAGGTGTAGTTCAGCTCATCAATGTTAGTAACAGGAATAGTATTTAATAAAGGACTGGAAATAGCAGGCATCTCGAGGGACACCTCCGGTTCTGCACCAGAAGCAATAGCCAGCACAGAATGCCTCACCATGGAAGGACAGGATACAGCCGGTGTCATGCTATGAACAATCGGCGTCCCTGTGTATCTTGACATTGTCAATAGAAATAAATCTGTTTTCTTTACGACCTGGAAGTGGTGGTAATATGACTGTTCTTGTGCCCTTCACTCCAAGAACTCGAACCGGTGCACGATATGAGGGACCAAACTCTTTCTTGTTATCGATCTTCTCTCGAACCAGTTCTCCAGCTTGGGGTAGCCAGCCAACTACCGGGATCTGCAACGCATCATCCGACGTGGAGGGCAAATGATCCTTTGCTAGACTGTCTCTGGTCTTTTGTAGATCCTGTAAAACATTGCAATGTTCATCTACGTCAAAGGCCGTGGCCTGGGCCTTGCAGTCTAGACCATCGAGGTCAGGGACGTACATCTTGATACCAAAGAGCATTTCGTACGGGGTCCGCCCACCCAGAGACCTTCTAGGGAGATTATTAAGCGCACGCTGCACGCCATTGAGATGGGCTAACCAGTTTCTGCCAGTGCCTATAACTCGAGCTGTCAAAAATTGCTTTAAGTCACGGTTCATTCGTTCCACTACACTGTTACCCTCGGGTCTGTACGGACTCGAAAATTTGACTTGGACCCCCAACGAAACCATAGCATCCTTATACGCCTTAGAGGCGAAAGCCGGACCCTGATCCGAATGGAAGGTACCACAGGCAAAAATCCCTATAAAGACTCGCAAATCCTTGATGACAGTTCGTGAATCAGCGCTTCGATGTGGCCATACCCACACAAAGCGTGTGCATGAATCAACTGCTACTAAGATGTACTTGTATGCAGTATCAGAAGAAAATGGACCGCAGTGATCCAAATAAACGCATCCAAGCGGTTTATTCGAGATGTACAACTGTGTCTGAGGCGGACGCGCAGCAGTTGAAGGCTTAATCTGCTGGCAAATGTCACATTGAAGGACATAATCGCGCGTCTGTTTGTACAGTCCCCGCCACCAGAACCTTTGTTGTAGCTGAGTTACAGTGGCTGAGATGCCCGCATGCGCAGACGCCTCACCTTCATGAGCCGCTGTAATCAAAGCCGCCCTGCGATCCGAGTTGGGAACCAGACGTTCGCCAACATCAGGAATTTTCACATAAGGAACCTTATCGGGACTTAAGTGGTATGTGTATTTAGAAGGGAACCCCGCAGGATATTTACCTCCCTTCTCGGTCGCAGCAGCAGCTGCCAAGATGTCATCATCTATTTTGCTTTTGAACCTCGTGACTGCTGCAACTAAGTATTTCGATACCGCTGATTTTGCTGCTTCATCAGCAAGCGAATTACCAACAGCGTGGACCCCCACGCACTGATGGCCGAGAGTATGAATCACAAACACGAGTGGCAACTTCTCTTTAAGTTCCGCCACTCGGACCCAGATCATTTTATGTTTTATTGTGCTACCTTTGGAATCACGAAATTCATTCTGAATCCAAAAGAACAAGTTTTCATTGTAAGACTGGACACAGTAGTAAGTCACTTACGATCAAAGTCGTCACACTAGGATCTGCGTACTCCAATGCAAGCATCAGAGCACGAAGCTCTGCTAATTGTGCGGTGCAGTCCCCAAGCGTCTGCGTGTGCACGACACTGGACTTGAACTCATCGTTCACCATGGCACCGACCACAATGGCGCATGCGGAAACGTATGAGAACAATTCACAGAAACCTGTGTTATGGGGAGCACTATTCACTTATTCACAATTACGTGATTGCTTTTTTCTTATTTTGCATGCATTTTCAATCAAATCTGAACATAGTAAATTTGTCAGCCTTATGTTTCACCAAAAGTTCAAACAAAAATGTCTCCGCAGTCTTATAGATCAGACTGCTAACGTGACCCAGCATATAAAGCATACAAAGCAAAATAATAATACATTCTCATCAAAACGGTGGTCGTATTTCTTTTCTTCAAAGTTGTTTTTATTCTTCTTTTTCATCAGAAGATACGTTAGTTTGAGTTCTTCAAACAACTCTCCATCATTATACAAGTGAAGACATATCCCAATGCATTTCGGTATGCACCTTCGTCAGGGGAATGTACTATGAGTAACAAAAAATCTGTCATATATTTACCAAAAAAAATTACACTATTTACAATCACAGCTCAACTGTTTCATTAATTTATGTGCTAAACAGAAACCACAAGATCTCCTAGTGCCAAAAACACATCGTGTGTGATTGAAAGTCATGCTCGCAAAAGTTCACAAAAATTTGCCTATCACCTTATAAACTAAACCGAAAATCAAGTGAGCAACCCAATGTGGACTACACCTCTTACTGCCTGCATGCATGCAAGAAAGTAACCTAATTTCAACATAAAGTCAAACCAATAATGAGTCTATTCGAAATGTCAAAATTGCTGTGTCTATGCCCTCTTACCTTAAATAAAAACAATAAAGCCGGCAAAAGTCAAAGTCCGTAGTCTCCTTATTCTGAAACAACATAGTGGCAAAAACACTTAACTTGCTAGATTCATAGTGAAATGTCTATCTTGATATCGTTACTCGGACCGCTACTTACTCGGTCTTCCTGATCCCACTATTAAATCCTGTTACCGCTGCTATAATATCTGTATATCTGTAATACAACGGAAGAGAACTTCCTTAGTATTTACGTATTAAGTGTTGCACCGTATGATTATCCTAGATCTATTATGCGCGGAAACGTAGGCATGTTTAGAGCCATGCGCAACCTGCGCCGAACCATCAGTGTAAATGATGCAATGGAAATCCTCCAACGGCCGCATTGCTAAAGGAGCAGGATGAACAAATTCATACTGTAAATACTCCTGAGACCGTAAAGTGGCGTCAAAAATAAACGTGACATCCTGGGATGACAAGGATGCAGCCCATTGAATCCACCGAGGGTGCAAAGCTTTGGAATTTGGTACACTGGTTTTCGTAACTGCCTCTTAAGGCAGGACACGGGGTAACAACCAACATGCGTTTTCCTTGCGACAGGGCACGTTCTTTAAGAATTGCCATCTGTACCGCCGTTAAAATTTTCTCCACAGTGGAAAAACGCAGTTCAGCCGAAGTGTACAAGTGTGACTTGTAAGCAATAGGTACTGTATCTCCTTCATTAAAAGTTAGGTACGTGAAACCCACCGCCCCAGGGATAATTCTTATCACCAGGTTGGTCTGGTTATCACGAGTCTGTAAATATTCAGAAGCGAGCAAATCAGCCTGCAAAGACTGCAGAACGGCTGAATGCTCAGGCAGCCAGCATGATTTGGAAAAAGATGGTTGTATCAAAGCATACAAAGGCTTGATACGCTGGGCATATTCCGGAATGTAACTCCTCCCGAAATTCAAAAAACCCAGTAAAGATTGTAATTTTTTCAGTGTTGTCGGAGAGCGCAGCTGTGCGCATTTCTCCAGGAAGTGAGGTGCCAACCCCTTTCCCTCGTTGTTTAGCTCGTAGCCGAGAAACAACACCGTGTACTCTGCAATGTGCGACTTTGCAAAGTTAAACTTGTAACCAATGTCTGCAAAGTTACAAATTATGCTGTTCACTCAACACAGATACTCCCAAAGATCATCGTCAGTGAGATAAATGTCATCCACATACGAACAAGCAACTGGGTCGAAGCCCTCCAAAAGAGAGACTATGCGGGCGGAGAATACTCCAGGACTATTCTTATAGCCCATTGGGAGACGCCGAAAAATTTTTTGCACACCGCCGCATGTGAAGCTGGTCCATTGGGAACTTAGACCGTCTAATCTATGGGCATAAAAACCATTGGATATGTCAAGCGTGGTTTTGAACCGTTTACGCTCAAGACTATTCACTAAAGCAGAGCCATGAGTATTCTGTACTGCACAGTTACGGCAATGCGAGTTTAAATGCCTATAATCCAAAACCAAACGATATGAGCCGTCTGGCTTGTTTACAGTAAAAAGGGGGTTATTCATCGGTGACACACACGTTTCAATTACACCTTGATATTCCAATTGTTCAAGGATAGCCGCGACTGAAGCTTTGGCTTCACGCCGTATGGGATATTGAGTTTGAGGCTGCGGCTGAGACCGTAACGGAATCTCGTGGCATGGAGACAATTTATCCCAGCCACAGTGATTGCGGTACACAGCCGGCGCAAGCGCCAGAGCCCACTCTTCTGCAAAATGCAGCGCTTCCACTCTCGATACAGTGTGCGCGAAACTGGGGAGGATAACCTCCCCTCGCGGAGCTGCGAGAACAAAAGGTGGGGGCCAGTCAGCCTCAGAAAGCAAAATGTCATATGTAGACAAAAGATTTTCCCAAAATACCCCTTTTACAGTTCGCTGCATGTCACCTTCTATTAACAGGACAATTTCAAAAAGTCGTTCAGGGGGAGCAACATGCGTGTCAGCAGTTTCAATTACAACATAAGTGTCAGTCGCTGTCACCTTCAACAGTGGACAGAGGGCCTCTCTCACTATGGTAATCTCTGCCGCTCTGTCCAGCAAGGTCAGAGCCCACGTCAGATTCCGAAGCCGCGTTCTCACTATCTGGGGCATATCGATGCGCCGTCAGGGCGGCGACTTTCTTTGTGGCAAACTGTGGTCTCTTGGGCGTAGCGCCTTCCTGCTGATCTCCACTGTTACGCGGGCGGGGTTGACCACGTCCTTGCTGGCCACCCTGGCCCCTGCCGCCCCCTCCACCACCGGTTGACGGAGCCGATGAGTCCTGAAAGGAACGAGGAGAGCGTTGGTCAGAAGCCTGAAACCTTTCAGGTGACTTAATCATCGCGCGATCGCGCAAATCATAAACCCGATCTGACTGCGCAGGCAACGGAGACGCAGGAGCAGAAACCTGTGTTTGTTGTTGTTGTTGCTTACCCTGAGCCTGCTTTTTTGGCCAATTCTGTTTCTTGGACTTTTATTGACCACTAGTTTCCGAAGACTGACCCTGGGGCTGCTTTTTCTCTTTATCAGTAAAAGCTTTAAGTCCCTTCGCATTGCGGCCAACCATTTTATAAGCCGCCACAATTATCCTTGCCAACTGCCGGGGTTTCTCGGCCTCGGGAATTAATGCTAAAGCGTTAGCTACCTGAAAGTTCACTGCATCCCCCTTGACATTCGCAAGGATCAGATCGCAAACTACATCAAAGGTGCCACACAGGCGCATACCCAACTCAACCGCAGACTCCGGTCCGTGTTCATCTTGAACACGTTTAAGGACCGCGCCCAGATTGGTCACGGACGGGGTGCCATAGCACCTCGAATAGACCGCTGCAAAAGTCTTACCCCAGGTCTCACAGTCAACAAGTTCAGGAGCCAAATCTTTCGGTAAACTAAGTGTAAGAATCCGGTGCTTATCACCGGGATTCGTATTAGGAAACACAGCTTCCAGCTGGCCGAATTTCTCTGCAAGCCAGAACGGAAAATCATCCTTGTCCAGGGGCTTTTTGCCCATCACGGAATTCACCATGACAGGATTGATCTTCAAACCAGCCTTTTCTGCACGAAGCTGCGCACCCCTAGGGGCTGCGTCCTGAACATTACGGCTAGTGTAATGAACAAGCGCTCTAATCAGACACTGCGACCTCATGAAGTTGCAGCAGATCAGCCACGTTACAAGTGGCGCGATTAGGGTGAGGAGTGAATCCAGCCAAAGCGGGCCAAGGTGTACCCGGAATGGACAAAGCTCCCAACCTCGGAGCGGTTAAAGCGTGTGGTAGGGCGCCACCAAACCAAACTCCATGCTGCCAAGCATCAATAGGAACTTCCAGCGCTCTGTACGGAGCATACGCAGCCGGTACAGCCGTAGCAGTGTAGGAATGGAAAACACCAGAATTAGCGTTCACCGCCGGAAATGTCACCCACGAATAAAATAGTTTGTACGGGTAAGCATGTTCCGCACTCACCACCAGAACAACAGCCAAGCCTTCCACAGGGACATCATAAGCCCGCAAGTGGTCCCGCACCGCAACTCGACTATGCTGCGGGATGTCTACGGCTAGTGCCATGATAGCACAGGAAGATGAAAAAACAAAGATTACTTTGTAGCACAACTGGATAGTAATTCAAAGAAACCGTTTTAGATGAATTCAACTTGAAAATACCTATGTCTAAAATAGGTAGGTTTCCAACACCACCGTTTTCCGGAAACGGGAATGAAGGGGTTTAGGTTTGAATGATATACTACTCGAGTGTCATGATATAAGGCCAACAACGTTGGGCGCCATGTAGCAGGGTTCCCGTTCTCCCACAGAACTGTGCACAGAGATCTAGAACCTGGGTGAGTTAGGGTGACCCAAAACTCACCTTGGTGTCAGAAATCCCCTTACCAAGCTAGCTACAGTGTCTCATCGGTCATAACAACTTACCAATGACTTAGACAATCCAGAACATGAACTTAGGGAACCTCAGGTATCGTGGAACACATGAACACTCTTTCGTTATATAATCATTTCAAACAAAAACTGGGAGTCAAAGAACACACGTGCAAGTTTGAAATATTTATTTCTCAATGCAATGTTCTCAAACGCAGTATCTTATATAATATCAACATACATATTATAAAAACTAGAGTTAACAGCATAGTCACTAATCCATAGTAAGCGAATGGTGATAGCATATTATAATGCAAAATCTATATAAAGTTTGTATCACCTATATTTCGCGCACCCTATTTAGCATATTATATTATATCTAAGAAGGTCTCATTTGGGTTTTTAGCAGGGCGGGCCCATACCTCTAATGGTCAGTAGGAGCAGATCACATCAACAGCTACCAGCTCTCTGCATTCGAAGCATCAAGTGTGTTGATTCATTCCCTGTAACTCTATCTTAAACCCGCGTAGAGCCCAATGTTGGCAGCAACATTATTTGTGTTATGTCTAATGTGGTGCGAGGATCAGGCTTTCAGCAACCTTGTGTTAGGTTATTCTTAGAGGGTGCAGTTCTCAGTGTGCAGGCAGTTGTACCAAGCACTACTGATATCAGAGCAATAACATTATTCTCAAATAAATCACATCTTTCGTCTAGGTTGAAAGCTACAATAACAATTAGGTGTCGTGTGCAAACTGAAGCCGAAGGAAAATATGTTGTTTAAACATTTAATAAACTCATGCTAACTTAACAGAATATATAGAAACACAGTAACCATATGACAGCACCTAAAGTGCCTGGAGTCCATTTTACAGAGAGAGCAGATAGCCTGAGGTCCTGAATAGCAGGATCCCAGGCCAACTGAGTCGAAAACCAGCTAAACACTAGGCAAAAAGTTGGGGGTAACTATAATCAGATGTCCACCTTCCTACAGTTTTGTCTTCTCTCTTGGCAAGGCTGGTCTGGCATATGCGTCCATCAGAGTGCACTGTGTGTGACTTAGTACCTCTCTTGGAAGGTGACATTCCTGTCGGCCACAACATCAACTGGAAGCATTAGGGAAATTCAAGTCTTCATAACCATGGTGCCCTACCAGCAATTCTTTCCGGGTAAAGTAATTCGTCATACAAACCCATCTTTTATTCCCAAGGTGCCTTCTACATTTCATCTAAATGAGCCAGTGGTTTTGCCCTCCTTCTTTTCATCTCCTTCTTCGCCAGCTGAGAGGGCACTCCATTCTCTGGACATTAAACAATGTTTAAAATTCTACTTGCAAAGGACTCAACCTTTCAGAAAATCTACTCAGTGGAGAAGCGTGGCTCAATGGTTAGAGCAGCAGACCCTGATGCAGCGCTCTGGCCCGGGACCAGGGTTCAATTCCCGCCTCGGCGGCTCTTGGACTCAATTTCCCAGGACCTGATAATTCTCGCTCGGTGCCTAGTCTAATCATGGGTCCCACTCTGTGACTCTGGGCAATAGCCTGCTTAATCAAGTCAAAGTCAAGTCAAGTCAAAAAGGCTTTATTTCGATAAAAGAATTACCATAAAAGCAACACGTAAATCACAGTACAACAGTTTAAAAAATCAAAGAAGTGAGTGTGAACCATTCTCGCAGATTTACAGAGCAGTTCATTAAGAAGCAACTATTTTTTAAAAGGAATTAAACAGTCAATTTAAGCCTTTTGGTACGGATGGACCAAGCCCATGATAAAAATGTGGCTAAAACACAAGCATAGGTGGCACGGCTATCAGACATTAATATCCTGATTGCAGTCGCATGACTCCTAGTACCCAACTGCCGACATAAGTTTTTGAGCCAAACCCTTCTTGGATTTGCATATTCACTGCACTCAAACTTAAAATGTGCCAATGTCTCTAGTTTTATTAGGCACGCTGGGCAAAGCTCTGTGGTTTGTTCACGTGATTTCCAACTCGATGTAAAAGACTGAAGGGGAACGGTTCCTGCTCTGAATTTAAAATATAAGGCCCTATCAAAGGGTTTTTCAATAATGTCAAGATACACTTCCCGCTTGGGTTGGTCTTTAAACTTCAAAAAGTCCTCCGTAAGTCTACCCATAGTAGTACTAGTGTTTCTTTTTGAGGAGATCCCGTCCCAATATAGTTTCTTGAGCGTTAGCTTCGGGGGTGAAGTTCTATTTGACCATGCATCATTTAGGCCCAGATTAGATAGCAGCAACTTCATGTCTCTTAACCATTTAGTTTTGTGCCACCCTGGTAGTGACATGATTTCTGCCAGGCCTTGAGCATATTTGCTGAGTTCCTCCACACGCCAAAGCCGCGCCCAGAGCTGGAGCGGGCGAAATTTTGCGAGGTCATCAATTGGGCGACATCCCAGATCCAGCATTAGTGGGACCGTGGGAGTTCCCTGCGGTAAAGACATAATTGCTCTGCAAAATTTCATCTCTGATCTTGGTAGAGCATCGGAAATGGATGACCCCCAGAGTTCAGCCCCATAGAGAGCAGAGCTGACACCCTTAGCCGAATATATTTCTAAGACTGTAGCTATGGGTCTTATTATGCAGGAGCGTTGTTATTTCAAGAGAGCTCCTGTAATTCTCTTATGGGTTAAAAGCATTTTGTCCAAGTGAGGTGTCCAATCCATTTTGTGTGAGAGGCGTATCCCAAGATAATCAAAAACTTCTACCCTCTCCAGTGGTTCGGCATTCAAGATAGGAGAGCGGACTGGTTTTTTGGGAGGGTTCAAAACAAGATATTTAGTCTTGCTTGTGTTAATTACCAGGCCGCGACTAGCACAGAAAGATTGAAAGTTATTTAAAAGTCTTTGGAGGCCTATTGGGGTCTTGGATATTAAAAGCGTATCATCCGCGAAGAGGAGGGTTGGTATGCGTTCGCCAGCCAGGGATGGTTCATCTGAGGGATGTTTCCGTAGGTGCTCAACCACCCCATTGATGTAGAGGGAGAAAAGGGTGGGAGCTAGCACACATCCCTGGCGGACACCTCTCTCTACCGGGATACTGCTGGTTTTTCCCCCCCCTGGGCCCCACCTAATCTGGGCAAAACTATTTTCGTGCAGCCTAACAAGTAACACAAGCAGGTAGTGTGGTAACCCCATATCGGCCAGAACGCACCATAGGGTCTCTCTAGGTACAAGGTCAAAGGCAGTCTTTAAATCGATAAACGCGAGATAAAGACTGCCCTTGCCTATAACCACAACTTTCCAGTAGACCATCATAAGCCTAAAGGCTTGCTCGATTGTCCCAGTTCCCACTCTAAAGCCCGCCTGGTAGTCGGTAAGGATTTTGTTTTCGTCTACCCAGTTAAGAATTCTTAGCAGTAGGACCTTGCCAACTACTTTTTGGCTGATATCTAACAGGCTAATGGGCCTATAGTTTGCCGGATCATCCCGGGGGCCTTTTTTGTAAATAGGGACCACCTCCGCCCCCTTCCACGAGGAGGGGACAGGGGCGCCCCTACAGATAGCAACGAGTAGAGAATGGATCAGTTTCCCCCACTTTGAAGTATCTGATCTTAAAAGGTCACCGGGGATACCATCCGGACCAGCCGCTTTTTGGGGGATAATAGTGCCTATTGCGTATTCGACCTCCTTGATGGTAAAATCAAGGTCGCTAGGCTGAATGTTCAAAAGTAGAGGGAGCATGGATAAGCCCCCAACCCCCCCTTGTGAGTCGCTCGTCTGCAATTGGTCAGCTTGGCGGGTATAGAGCTTAGAAAAGTGATCGACCCACGCCTGACTAGGGATATTACAAGTTATTAAATCACTGTCGGGCCTATTCCGAGCTCTAATAGTATCCCAAAATCTTTTTGGATCCCTCTTGGAACTAGCTTCTTTAAGAGTGGACCAGTAAGCCTCCTCCCACTCCTTTTTTGCTAGACCTAATATTCTCTTATGTTCTTTCCTGGCTAACTGTATTTGGGGTTGAGATTTGCCTTTAACGGCCTCTATTAGCCGGGACTTGGCTTTCCTGCAGGCTGCTGTGTACCAGACGTGCATACCCTTGGATTTATTCTGGGACAAATGCCTCCCAGCATTGCCCTTAACCCAGAAGACTTCACCTATAGTCTTAACAGCAGCTTCAAAAATGGGTGTTGCCCTATCCACTACCGTGGTTAAGTCAATAGAGTCAAGTTCCATTTGTGAGGCCGCGAGAATCACCTCTATATTAGCAAGTTTGCCAGGATTGCTGGCAACTTTGTCCCACTTTAGACGCCTTCCACAGGAAGAGACAGTGACCTTATGTGAGTGTTTGGGGGGTGCTGGCAATGCTTCGTTAGACCAGGGATTCGTAATGGTTAAAGAAAGCGAGTTATGGTCGCTCTCGACAGTCGGTATGACTGTCATGTCTTCGACCCTGTTCCAAAGCCCCAGGTCCAACAGGATATAGTCAATCCTTGAGGTATGACCAACCCTGTTGAACGTCGGGGCGCCCATCCGATCGGAAGGTGTACGGCCATTAGCGGCTCTTAACCCAAACTCAAGAGTCAGTGCGTTTAGCTGTACTGCACTGCTGGTCCAGCGCCTAATCGGAGGGATGGAAAGTGAAGGGATACCCCATCTGCTGTCTTCTTCGCCCAAATCAGGGATGCCATCTAGGGGGAGTGGCTCAAAGGTACAATTGAAATCACCTGCTACTAGGGTGTAGTCAGCTTCTTTGCAATCCCTGAGATGCACCTCCAGGTCTGCTATTACGGGTGAGGTGTACCCATTTTTTGTGCCTCTAGCATAAACATTATAAAGAGCTAGAGACAGACCTCTACAAGGAATACCTAGTAGAATGCCTAAAATGTCTGGGTTATTTATCTGCTTGGATATTATTCTACAATTCAGGGAAATGCTTACCCAAGTAATAAGACCCCCCGAAGGGCGCCCCTTCCCATTCATGGGTCTCACTGCTGGGATAAAAAAGGTAACGAACCCAACCCGGTGGAGTGGTTCTGTGCTCCAAGTCTCTTGGATTATACAGATCTTATGTGCTTCTACCAGATCACTCCACTCAGGCAGGTCCAGTTTCCTATGAATACCCGCAAGGTTCCAGCTAAGGATTTTTATTTTATCCTTGGTGGTTTCCCCTCTAGTACCATTGATATCTCTTAAACTAGGGGCTTCCATACATTCCCTCTCTAAGGCAGGGGATGGTGACTTGGTCAGGCTAGCGGCTGGCTCAGTTGGAGAGTTAGAACATAGTGGGTAGGACATGACTAGTGAACCCTTCTCCTCACCCCTATTAATGTCAAGATGCAAGGGAAGAGCTTCAGCAGAATTAAGTCAGTCCACCTCTTCTAGCGCGCTGAATCTATTCCAGTGAGCAAATTGAGACACAAAGGGGTCAAAGGGAGGAGGTGGACCTTGCCATGGTTGCTGCCACTGATGGATGGTATGATGTGGAGCATGTATATACCCTCTGTTTAAAGGGAAACTAAGTTGGGGGGGATATTGTCTGGGGGGCCTGGGTAGAAAGTAAGACAAGGGAAGTGGGTGAATTTGAGTAGCCGGCCCACTGTTAGGTGAATTACAAATATAATTCACTACCCCTACGTCCCTAAAGTTGATAGTTATAACATTGCCTGCTATGGTCTTGGTGTTTCTGCCCACCCAATCCCCTCTTCTAACTGCGTGTATTTCGCCACACGTGTTATTGGGCAGTGGTTTATGCAGGTGGAGCCACTGGGCACATTTGTTTTTTAATTCGACAAGGGTTTCTCTACTACCCTCCTTCAGAGGTGGCACCCCTGTCAGCACAACCACAAAGGGTGAGACTTCTGGTGGCAAGTTGATTGATTTAAAACGAGCCGGCCTTGTCTTGGAATCAACGGGCTTGTTAAGGGAGGTAGTTGCTGACGAAGTGGTGGCTGAGCTTTTGGGACCCTTAGTAGATTGATTAGGTACTTTATTGGAGCCGGAGGGTATGTTGGGCTTTGCAATAGGGTCTTTAACACTAGGAGTTGATAAGGGCACAGGAACATTTTCTCCCCTTTGAGCCTGATTGGGCGGTACTGCTCCTGGTTTAACAGATGTAGCTTTGGCTTTTACAGTGGAGTCTTCAGGTAGGTTACTATTGATGTTATTCACCAAAGTCGCTTCCTTGGTTTTCCCTTGTATCTGAGTGGTCCCATTTCCACTTGACTTATTTGTCCATTTAGTGTTAATTAGGGATGTTAGTCTATCAATTTTTGACATTAAGCGCTTAATTTGAGCCGATATTGTAGCTTCAAGATCTGATTTTAAGTCTGCTACCATGTTTTCGACCCAACAAGGAATGCCTGTAGTTGAAGTTGGGGCTGGTGACACAAGATTATGATTCCTGATATTGTTTTTAGCTTTTTTCTTGGTCTTGGGCATATTCCTTGATCCAGACGATACAGGGATGCCTCCTTCCCCTGATGCTTGAGGACACTTGTCTTTGGTGGACTCTAGCCTTTCAGATGATTGGCAAGCTTCAAGATCTGGGGTGGCCTCAAGGTCAACAAATGATGAATCAGACTCTAATTGAGAGACTGATAAGTCAACTAGGTTTGGTACTGTAAGTGGAACAACAGCAGGTTGGGGTAATGGAAGGGAACGATTGGATACAATTTGCTGGGAAGGTGAGCTTACAGTTGATCTAGGGCCCAGGGACGAGCGTTTAGCGTTCATAAGGTCCAATGATACTCTGCGTTCCAGTAAAGAGATACTGTGATCGATTGTATCGTTAACCCGGGATATGAATTGGTCTATTGGCCCAGTAATTTGGGCTACGGCCATCGCTGTTTTGGTTTTGCTTCTTGTTCTACCGGGCATGACAGACATATGCAGAGGCTTGCGAGTTGAATTTGTAGGATGGAATGAAGAGCCAAGAGAGGTGGCCCGGTCCGGTCTCTACCGGTCTCTACCGGCCTCAAACGGCCCGCTCTTTGCCCGGTCTTCGCCCCGCGCTGCGCCTCGCGCGCGTCCCACGGCGCGGTAGTTGACACAGCAGTAATATGGGAGAAGGCTGGGGGCGTGGCCGCCGGGGAAAGAGGACCAGCTGTGTAGAGCTGGGGCTGCTGGTCCTCGCAGTCCCCCTGGTAGGCTCAAACGCTCAGACTCGCCCCGTGTACTCTCACCAGGCCGCTCCTCAGCTGGGAGCGTGTGACTCTCTGCCGACTGCAGAGCCGCTCACACCTGCGAGTGGCAGCCTTAGGAGGCGGATGAGCGGCACCCGCGAAGCGGGTGTCGCGAAAAGTGGCTTGCGTGCAAATGGGAAGACAGGCAGCAACAGAAGTCCGTGAAGCTCCTCGTGCCAAAGGAAATCCGGTAAGGAAACCCACTCAGCTGGCGTTTACCGCGTCTGAAGTATGCTGGAGGCTGGGGACGTGGCCGCCGGGGGAAGAGGACCAGCTGTGTAGAGCTGGGGCTGCTGGTCCTCGCAGTCCCCCTGGTAGGCTCAAACGCTCAGACTCGCCCCGTGTACTCTCACCAGGCCGCTCCTCAGCTGGGAGCGTGTGACTCTCTGCCGACTGCAGAGCCGCTCACACCAGCGAGTGGCAGCCTTAGGAGGCGGATGAGCGGCACCCGCGAAGCGGGTGTCGCGAAAAGTGGCTTGCGTGCAAATGGGAAGACAGGCAGCAACAGAAGTCCGTGAAGCTCCTCGTGCCAAAGGAAATCCGGTAAGGAAACCACAATTGTTTATGGGACGAAACGCGTTGGCTGGACCGTGTATATGAATCATGAAAAGATGATGGGGGAAAAAAAAGAATTTGTTATAGTGCACTTGAATGTACTTTTTTACATGGTGCACCTCCACATGTTTTGATGATCAAGAATCTGGTTTACAGTGGCTTTGAACAACGGCACACAATGTTTGCACAGGACTTCTGATTTCTTTGAACTAAAAGTGAGGTGCAGGCTTGAAAAGTCTGCTGTTCTTTCTTGTGTGGCACTCCATTAGCACACCTGGCTGAAGTCTACTTGCTTTTTAGGAGATGTCCAGGCATCTCTTATGGACATGCCCTTCGATAGCTCTCACCTCGCTGGTGATAAGGCAGATTCGGCTATCAAGTTCTATTAGGCCACTTAGGTCACCACCCAGCCATTAGGATCCTCATAGCCCAGCCCCTCTGCCTTTTTCCCCTTCTGTGTATACAGTATGGCCTACCAACTGTGTCCATTCCTGCCCAGCCACCACGGCCAATAGGCTCCCCAGTACTTTTGTGGGCGTGGCCATGGTTCCCACAAACCCCATGGGAGGATCCAAGGCCAGGGACCTGCCCAGTCCGTCACCCCCTGGCAGTCGCAACCTCTAAACTCCTAGAATAAGCCCTCTCATCATCACAGGTAACCAACCGATGGCAGCATCAGGCAACACCTGCCCCGATTACAGTCCATCACCTCGGGCAAATGGGTGCTTCAAATTGTTTAGCGGAGTTACACCCTTCCATTCACAGAAACCCCATCACTAGTGCCACCATGGGCCAAAGGAGCCATCGAGAAGGTGCTGACATCAGAAGTTGGTTGTTGCTATTCCCACTACTTTTCTGGTGCCCACAAAAGGACGGAAGCCTCCATTCCATACTAGACCTGTGAGTCTCAACTACCTCCTGAAAAAGGAGAAATTTAAAATGCTCACTTTCGCTCAGGTCCTGTCTACCCTAAACCCTTTAGACTGGATGGTAGCATTGGACTTGCAAGACGCCTATTTTCACATACTTGTCGAGGCGGCCTACAGATGTTAACTGCAGTTCACAGTGGGCCAAGAGCACTTTCAGTTTGCTGTGCTCCTTTCCTTACCAGTGCCCTTCGGATCTTCACAAAAGTGGCTGATGATGGCAGGCTTGCCCCAGTCATCATGGATCTAACTCCAGACTACGGCGGACCACTAGCATTTGCTGGGGTTTACTGTCAACAGGCTAAAGTCACACCTGACTCCCTCTCATATGCTCCATTTCATCTTAGACATTCTGGACACAGTGCAGTTTCGGGTAAATCCTGCAGAACGCAATGTCCAGGATATTCAGTCTATGATTCCGATGTTCCAGCATCTATTCTGGATTTCGGTGAGAATGACTCGAAGGCTGCTGGACCTCCTGGCCTCCTGCATCATGCTGGTAACACATGGCCGCTGTAATATGCGGGCTCTCCAGTTTTTTTTGTTTTTTTTGTTTAACTTATTTTAGCATTTTAGTAGAAGACAAAGCAAGGCACTGAGAACATCACACTCCTTCTTAAGTACAGCAAAAAATAAAGCTAACAGGTTTTTGCAGGTCTAGGCGGAAATGTGACATTTAGCATAATGCATAAAACAGGTCTAATAACACCATTCTCAGTTGTCTTCCCGTAGCCAACATCCAAAAATACACAAGTGGCCCATACCTCAATGCCATATACATAAATAGTTTGCGATCATAACAATGTACAATTCTCATGTCATGTGAATTAACAATTGGTGCAGTTCTTGCATCGGCCTAACCCACCCCTGTCGGGAATATCCCTAGCTCTTGTTGTGTGGGGGGGATCTTGTTGCTGCGCGGACAGGAAGGATCTAAACGGGCCCCATATATCTTTGGATCTGGAGGTGTGAGGGATCGTATTTGCGTATAGTTCACTTCTCATGGAGCAAGATGCCAGGCTTCGTAGCCATCCCTTTACCGAAGGTGCAGATCTGGCACCCCAATGGATGGCGACTTCTCATTTAGCTAATAACAAACAAATTACAACAAATCTGCGTACTTTTTGTGGGAATTGCACAACAAATCCTAGAAAGGCGATCTCTGGCAGGGGGACCATCGACACTTGCACCATCCTACTCATTGTCTTATGGATTTCCAACCAGAAAGTATGTATACATGTGCACGTCCAGGCAAGGTAGGCGAAGTCAGCATGTGAGGCATTGCACCTCGGACAGTGGTGAAATCTGGTGGGATCAATCCTGTGCGCTCTAGCTGGGGTAACATAAATCCAGCACAAAAACTTAAAATGTATCAATTTATGGCGACTATTGAGAGAGACATTGTTTGTTACCTCGCAGCAAGCCACCCCCTGTTCATCCGTTATAGGGTTACCCAAGTCCGATTACCAATCGCTGCGCACCTTGATATCATTACATGGGATGCTGTCAGCACATGTCATGTAGAGCTTAGATATAAGGTGGACCCCTTTCTCCCTATCTATCACTAATGTGAGCGGGAGGAAGGACAAGGGTTCTAGAGGATAGTCCGAGAGCGTGGTTCGCAATGCTGAACGAAGTCTCATATAACAACAAATCTATCCAGGAATGTAGTGTCGGGGAATAGGGATACATTATCTGGATCGAAGATATGGTCACCTGGATACAGATCGCCCATCTTAACAATGTTAAATTTAGCACATGTCCTCTGAACGAGTTTTTCGCCAGTGATCGGTATCCACTTGGTGTTTGGGAGTGAAAGGGCAGAAGAATAAAGCAGTGGTGTGTTTGTAATGCGTCGTAGTTTAACCCATGCCCAACTGGTGGTTGAGGCAGGTTGAATATCCTT
The DNA here is from genome assembly GCF_964263255.1 of Lissotriton vulgaris. Classification (NCBI taxonomy): domain Eukaryota; kingdom Metazoa; phylum Chordata; class Amphibia; order Caudata; family Salamandridae; genus Lissotriton; species Lissotriton vulgaris. The sequence goes on from NC_141694.1 coordinate 1,835,799,942, forward strand.
GGGGTCTTTGGGAAATCCCAGTGGGAGCACGGTCGCCAAAGTGTCCGGGAGAACCAAATCATATTTTCGGCGTAGGAAGGAGATCCTAGCTTCCGAATGGTACCATGCCTGTGTGAAAAGGCACTGAGCGGCTAAATAATACAGCTGTAGATCAGGGACTCCGTACCCTCCTCTATCGCAGGGAAGCGTCATAACTTGCCAGCGTACTCTGGCGCTCTTATTACCCCATACCAATCTAATTAAGTGGGAGTGAAGGGCTGAAAAAAAACTATTTGTGAGCGGGATTGGAATGTTCTGGAATAAATATAAAAATTTGGGAAGCACGATCATCTTGATGAGGGCTCCCGTCCAGCCATGGAAAGTGGGAGTTTAAGCCATTTGTCGATTTGCGCCTCTAATTTGGAAATTGCTGTCCCGTATTTACGTCGGATGATCTGTTCAGTCTCTAAGTGTACATGTATTACCAAATATTTCACCGACTCTGTGCACCACTCTAATGGGAACTCAAGGTCCCATTTGACTGTACTCGCTGTAAGGGGGAAAATCACTGATTTGGGCCAATTGATGCCCAGACCAGAAAACGTTCCGAAGAGGAGTATTTCCCGGATAAGGGGATCCAAATTTACCTGGGGTTGCGAATGTATAGTATTGTGTCATCGGCATATAACACATCTAATAGCGGGCCTGTGGTGAACTGCAAACCTCTGAGGTTATCAGTTGATCCATAGATGGAATAATTAATGGTGATAATGGGCAACCCTGTCTTGTGCCTCGTGAGAGGGAGAAGGGTGCCGACAATGTACCCTTCAATCTGAGCCTGGCAGTGGGCTTACTGTATAATAAGGCTGGCATCCCCATTCTTTACATGATGGATAAAATAAAAGGCCACTCAAGGGAGTCAAAGTTTTTTTCTGGGTCTAAAAGGATCGGCGCTGCGGGGACTTCAGTGCGGAGGTTGAAAGCTGTGGAGCGGTGAGGGATGAAACCAGATTGGGCTGGGGAAATTCTAGATTCCATCAGGAGGGAGAGACGACATGCCAGAGCATTGGCCCGGATTTTGTAATCGAGGTTTAGTAGCGAGAGCGGTCGGTAGGAGCCACTTAATAAGGGATCCTTTCCCGGTTTAGGGAGGAGAATTATGACAGCCTTGCGTAAGGTAGGGATCAGTAGATCTTTAAATGCCTTGTAAAATTTGCCTGTGAAACCGCCAAGGCATGGGGCTGTGGACAGTTTTAGGGCAGTGATGGCCTCGTCTATGCTTACCTCTGAGATAGGCTCCGCCAAGAAATCCTGCATTAACTTCTCAAGGTATACTAAAGCGACCTCTGACAAGTAGTTGTCCTGTTCCGTTCGATTCTGTCCTAATCTAGTGGTATACAATGCTTTAAAATAAGACTGAAATTCCCTCTGGATATCTAGCGGGCCAGTGATTCATTGCCCTGAAGAAGTTTGAAGCTCTGGATATATTCCTTACTGTAAGGGGGTCTGATAATCTGTGCCAACACCCTACCCGGACGGTCCCCTTCTCCGTATGTCTTGGCGTTTTGATATTTCCCCATAAAAAGAATCTTCCTCTCCGCAGTATCCCTGTATTTCAGGAGCAGAGCCGCGCGCTGTTTGTCAGTTTGAGGGTCATTTGCCAGCGGCTGCCAGTGTCTAGGGATCCCAGATCTTTTTCCAAGTGGCCTAGAGTGCAGTGTAAATCCCGTAGCACTCTGACGCTCTTGGAAATACATACACCTCTCATGTAAGCTTTAAAGCACTTCCACAACATTGCCTCGGAGTCAACCGATCCAGTGTTTATGGTAAAATAGTCCTCAATTGCCTCTGTAGTTCCTGCCGGAATACCTCATCGTCCAGTGCACGACTGGGGAAAACGCGACTGTCTCTCAAAGCCTTCGGGCCCAGGGACGTTCAACGTCAACAGTACTGGGGAGTGGTCGGAGTAGGTTCTGGGAAGTGTCTGGATCGCATGTAACTAACAGGATATCTCTGGGGAGGTCAACCAATAATCAATTCTCGTCCATGTGTTGTGGGAACTAGTGTACTGTGTATAGTTGGCGTGTTGCGGAGCATGTGTACGACCCACGTCTATTAAAGAGAACTGTTCTCGCAATGAATTCAAGGTCTTACATGCCCGAGGTTTGGGGTCCGGCGAGGTCGAGCAACTGTCTAGTGTTCGGTTGAGGGCAATATTAAAGTCTCCTCCCAACAGAAGGGGTATGGGGCCAAGCTGCATCAGTTTGGAGAGTAACGAATAATAAAAATCTGATGAGTCGGTATTGGCAGCCGAATACACATACCAGTGCCACTTTATGGCTCATTAGCGTACCCACAACAAGTACATACCTTCCCTCGCTATCACATGTTACAGAGTGGCAACAAAAGGGAATTTGTTTGTGGAGAAGAATGGCTGTGCCTCTGGCGTAGTTACTGAAGTTAGCAAAATATTTATGCAGCCCCCAGTTCGTGGCAAAACGGGCCTGGTCACTTTTGGGCAAATGAGTTTCCTGTAGGAAAGCTGTGTCTACCCTGAGTCGGAGTAAATAATGAACTATCTGTCTCTTCTTTCGAGTGTCTTTAAGGCCAGGGACATTCCACGTGGCAAAAGTCACATCTGAGGGGCCAGAGTTGTAACCTAACTGGGCCATGTTAGCGACATAAGATGGAACTGAAAAAATAACAATTGCGTGTACTTGACAGTTGTGCCTATATTTAAACCTGGAATTGTCTCAGTGCAATGCAATGAATCCCTAACCCCTCCTGCCACCCCCCCACCACCCAGCCTCCCCACCCGTTCGGAGAGGCAACAACAACTCTATCCAAACAGTGCATAGTACCAATAACACCCTCAACATAGTGAAAAGCAACCAATTGATTTCACAGAACTTTTTAAACAAAGTGAGCACCAAAAAGGGGGGGGGGGTGGGGGTGGCAATGCTCTCACAGCCGAGTGGCATATAAAGAATAATTCACACAATGTACCCAATCCCAGCATTAACTATGAACTACCAAAAGCAAAGCAAGGCCTATAGGATAGAAGCGACAGCCGGTCAGCCGGGACCTGACCCAGAGAACAGTTCCATGCTTGCGTCTGAACCACTTTGTGGAGGGGAGAGTCTATTACTATCTACGGCAGGGCGTTTGTTATTGTTAATGTCGGTTTATATAGCGCCTAATCACCGACAGGTCTCAGGGCGCTTTTGACCGCAATGACATAACAGCCCGGGCAGCAACAGGAGGCGAGTTGGAGCTATACTGAGCTCAACGCTGTTCTAAATAGAGTTGTCTTTAGGGCTTTCCTAAAGCGAAGCAGGTTTCCTTCCTTGCGAAGAGCTTCAGGCAGCTCATTCCACATTTTGGGCAGTAGGACCGAAAAGGATCTCCCTCCTTTTGTTGCTAGCCTGAACCGAGGACATACAAGGAACTGAGCCTCGGAGGACCTTAGGCTTCTTTCGGGCTTGTAGATGACTAGTCTTTCCTTGATATAGGAAGGGGCTTGCCCGTAGATAGCCTTGTGGGCTATGCAGAGACTCTTAAAAGCCGACCTTTGCGTCACTGGTAGCCAGTGAAGACTCAGCAACAGCGGGGATGCATGTGATCTCCTTGGAAGTCTGAAGATTAGTCTTGCCGCATCATTTAAGACTACCTGCAGTCTGTTTGTTAAGGCTTTAGGTAAGCCCAGGTAAAGCGCATTTCCGTAGTCCAGCCTCGACAGTATGTTGGCAGAAACTATCGTGCGGAGCATGGACTTGGAAAGAAGTGGAACAAGTTTGCGCAGTTGTCTTATGATGCCGTTGCAGGTACCCACTACAGCAGAGATTTGATTGGTCATTGAGAGGGCGCCGTCTATCCTAATGCCAAGACTTTTGACCGCGGTTGCTGGCTTAGGGGTGGGCTCTAATTCCTGGGGCCAGTAGAGGTCACACCAGGGGGAGCAGGTGGATGACACAATTAACACCTCCGTTTTCTCGGGGTTAATCTTCAGGAGGTTCCTGGACATCCAGTTGACTGTGTACCTGAGAATCTCCTGTGCCAGCGACTGGGCCCGTACGGGGTCATCTATGCTCAGCAACAACTGGGTGTTGTCTGCATAGTTAAACACCCGACAGCCCATCTCAACCAAGGTGCTTATTAATGGTTGCAGGTATAGGTTGAATAGTAAGGGGGACAAGGCGGAGCCTTGGGGTACCCCACATGTCAGGTCTCCTGCTCCTGATACCTCCTCTCCCAGCTGAATCCTCTGGGTTCGCCCGGACAGGAAGGATTCCAGCCAGAGGTAAGCAGAGCCCCGAACCCCAAACCCGGCCAACCTATCCAGGAGTATGGTATGGCTGACGGTATCAAACGCTGCTGATAGGTCTAAAAGTATCAGGGCGCTTGGTTTCTTTCGGTCAGCCAACCCTCTAAGGTTGTCCAGCACCGAGAGCATGACTAACTCGGTGCTATGGTGGGCACGGAACCCTGCCTGCATCTCATGGAGCAGATGGTTAGACTCCAGGAACGCAGCCAGGGACTTCAGAACATGCTGCTCAAGCACCTTGGATAGAAATGGAAGCTGGGAGATGGGCCGATAGTTTTTTAATACTTTGGGATCAGCTCCAGCTTTCTTGATTAGGGGCTTCACTCGGGCCTCTTTAAAGCTAGCTGGCAGCTGCCCCGTGTTCAATGACCTATTTAGCATGGACAGAATGCGTTCTTCTAGGCTGAGGCGGGCTAGACGAAACACACTCGGAGGACATGGGTCGGCTGGGGAGCCTGACTTTGTTTTCCTCATTAAGGTTTCTAGGCTCAATGAATCAATCGGGGGGAAAACTAGACAAGTACATTCCACCTGGAGTTTTAGCAGAATGTAGTTCAGTAGAGCCAACTCTGGTACTTGTTATTTCTTGTAAAATAGTCTCAACCTTCTCTAGGAAATATTTCAAAAAAGTGTCGCAATTGAAGGTGGTCTCTATAGGTTGAGTTCTTTTACTTAGTTCTGTGAGGATTTTAAAAGTTTCCTTCTGAACGTTATCTGCCTTATTAATGCGATTTTCGTAGAATGTCGCTTTAGATTCCTGTATTTGTTTTTTATAGGCCCGAAGCAACTGCCTATATTCTTTTTTTTTTTTTTTTTTTTTTGGTAGACCTTTATTGCACATCATTCATATACACAGCGGTGTGCCTACAACCCACTTATAGGGCCGGCCGCAATCAGTGCACCACAGAGTATAGGCAGGCCGAATAATACACCTTTTCCGTTCAAACGCATATGCAGTGTATGCTCAGCCCATGAAGGCACCACGAATGTTCCAGAAGCAGTGTCCAAGGTACACTATCAATTCCGGCCGTATAGCCCTTATGTGATCTCGGTCTTTTTTCAATTTTTGCAGAAACAAAGTTAACCGACAACCAACCCCAACACCCTCCCAACCCTCTCGATCCTGGTCCTAATGATTATTCCAAATCTTGCATGTATAGAGTCCAAATGTCAGCCGGTTCAACAGGGAACAGAAAGTATATGAACAAGGTAGGCATCTCCCCATATTCTCTCTTACAACACCCACATCATTGCGGAGCAGCAAAGGGTAGCAAAGTCTCATCATTTCACAGGTCAAATGCGAGGATCCCAAAGGGTACCACTGGCCACACACCCCACGTAGCAGGGACGTCCCACACATATTGAGGCAGCATTCAAGCAGATTCCTGGTCTCCCCCCGACAAATCAACGATCTCACTCCTCTCGCTATCAGAATCTTCCAGTGACAGCACATAGAGCGTAAACGGAACCCACACATCCCGCGGGCGAGACTTCTCTGGCAGCCCCTCATAGTAGCAGTGCAGTTGATCTCTACAGTAGGCCATAGCTGCACATTAGGCGCCCTCCTCCCTCCCCATCCTATAGCGACCCTCCTCTTAGCCAATTTTAAAGCCAGGGCCACAAGCCGTCTCGATTGTGCTGACACCCCAGAAGCAATGCCCAAGAGGCAGAGACGCACGTCTAGCTTTACTTCACTGGAGATCATGACAGTCAGTCTCTCAGTCACCTCCTTCCAAAAGTCATACACACGCGGACACCCCCAGGCCAGGTGTATAAAATCGGCATCGTCAGCACCACACCGGACACATTGGGCAGTAGCCCGGAGCCCATATCTGACCAGCTGGACCGGCGTGTAATACCATTGATGCAGAAATTTATAGTGCAGAAGGCGAAAGTTGCCATTAATCACATATCCCCCAGTCATGCCACAGCACTCCTTCCATTCATCATCACTCAGAGGTTCTGGCAGGCTCTTATCCCAGCGCGCTCTGGCCAAGACCGCCCCTCCTCCTTCATCCTCCTGCGCAGCCTTATAAAGTTTAGAGAGTAATTTGGTTCTGTCTTTGGCTGTGTAGAGCAGCTGCAATGCCCCAAGCGTTAATGGTTCCGCCGGATATGTTGGAAACAAATCTCGTATTGCTGCTCGCAAGCGAGCATAAACAAAGGTAGTCATAGCAGTGTTAGTGGAGCGTGCTGTCATGGCCTGTAAGGAGAGAAAGGATGCCCCCGGAAAGAGGTCCCCCATGGACTGAACTCCAGCTTCCCTCAAAACCTGCAATCCCCCGATCTCACTGGTCACTGAAACATCTGAGTGGTACAGTAGTGGCATAGCCGGAGCATATAACGGCAATCTGGCAGCCCGTCTACCAAGGTCCTCCCAAGCGGATGCCGTGCTTCGCACAGTATCGATCTCCCCCTTCTCGAATACCGAATGTTTGTTAGCTATCATCGCCCTTAGCGGATATGGCAAAACTGCACTAGCCTCAAGCGCCACGTGCGGTGTATACGGCGGAGCATTTAACCAGTAACTAGCAAATTGCGCTTGCGCGCATAGATAATAAAGCTTCATGTCCGGCAGGGCGAGCCCACCCAGTGCATGCCGCTTGATCATGACATCCCAAGTCACACGCGGTTTCTTGCCGGCCCAGGTGAGCGAAATCAATAGAGACTTCAGCCGTGCGAAAAAGTGCGACTTCAACGGGACAGGGATATTCACAAATAGATAAAGAAATTTCGGCAGCACTACCATTTTAATTAAAGAAGTTCGATCAGCGAGTGTCAGAGGGAGCCGAGTCCATCTCGCCACCTGATCCTCCAGCTTAGAGATGGCTACCCCATAGTTAGCCCTTATGACTTCTTGACAGTCCCTATGCACCCAGATGCCCAGATAGCGAACCGACTCCGTCGCCCACTCCAGAGGGAACTCCAGCGGGATTTGGCGAGTCGCGTCCGTGAGTGGAAGTATTACAGATTTGTCCCAGTTTATAGACAGTCCGGAGTGTCGACCAAACTTAATGAATTCGCGAAGTATATTTTCAAGATGAATTACCGGGTCTCTTACATACAGGACCATGTCGTCCGCATACATCGACACAGCCAGAGATCTGAGGGGGAACTTCAACGCTGCTTCCGCATACCTCTGCCGCAGAACACAGGCCAAAGGTTCCATCATGATGGCAAATAACAGCGGCGACAGAGAGCATCCCTGCCTCGTCCCCCTCTGTATCGGGAATGAAGAGGACACATGCCCGTTGACCCTGACTCTCGCAGTGGGCGCAGTGTACAATAGAGCGATAAGTGAAGTGAAAAAAAACGGCACCCCCATCCGGTGCAGGACGGTCAGCATTTATTTCCATGCCACCGAATCGAAGGCCTTGGCCGCGTCAAGCATGACTGCAGCTGCAGGAAGGTCTGGCTTAAGCAGGTGTAATACTGCGAAAAGTGCCCGCAGATTATGTGTAGTGGACCTGAGGGGGATGAAACCTGATTGGTCCGGCAGCACCATGACTGGCAGGAGGAGACGCAGTCTCGTAGCTAACACTTTGGCAATAATTTTGACATCAGTATTCATAAGTGAGAGGGGACGATATGAATCACATTTATTTGGCGGTTTCCCTGGCTTAGGCAGCGCCACCAAGAGTGCCTCTCTCATGGTCGCTGGAAGTCGTCCACACTCAAACGCTTCTTCCAAGACCTGTGCCAGCTGTGGAATCAGTAAATCCGCATATTTTTTATAAAATTCGGAGGTCAGGCCATCCGTGCCAGCCGCCTTCCCATTCGGAAGAGCCGCAATGGCGTCCCTGAATTCAGCTTCTGTAATATGGTGCATTAGCAGGGCTCGACAAATCCACTCGCCCGCTCGCATTTGCGAGGGAGAATGGATCAGGACGAGCTATTTTTAGGTCCTACTCGCCCTTTCTGGCGAGTAGGAAGTCAAACTAACTTTTGTCCTCTGTCTTTGAAAACAGAGCAAAAGTGACAAGATAACATGATTTAAAGGCACTTTTATTGCTCCTAAAGGGAATGAGCAATAAAGATGCCTTTAAATCTTGTTATCTTGTCACTTTTGCTCCGTTTTCAGAGACGGAGGTCAAGTGGGTTGCAGTCAGGTCGAGGGGATTTTCCATGGTACTAGACCTGCAGGTCTAGTACCATTTTTCGGATTTGTCGAGCCCTGATTAGGAATTCTTGCTGACCTCTGGAGAGCCACACCAAGGCAACACCCTCTAGATACCGGTTCACTTCCTCCCCGTCAGCCGTGTCCCTCTGCTCATAGAGTTGCGCATAATGCTTCGAGAAGCAAGCTAAGATACCTTCAGTGTTAGTCACCACTTCCCCCTGGTCCTCAATCTCTTGCACCGTGCAGTGACGTGCCCATGGATCCCTGATGCGATCCGCTAGTCCCCTCCCTGGCCTGCCCCCTTCGCCATAGTATCTAGCTGTAGCGTGTTAAGACAAGAATTTCACCTCCTGCTCCGCCAACTCATTGTACTCAGTGACCTTCGATCTGATGTCTGCAAGTATCGTGCCCTCCGCACCCCCTTCCAGTCGTCGCTCAAGGGACAGCAACTCCCTTTCCAGCCTGGACATGGAGTCCCTGATGGACGTGAGCACCCCTGACCTTAAACCTATACATGCACCTCTCACCGTCACCTTGAAGGCCTCCCACACCGTACTCATATCGTCAACGGATCCCACATTTTTAACAAAGAACTCTTCTATGATCTGTTCCAGGCGCTCAGACAACACCTGGTCGGTCAGTATCCCCGGAGAGAGTCGCCAAGTGAAAGGGGCCGGAGCATGCGATGGAATCTGCAATACCAGTGTAGCAGGTGCGTGATCAGAGATAGTGCGAGGCAAATGATTAGCACCCTCCACCCAACCACTCACATCTCTAGTCACAAGCCAGAAGTCCAGTCTCGACCATGTATCGTGTGCTGAAGTGTAGCAAGTACCCACTCGCACAGTCGGATTACGTAGTCTCCACACATCTAGCAGTTGCAGCCCATTCATACCCTCGCACACCGCTTCCACCGCTTTCTTGCGCACAACAGGTCTGTCTTGTTTCTTGTCCAGTTCTGAATCCAGCGTGACATTCCAATCCCCCCCCACATAAGATAGCTGACGGTGCAAGCATATAGAGTTTGTTCCAGAGCATAATATAGAAATCAGGATCATCAATATTTGGACCATACACATTGAGCAAAGTAATCAGCGTACCACACAATTTGCCCTGTACAATAATATACCTTCCTTCCTGGTCAATTTCTTCATGTATCACTTCAAAGGGAATATTTCTCTTGATCAGAATCATCACCCCCCGTGCATAGGAAGAGTACTTAGTGGCCAGTCGCACCCCCGCCCACTGTCTGCCCACCATTTCAGCCGCCTTGCCCTGAAGGTGCGTTTCCTGAAGGAATACCACCTGTGCGCCATGCCGATTCAAAAATGCAAGCATTTGTCTTGTCTTTTGCGGCCTATTAAGACCCCGCACATTCCAAGTTACACACGTGACCTTACCCCCCCTGTCCATATCGCCAATTCTGTAAGCCTCCCAAAAGCCAATAGAGCAGTCCCCTTGTCCTCCCCAGAGACCTCACCTCTGCACCCCTCAAACCAAAAGTGACAGGAATATCTTCGTAGAAAAGGCCGACTCTCAACCAGAAGAGTCGAGCGTATGTTGCCAGCATCCCAGATCCCTCATCCCAGACCAGGAAAGAAAACAATCCCCCAACAGCCCTCAAATCCCCGTCCCCCATCCCACCACCCACTTCAGCGTACCCAATTTGCCAAAGCCATCCCGAAACCCAACTCTTCACATCCCCCAACAATTCAAACAACAGTGTGTGGGGATCTCCCATATCGGGGGCGTAGTGGCACACTTCTCCCGCCAAGAAGTGACGGGAGCGTGGACCATACTCAATAAGCTGAAAGTGTAGGGTGGAGCACCGCTTTTTCTACTGGAGATTATTCGATATTTCTGTGCCTCCGGGGCTCTCTCCCCGTCTGGAGAGATATTATTACAACCTGCGATAGCAGCTGTACCTGGCTGGGTATAGCTGTCCCCCCGGGCACCGATGTGTGCTGAATCAGCTCTAAGTTTGCCTGTTATTCATCTGCTGAAACGTTCATAACATGTATTTCAAAATAAAGCAATTATTCCATTGGTTCTGGACATTTCATTTATTCCTCATGAAATTGTTTTCTTTTTCAAAACACTATTTCCGTTATTTCACATCAACATCCAATGCATTTCGGCAGTGTGGTCTGCCTTCATCAGGGAAATAATAGATCTACAAATTAAAAAATACACATTTTCAATTTCACATGCTGTGTTATATATTACATCTTTCTTCAACTTAACTCTATGAATTTCACTCTAATGTCATCTTAGCTTCATTAGCGGACCTATGAGAACCTCTGCTTTCAGGTTTGTCAAATATATAGCTGAGTGTCACTCCTCTTGCTCAGTCTATTACATGCATTACGTTCTATTGCTGGCCATAGTTAACTGCCATCTGTAAAACGGGTTTCACCATGAAAGCTATAAGCCTCGCGTTACGCGCTGGCAATGGTATATTTTAAATGCGTACGCGTGTAGCCAAAGTTATGCGCTAATGGTTATTACTCCTAGTAAGGGGAAGGGTAATGCTCGTATTTTACGCTCTTTAAACTATCTAAGTTAAATGCGATGCGGCTTACCACGGCGTTTCTGTTCCTCGCGCCATTCCTCTGCGGACTGGTTCTGCTTCCTTTCGGTGTTACGCCCCTTGCGCCTGCGCATTGTTAAGTTCTCGCTGATCCGTTTTTTATCACGCTAACTTTATTGTTCTATGCTAGGGGATCTGAGCCAGGGCACGTTACTGCTATGTATATTAGCTGCTAATGCGCTAGCACAATGTTAATGAAAATTAATTTGGTTATGTACAATGGTTATTACTATGACAAATACAAGGTTAACTCCAAGGATTATAAATAGCAAAGAAACTCTGTCCTTTCATTGAGTCCCCCGGGCTTTAAACTTCCCAGCTTATAAATCCAATAGTTCTCTTGTTTTAGCAATTTGTTTTTATTTATAGAACCTTCCATTCTGGGCAGTGTTTCCAATACACATACCCGTAGTTGGCCAACGTTATGTTGCATCTGAGTGAAATGTTCTGCCACACTCGTTTTTTTGGATTTGAGTCTGATTGTGCTTTTGTGTTCGTTTATACGAATTTTCAGTTTGCGTTCTGTGTGGCCTACGTAAACGTCTCCACAGGGGCATTTGATCATATAAATTAAATTGCTTGAGTCACATGTTGCATTCACTTTTAAAGATATAGGGAAACCCTTTTGTGGATGTGTTATGCTTGATCCTTTGATAATGTTGTTACATGTGTTACAATTATAACACGGGATAGTGCCTCGGAATGTGGTGACAATGTGACTTTCATCCTGTGGTTTTAAGAAGTCTGCTAGGTTTTTTGCACAAGTGTGTGCAAAAATTGGTTCCTCTGAGAAAATTCCTTTGAAGTCTGGTTCCATTGAAAGCATTGGCCAATGCTTCTTGATGATCTTTTTAAACTGGGTGCTAACTGTTGAAAATTTACTCACGCATGTGATGCGGTTACTAGGTGTAGTAGTTTTTCGAACTAATAGCTCTTGTCTGGATTTTTGTTGGGCTCGTATCAGTGCCGTTTCGGTGATTTCCGGAGGGTACCCTCTTTCAATGAATCTTTGTTTCATTTCATTCATTTGTTCTTTGCATTTTGGGGCCTCTGAGACCACTCTCTTTACCCTTAGCATCTGGGAATACGGGAGATGTTTTTTGAGTGCTGGAGGATGGTGACTGTTGTATAACAACAGGTTGTTCCTGTCTGTCTGTTTGCGGTATAAGTTCGTGGAAAATTTTTCTGCTTCTTTGGTTATTTCCACATCAAGGTATTGGATTGTGAATTCTTGGATGTTCCATGTGAATCCAATTTGATCTATTTTCGAATCTATTGTTTGTAATTGTTGTTCCAGTTGATTCTGTGGGCCCTTCCATATCAAAAAGATATCATCTATGAATCTTACATACATGACTGTGTTATTGGTCCAAATTGTGTCTTGGAATACATGAGTTTCCTCGAAGGCTGCCATGAACAAATTTGCGTACGCCGGAGCGGCGCAATTTCCCATTGAAGTTCCACTCTGTTGCATGAACCATTTGTTGTTTTGTTCGAAATAACTGTGTTGTAGTGTGAACTGCATTAATTCTAAAAGAAATATTTGTAGATCTTGGGGATAATCACTTTCCAGGAGGGCGCTTTCAATAGCTTCCAGGCCTTGTTGATGTGGTATCGAGGTGTAAAGGGCTTTAACGTCGACTGTGACCATGATCATATTTTCTTCAGGTTGGATAGAAGATAATTTTAAAAGGAAATCAGTTGTGTCTTTTAAATAAGATCTGGTATTCAGGACTAGTGGTTGTAGGTATCTATCCAGATACTTGCCTACTGGTTCATGAATGCTTTGTTTGGTGGACACAATTGGTCTGCATGGGGGTTTCCATAGATCTTTGTGGACTTTTGGAACTAAATACATTGTTGGAGTTCTTTGATGTTCCTGTGTTAGGTATTTGAGTGTTTTTTCTGTAATCGTCCCTTGGTCATGAGCTTTCTGAACTATACTCTGTAGAACTTTTTTGATTTCTGTTGTGGGGTTTGCTTCAATTTCCATGTATAGGTTCAGGTCTCTGAGATGTTCGGACATGGTTTCTTGATAGTACGTTTTGTTGAGGATAACTGTGGCACCTCCCTTGTCTGCCTTTTGGCATATGATCTTTTGATTCCCAGCTATCGATTTGAGGATTCCAAATTCTTTTTTAGTGATGTTCATTCTATGTGGTTTTTGTTTGGTGTTCAGTTGTTTAAGGTCTTTGCTACACAGTTGTTCGTATAGGTCTATTGTTTTGTGGCTTATTGGGGGCATGTAAGTGCTTCTGATTTTTAATCCTCTTAATTCATCCGTTTCTATTGTGGCCTGTTTTTCCACTACGTTTTCAAAGAAATGTCTGAGCCGCAATTTTCTGGTAAGTTTAAATAGACTTACTTCCAACTCTAAGGTGTTAGTATGGGCTGTAGGAATAAAAGATAATCCTTTTTGTAGAGTCGCTATTTGGATTTTGCTGAAGGTATAATCTGATATGTTCAACACTAAGCTTTGCTGGTCTGTTGTTGTTTCTTCTTCTCTTTCTTGGTTAATGTGGACCGAGTTTGTGGTTGGTTGGATCCTGTTTCTTTTTCTGCGTCCCCTCCGGAGTCTTCTGTTTCTATCCGGCCTTCCTCTAAAAAAGGTGCCGCTGTTGATGTGGTTGCTTGTTCTGTTGGTTGTGCTGTTTTTTGTGGTTTCCTTTTTGTTTGAGTAGTGCTTTCGCTGTCTGTAGAAGAAGTATCAGTATGAGAAGTATACCCTTTGGACTGTCTTTTTCTTGCATATACTTCTGCCCATGTATAAACCTCTTGTAATTTGTAATCCAAAGTATCTCGCTTATACTTGCGTAGTTTGCGCTCATTTATTTCTTGAGTATGTTTTATGAGTTGAGTATTTATGTCTTCTAATGTGGCTGTTAGTTCTTCCGGTGTGCTTAGTTTAGAAATTTCTGTTTTGGTTTGTTCTATTTCAAGTGTTAGTTCCTCCAATATTAAAGCCAATTCTTCTATGATCAATAGGATGAGATTTAGGCTGCATTTATTTAAAATGGCGAACCATTTTTCTGTGAAATTTTTGGAATTTTTACACAAACTGGGTTTGAGAGCAATCCTGAGGCCTCTCGGTATTCTCTGGGCTTTATGGTATTTTATCATAGTAGATGCGTGCATCCTCTGGTTGATCTCCTTGCGAGTTAGGTATAGTAGGTGTCTTATTTGTTGTTCTTTGTTTTTTGAATAAATTGGTTCCTTGCTTGATGGTTGTATGGTTGTATCAATGAATACATTTTTTCACTTGCATCTGTCGCGTATGCGAAAGTTTCTGCCCTCCTGTCTGTGGAGGCTGTGATATCCTCGTATTGCATATTTGTATTGGTTATGCGAAAAGTTTTTTAACACAGTCATGTATGTAAGATTCATAGATGATATCTTTTTGATATGGAAGGGCCCACAGAATCAACTGGAACAACAATTACAAACAATAGATTCGAAAATAGATCAAATTGGATTCACATGGAACATCCAAGAATTCACAATCCAATACCTTGATGTGGAAATAACCAAAGAAGCAGAAAAATTTTCCACGAACTTATACCGCAAACAGACAGACAGGAACAACCTGTTGTTATACAACAGTCACCATCCTCCAGCACTCAAAAAACATCTCCCGTATTCCCAGATGCTAAGGGTAAAGAGAGTGGTCTCAGAGGCCCCAAAATGCAAAGAACAAATGAATGAAATGAAACAAAGATTCATTGAAAGAGGGTACCCTCCGGAAATCACCGAAACGGCACTGATACGAGCCCAACAAAAATCCAGACAAGAGCTATTAGTTCGAAAAACTACTACACCTAGTAACCGCATCACATGCGTGAGTAAATTTTCAACAGTTAGCACCCAGTTTAAAAAGATCATCAAGAAGCATTGGCCAATGCTTTCAATGGAACCAGACTTCAAAGGAATTTTCTCAGAGGAACCAATTTTTGCACACACTTGTGCAAAAAACCTAGCAGACTTCTTAAAACCACAGGATGAAAGTCACATTGTCACCACATTCCGAGGCACTATCCCGTGTTATAATTGTAACACATGTAACAACATTATCAAAGGATCAAGCATAACACATCCACAAAAGGGTTTCCCTATATCTTTAAAAGTGAATGCAACATGTGACTCAAGCAATTTAATTTATATGATCAAATGCCCCTGTGGAGACGTTTACGTAGGCCACACAGAACGCAAACTGAAAATTCGTATAAACGAACACAAAAGCACAATCAGACTCAAATCCAAAAAAACGAGTGTGGCAGAACATTTCACTCAGATGCAACATAACGTTGGCCAACTACGGGTATGTGTATTGGAAACACTGCCCAGAATGGAAGGTTCTATAAATAAAAACAAATTGCTAAAACAAGAGAACTATTGGATTTATAAGCTGGGAAGTTTAAAGCCCGGGGGACTCAATGAAAGGACAGAGTTTCTTTGCTATTTATAATCCTTGGAGTTAACCTTGTATTTGTCATAGTAATAACCATTGTACATAACCAAATTAATTTTCATTAACATTGTGCTAGCGCATTAGCAGCTAATATACATAGCAGTAACGTGCCCTGGCTCAGATCCCCTAGCATAGAACAATAAAGTTAGCGTGATAAAAAACGGATCAGCGAGAACTTAACAATGCGCAGGCGCAAGGGGCGTAACACCGAAAGGAAGCAGAACCAGTCCGCAGAGGAATGGCGCGAGGAACAGAAACGCCGTGGTAAGCCGCATCGCATTTAACTTAGATAGTTTAAAGAGCGTAAAATACGAGCATTACCCTTCCCCTTACTTGGAGTAATAACCATTAGCGCATAACTTTGGCTACACACGTACGCATTTAAAATATACCATTGCCAGCGCGTAACGCGAGGCTTATAGCTTTCATGGTGAAACCCGTTTTACAGATGGCAGTTAACTATGGCCAGCAATAGAACGTAATGCATGTAATAGACTGAGCAAGAGGAGTGACACTCAGCTATATATTTGACAAACCTGAAAGCAGAGGTTCTCATAGGTCCGCTAATGAAGCTAAGATGACATTAGAGTGAAATTCATAGAGTTAAGTTGAAGAAAGATGTAATATATAACACAGCATGTGAAATTGAAAATGTGTATTTTTTAATTTGTAGATCTATTATTTCCCTGATGAAGGCAGACCACACTGCCGAAATGCATTGGATGTTGATGTGAAATAACGGAAATAGTGTTTTGAAAAAGAAAACAATTTCATGAGGAATAAATGAAATGTCCAGAACCAATGGAATAATTGCTTTATTTTGAAATACATGTTATGAACGTTTCAGCAGATGAATAACAGGCAAACTTAGAGCTGATTCAGCACACATCGGTGCCCGGGGGGACAGCTATACCCAGCCAGGTACAGCTGCTATCGCAGGCCATACTCAATAAGAACATCTCCAACCTTACAACCCTGATCTCGTAATCAATACATTCAGTAGTGAGCCAACAAACTGCAGTACATTGCCAGGAGAGCCCCTGATGTGCCCACAACCAATAGTGCTATAGACGTAGCTGAAAGCATTACCATCCTGCAGGGCAGCCCTAGCATGAGCCCCCCCAGAGCCCACTATCCGGCCAAGTTTTCAATCATGTGCACTGGAGATAGAGCCAGCCAATCGCAAGTCAACAGCAGACATAGAGATACCACCCGCCAGCTCATCCCTCCCTCCACAATATCCATGTTCTTAGTCTTAAACAATTCAGGCCTCTGTTGGCTCCACAACTTGTCAATGAAAAATCAGATGAGAGGCCGCGTGGGAGACCCAGCACGGTGCCCCTCAGCAGAGCCCCTGTCGCAGTCAATAAGTCAAAACAGCTCACGCGGCTTCATCCTGCCCTTCATCCTCAGCTACATGTCTCTCGTTCGGCTCTTTGGCGCGTTTTTTCAATTTTTTGGCGTAGTCCATTGCTGCCTTGGGGGAAGAGAAAATCTTATTATCCGACGGTGGCCCTATCCGGAGGCGCGCAGGATACAACATGGCGTACGCAACGTTATTAGTCCTCAGCATTTGTGTCACCGGGGCAAATTCTTTACGGGCTGTTTGCACCGCCATGGTGAAGTCGGGGTAGAACTCAAGTTTGTTGCCCTGATATTCAATGGAGCCCTTTTCCCTGGCAAGCCGAAGAATAGTGTCCCTGTCCCTATAGTTCAGAATTCTGGCTACAATCGGCCGCGGCGGCGCCCCAGGTGGTGGACGTTTGGCCAGTGAGCGATGGGCGCGCTCCACTATAAAGACTCGAGACAGCTGATCCGCTCCAAATATGTCAATGAGCATTCTTTCCATATAGTCCTCCATGCGTCCTACGTTTGTGGATTCCGGCAGGCCCGTGACCCTTACATTGTTCCTTCTGGACCTCCCTTCCAACTCCTCGTTCTTCGCCTGTATGACCGCCAGCACCCTTTCCATGCTGAATACTTTAGACGAGACAGTGGCCAGTCCATCCTCCGTGGCAGACACCCTCTGCTCCACTTCCCCCATTCGCTCGTTTTGGCGGTCAAATTGCGTCGCCATTTGGTCGAGACGGTGATTGACTGATTCCATGGTGCCCTCGATGGATTTTAGGGTTTTTTGCATAGCTACCAACGTGGATTCCAGATTCGGGGCGCCCCCCACAGCCCCCCCGGTCAGTGTCAGCTGGTGCCTGGGAGGTCATGAGCGCAGTCTTTTTTGCCTCAAATGTGATTTTCGGCTGGTTCCTCTCCGGTCGGCCCATGGTGGCAAATCACACAGCACAGTCAAATACACAGTCTAGCAGAACCGATGTACCAGGTGAGGTCCGCAGAGTGGCTCTATTGTAATTGCCAGGTGGCCCTCGCTAGTCCCAGCCCACAGCAGTGTACCTTTCCGCAGTTCAGACAGGGTCTCCGCGCTCGACAGGAATCAGCACCCCTAGGCGATCATAGGCGGCCTCAACGCTCCCCCCCCGGTGCTGCGAGTCGGGGTCTGCCAGTCAGTCGTAGGGCTAGCACTATAATCATCAAGGCCCCCCTCAGCAAGCCTCCACCCCCGGTCTCGGGGCACAGCACACCAATCGGGGTCCAGTAGGCATCACGTCCGCAGTTGAAATCGACAATATGGCGAGCTCCCCACAGACGTTCAGGCATCCAGCATAGCCATGTAAGGCAGCAGTGCAGTAGCGGACAAACTAGCGCGCAGTCACTGACCAGGGTGTGAGCGCGTTTCCATCGGAGTCACCACCGCTCCGCTCTACCACTCCGCTGACCCCCTCGCCCTGCCCCCGCCAGAATCAGCTTGCGCGGCGCGGCCCCGTCAGGCCCGGCGCCACCTCCGCAGCCCCGGGCTTGCGTAGCGCCCCGCCCCACTCACCAACTCCGGCAGGGCCGGGTCCAGGCCGCTCGCTGCTCCGTCGTCGCTCCGTGGACACACCGCAGGACGTCTCCGCCTCTGCCTCGATTCCGCCGGTCCCAGTCTCCTCCTCCGCAGGACCCAGCGGAGCGTACAGTTCGGCCAGCAGCGGTATGTCCGTTCCACGAGGCGCGAAGTTTCCAGGCAGCAGGCTCCCGGCTCGGAGCGATCCGTCCCCAAGGGCGCTCAGGACAGCCTCGGACTCCGGACAAAAAGGTACTCAACGAGCCCCCGATGTCAGCGGGGCCCCCCCCAGCTTGAGTACAGGGTGCAGGCTGTGAAGATTGCAGGATTAATGGATGGATATTATATGGTCCCGACAGAGCCTCACACAAGTGCGGCCATCTTGTCCGGCGCCCTCTAGCGCCCCCAACTGCCTATATTCTTCACAGGATTCGGGGTCTTTTTTTTTTCTCCTCCAGTTTCTCTCAGCATTTCGCAAATCTTTCCTATGCTCTCTTAGAGCTGGTGTGAACCAGGGGGCTCCCTTCCCACCACTATTCATTTTCTGGGACTTCACTGGTGCAATCTGATCAATTGCCCTTGTTAGACCACCCATTAGATCTTTACACTCTTGGTCTATGTCGGCGCCTGGCGCCGTGGGTTGAGTGAATTCCCTGAGCGACAAAGTCAATGTTTGTGCATCGACATTTTTCCATTGACGAGTCTTTTTAATTTTTGGTGGGGGCTGTGGAGGTTTTGCGCCGATAGGGACATCGCAATATATCAGGTGGTGGTCTGACCAGATACAAGGAAGAACTTTTACTGAGGTGATCTTAGGATCCAACACCCAGACCAGGTCAAGGATATGGCCCTTTATGTGCGTAGGAGAGTCTACTAGTTGCCTGAAACCAAGCGAACACATTGTTGTCTCCAAAGAGCTAGCTGCTGGCTCCTTTTTCTCCTTGTCCCAGTGTAGATTAAAGTCTCCCGTGACTACTATGTTCTTATAGCGTGAGCATATATCCGATATGCTGGCCATAAATAGGTCGTTAAAGGCCGAGGTGGAATTTGGTGGGCGGTAGACAGTGAGGATGATTAAACATGAATTATCAAACATAATTTTCACTGCCAGCATGTCGGCCAGGTCCACTGTTTCTGTCAAGATTTTAATTGCAGCTAGGTTTTTCTTAAAGAGTATAGCTACTCCTCCCCCACGGGCATTCCCTGCGCGATTATGCCAGTGTATGTCATAACCTGATGGGACTGCTGCTATAATGTCTGGTAGAGAGTTTTCCCCGAGCCAGGTCTCAGTCAATGTTAAAACATCGATTTCTCCAGCTTGGAGTAAGGTGAAAATCTCAAGACTATGGCACTGCAGTGATCTGGTGTTTAGGCTAGCCAGATTCAGGGTATGGGAATGGGAGGTGGACTTACTGCTGCATGAACCGCGAATGGAGAGTTCTTCTAGTAAGGCTAGCATGGTTGGATCCAATGACTGGGTTCCCTTCTGTAGGTGGTATAGTGCATCCCGTGTGTACGTAAGCCTGCAGCCAGGAGCCCCAGCCCCTGCACCCGTTCGTGCGCGGACAGGCGCAGACGGGCTGGACTCTGGCGTGACTCCGGCGCGATTCAGGCGCGCCCGCTGAGCGCGTCCGCTGCGCGGAGTCATGACTAACCGTTTTTATACCCGAGACTAGAGCGCCGAGTCAATGTAGCCCTATCAAAGATGGCCGCCGTCAAATTCGGCCGAGCAGAATGAATGAATGGCCCTAGAATCGGCCACAGGTATCTGAGTCACCCCCAAGACAATAAAATGCCCCAAAATGCTAGGGAGGGATCGTGTGTCTGTCCTGGGTATTGTGGGTGTCTATGCTGGCTCAGATGTGAGAAAAACGGGGGGGGTCGGACACAAAGGAACAACAGTGCAATGCAATGTAAAATTGGTAAAATCACAGATTAAAAGTAAAGCAGCCAACCGGCTGTGGTGTCAGTGCAAAAGTCAAGCTTTTGAGTTTGTATGTGTGGCAGAACTCTTGCACCTCTGTAGGCATGTCAAAGACACAGGCCCGTCCATTTACCTCCACCCGCAACCGAACAGGGTATAGCATTCCGTACTTCAGTCCAAGATTCCTGAGTGTTGCTTTGACTCCCAGATATTTCTGCCGGGCTTCCTGGACTGTGATGGTAAAATCAGGGTATAGTGACAATTTAGAGCCATGATTTCTCCCCTCTCGCGTGATAGTCGTAGTGCAGTGTCTCGGTCTCTGAAGGTCATTACACGGGCAATGATGGGACGATGTGGGCATCCTGGATTAGGTCTGGGGCCCAGTGACCTATGGGCGCGTTCTATCACAAAGCCCGGAGTGAAGGAGTCTCTTCCAAAAACATCTATCAATATTGTCTCCACCAAGGTGTCCATGCGTCCAGCAGTTGTAGATTCGGGAACGCCTAAAATGCGAATGTTGTTTCGTCGTCTGTGCGCTTTCAAGTCCTCGTTCTTTATTGCAACGTCTTTAAGGATACGTTCCATGCGGTCGAGTCTCTTCAGCGACTGTGCCATGCCATCTTCCAAATCTGAGGTGCGGGACTCCACCACATCGAGGCGCCTGCTGTGCACTTGGACATTTGTCCCCAGCTCCGCTATGTGTTTGTCCAGTATGTCAAATCGCACGTTCAATGCTTTGAATCCCGCCCTCATCTCCTGCAGAAGCGAAGCCAACCGGCCAGTGCCGTCCACGGACGTGGAGGCCGTCTGCCCACCCTCCGCCATGTCACTGGGATGATAGTGAGTGGCCTCTTCAATCTTTTCAAAAGGGAGCAGGCGTTGTTTGGGGTCCTTGCGACCCATGCCGCAGTTGCACCGAAAGATCAAGAAGAGTGCCCCTGAGTTAAGACCATCGACTCTGACAGCGGGATAAATGCGACAAAGGGAGTGCCAGGTGACAATCTAATAGTACAGTGGCTCACTCAAGAGACGCACTGACAATCGCCCGGTGTATGGGTTGGCTCTGTGCCCGGGTAGGATCCCTGAGGTTATGGGCATTCGCAGGTGAAATGGCTGTAACTGCGTCAATGCGAACTGTGCAGCAATAGGGCGATGATCTGCTGGGGCAGCTGCTTTCAGTGTAGTTCTTGCGAGTCAGTTGTGGCTGCGGTGGAGCTGTGCATGTGAACCGGACCAATCCCGCACTCCCCACCAAAGTTTTCCACGGCGAAAGGCCCAGCAGGGCCAACACCAGGCAGGGGAGGGGGAATTGTAAGGGCCGCGTCCGGGCGCTGGCTTTAGGCAGTTGCTGTGCCCCCAAGAGTACCGGTCTGGCAGCTGTGAGTAAGGCCGAGGCCTATATTGAAGCATGCGAGCAGGCCCTGTCCCTGCTCGCTCCGGCACTTGTGCCTGAGGGGAAACACAACGCTCACCGAGCGAGAGACCAAACGGACCCTCGGCCGGAGAAGCGCTGGCGGGCCTGACATGTAGCTGCCCAGCGCCGCGGAACGCAACCCGCCACTCACCGCATCCGTTGTGGCCGGGGTTCAACACTGTTTGTGTTCTCCGCCGCAGCGCACGGAGTCTGAATGCCGTGTCCGTGCCTCCATCTTGGTTTTCGCTCTGGCCGGACGCTTAGTCGATTCTGCCAAATCCGCTGCACAGATTCACCCCAATTGATTACTTTAGACTCCTGAATGCCTCAGCATCGCTCCCCAGCCCATTGCATATCTGTAGGCTGCGTTGGAATCAGAGAAAAAGCAGAATCGCCACTACTGCCGGGAGAGCTTCAGTGCCGTGCGGCCATCTTAGTCCTCGGCTTGGCCACGCCCCATGTGGGGTCGGCAGTTAGCCCTGAAATCCCAGTGGAGGCATCATCAGGGGATGTTCTCCGAACTAATCCAGATATCGGAGGGAACTGCAAAAGATCTGCAGTGGTGGCTGACAGATCTTGATTGGGTCAGCGACATGCCCCTCTTTCTTTCCCACCGTGAGTTCACAGTGGGATGGGGCGGAGTCTCAGCTCCACACCAACTTGATGGAGTTGAGAGTGAACTGCTTAGCATTGACGGCCTTCCTCCCTTTCATCAACAGAAGGCTAGCTCAGGTGCTAACGGACAACACCACCACCATGTGGAACTACAATAAACTGGGTTGGTGGGGTCATGCTCCTGCTCTGCTCCTCTGGGCATGGCTGGAACACCAGGAAATTGTTCTGGTTGTACAACACCTGGCAGCCTCTCTGAATGCCAGGGCGGACAAACTCGGCAGCTGATGCCTCTCAGGTCAGGAATGGCGTCTACATCCAGAGGTGGTGCAAGGTCTCTTCTGCGACTGGGCAGAACCTTGGTTATGGCTCTTTGCCACTGCTGAAACGCACAATTTAAGCCCTTCTGCGTTCTAGAGTTTCCAAGGCAGCTCTCACTTGAAGACGCATTTTGTCTCGAGTGGAGGAACCCAGGATTCCTGTATACTCTTTCTGCCGGTACCACTCTTTCCCCGAGTTCTCAAGAAGGTCAGGAAAGACTACCCCTCATCATTCTTGTGGCTCTGGATTGGGTGCGGAGAGCCTGGTCTCCACAACTCTTGATCATTAGCACAGCTTCTCCTATCATTCTGCCCCTTCAGGAGGATATCCTATTGCAGGAGCAGGGCAGGATCCTGCACGTGAACCTGCGCATGCTCCGCCTTCGTGCATGGAGATTGAGCGGTGGCATCTGACAGTCTTTGACGTCAATTCAGAAGTCTGAAAAGTCATTCTAGTAGCCAGGCGTTTCTCAACCATATCCATATACGCCTGCCTTTGGGACGAGTTTGTAGTTTGATGCACAGGCAAACAAACATGTTAGTCGCCTCATTCCACATTTATTCGAGGTCTTGTTTATTTTATCTTTAGCCTGACAAGACTTTGCTTTAACCTCATCACTGCGGCGCGAATTCCACCGCAGTGCTGAAGGTTCTGATCGCGGGCGTGGTCAGGACGGCTCCCGGCCGTCATCAGCACAAGCCCACCTTGACGCATGACGGCCGGGAGCCGTCATCAGCATCGAAGAGGTTAAACACAGTTTAAGGGTATCTTTCAACCATATCAGCTTTCTCGCAGTTGCTGTATCAGCTCTCTCTGTTCAAGTCACCAGTTGTGTTCTTTTCCTAAACATATGTTTCCCCCAAAACCTTTCATATGCACCAGTGGGACCTTAATTTAGTTCTAAAATGTTTTATATGCTCACATTTTGAGCCCATGCACAGTTGTCTTCTGCATCTCTTGACCATTAAAAACGTCTTTTTAGTGGCTAATTACATTGGTCAAGAGGGTTAGTGAGCTTCTGACATTCTATGGGCACCCTCAATTCACCAACTTCTTTCCAGACAAACTGGCTCTCCACCCCCTGCCTCTTTCCTACCAAATGTGGTGAAGCTTTTCCACATCGGCCAGAACCTCACACTGCCCGCCTTCTTTAATCCGCCCTCACCCTTCTAAAGAGAAGGAGAGACTCAATCGACTGCATCCAAAAAGAGCTTTCTCATTCTACATTGACCGTACCAAAAGACAACGAGTGGAAGTTCAACTCTTCATTGGGTTTGAAAAAACAAAGAAAGGAAAAGCTATGCAGAAACAGGCCATCTCCAGATGTATTGTGCTTGTGCATTAAGATCTGCTACGCATTGGCCAAGAAGCAACCCATCTTTGCCTGTTTGGTCCTCCAGGATTTCTTGATCTAATCTGTTCGCAAGCCCTCCTATTGCTTGGGTGTTCTAAGGTAAGGAGAATATATGTATATATAATGTGTTTGTATGTGTGTATGTATGTATATGTGTGTGTGAATATATATATATATATATATATATATATATATATATATATATATATATATATGTGTGTGTGTGTGTGTATGTATATGTACATGTATGTATGCATATGTAATATATATATATATCTATCCTCGTCCAGCGTCTAAGCAGAATTGGAGTCACCGGTCTTGCCCTAGCCTGGCTCAAATCCTTCTTAGAACACAGAACCTTTGAGGAAACACACGATCCAGAGCTGTTCCTCTCCAATGTGGGGTGCCCCAGGGCTCATCCCTAAGCCCCACACTTTTTAACGAATATATGTCCCCTCTGGAGTAAATTGTAGCCCCCTTTGGTATAAACTTAGTTATGTATGCCGGCGACACCCAACTCGTACTCTCCCTAAACCAGTCGGACCATTGCCAGGAAAACCTATGCTCTTGTCTCTGACATCTCCAAATGGATGAGCGAATCTCACCTCAAACCTAATGGTGACAAATCAGAGATCCTATTGCTAGGCAATCAATCTAAACTCCCCAACAAACTTCTGTGGCCATCATGCATAGGACCAACCCCCAAACCCAAAAACAAAAATAAAGAGCCTAGGTGTCTGGCTCGACTAGGACTTCAACTTTCAAAAACAAGCGCGGAAAACCGGGGGAACCTGCTTTGGTCTCCTACGTACTGCTTGCAAAATCCTCCCTCTTTTACCCCCACCCATTCCAGAAAACAACTCATTCAGGGCCTTATCATGTCCAGACTAGATTATGGAAACGCCCTATATCTTGGCCCTCCGAAATCAGTCATCAACAAACTGCAACATGTCCACAACTCAAAAAACGATGCTGTGCTAAGCCTGCCCTAAGCTCCCTACACTGGCTCCCAATCCATGAAAGAATCAATTTTAAATCTCTCTGCAACACACATAAAATCCTCCAAGACAAGGGACCCCCAATCTTGAGATCCCTGGTCAAACCACGCAAAGCCAACAGGTAGCTAAGATCTGACCTCATCTCCCTGGCAAGCATCCCCAGAATCAAGAAATCACGATCAGGAGGACACCTATTCTCATACAATGCCTCCAAGCTGTGGAACTCCCTACCCCTTAACATCCGTAGGCAGAGCAATCTACTAAAATTCCGCAGGCTCTTGAAGACCTGGCTGTTTCCCTGGGTCACTCTGTTCCAGATGTAACTTCACGAGTCCAGCGCTGGGACGCCCACTGGTAGCTACGCGCTCAACAAATCCACTTCCAATTCCAATATATATATATATATATTATATTATATATACAGTTTTTTCTTTTTTTAAACAGCATGGCAGGATATTTTCCATACCGCAGCACACATCCACAATTGCTCAGGATATTTAGTTGCAGAGTCTTTCGTTAGATAGCGGTGATCTGTACAAGGTCATAACATTTTCATCTAACCAACAAGTGGCTGCAGTTGTGCCTTCAGGGTTCATATCTCCATTCCCTTTCAGAGCCAGAATATTTTGTCTGAAGCAGAGTAATTCATGGCATTGCACCTCTTCATATCTGGATTCTTGGACTATTGTAGGCTTAATAAAGTGTTCCTGAATGTCTGATTAGCAAACTTCACAGTCTTCAGAACGTGCCTGATCATGTGCCTAGAGAAAATTAACTGCTCCTTGAACCTCTTTTATTCATTGGCTCCCTGTGCATAGAAAAGTTTCAGGGAATTGTTCTTGATTTTCAAGACCTATCACAGCCTTGCTCTCAGAACATACACCCACCCTTGGGTAAGCAAGCTCCAATCCACTGATCGAATCTTAGTTCAGACGTGCTACATATTCATGAATATTTTCGATACAAGGTTCTACTTTATGAAGCATAGTAACATCCGACATACCCGTATTCATATTAAGCCACTGTAATTAACACTAGTGAGATCTGCAATTGGGTAAATGCTAGCTACTCCTGTGACATCTTGAAATACAATAAAGCTATTACTTTTTAGTTCTCTTTGCAATACTAAATCGAAATCAACGAATGGCTATAATGATAGGGGCTGTCTTAGATCGTCAGATTTTCAGCTTTACCACTATCATGAAGAAAGGGATTAGTGCTGGGATTTGTGCCGAACCTTGTGGACTTTTATAGAAACTGTGTCTGAACATCTTAGCTAAAACTCGCAGTTGTTTTTTCAAACTTATAGTGGAAACCAGCAAAGAGCCCTATTGGTAGCTATCGAATAAAAAAAACATTGCATTAGAATGTAGGAAATGTAAGGCATTGCAGAAACATTTTGTGTCTCACTGATATTCCTTAACCATGTTGTGTTTATCTGGGTGAATAGGTGTTTCTGTGTGGAATGCGTTGACTTGCTGGTAGGACCAGGAGCTGCCCAGGCTGCTATAAAGGAGGATCCCTGGAACTGCTACATGTGTGGACATAAGGGCATCTATGGGCTTCTGAGGCGGCGGGACGACTGGCCCCCACGCTTGCAGATATTCTTCGCCAATAACCATGATCAAGAATTTGTGAGTATTATATATAGAAATCTTCTTAAATTGGTAGATGCTGGAGGGAAGTAGTTGTCCTATGGGCTCTAGACTGAAAATTTTTATTTTTTGTTTTGCATAAACCTTTCTGGGGTTTTTTCCCTCCATTTTATGGCGGTCATATTATTTTGGTATTTTAGTTTTCTCTTTATATTCATTTCTGTTAGGTATACTGATCGTAATATTAGGTACTAAAGTCACGCTGAAGTATCCTGACACTATTGAGTGGCTGAGACTGTCTGACACTACATGCAGCAATTAAACATTTCCTAGCTATCGTAACGGAAAGTTTTAATTCTATTAAGGACTCGGAGGTGAGGATTATGCTATTCTTTGTTCACTTTCTTGAACAGCAGCCATTTAAAGTAAACACAAAAATCTATTGTATTCATGAGACCTTGGGAATGTCACAAGAAAAATAAAACACAGCAATAGAGTCCAACAGGTAGACTGTCTGTCCACCCTCAACCAATCAGGAGACTCCAGACGGTCCATAGTTCATTGTCACTGGCCATTCCTTCTCTTTCGTCGTGCGAGATCAGCCTCCATCGACACTTCATGGATCCTGTTTGCGTCCATTCCTGTAATCAAATTACAAAGTTTTAAGAGAGAACCATTGCTAAAGATTAGCCCTGAAAGGGAAAATGGCACAGAAATGTATCCATGAGAAAACAACTAATTTGCAGTTGTATATAAAGCAGGAATAAGCTTCAAACATTACTTACTCCACAACGAGGGTGGGAAGGCTCCAGGTATCATTGAATCTTGGGTGGAATAATCCCCGCCTACGAGTCCTTAATAGAATTGTAACTTTCTGGTACGATAGCTAGGACATTTTTCATTCTATGTCAGGACCGAAGGCGAGGATTCTGCTAGTTAAAGCTTACTTACCACCAAATGGGCCATCTGCAAAACTGGTTTGAAGTAAAACCGTTTGAATGTCGAGTCCGAAGACCAGTCTGCAGCATTAAGTATATCTTACAGACGAGCCCCTAGGGCAAATGCTTTAGAAGCCATCGCTCCTCTGGTAGAATGAGCGCCAAACGGCCGTAGGTCGATGCCCGCTTCCTGCATCACCCACCGGGTAATCGTGGGAGAAGAAATAGCTCTGGTTGGCTTCCGCAGAGTGATGAGCTGCTGTTCACCCGGAGGACGGAATTCCTCTGATATCTCTTCATAGGCCTTGAGGCAAGATACCACACACAACTTAGAGGAATCTCGGAAGGCCAGATACGAGGTGGATTTTGTTCCACATTTGGTTCGTCTAAGGATCGTGAAAGTAACCCCAGAGGGGTAAAAAATCTTACCGGAGGTATCCAGGGTTCTGACATCCGATACCCACCTACAAGAGATCAGGCAAAGAAGCATGGTTATTTTGATGAAAGGTCCTTTCTGAGAAGGAATCTATTCAGTTACCAAGAAAGGAAAAGGTTGAGAACCTGGTACACATGCCAGGGAGCCAAGTATCTGGGCTCCGGGGGTAGAGAAAGTCCTATCCCCGTAAGAGGCAGCAAACAAAAGGGTGTTCTCCCACCGGGGACCCATCCACAGCTACTTGTCCTGCTGAGATGGCGGACTTGAATATGTTGATGGACCTGTAGGCCAATCCCTTCTATGCCAGGGAGGCCCAATAATTCAGGATGTGCATCACATCTGCTGCCACAGGACTGAGATCCCGTCACATACACCAACTGGACCATCTTCTCCTAGTGGGTTTGTATCTCTTGACTGTGCTGTCCACCCAGGTCTTGGCCATGAATTTCTCAGCGCACCCAAAAGACCTGGGACCGACCATCGTCCCCTGTAATCCGCCACGCCATGAGGGCTAGGGACCCTTGCAAGATGAGCGTGTGAGGCTGTTGAGCCAGACTGAGGAGGATTGCTCGGAACTGAGGAAGAGGGTTTGGAGAATCCCAAGAAAGTTCCAGAAGAACCGGAAACCAGATTTGCAATCTCCAAATTGGGGTAATTATCACCACGTTTGCTACCTGTCATAGAATTTGGGCCGAGGCTCTGGTTATCATGGAGAACGAGGTAAAGGCATAACGCTGTTCCTCCTGCCTTTCCTGGAGGAACGCGTCTGTACTCGCCACCAGAGGGTCCGGTCTCCAGCTAATAACCCTGTGCAGTTGATGGTCCAGGCGGGAGGCACAGAAGTCCACTGAAAAGGGGGACCAATTTGCGTGGAGGTCCGCAAACATTCCCCCATGCAGCTTCCATAAGCTCATGTCGCAAAAGTGACGTGACTGGAATCCTGCTCCTTGGTTATCCTGACCAGGCGGGTATTCCGCCGTGACCGAGATCTAGCGGTCCAGGCAATATTGCCAGAAGTTTCCAAGAGGTCTGAGAGGGCCTTCGAACGTATGCCCCACAGGTGGTTTATGTATCGGACTGCCAACACGTTGTACATCTTGAGGAGTACACAGGTACTGGTTCGAGTCTTTGATCCAGTTTTTGATCACAAAGGAGTCAGCTGGAAGCTCCAAGCAATTTATATGTAACCGTTGTTCTGACGGACCCCACACACCTCCCGTGGTGAACTCGCCACACCTCGTGCCCCAGCCTAACCTGCTGGCGTCTGAATCTATGACAATATCTGGTGCGTAACCGAATATTGCTCTCCCTTTCCAAGCCTCCATGTTGTCGAGCCACCAATTGAGTTTGTCTCTGGCCTCCAATGTCAGGGTCACCTGCTGCGAGTAAGAGAGGCTTCTGCGAAGGTGAGCGACTTTCAGGCGTTGCAGGGCGCAGTAGTGCAAAGGCCCTGGAAAAATGGAATGGATCGAGGAGGACAGGAGTCCCACAATGTAAGCCACCTTTCTGAGGGAGATGCACAACTTCGTGAGCGCACTCTGGATCTCGTGGCTGGAAGGGATGCTAATGGAAGACTCGACGGTGTCAATCGAGAAACCCAGAACAATCACCTTCTGGGAGGGGACCAGGGTGGATTTGGATTAGTTGATCACAAAGCCCAACTCTGCAAGAGTTTGACCCCTGTTTGAAGTTGTCTTGTGAATGACATGGGGCACTGGTCCATCAACAGGATGGTGTCAAGATAGACGATGAACCTCATGCCCAGCACCTGCAGGCATTCCACTACCGGCCTGAGGACCTTTGTGAAGCACCACCGGCTGAGGATAGTCTTAAGGGCAGAGTGGTGAACTCGTAGGTCCTTGTGATCTCCATCGATGGGGTTAGAGCGGGCTACTGGAGAGGCGCAGTACTGGCTAAAAATGCCTGTTTAAGCCTAGCAAAAGCATCCAAGTCCACCCCCGCATCGCGTGTATGTTTCGCTTGCGGAGGCTGGGAGTCAGAGGAGGCTTCATTTAGCAGCACTGGGATGGGGGGCCCGGCATGAAGCCTGCCAACTATTCACAAGCCTGTGCAATCAAGGGGCCATAGCCTCTGAAACTGCCCTATGTATTGATGCGTCTGCAGCATCAAAAAAGTCATCATCCTACGGAAGTGCACTAAGGGGAGCCAACTCCTCCCATTGGTCCTCAATGTAGGGTTCCATGGTGGAAGAAATGCCCTGCTGCCCTCAAATGTAGGTACTGCGGCCCAAAACTGTAAAAGAAGGGCAAAATGTCCAAAGGCGGATATGTCAGATTGGGGGGGGTTGGGTGTCAGCCTATCCTAAGTGCGGGCAATACTCGCTTTCAAGGGGGGCCACAGCCAGGGACCCTGCAGCCCTGGTGCACAAGGTAAAGGGCAAACCCGTCTGGGAGACGGTCCCAGCAGGAAGAAGCCTGCAAAGTACAGACTCCTTCGTGGAGAGTGTTAGGCCTAAATTAATATACAGATCCTGAGCAGGGCAAGGTAAGGGCAAGGGCAAGGGTAAGTGTTAACACCTGCCGCTACCTCCGTACCGACACGCATACGCCGGTGTGCAGCTCTCCAGACAGACCAGGCTCTCCTCGCGGTGCTGCAGCTCCAATTCCGTGGAATACGGAGCACGCAGTGGGTGAGAGGTGCCAATCGGGCTCCCTCGGGCGGTGGGAGGACGGCACCGCCGAGCCTGCACCACACAGACGTGCCCGCGAAGGAGCGGATAATGCTCCCACTACCTGAATCGGGTCAACCCGAGTAGCTGGAAGGCCTGAGAAAGAAATCTAATTAGGCTATGCAACTCCCGAAAAAAGATATGGCACAAAGGCATCAGAAGCACAAATGCAAGACGCGCACCATGCAATAATGCTTAATTTAACCTGCACTCAAATCAAGCAATGACAGCAATAACAGTAAATAGAAAAAATGCCTGCGACAAGCGCAATGTGAGAAAAAATGAAAAGCACACTTATCTCTGGCTGAGAGCAACGAAGAAAGAGGAGGAATGACCAGTGACAAGGGACTATGGACCGGTTGCAGTCTCCCGATTGGTTGAGAGTAGACATGTCTCATGGGAATGATAGTTTCTTGTGTTTACTTTAAATGGCTGCTATTCAATAAAGTGAAGAAAGAATAGCATAATCCTTGCCTCTGGTCCTGACATAGAATAGGGGTTTGAGGCTACAATCACTAAATTAATAAAAAAATGATTAGGATTTTCTTTCACAACAAACCCTTCTGGAAATGCAGGGTAATGTTAGCAGATCAGCTGGCACAGATAACAACTGAAGACCTGTCATTATGTCTTTAAAAAATGACCCTCCTACAGGGTTTCATCATGCTCAAAATGTCAGACAAATTATTTTTTTCTAGCTCTTAGAAACAACATCCTGGAGAACTGAGCTTAACCTTTTTGACTTTTTTCTAGTCCCAACATGGTAGGTTGCAGTGTTGTGTGCCATAGGAGCTTCAGTAGTAATTCACTGTCATGCCTGGCTTTGCACTTTAGGTTTTTCTTTTGATGTACAGGTTCTGTTGGATCTCCCTTTTGATGGTTGTTGGACCCGGCCCTTTAGGCAGGTTCACCCCTAGACTTTTTGCTTTTTCCTAGCCTGTTTATGGAACCTGGTGTTGGTGATGTTAGGCCTCTGCGCACTTTTTCACTGTGGTACAGTGTAAAGTGCTTGAGCTCTCTGTGAATGAGTGGTGAGTGACCTGCCCTCCCATAGGAATGAATGGGGAATATGTATGCCCATGGTAGTTCCTGATGTGTGGGGAGTGCAGGGTCGAGTTTGGTATGTACGAACTCGTGAGACTGAATGCTGCAAAATGGTATATGCGGCATGATTGTGTCTAGTCTAGAAGCGCCACTTTTAGAAGTTGGCATATTTGTGTAAGTTGGTTCTGGCGTGCGATTGGCTGGTGAGCCTGGCCCAGGGTGCCTGGGCCTGCTGTGGATTAACTGTCTGGTTGGAGGGTGACAGGGGCTGCAGAGCCCCGGAGGTTGTCTGAGTCAGCCCCGGGGTGAAAGGCAACATCTGTTGCCAGGGAAGGGGGAGGAAGAAGCGCCTGATAGTGTCGGGCTGTGTCTGCCTGACCACCATGCTGGCTCACTCCCCTGCCGGCCCACTGTCACCTCTGGCCCTGAAGCTGACAGGAAGAAGAACACCAGAAACATTCCAGTGCTCAGGGCCCCCTTGCACCAAGACTTCAAAGGGCTTCAAAGACTTTTCTGTGTATAAGAAGGGGCTGTGTCTTCTTCCAAAATTTTCTTGTTTTCAACTTGAATCTGCCAGGGGCTGCTGCTGCTTGGGCTCAGGGGAATCCCTGGGCTCTGCCCAGCCCCTGGGCACCTGGTGGACCTTCCTGGACTCCTGGGGGACCCCCTGCCTTGCCTGGGCTGATGGGGGGGACTTTGCTTTGCCCCCTGGGACTCTCTGGGACCTTTGTGCAGCATGCTGGAGCTGCATTTCTGGAAGGACCTTTGTACTTTGTGTTCTAGCGCTTTGGGAGCGCTTTATTGCCCCATAGCGCCTTAGAGCGCTTTATTTTGATTATAGCGCTGAGGGGCGCTTTGCCCGCCCTGGCGAGTGCCCACCTCGCTTATTTTTAAGCTTATTTAACTTCGGCTGCCCACGCCGTGATTGCCGCTGCCCGGGGGCCTGAAGGTGACCAGAAGCCGCGGGGAGAACCACGAAAGGGCCGCAACCTGATTGGCCGAGCCCCGAGGAGAGCCGTGCTCCGATTGGTCCTTTGAAGGGGGGCCTGGTCCAGGAGCCGCGCTGTGGTTGGCGGACTCCTGGAAGCTGCGTGACTCGTGTGGGGGCTTGCCGCTCGAGCCGCGACCGGATTGGCCGATGGAGGAGGAGCTGCGGCGCCGTGTGTGAAGAGGTGAAGGAGCATGGCGGCCTGGTCGTCGGGGGCTCTCGTGTGCTGGAGGGGGCCCCGGAGGAGTTGACGAATAGCGGAGGGGGCGCGGGGCACATTGCCGGTGCCCGCCCCCACCGCACGGCGAAGACCGGAAGTCCCGCCCCGCCACTCCGGTGCAGAGAGAAGAGAGCGTCGCCTGCTGCTGGGGCTCCCGTGTGCCGAGGGAGCCCCGGAGAGAGAGTGAAGGCTGGTGTTCCGCATCGGAGTCCCGGTGAGTCTGGGCTGAGGGTCGGGCAGAAGAGAGGAGGGGCGCCGGGACACGTTGTCGGTGTCCGCGGCCCTCTTCCCCCCCTACCCCCCCCCCCCCCCCCCCCCCCCCCCTAGTGGGCGAGAGTGCGCCTGTTGCCAGTGCGAAGCCACGAGGGCTTCAAGGGCGGCCCCAGTTGGCAGTGGGTCGCCCCAACGTGTGTGAGCCTAGAGAGGCTCAGAGGGGCCATATTATGTTTACGTGTTTACGAGCCTGTTTGGCTCCAGAGAGGGCCATATTCGATAGAGGGGGCTTCGGGGCACATTGCCGGTGCCCGTCCCCTCCTGCCTCCGAATGTGAGGGTTAGAGTCCGGTGAGGCTCATGGGGGCACCATTGTTTTTAGAGCCTGAGAGCTCCAACGTCTGGGGCATGTGCGATATGCCCAGAGCCTGTGTGGCTCCAGCAGTGGCGCAGTTTGCGCCTAAGGGCCAGTGAGGGCCCTGGCGCAGTTTTGTTGTTCCCCAGCTGCCCAGCACTTTGTGGGCAGCTGCCATGTTTAGGCTTTTGTACTTTGAGACTGGCGCTGCATGGCAGCGCACCCTGACATTGAGACTCAGGGCGTCTGAGCCCCAACAAGGCCAGTTGGCCTAGGGACTGCCACAGGTAGTGGCTTATGTGAGTTTTTGCGCAATTGTATGGTTATTGCACCTCTGAATGTGATTTCTTGCATCATGTGTTATTCCTGCACCTCTGAATGTTTTTAGACATCATGTGATTCTTGCGCTATTGTATTGCTCTGGCACCTCTGAATGTTTTTATGCATTATGTGTCTTTCTTTTCCTGCGCTGCACCTCTGAATGTTTTAGGCATCATGTGTCTTCTTGCGCTGCACCTCTGAATGTATTTTTATTGCATCATGTGCTTTATTCTTAAACACCGCTGAATGTGTAGGTTTATACATTATGTGTTTCTCTTTACTACTCCTCTGAATGTGTTTCATACATCATGGGTAATGTGTTCTTTATTAGATCCCTAAATGCTGTGTGATACTTAGGTGGTCGTCCTCTTTAGTACAGGTGGTCCTAGTGAGGCCCTGGTCCCCGGCGTGACATTCTCCTAAGGTGTTTAGGGTTGCATAGGAGGTACTTACCTGTTCCCAGTAGTTACTGGATGTGATCTATAACTATTACTTTGTGTTACAGTGATTTTATACACTTTTATTCTAAGTTCTATAAATACTATTTCTATTTCTAAAAGTGCTGATTGTGACAGTTGCCCATGTGGCCCTGTCTTGTAAATAATCCCATGTGAATATTGCCCGTGCCAGTTGGCACAATGTATATGTGTGATTTTATCTGATGTGTTTTTACAATACAAAAGTTATTTTTATAATAACCTTGTGTGGAGTCTCTTTTGTGGTGTGCCTAGTATGTTGTTGCTGTTGTGCGCTGGCGCAAATGCTTTACACATTGCCTCCGAGTTTAGCCTTACTGCTTGTGCCAAGCTACCAAGGGGGTGAGCAGGGGTTATCTTGGTGTGTGACTTCCTTGCCCTGACTAGAATGGTGGTTTCTGCCTGGCTTTGGCGTCAGCCTTAGCCTACCAGAAATAGCCAGTTCTAACAATGGTGTTCATTTATTTGGTGACAAAATGGGCGCAGCATTAGAACTCTTCAAGACCAGCAAGGATGTAGCCAGATCCTTGGTCCTCCAGCAACCTCAGCCTTAATGAGACTACAGACAGTTTTGTCGTTTTTGAGGCTGCTCTAAAGGATAGCGTTTTCAACAGAGCCAGTCTCTCCAGTCACAGGCACAACATTCTCAAAACCTTGTAAGGCAATAAAGATGGAACCAGAGGCAACGACTGCGGATCCCTTCATCACTCATCATACTCTGCACCACAAGCAAAGCAGACCTAGTTTGTTTATCCCAGCACATATAAAGACTGTGGGAGTCTAGGTATCCACCTTTCTACCAGCCTTCGAATGCGATTACTTTGAACCAGTGGGTCCTTCATATAATAGAAAGAGGTATGGTATACTTGACCCTGCCTACAGGCTCCTCCTACTCTGTCCTCCCTTCAAACCTAGAAGACCATATCTCCCTCTTGCAGCAAAAGGTGACAGCGCTCCTGCAGAGCGCAATGGTAGAGCTAGTGCCAGATGGGACAAGGATGCTATTCAGTTCGAGGCATGTGGGCTGCTGAATTCATATCTGTGCATAGATCGCCGCCTAGTGTTGGGTCCGGATAATTGCACCTTGTTGTCCTGGAAGAGTCTTCGAAGTATCACGAGATAGGTGACTCCTCCCCTGGACTACAGTGCGCATCAGCATCTTCTCGATCCTCAGATTGTTTTTTTCTGCCATTGGGTTCGGATGTTATTCCTATACTCCAACTTCGGAATCGAAACAAAACTTTTCTAAAGACTTTTCTAACGGTATTGTTTTCGCTCGGTACTCATTGACTCGATCGAACTTTCCATCTCGAAACCGGTCGCCGACGCGGGCCGTTGGGCCTTTTCGATGCCACGTGGGCCTGCTGCTGATGGAAAGGAGTCCGTTCAAAAGGTGCCCCCAATGCCACTCCAAGTTCCCGCATACTGACAAGCACTCAGTATGCAACAAGTGCCTATCACCAGACCATAAGGAAGAAACCTGCCCAGCCTGTGCCCAAATCCGTTCGAAGAAAGCCATCCGGATTCGACGGGCCACTAGGCAAGAGATGCAGCGACAGGCACCGGAACCAGACAACATCTTCGATGATGACCAAGAACTTCCAGAAGCAGAAGATTCAGACCTAGAGATCGTCACCGTTGAGGACTACTCTGACTCAGACGACGAGATCCGACCGGGGCAAATCGTGAGTACACTGCCAACGACACCAATTACCCCGTTACCGAAGGCTCCGATCAAGGCATCGCTAAAAGGCCTTAGCCAAGATCCGAAGAAATATTCACCAGCCCTGCCGTCAGGCTCGGCTCCGAAACCGAAACCTAAGCCTTCAGAGTCCCCAGGGCCACGGAACGTGATCCCAAAGAAGGTTCTAGAACCCAAGAAGGTCGTCGACCCAAAGGGCGTCGAACCGAAAAAGGCTGTACAGCCTAAAGGCGTCGACCCGAAGAAGGCAGTCGACCCAAAGAGAGCCGAACCAAAGAAGGCCGTTGAGTCAAAAGGCGCCGAACCTAAAAAGTCGGTCGAGTCAAAGAAGGCCACCGAGCCGAAGGGCGTCGACCCAAAGAAGGCCGTTGAGCCAAAAAAGCCCGCTGTGCCGAAGGTCGCCGAACCAAAGAAGGTCGCCGACGTAAAGAGTGCCGTATCGAAGCCTATGATCCAGCCGGAGAAGGCTATCGAACCACAGACAAGTGCTCCAAAAAGACCGGTCGATCCCAAAAAAGCCATCGACTCGACAAAGGACAGTCAACCGAAAAAACCTGTCGAGCACATAGAGCGTATCGAACCAAAAAACCCGGTCGATCCGAAATCACTCGTCGACCCGACCGAAGGGTCCGAGCCAAGAAAAAACAATAATCCACCAAACGTCGTCGAAACAGAAGGGGGTATCGACCCAGAGGCAATAGTCGATCCAAAACAGTCTAAGCTGAAGAAATCGAAGACACAGCCACGGACAGTGGAAGAAGAACTCTTCCATCCAGATCCATCAGATGACCAGGCTAAAATATATATTAATCCTGAGACTGGTAAAGTCACAATCCTACACAGGAAGGAAGACCACTGGACACGGACTCTCATTCCCCCATTCCTCTAAAGAAGAAGGACTTTGGGACTTCTCCCTCTAGACCCTTCATTCCTTTCTATCCCACTATGCCTACTACGCCTTTGACTCCTTACTCTCCTTCTCACTATGGGGACAAAGAGGGCGACACAGGGGAAGATCCTCAGCATGATTATGACTATCCAAAGGATCCTAACCCCCAAAATGAACCATGGGGGGGGGAACCAACTGACCCATATGACACGCATCCCATCCCTGACGTCCCCTCATACCCAACAAAGCCGTCACCTACTGACGACACCATTGTCTTCAACCAACTAATAGACAGGGCAGCGCAGTACCACAACGTTGACATGCACAATGACCCTATAGACGAAGACTTCTTATTTGACACTTTCCCTACTTCGGAAAAAAAACGTCAGAACACTTCCTATGCTAAAGGGGGTATTAAAACACGCGCCTGATATATTTAAAGATACAGCCAGGGCACGCGTAATCAATCCCAGGATTGAAAAGATATATAGAGCAACCCCTACAGACCCTACCTATATCAGAGGTCAGTTACCATTAGACTTACTGGTAGTGGCTAATCAATCCCAGGATTGAAAAGAAATATAGAACAGCCCCCACATACCCTACCTATATCAGAGGTCAGTTAGCATTAGACTCACTGGTAGTGGCTAATGCACGCAAAAGGGCCAACTCACAGACAACAGGGGAGGCTCCTCCTCCTAATAAAGATTCCAAAATACTAGAGGCCTCGGGTAAAAGAGTAGCATCACAGGCCTCCAATTCATGGAGAATTGGGAATACAGTCTCTGCTAGCTCCTTTCGACAGAGCACACTATGACCAGCTTGAAAGCTTAATGCAACACCTGCCTGAGCCTTTTAAAGCCTAAGCTAATGACCTCATACGGGAGGGAAAATTTATTACAAACGCCTCCATCAAATGTGCACTTGACTCAGCCGACACTGCAGCCAAGTCTGTTAACACTAGCGTTTCACTACGACGACATGCATGGCTGCGTATTTCGGGCTTTAAGAACAAGGTGCAGTCCACCATTCTTAACCACCCAAACAAGACTTCCTTTGTGGCCCTGCAGTTGACACCATTCTAGACAAAATGAAGAAAGACACAAACTGCAAAATCAATGGGTGCATTGCAGTTTCAGCAACACAGAGGTTCCTTTCACAGACCTCATCTACATACAAAGGCAACACCCAAGGTTCCTTTAACAAGAACTCCAACAGAGGAGGTTATAGGGGCAACAATAACAAGGGGAGAGGACGTTGAGGCAATAACACCAGAGCCTCCACTGCCAACAATTCCTACCTGTCTGGAACGCAATTACCACAGACAGGTGGGTGAGACAAATTATCCAGTATGGTTTATTGCCTAGAACTCACTTCTACCCCACCAAACATACCACCCAGACACAGTCCTATGTCCAAAGAACACATCACCCTGCTACAACAAGAGGTGAAATGCATGCTGGAAAAGGGGGCCATAGAGCCAGTCCCTTTCCAACACCAAGGGACAGAAGTATACTCCCTATACTTCCTTATTCCCAAGAAGGAGGGTTCACTCAGACCAATATTGGACCTCAGACCCCTAAATCAATACATACTATCGGAACACTTCCAAATGATCACACTACAGCAAGTGCTCCCGTTGCTACAGCAAGGAGACTTCCTAGCAACATTGGACCTCAAGGACGCGTATTTTCACATACTCATCCATCCAGCTCACAGAAAATATCTCAGGTTCACAATAGAAGGTCAACACTACCAATTCAAGGTTCTCCCCTTCGGGGTGACCACGGCTCCACGAGTGTTTACAAAATGCTTAGCGACAGTAGCTGCACATCTCAGGAGGTAACACATCCATGTGTTCCCGTACCTAGACGATTGATACAAGCAGAATCGTACCAACAGTGTGCAAGAGACACGTCTCAAACACTTCAACTGCTACACAGCCTAGGGTTTTCCGTAAACTACCCAAAATCGCATCTACAACCATCCCTCATACAACAATATCTGGGAGCTACTATAGATACCTCAGTGGCAAAGGCATACCCAAACTCAGCGAGGATAGCCAGCATGCAGATGCTCATTCGCAATTTTCTGCCACAACACTCTCTTCCAGCTAGAGTCTTCATGCAGCTCATAGGCATGATGGCCTCCTGCATATTCATTGTCCCCCATGCCAGTCTTCACATGCGTCCATTGCAAGAATGCCTAGCACGGCAGTGGAACCAAGCTCAAGGGAAACTAAAAGACCTAGTGTTGGTAGACAGTCGCGCTCACAACTCTCTGCAGTGGTGGAACCCACAAAACCTTTCTAAGGGGCGACTGTTCCAAGAGCATTTACCACAACTAGTACTAACAGCGGTCACATCACTGACAGGCTGGGGAGCCCACCTCCTTCACTACAAAGTATAAGAGCTCTGGACAATCAAACAAAAGAAACTGCATATCAACCAACTAGAGTTGCTAGCAATATTCCTAGCCCTGAAAGCATTCAAAAAATACTTGTACAGCAAGACTGTGTTGATCCGGACGGACAACATGACAGCAATGTAATATATCCAGAAACAGGGAGGAACACACTCTCCACAACTGTCCCACTTAGCACAGAGCATATGGAAGTGGGCAATCACAAAATATATCTTTCTCCTGGCAGAACACCTCTCAGGGAAAGACAGTCAGATTGCAGACCTGCTCAGCAGACACAGCCAGCAACTACACTAATGGGATAATCACCCCCAAGTTCTCCAACCATTCTTCAGGCAGTGGGGGCACCCAGAGATAGACCTGTTTGCCACAAACGAAAACTCTAAATGGCAGTACTTTGCCGCCAGGTTCCCTCATCCGTTGTCACAAGGTAATACGATATGGATGAACTGGTCAGGCAGATTTGTGTACGCTTTTCCCCCAGCACCACTGATTCCGCTGGTGACACGCAAACTGCGGCAGCAGTCACTCACACTGATCCTAGTTGCTCCCACATGGGCGACACAGCCATGGTACACAACGTTCCTGGAACTTTCAGTAGTTCCTCATCAAGGGCTGCGCCTCGCATCCCATCTTCTAACTCAGAACCATGGAGAAATCAGACACCCAGATCCCAATCAGATGAACCTAGCGATCTGGCTCCTGAAGTCTTAGAATTTGGATACCTTAACTTGCCTCCAGACTGCCTAATGAACATCATTAAAGAGGCAAGACGACCAACTACGAGAGCGTGCTATGCACCTAAATGGAAGAGATTTGTTATTACTGCAACAATAACCAAATCAACCCTTTAGATGCTTCCATAGAGAACATTATAAGTTACCTGCTGCATCCTCAAAGATGCAACCTAGCATACTCTTCCATAAGTCTACACTTCGCGGCTATCGCAGCATACCTTCAAAACAGGCAACACCTTTCACTGTTTAGAGTACTAGCAATAAAGGCTTTTATGGAGGGTCTTAAAAGGGTGATCCCTCCAAGACACCCACCTTCCCCAGTCTGGAATCTAAATATAGCACTTACCAGACTTATGGGACCTCCTTTCGAACCTCTACACTCATGCGAACTGCAATTCCTAACGTGGAGGGTGGCGTTCTTGATTGCCATTACCTCACTCAGGCGAGTTAGCGAGTTACAAGCACTAACAATTCAGGAACCCTTCATGCAAGTACATGCTAACAGGGTGGTTCTTAGAACAAACCCTAAGTTTATGCCAAAGGTCATATCAAATTTCCATATTAATCAATCAATAGAACTGCCACTGTTCTTCCAAAATCCACAGTCAGTAGCTCAAAGAGAACTACACACACTGGATGTAAAGAGAGCTCTGCTTTATTATGTGGAGAGAACGAAATCATTTAGGAAAACAAAGCAATTATTTGTTGCTTTTTCACCACAACATAAAGGAAATCCAATATCAAAGTCAGGAATAGCCAGATGGATTGTTAAATGCATTCAAATATGTTATCAAAAGGCTAAACTCACTTTAATTGTCCCCCCAAGAGCACACTCTACGCGAAAAATGGGGGAATCCATGGCTTTCCTAGGGAATATTCCTCTTGATGACATATGTAGAGCAGCCACATGGACTACCATACACACTTTCACAAATCACTACTGTGTAGACGTGCAAGCAAAGCAGCAAGCTGCTGTAGGCCAGGCTGTCCTCAAAACTCTTTTACAAACTGCTGCAGCTGGCACAGGTAACGACCGCTAGAGGAGATACTGCTATACAGTCTATTCACAGATATGAATTCAGCAGCCCACATGCCTCGAACGGAATATGCTACTTACCAGTATGTATCTGTTCTTGGCATGTAAGGCTGCTGCATTCATTTCGCCCGCCCTCCTCCCCGGTGCCTGTCGCAGCTGCAGCATTATATTTTGCATGGACATCTCTTACTTTACTATCTCCAACAATCTGAGGATGGAGAAGATTCCCATGCGCACTGTAGTCCAGGGGAGGAGTCACCTATCTCGTGATACTTCGAAGACTCTTCCAGGACAACAAGGTGCAATCATCTGGACCCAACACTAGGCGGCGATCTATGCACAGATATGAATGTCAGCAGCCCTACATGCCAAGAACAGATGCATACTGGTAAGTAGCATATTCCTTATACTTCCTTGTTCCCAAGAAGGTTGGTGGTCTGCATCCGGTCCTAGACCTCAGAGTCCTGAATCTCTGCCTCCGGAAGGAGAAGTTCAAGATGCGTATTGAAGCTTAGTTCCTGTTGGCATTGGGAGAAGAAGACTATATGCTGTCTCTTGACTTGCTGAATGCATACTTTCTGATGGATACATCTGCCAGTGGATTCCTCACCTAGTGAATATCCCCTTGCGTCATCAACATTCGGAAATTCTTTTTGTAGCTTTGCGCCGACAACGTCACAGAGGCAAGACATCGCATGTGACTCCAATGACGTCACCGACTCCATAACGGGCCCACGCCGGCGTGATGGCGTCAGTTCCCTTTTTTCCGCGTCATCAACGCTAACTGTTTCTAGGGATCCTATGTAGCTGTTGGTAACTTTGTTACTGTTTGTTTCATTTTGGTGTCCTTTTGCTTCTTTGTGTCGAGATGTCCACGAAGAAGACTGGATTCAAGCCCTGCGGAGAGTGCGGCAAGACGATGTCCATTACGGATCCGCACGAATGCTGCGTTAGGTGTTTGAGTTCGGACCATGACGTTAAGGATTGTTCATCCTGTAAGAAAATTAATCCTAAGGCTCTCCGTGAGAGGGAGGCGAAACTCCTTGTTGCAAAGTTGAAGAACAGGAAGGACAAGAAGAGGTCGAGGTTACGGACTCGTTGGTCGAGGTCGTCTTCAGTGCATGCTTCAAAGTCATCGAGGAAGAAGCACCAGAAGAGATCTCATGAGTCTCGTCATCACTCTGAGAAGGACTCGAGCTCGAGACCGAAGTCGCAGGTGAAGTTACTTTGCAAGGAAGTGGAGGCTCCGACTCCGGAGGTTCAAGTCTCCGATAGTGAGGCTTCGCCTGTGAATTTGCCTGTTCATTCACCAAAGCCGATGACGAATCCTTCTCCGGCTCCGACTCATTCTTCTGACTAGGAGGGTGAGGAAGAAGATGAAGAGGAGGCTTTGTTGCCTGTGGGTTCGTCGACCCCGGTGCATCAGCCTGAGGTGGAGGTCGAAGTCGAGAAGACACCGCTCCCTCGAGAGCAGACTGTGGGCTCATATCCATTTTTTCCTGCTCCAAGTCAGGACCCTACTCAGTTCCTCAATGCAATGTATGGAGTGTATTCCAGAGCTGTGTACCCATCTGGAGCACCGGTTGGTCCCATGGGTCCTTTAGCATGCAATCTGGGTATTCCCCAGTCTTACGCTCCTGTGCCTTTTATGCCATTTATGCCGGCTCCGACGCCGCCTTGGCTTTTCTCGAAGCCAAGACCATCGACGCCGTTGCCGAATCCGATCCGACCTCGTGCTCAGCGGTCTGGTCCTCCGGGTTCGGCGCCGGCTCCGACGTAGTCGATTCCGGATCCGTCGACTTCATTTATGAAGGAGAGGTAGAGGCGTGAGGCACAGACACTTCTGGAAGAGCAGAGGTACCGTGAAGCAGAAATGGAAGAGGGTGAGCTGCAGGATTCAGAAGATCTTTTCGATGACCTGAGCGAGGCTAGTGGTCTTGAACTGTCTCCTGATTGGGATTTGGCCTCTGTTTCTGACGCCCCTTCAAGGGATGTGACACCTTAACACGTGGTTATAAGGAAGGCTGCAGACTTGTTGAATTTAACTCTTCCTACTGCAGAGTATAAAGCTAATATACTGACTGAAGTCCTTCATTCGCCTACCTCGGTGGTCGAGCCTATGCTCCCTTTCAATGATGCTTTGGCGGAGCCTATGTTTGAGGTTTGGAAAAGACCGCTTACAGCCCCTGCTGTTTCAAGGGCAGTTGCAAGAAGGTACAGGGTGGCGCCTGGTGACCCGGACTTTTTATCCACACACCCCTTGCCGGAGAGCTTTGTTGTGCAGGCGGCCTGCTCGAAAAAATCTGTGGGCGCTTTTCCACAGGTTCCTGGGGATAAGGAATCAAAGAAGCAGGACCAGGCTGCTAAAAAAGTATTTTCCTCCACAAGCATGGCGCTCAAATCGACTAATGCCACTTGTCTTATGGGACGTTATATCCATGCGTTGATGGAAACAGTCAAGTAGCTGGTTCCAAAGCTTCCTGAGGGGGATAGGAAGGATTTTCAAGAAGTTATTCTTGGCATTCAGGCTGCCGCCAGACAGGTCATTCAGAGTGGTCTGGACACTGCTGACTCGGTGGCTAGAGTGATGGGTTCTTCAGTGGCCACAAGAAGAGCGGCGTGGCTTAAATCCTCTGAATTCTCTGCCGATGTCCAGGCTGCCTTGATGGATTTGCCCTTTGATGGGTCAGGATTGTTTGGAAAGAAAGCTGATGCTGCTTTAGAAAGGTTCGGACAGCAGAGCGACAGCGAGATCTTTGGGCCTGCAGTCCAGAGGTACTGCGGTGAAGAGGTTCAGAGGTTTTGGCAGGTCTTCCTTTCGGACCTACAGGCAGCCTCAACAGCAGCAGCAGCAAAATACGCTGTACAAATCATACAGAGGCAGGCAAAGAGCTCGTCCTAGGGGTTGTCAAGCCTCCTCCTCCTCTACCTCTTCCCAACCTCCTGCCACCACAGCAAAGCAGACCTAGATCCGCCATTCCGGATCATGTGGGCCCAGTGGGGGGCCGGCTTACCTATTTTCTACGAGATTGGGAATTGATTACATCGGATCTTTGGGTTCTCCATCTCGTGGAGAATGGGTATGCTCTTCCCTTTCGGGGAATTTCCCCCATTTACCCTCCTTGCCAAGGTTTTTGTGCGGAGGACCACCTACTGCTCTTGCTGGAAGAAGTGCTCGCTCTGTTCAGAAAGGGTGCGATAGAGGTGGTTCCAGAGCAGGAGAGGGGTCAGGGGTGCTACTCCCGGTATTTCCTGATCCCCAAGAAGGATGGCAGACTTCGTCCAATCCTGGATCTCAGGATCTTGAACCTTTACCTGAAGCAGGAGAAGTTAAAGATGCTCACCCTTGCGCAAGTTCTTAAAGCGCTGCTGGAAGAAGACTGGATGGTGTCGATCGACTTGCAGGATGCGTATTTCCACATCCCCATTCTGAAGTCGCACAGAAAGTATCTCCGTATTACGGTGGGGTCGCAGCACTACCAGTTTGCGGTCCTTCAGTTTGGTCTTACTACTGCACCTCGAGTCTTCACCAAGGTGATTGCAGTGGTGGCTGCACATCTCAGAAGGTCAGGGGTTCTGGTATTCCCTTAGCTGGACGATTGGCTGATCAAAGCGGAATCTCCAAGGAAAGTGCTCCATCATCTGCAAGTCACAACTCAGTTGTTGTACAGGTTGGGTTTTTCAATAAATTACCCAAATCTCACCTGGTGCCCTCCCAGCACAACCTGTTCATAGGTGCAGTACTGGATACTACTGTATGTCGGGCATTCCCTCCACCTCAAAGGATTCGCGACATACAGGAAATTATTCCTTTATTTCACAATGGAGCGGTCGTTCCAGTCCTGAAGGTCCTTTGTCTGCTCGGTCTGATGGCTTCAAGCATTCTGTTGGTCAACCATGCATGCTGGCAT
This sequence comes from Lissotriton vulgaris, assembly GCF_964263255.1. Classification (NCBI taxonomy): domain Eukaryota; kingdom Metazoa; phylum Chordata; class Amphibia; order Caudata; family Salamandridae; genus Lissotriton; species Lissotriton vulgaris. Next base: position 1,835,844,909 of record NC_141694.1, read on the forward strand.
ATGAGGGCACTCCAGTGGTGCCTCCGCAGGCAGTGGTATCTGTAGGAAGGTAGATCCTGACTATGGTTGCCCCCAACTTTTTGCTGTGTGTTTTAGCTGGTTTTTGACATAGTTGGCCTGGGACCCTACCAATCAGGACCCCAGGCCTACTGCTCTCTCTGTAAAATGGATTCCATGTACCTTCGGTACATATCTAATTGGTACTGAGTCACCTTATCAGTCCCTGTACCCAGGGCATAGGTGTACCCAGGGCCTACCAGGGGCTGCAGCATGTATTATGCCACCCCTGGCTGGCCATCTAAATCTGACACAACTGGCTGCACGACAGCTGGGGTGTAATCACCCTTTGCTGTAGATATAGTATACCTATATCTAACCCTAAAATAGACACATGTATTCCTATCAGTCACTCCTATGGCAGGCCTTAACAATCCTGAAGGCAGAGTGCTTGGAATTATGTGAGATGGTGCTCTGGCATGAGCTGAGCCCGTTTGCAGCTTGCGGAACCAAGTCCTAATAGCTGTTCCATGATAACACGTACCATATACTCTTAAGTGCATTATAATCCTCGCGGTTATATGCTATCTCTGGTATAGCTTTATTAAAACATGTCGAGTAAGGTGTCATATGAATTGGAATACTAACCCCTCGCCAATTCTGGCGACGGGGTTAGCATTCCACCCTTCTAGAGGGACACGACATGTATGTAACTGTGAACCCCGGTTAAAGTTAACTCGAGCCTCAGCATCACAAAATGGATGCTGCCACCACAGACACAAGTCTGACCTCCTGCTGCTGGGAGTCCTTTCAGCGAGGAGAGCTTGGACAAAGGGTTTCCTGTCAGGGGCGGTGCTAGCACCATCCCAGACAGGGTTTTGTATATCCCAGGTAGGCAGGGCTGAGAGGAAGGTGACTGCAAGTGGCACCCCGGTGCTCACTGTGCATATGCCGGCTCAAACCAGTTCCAGGGGCACACCAGCCCCTGAACTGGGGAAAGTCAAATACCTCAACTCATAAAAACCTCCATAAAACAACTGCTAGTAATCCAGAGAAGGGAGTGTAATCTATCACTAAACAGTCGCCAAACACATCTATGCTTTGTCTTTACGACGCAGCATGCGTACACACGCAATCACCTATATGTTCAATGTTAAATATTTAAGGCCGGTTGCAGAAAAAGGGGGCAGACACAAGTGTAAATCACGTATCCCTACTAGCTCGGCCGTATAACTGCCTATTCGTTATGTGTCACAATGTTTTATATTTTTGTAATGTGTAAAATACCAATAAAAATACTTAAAAAAAAATATATATATATATCAAGCTCCTGGTTGACACACGCAGTTTGGAAGGCACACGAGCAGCTGCGTAAGGCTCAACCTGTTCCTTGAATCACTGGTACGGGCAGCATCCGCCTGCAAGAAGAAAATAAATGCAAATCACTTTTTTGCCTGACGCGTTTCGTTTATTCACTTCTTCAGAGGCAATACCATGATGAACACTCCCCCATCGCTTTTAACGTCTATTTAACATCTGCCACGCCCAGATGGGCTGTCCGAATGGAACTGTGGTGATTTCTGGGAATTGGAGTGTCCGAAATCAATCCTCAAATAGAAGCACATTTCTTTTAAGCTCTGGATGAGCCCCCACAAGCGTCACTGTCCTCAATCCAGATCTATATATATCTAGCCGCAGATTCCTTACCAACCAACCCATCCTCCCCGTTCTGGGAACGTATTTCTTTGGACAGGGCTGACCCCTTTCAGGGCCCTAATTTTACACATCACTGGACAGTGTATTTCATGGCTCGCCTCTTTTGGCGTGGAAAGTCATGAAAAGAAACTGATATCCACGAAGTCACTTCCGGCACGGACGACACCAACAATGTATGGGGAGCCGATCAACGCCACCCCATGTACACAGAGGTACTGCTCACGGAAAATCTTCTGGATCCAGTCTGTCACCGGGGAAATTCAAAGGTAAGGAATCTGCGGCTAGATATAGCCTCTACCAGATAAGGCGTTACCAAAGGTAAGTAACTTGTTCTTCACAAACCTTTGTTCTTGTTTAATGCAGATCTGCTATGCTAAAAGGGCTCCCATTTTATTTCCATGTGAATATTAGAGATGCTTGAGCTGCAAAAGCAATAGTCTTGCCTTATTATTGACTAGGGTGTGTAATGTGGCCCTCAGGGATTATTATTTTTTTTTAAAACTTTTTATTAGGTTTTTCACAAATTGTTACATCAATATATAGCCACGGATAGTAATAACATGAAGTTCTCCATAAATCACAGTCATGTACAATATATAATTCTCTGGTTCGTCGCACAATACGTAGTTATTGTTGCATTTGACAGACGGTATCTCAATTTCCGCCCCACTCCCTAGTTCTCCCCCCGCAGTGACTGGTGAACATAAGTGCTGTGTCCGGGCGCCCGTACCATTAGTAGGAACCTGGTCATTGAAACTACGGGGAACATTTGTTACATGCACGTAGTTATACCGAATTTTGTAATGCATCAGTCCCATCTCCCCCTGGCTCCCCATCAGGCAGTGGTGAGTAAGGAACATCCATACTGTGTGAGGTCACGGACTAGGTGTGGAGTCAGTTACAGACTGTGGAGGCTCGCATATATTTCCTCTCGATTCGTTCCATTTCCCCCAGATCCTAGACCACTTCCTGGGGCAGCCTCTGTGAGTATAAACTGCTTTTTCTGCTAACATTGCTGCGTCCATATCATTTTCCCACTGTGTCAATATAGGCACTATACCCGCCCCTCAGGGAATTAATCTATCTTCATAAGCAATGAGGGAGTCTTTCTGTATTTCTGCTCAGTCGCTTTAACTTCTTCTAGTTTTTCCTTACATTGGCATCTCCTCTTTTTGAGGTAAGAAGGTTTGTGTGAGGCATACAAAAGGACCAGGCGGGATCAGTAGCCTACTTTTACGGCAAAGCCACTTTATTGGTTGGTTTCTTGTCTTTAATTGTCCTTGTGGGGTTTATAAGGGACGTCGTTCTCCTGGTTGTTTCGTCTTTGTTCAGCACAGGACACTGGATAACAGGTCAATAGTCAATATCCCTCGAAGAAACAAAAGAGAACCGCCACACTACCCATCTTTTGAATTGGGGAAGGGAAGTGAGGGATCACCAAACTTAGCGCAATTCACCACCATGCGCTGTGCTACTGAGAGGGGAAGAGGGTTGTATGTGCGACGGTGCTAGGGTCTACTGGTGCCTTCCTCGTCCGCGGCTCCCAAACAGCCTCCAGAGACGCACACTTACCTGAGTAAGCCATGCTTCTCTGGGATCATGGCGGCGCGGCTCGCTGGTTTGTCTGCCTCCTGGCTTTCCCACAGACACTTCTTCTTGGGCGTCTCCTCAGGAATGCTGGGCATGATTCTCTTCTGACCCATTCTCGGGTGGTTCGTCTTCCATCTCCGGTGTGGCGTCCCTTCCTCCTGCTTCCTTTTCCAAAGCTTCTATAAGGACCTGACTTTCGCCCAAGCTGGTGATGACAGCGTTATCTGGGGCGGGTCTCAAGTCTCCGCTTAAGGGAGCCACACTGAAGGCTGTCAGGAACGATGTCTTCCCGGGTGTCCTGTTCTCCCATCCAAGCTTCAGCATTTATAGGCTGTGAAAACAGAAGGGGTTTTACATGAGGTGGGACACACCACCATTCGTCCTCATCCTCCTTGGACCCCGGCTCAGAGATGAGACATGAGTTTTTGCTAATATATATGCCCTATAGGCTAGCCAGAAATACCTCCTTGTACCACTGGTCTTAATTTATTCCTCTATCTGAGTACTTGGTTCCCCTAGTGAGGGGTAGAACATTTATCTGCTGCGTAATTGTGAGGGATCTCCCCTAGGTTAGTTTTACATGTAACCGGGTATGATCTGAGAGTGCAATTGCCCCTATTCTTGAGCAGGATATCAAAGAGAGCAGTAGGTTATTAACCAAAATATAATAGATAATTGAGTCTGTCTGGCGGATATGTGAGGAGGAGAAGATACATTCTCTTTTGTGTATCAAGTTGTGTCCTCCAGACATTGCAGAGTCCCAGTACTCTTAGCTTAGTTTTAAGTATATTAGAATTTGTTATGTGAATTTGTAGGGCACAGCTAATCACCCGTGCGGGTATCCAGGCGCAGAGTAGGGCAGGCCTGAGGGTGGAGGAGGAGATCCTGCCTGTTTTGTCTGGAAGAGATATGTCTTAAGCTTCTTTAGGAAATCCATAAAGGCGGCGGAGGTTCAGAGGTGATTCAGAACATTCCAGGTCTTGGCTTCGAGGTATGAAAAGGAGCATCTTCTGATTCTGGTCTTGTTGCGAGGGAGGTGTGCTCTTGCTTGGGATGCAGATCAAAGGTGTCTGGTGGGTTAGTAGAAGTTGAGGCGGTGGTTGAGGTAAGCTGGACCAGTGTTGTAGAGAGCTTTGTAGGCATGGGTGAGTATCTTGAACTTGAATCTTTCCTGGACTGAGAGCCAGTGGAGATTGAAGTGTGGAGAGATGCAAGTTTTTTTTTGTGGGATGTTAAAAATGCGTCTGGCGGCAGCGTTTTGAGTAGTTTTGAGTCGACGTAGGACATGTTTGGAATTCCGATGCAGACTGCGTTTCTGTAATCTGAAAGAGACACGTTAGTGATAGATTCCTTACCTTAGAATATCCCCAGGCGTCAGACTGGATCCGGAAACTTTGGCGTAGCAGTACCCTTGCGCGTCGGTAGGCATCGTCTGCGGCTCCGCGTCCGTCGGCGTCGTGGGCGCCGTGATGACGTCGTCGGAGTACTTAGCCGCCACCTCCGCGTGCTGACGTCAGTTCTTTTTTCCGCGCCAGCCAGCGCAGATCTGGAAAGAGCAGTTACCCAAAGTCACTTTTTGACTAACTTTTTGATCTCTTTTGATCATTCTTCGAAGTCGAACGACTCCGATCGGTGCCGCAGGGATGCCCAGTTTTAAACACTGTGAGGAGTGCGACCGCACGATGTCGGTCACGGACCCCCACCACCTGTGTTTGAACTGTTTAGGCGTCGACCACGACGACAAGGCCTGCTCCGTCTGCTGGGCCCTATCTTCGAAAGCCAGACGGGAGCGGTCCCGCAGGCGACTCGAACTCCGGCAGTCGGCCCGCGCCACGTGAGGTCCCGGTCCCACGGGAGGTCGAGGGAAAGTTCGCGGGGACGGAGCCAACACAGCTTCGGGAGTCGGCACCACTCCTCCGGGTCGAAGTCGTCGTCAGGTAAGAAGCACAAGAAGTCGAAGAGATGTCATCGCTCTTCTGACTCCCCCCGACGCTCGCACGATGTGACCGGGGGTTCGGGTGACACCGCCAACGCGGCTCCTTCGGAGTCGCGGGCGTCTCGTCCCGCCCCACACCCTCCGGTCCCTGGGCAGGATGCGACGCCGGAGGAGATTGAGTGCTTCCTCATGGCCATGAGGTCCCTTTCTCCTCCGACGGGCTCCGCGGCGCCTTCGGGCCCAGCGGACCCGTCTATTGGCCCTAGCGGGTCGGGGGCTTCGACCCCGACGCCATCGGGTGCTTCGGCCCCGACGCCGCTGGCGCCTTCGTGCCCGGCGCAGCAGGGCCCCACGATCCCAACACCGCCGGCACCTTCGGGCCCGGCGCCGCAAGGCCCAGCGGCTCCGGCGCCGCCGGCACCTTCGGGCCCCGTGCCACGGGACGCCGCTGGCCCTTCCTCGGTCTCTGGATCGTCACCGGTGGACCTTACGACCCCCCCCCCCCCCCCCCCCCCCGGCGTCGGTCCGTCAGGTGTCACCTCCGGCGCCGTCTTCGAGCGGCGCCGCCCCCGATACCTCCTGTGCTTCGGTTCCGACGTCGGAGCGGCGCCGCATCCGACGCCGTTTGGAGATTTTAACTTCTACGGACCGAACCCATTGAATTACAACCCTGACTCTCAGGAGATGGGTGAAGAGGAGGATTGGGAGGGGTCTGAAGACCCTCTGACCAGGGAGTGTCAGTCTCAAGAGGACTAGGCAGGAGACCTTGGGGAGGCCAGTGGCCTGGACACCTCTCCAGACACTGGTTTTGTCTCTCCTCCTACCGTGGCTTCGGAGGAGGGGGCTACCTATGGTGTGGTGTTGACGAGGGCTGCCAAGGCCTTGGGCCTTGAGCTCCCCGTCGCGACTGTGAGGACTAACCTCCTCACAGAGGTCCTTAAACCGCAGTCCTGCTCGGCTGAGCCTCTGCTGCCCTTTAATGAGGCCTTGACCGACGTTCTTTTGGGCACTTGGTCCAGGCCCGCTACGGGTTCGCCCGTAGATAGGAACGTGGCCAGATGCCGGCTCCGGGCGACCCATGTTTCCTGTCCTCCCACCCCACCCCAGAGAGTCTGGTCATCCAGGCCTCTAATTCCCAGACCGCATTCCCGACGGCTCCGCCGGACAGGGAATCCAAGAGGTATGAGAATTATGGTAAAAATATATTCTCCTCCCTTAGTTTGGGACTGCGGTCTTTCAACACCGCATGCCTCTTGGGCCGCTACACCCACTCTCTGTGGGAGACGGTGGCGGAGGTGCTGTCAGAGTGCCCGTTGGACGTACGGGCCAAACTCGGCCAAGCCCTTGTGGAGGGCCGTGATGCAGTCAAGTATTCGATCAGGTGTGGGCTGGATACCACCGACTCACTAGGCAGAGCGATGGCTATGACGGTGAGTCGCACGCCTCGCTGAGATCTACCGAAAAATTGGCGGATGTCCAGAACACTCTGATGGACATGCCGTTCGATGGCTGTCGCCTTTTTGGCGACAAGGCAGACCACGCGCTTGAGCGCTTTAAGGACTCCAGGGCTTGGGCCTCTCGGCCCCGCGCCAGCAAACAGGTGCCTTTCACTCCTTTCGTGGTCAAGGATGGGGCGTCCTCACACGTGCCGCCAGCCACTCGCCACAGACTACCATCCAGCGCTTCAGAAAAGGGGGTGGTGATGAACAGAGTGTCTGAATTAAGCAGACCACTCTTACCCAGTCCAAAGATCAGGGCTTGATCCATCACCGTTATTTATCTCACTGCACCATCCCAGCTCAGAACCTGGCTATATGCAAATCAGTCTGTCCCTGGCCCAGTGCATCATGGGAACAGGGCAGACTAAACTACCAAGCCAATTCTTCACCAGAAAGGAGACAAGCTACCGGGGACCGGTTTCTGGCATTTCAGCCGTCTTCGACCCGGCTTGCTTGAATCCTGATGGTGCAGTGAGAAAGGGACTCATGTCTGAGTATACCCTGCCACACCTATAGTGGCCAAAAACGATTCAGAAAAGGGGGTGGTGATGAACAGAGTGTCTGAATTAAGCAGACCACTCTTACCCAGTCCAAAGATCAGGGCTTGATCCATCACCGTTATTTATCTCACTGCACCATCCCAGCTCAGAACCTGGCTATATGCAAATCAGTCTGTCCCTGGCCCAGTGCATCATGGGAACAGGGCAGACGAAACTACCAAGCCAATTCTTCACCAAAAAGGAGACAAGCTACCGGGGACCGGTTTCTGGCATTTCAGCCGTCTTCGGCCCGGCTTGCTTGAATCCTGATGGTGCAGTGAGAAAGGGACTCATGTCTGAGTATACCCTGCCACACCTATAGTGGCCAAAAACGATTCAGAAAAAGGGGTGGTGATGAACAGAGTGTCTGAATTAAGCAGACCACTCTTACCCAGTCCAAAGATCAGGGCTTGATCCATCACCGTTATTTATCTCACTGCACCATCCCAGCTCAGAACCTGGCTATATGCAAATCAGTCTGTCCCTGGCCCAGTGCATCATGGGAACAGGGCAGACTAAACTACCAAGCCAATTCTTCACCAGAAAGGAGACAAGCTACCGGGAACCGGTTTCTGGCATTTCAGCCGTCTTCGGCTCGGCTTGCTTGAATCCTGATGGTGCAGTGAGAAAGGGACTCATGTCTGAGTATACCCTGCCACACCTATAGTGGCCAAAAACGATTCAGAAAAGGGGGTGGTGATGAGCAGAGTATCTGAATTAAGCAGACCACTCTTACCCAGTCCAAAGATCAGGGCTTGATCCATCACCGTTATTTATCTCACTGCACCATCCCAGCTCAGAACCTGGCTATATGCAAATCAGTCTGTCCCTGGCCCAGTGCATCATGGGAACAGGGCAGACTAAACTACCAAGCCAATTCTTCACCAGAAAGGAGACAAGCTACCGGGGACCGGTTTCTGGCATTTCAGCCGTCTTCGGCCCGGCTTGCTTGAATCCTGATGGTGCAGTGAGAAAGGGACTCATGTCTGAGTATACCCTGCCACACCTATAGTGGCCAAAAACGATTCAGAAAAGGGGGTGGTGATGAACCATCCAGCGCGGCGGTGGCCGTGGAAACCGCCGTGGAGGCGGTCGGGGAAATCAACGAGGTCAGTCCACACCTTCCCCCGCAGCATCCGCCTCTAAACCCTCATAGTCCGTGCTTTTTGGCCCATGTGACGCCAGTGGGAGGCAGGGTTCGCCATCACCACTCTCACTGGCGCACTGTCACTTCGGACAGGTGGGTGCTGCAGATCGTCCTGAGGGGCTACTCCCTCCCCTTCAAGACGACTCCTCAAGCCATGCCACCGCAACACCACCGCGTGTCGGGGATCACTTGCGGCTCCTGCAGGAGGAAGTTTCGGCCCTCTCGGCCAAGGGGGCCATCGAGCGCGTTCCTGGGCCAGAAGTAGGATGTGGTTGCTACTCCCACTACTTTCTGGTACCCAAGAACGGCAAAGGGGGCCTACGCCCTATCTTGGATCTGAGGAACGTCAACGGCTTCCTCCGGAAGGAGAAGTTCAAGATGCTGACACTGGCTCAGGTCTTAGCTGCCCTAGACCCAGGAGATTGGATGGTAGCGTTGGACTTGCAGGACGCGTATTTCCACATCCCGGTCCTGCCGGCCCATCGGCGTTATCTGCGGTTCACGGTAGGCCACGAGCACTTTCAGTTTACCGTGCTCCCCTTCGGCCTTACCAGCGCCCCACGGGTGTTCACGAAGGTGATGGCGGTGATCGCAGCTCATCTGCGCAGGTTGGGGGTCTCAGTCTTCCCCTACCTCGACGACTGGTTGTTGAAGGCGGGCTCGCCCCAGACAGTCGTCAGCCACCTCCAGACTACGGCGGATCTCCTGCACCAGCTGGGGTTCTCCATCAATGTGCCAAAGTCACACCTGTGTCCCTCTCAGAAGCTCCTTTTCATCGGAGCGGTTCTCGACTCGGCGCAGTTTCGGGTTTACCTGCCCGAACAGCGGGTTCGGGATATACAGGCTCTGATTCCAATCTTCCGGCCTTTATCCCGGGTTTTGGTCAGGTTGACGCTGCGGCTTCTGGGGCTGATGGCCTCCTGCATCCTTCTGGTGCATCACGCACGGTGGCGGATGCGGGCTCTGCAGTGGGACCTGAAGTTTCAGTGGGCCCAGCATCAGGGAAACCTGTCCGACCATGTCCTGATCTCGGAGGGCACTGCGAGACAGCTGCAGTGGTGGCTCACGGACTGCGATTGGGTCAATGGCAGATCCCTCTCCCTTCCCCAACCGGAGCACGTAGTTATGACGGACGCGTCCCTCCAGGGCTGGGGAGGCCACATGGGAGAGGCGGAGATCAGAGGCCTCTGGTCTCCGGCGGAGTCCCGGCTCCATATCCACCTTTTGGAGCTGCGGGCGATTCGTCTGGCACTGAAGGCATTCCTCCCGTCTGTCCGAGGGAGTGTAGTGCAGGTGTTCACGGACAACACCACCGCCATGTGGTACTGCAGCAAACAAGGCGGGGTGGGGTCGTGGACCCTTTGCCAGGAGGCTCTGCGCCTCTGGCAATGGCTGGAACATCAGGGCGTGACTCTGATGGTTCAACACCTTGCAGGTTCTCTGAATGCCAGGGCAGACGAACTTAGCCGCCGGTGCATGATGGATCACAAATGGCGTCTGAACTCGGACGTGGCGGAAGGTCTCTTTCTGCAGTGGGGAGAGCCTTGGTTAGATCTATTCACCACCGAAGAGAACGCGCAATGTCATCAGTTCTGCGCGTTGTAATTTCCAAGGCGGCACTTGCTCGAAGACGCTTTTCGTCGCGAGTGGAGTTGCGGTCTGTTTTACGCCTTTCCGCCTATACCACTTCTGCCCAGAGTACTGAAGAAGATCAAGCGCGACCGAGCACAAGTCATCCTTGTGGCTCCGGACTGGGCACGAAGGTACTGGTATCCCGAGCTACTCAGTATGTCAGTAGATCCCCCGGTTCGTCTGCCTCTTAAGGAGGACCTTCTGTCGCAGCAGCAGGGGACGGTCCTCCACCCGAACCTGTCCAGTCTCCACCTCCATGCTTGGAGATTGAGCGGCGACAGTTGAGGCCATTTGACTTGCCTCCTGAAGTCTGTAACATCATTCTGGCATTTCCCACCACAAAGTCTGTATACGCCTGCAGGTGGATCAGATTTGTGGCATGGTGCACAGCATAGGCTGTGGATCCCCTTAATGCCCCTCTTTCTGAGGTTCTCCTCTTTATTCTTTCTCTTGCCCAGCAGGGCTCTGCTCTGGGCACTATCAAGGGGTATCTTTCAGCCTTTCTGAGGCTGCCTGATCAACCTTCTTTGTTCAAGTCCCCTATAGTTAATCGTTTTCTAAAGGGCATCACACACACGTTCACTCCTGTTCCCTTCGTAATGCCTCAGTGGGACTTGAACCTGGTTCTTACATTCCTGATGTGCGCTCCCTTTGAGTCACTTCACAACTGTCCTCTTCGCCTTCTCTCCTTGAAGACTGCCTTCCTGGTTGCCATCACCTCTGCCAGAAGAGTGAGTGAGCTCCAGGCTCTATCTTGTAAGCCTCCTTTCCTTTCAGTCCATCCGGACAAAGTTGTGTTACGGACAAGGCCCTGTTTCCTACCCAAGGTAGTCATGGCCTTCCACATTGGGCAATCCATCACCTTGCCCACCTTCTTTCCGCCTCCGCATCCCTCGAGAGAGGAAGAGAGGCTCCACCGTCTCGACCCAAAACGTGCGCTCTCATTTTATTTGAATCGCACACAACAATTCCGGGTGGATGACCAACTCTTTGTTGGGTACGTGGGCGCTAAGAAAGGAAAAGCGGTGCACAAGCAGACCATCCTGCGGTGGATCATCTTGTGTATCCAGGCGTGTTACTCTTTGGCTAAGAAGGAACCCCCTGTGGGGCGTAGGGCTCATTCCACTTGGGCCACAGCAACTACAACTGCCTTGAGCCGAGGTGTGCCCTTGCAGGACATTTGCCAGGCAGCTACGTGGGCCTCGCTGCACACGTTCGCACGACATTATTGCCTGGACAGTCAAGTCCGGAACGATGGCTACTTTGGCCGTTCCGTCCTCCAGGACTTTCTGGTGTGATTATTGGTTCGCAGACCCACCACCACCAAGGGGTTGGTATTGCTGGGGTATCTTTTCTAAGGTAAGGAATATATCACTAACGTGTCTCTTTAAGATGCACAAGTTACTACTTGTGTAACGATATATCTGTAAGAGACATTAGTTAGTGATAGATTCCTTACCGACCCACCCATTTTCCCCGTTCTGTGAACCGATATCTAGGGTTAAGGTCATCCCCTTTCAGGGCCCTAGTTTCATGGCACCAGTGTTAGTTTTTGGCATAGCTCTGCGTTTCTGGCGCGGAAAAGCTGTGTCTAAGAACTGAGGTCAGCACGCGGAGGCGGCGTCTAAGTACTCCGACGACGTCATCACGACGCCGACGACGGACGCGGAGCCGCAGACGACGCCTACCGACGCGCAAGGGTACTGCTACGCAAAAGTTTCCGGATCCAGTCTGACGCCCGGGGATATTCTAAGGTAAGGAATCTATCTCTAACTAATGTCTCTTACAAATGTATCGTTACACAAGTAGTAACTTGTGCATCAAGTCTACTTGTGATTAGAGCCTGGGTGACCATTCATCTATTGTTCAGTGGAATCCACTTGAAAATCATGAGTAGCTTTGGCAGGATGTGGAAGCTTGATGAGGCAACAGCGTTGATCAGTCTGCTCATGGAGGGGTTGGGTGTCCAGAATGATCCAGGGGTTTTTGGCATGGTCCGCAGGGGTGGCGGGCCAAGTTCGGAGGGCCACCAACAGGCGCCTAAGTGGGAGTGCTTGTTGCCAAAGATCAGAACTTCCGTGTTGTCTGTGTTGAACTGGAAGCAGGTTTTTTTTTCATTCAAGCAGTAACGTTGCTTATGCAGTTGAAGTGTGCTTTGGAGTGATGGTTGGGTCTGTAAGGGAGAGGATGAGCTGTGTGTTGTCAGTGTAGGAAACTATGTAGAAGCAGTGGGCTCTGACGATCCCCGCGAGGGCTGTTAAATAGATGTTGGAGAGTCTATTGGATGAGAGACAATCCTTGAGGGACTCCTGATTTATGTTTTTATTTGTTTTTATTGGCATTTCTATAATCATACATTTTAACATGAGGTTAGTTTAAAGGCACATATTGGACATGTGGTACACTTATTCATGTAAGGATAGAAAACACAGACCACAGCAATTTCGTATTTTTTATAGTGGTTACAGCAAAGTTAATCTTGAATTACAATCACAGTAGGCATTACAAATTCGGGTTCATGGAAGGGCAAATATGCAGGCTGCGAAGGTGATTAAGCAGTAGGTGGCGATGTGATAGGCTCTGGTACATTCTTTTCAGATGCCCTCAACCATGTGAGGAAGGGATCCCATATGTCTTTAGGTCTAGACGCGACGGGCATTAGTTCCCAAATGGCAGTTAGTTGTTTTTGACAAAATGTGACATCAAGGATCCAATCCTTAAGTAGGGGGGAATTCGATCTGCCCCACCTCATAGCAATCTGCGTTTTGCAATTAGCAACAGCACAGCCAAGAGACTGTGGACCCCCACCGGGGCATTGCTGACGAATCCAAATAGTCCCACAAGGGCCCAAGGCTACAAATGCATCATGAGTGTTTCGCTTATTTTTAGGAAGATCTCTTTCGAGGGACTCCTCTGATTAGTTTCTTGGGTTCTGGGGGGTTGGGGGGGTCTTACCCAATGAGCTCTTCTGTGAGGAAAGAGGATAGCCACTTGAGGGCCGTTCCGCAGATACCCAAGTGTTAAAGCTTTCTAATCAGTGACTTGTGGGAGACCGTATAAAAAACAGTTGAGAAGTCGAGGAGGATGAGTGCGGTAGTCTCACCTCTGTCGGGGATTCTTTTGATTTTATTGGTGTTCGCAATGAGGGCTGCCTCTGTGCTGTTATTGGTGGGAAAGCCTGATTACGAGCTGTCTAGGAGTTGATGGAATTTTACGTGGTTTGAAAGTTGGTATTGATGGCTTTCTCCATGACTTTAGCTGGAAATGGTAGGAGCAAAATGGTCTGTAGCTGCTGAGGGTGTTTGGGTCCACTGTTGGTTTCTTCTTTTGGCGTTGACTTCTGAATTTTTCCAGGAAGATGGGAAGGTGGCAGTAGTAATGCTGATGATAGCTGTGAGCACGGGGAATAGGATGGTTCTTCTAATGTTTTATATAAAGTGGGAGTATAGGTCTGCGGGAACACCTGAGTGGATGGTATTCATCAGGGCAGTGGTTTCTTTGTTCGAGAGGTACTTCCAGTCGCTTGGCTGCTCTTTGGCAAAAAAGGAGGTGTCTGACTGACCTGGGAAGTTCGATTCGGTATGCTGTGGGTCAAATGTGTTGTAGATCTTGGAGACTTTCTGTTCTTTGACGAAGTTTGAGAGGTCGTTGCAGAGTGTTTCCCATGGGATGATGTTGTTGGCAGCTGCGTATTTAGAGAACTCCTTGACAATGGTGAAGAGTTCTTTGCAGTTGAAGCTAGCTTCGAGTCCGACAGTAAGGAACTTTTTCTTTGCGTTTCGTAGTTGTTGGTGGTAGATGTTGAGGGCGACTTTGTATGTGGATCTTGTGTGGTGTTTTTGTTGAGTCTCCATTTTCTCTCAAGTTGTGTGTGTGTCTTTTTCCCAAACCTGATTTCCATACCATTTTGAAGTCTCCCATAAGGAGAATATCGCCTTCTGTGGATTCTGCTAACATATTGACTAGTTTACATAGGAAGCTGTGTTCGCTAGTGTTCAGGGCATACAGTGTTGCAAGTGAGAGATTCCTCCCTTTAGAATCCTTGCTAGAAGCCCTCTATCAAAGAGGTATCTACTCTTTTATCTTCTGTCTTTGTTAAAGGAAGGTGTTTATGAAGGAGGAGTACCAGCCCTTTGTGACGGGAGGGTCTGATGCATACCATAAACTACCAGTGGATATTGTTTATGTTTCAGTCTAATCTCCAGTCGTTTCAAGTGAGTTTCCTGAAGGAGGACTAGGTTATATTTCCCCGTCTAATATACTGCCATGTTTTAGTACGTTTGCTCGGGGAGTTTAATCCTTAAATATTTAGCAAATGTACCTTTATTATTCTCTAGTGTAATCATAGTGTATATTCTTTAGGAATGCGCAAGTCTCTCTGCAGAGTATAGTATTTTTTGAACCCTCCGGTATGTCTGCGGGCCCCATACGGCATCCCAACTAATTATCTCCCACTTCTTCCCCCCAGAATAACTTCCAAACAAAGCAATTTAACTTGTTACTGCAAGAAAAAAGTTTTATGAAAGCAAAGTTTAATAGTGCTGTGGGTGCTCAGGCCAGAAAGTAGTTTCCCCCTTTTCCACATTGAGTGTGGCATTGCGATTGTGGGGCAGTCCATGTGTTCCAGTAACCCTGGATCTTACCTCAGGCAACCACATTCCAAAAGTGCATGCTAATGAATTGACAAATTCATCTTCTTTTGTGGTTGTTCTCATTTCTCCCTCAGTTTCATTTGATATTGTAGCTATCTGCGTACTTGGATTCTAGCAATGGCGTCTGGGTTCACTGTCCATCTTCTTCCTTTGTGTTTTCTGGGAGGTTTCATCTCTCTGTGTCAATGCGGGCGCAGTGAGCACCATTCAGAGTTCGACAAGGCCTCTCTCCTTGGGATCATTGTCTCTTGTTCCGCTGCAGCACTGCATTCATCTTCTGTTAGTTGCAGAAATAGATTTTTTTGCTGCAACCTGTTTATTGGATTCAATCTAAAAGGCCATACCAAAGAGGAAAAGCCATATGTAACATTTTGTTGTGTTTGAGGTAATTAGTAATAAGGCGTGATTGCTGATGTTGTAGAAGTGTGAAGGCTGATTGTCTTGGGAAAGGGTATAATCAAAGGCCTCTAATCAGATTCAGTCTCGTTCTAGTGCCATGAAGACTTTCTCCTTTGTTTTGAAGCAATGTGTAGGAAGGTGGATACCTGACTATGGTTGCCCCCAACTTTTTGCCTGGTGTTTTGCTGGTTTTCCGACTTAGTTGGCCTGGGACCCTGCCAATCAGGACCCCAGGCCTACTGCTCTCTCTCTAAAATGGATTCCATGTACCCTAGGTACATATCCAATTGGTACTGGGCCACCTTATCAGACCCTGTAACTCAGGGCATAGGTGTACCCAGGGCCTACCAGGGGCTGCAGCATGTATTATGCCACCCCTGGCTGGCCATCTAAATCTGACACAACTGGCTGCACGACAGCTGGGGCAAGGTGGTGTAATCACCCTTTGCTTTAGATATAGTATACCTATATCTAACCCTAAAATGGACACACAGATTCCTATCAGTCACTTCTATGGCAGGCCTTGACAATCCTGAAGGCAGAGTGCTTGGAATCGTGTGAGATGATGCTCTGGCATGAGCTGAGCCCGTTTGCAGCTTGCGGAACCAAGTCCTAATAGCTGTTCCATGATAAGGCATACCATATACTCCTAAGTGCATTATAATCCTCGCGGTTATATGCTATCTCTGGTATCGCTTTATTAAAACATGTCGAGTAAGGTGTCATACGAATTGGAATACTAACCCCTCGCCAATTCTGGCGACGGGGTTAGCATTCCACCCTTCTAGAGGGACACGGCATGTATGTAACTGTGAACCCCGGTTAAAGTTAACTCGAGCCTCAGCATCACAAAATGGATGCTGCCACCACAGACACAAGTCTGACCCCCTGCAGCTGGGAGTCCTTCCAGCGAGGGGAGCTTGGACAAAGGGTTTCCTGTCAGGGGCGGTGCTAGCACCATCCCAGACAGGGTTTTGTGTATCCTGGGTAGGCAGGGCTTTACATGAAGGTGACTGCAAGTGGCACCCCGGTGCTCACTACGCATCTGCCGGCTAGAACCAGTTCCAGGGGCACACCAGCCCCTGAGCTGGGGAAAGTCCGGCATGGGAGAGGGGTGTAACCACCCCCCTCCATGGTCCCACCCCTAGGGCAGGACCTAGTCGCGTACCCACCCCTTTCTTTAGGATAAAGGCAGGAGCGGGGACCCTTCCAGATTAGATCATCTTTGAATCAAGAAACTACTTTCTACGAAAGGAACTCTCGACTTCTTCTCAAGATTTCTCCCTTGTGACTAAGGAGTAGTCACCCTGCATCCGCAGGCACCATCTAAGAACTCTGCGGTTTGCTGCACGTCCTTCCTCCGGAATCCGACTGACCAGCTCGACGAGACCCGACTTCCCTGGCACCTCTGACCTCTACCTACCTCTACAGCTAAGCTGAGAACCGTAGGTGCGACGAGACCTCGGGGGACCGGCCATCATCAGAACTGCACGACTTCTATCCAGCACGACCGCCGAGGGATCCTCTGGTGAGTGCTTTGGGGTCCGAGAAGCCCCGACCCTGAGCAGCTCCAGCACCGAAGTCCAGCCCCCCAGCATCCACGAGATCTGCGTGGGGCCCTTCTGCTTTTTGGCTGCTCACCGCGTTGTCTGGCTACTAGCCCGCTGGCTTGTGGCCTTCCCGACGACGACCGACGACATCACCACTGCTAGTCTGGTTGCTCCAGACTGGCCCTTGCTCCCTTCCAAAAGAGGAGCACCCCGGACCCTCCTGGTCCACTCCAGACGCCATTTTAGGTCCACCGCGTGGGCTTGAATTTGCCAAGACTTGTTGCCCCAATCCTGGGTCCAACGACGTCGACAGCATCAACCATCGTGGGACAGCTCGCACCTCCATCCTGGTCGCCGACAACGCCTCCTGGTCCGTGAGACTGCAGAGCCCAGCGTCGCCCACTCACCTGGTCGAGGTGACTCCATCCGGTGCCATCCTGGTGCCCATCTGATCACTGGCTAGTGATTCAGGACTTGGTCCCCTCTGCTTACAGGTGTCTTCCATCTTCGATCCAGGCTTGGATCCATCGAACAATCTTCACTGGTCGCCTGCCAGCAACTCCTTCTTTCAGGCTCCTGGTTCGTCAACGAGGATTCCCGACGTCTGTTCAGACCTATGCAGCCGCAGCCCCTGGGCTAGGTAACTTCGGCATTTCGGTGCCCCAGCATAGCCTCACTATCCAAGGGTCCAGATCCACTTTCGTTTTCAACCTACCTTATCGGGTTCGCCCGAGAACACTAACTTTGCTTTTACTAGCCTCCATAGACTTTGTCCCGCATCCCGCATGAGAGTGCACACTCTGCACCCGAGTCCCCTAGGCCTCCTACTAGTAATCTGAAGGTTCAGTAACGTAGTCCTAGCGATCCCAAAGCCTATTAGTCCCGTACTTACCTGCTAGTAATTTCGCATTCCACTTTTGTAGTATATGGTTTTCTGTGCCCCTCGGGCATTTGTGTAAATTGTGCAACTTAAAGTATTTTCGGAAGAGTTTTGTTGTGTGCTTAGTACCCTGTCCTCATAAAGAGTACAGGGCTGTTGTGATCTAAATAAATACACTGTTTATTTTCATAATACTTGTGTGGTGTCCTTTCACTTGGTGTTCAAGGGGTGTATGTGATGGTATAACAGCTGGCTTAACACGCCCTCTAGAGTTTAGCCCGAAGACTGCTCTTGTCCATGCTACTAGGATAGCTGGTCTATCGGTTGACTTACAACCAATCACCATAAGGGTTGTTTGGACTGATACATAGTGATCACTAGAATAGTGAACACTGAATATCAGGCCAACTTCCCACACAATGTAACTAAGCTAATGTAGTAAGGAAGTCCAATAGCCAAGATGTATTTCAAGTAGATTTATTCAGTCTTGGTTACAGGTTGTTAAATTCATGTGAAGCAGCCCTACCAGGAGCAGTCTGCCAGCTGCTCAGCCCATACTCCAACTGTCACACTTCAGTTCACAAGCACCCAAACATTCCATCCATCATCACCACACAGCAGCCCATTCACACAGGCTGAGCAGCAAGGAGAAGGTAGCAGGATAATTACAATACAGGTTACTACAGCTACCATGTCCTGAGTGTTTTGTTGCAGCTGAAGGGCTAGGTCCCACCTTGTTCACCCTGTCCAACTTAACATTACTTGACTCCATCCCCATTATTATGCGTAAGCCCTATACTTGTGCCTTCCGCCCCCCTCCCCCTCCCCCTTCTCACAGGCCCTGTATGCAGATGCAGCATGTCTGCCCGTGGTGCCAGTCAACTCTTTAGGATCCCGTTGGTGCATCTGAATAGAATCCAGATGTATTTTCCCAACCTCCTCCCGGGGCCAGTCCAGTGGCGCCATTCCCAGTGCCACCGTGTGATTCCCGACTCCGATACAGAGCTGGGCCCGAATCGCATGACGTCTATTCCAGCGCCAACTAGGCCCACAAGTCTTGAATTGGAGACAGAGCCCTAAGTCATTGAAGGGCTCAATGTATTCCTACACAAACCCCCTAGTAGAGTTCATGGCAGATGACAACTGGTATGAGGACGTGCCTGACAAAACGGATCTGAATACCTCACCAGACTCTGGCCTCCTCTCTCCCCTCACAGTTTCTGCGGAGGAAGGAGCTTCTTTTGGGATGGTGGTCCGGAGGGCGACTTTAATCCAGAAACCACAGCTTCCCACAGTTCAAGTCAAAACAAATATTTAAAGGAGGTGCCCCAACCAGTAGTGTACCATCAGAACCCTTACTACCATTCAATGAAGCCCTTACTGTTGTTCTGCTCTGGGCTTGGGCCAATCCCTACAGAGGCACTCCTGTGTACAGGTTTGAGGTAATTAGTAATAAGGCGTGATTGCTGATGTTGTAGAAGTGTGAAGGCTGATTGTCTTGGGAAAGGGTATAATCAAAAGCCTCTAATCAGATTCAGTCTCGTTCTAGTGCCTTGAAGACTTTCTCCTGTGTTTGGAAGCAATGTAACTAAGCTAATGTAGTAAGGAAGTCCAATAGCCAAGATTTATTTCAAGTAGATTTATTCAGTCTTGGTTACAGGTTGTTAAATTCATGTGAAGCAGCCCTACCAGGAGCAGTCTGCCAGCTGCTCAGCCCATACTCCAACTGTCACACTTCACTTCACAAGCACCCAAACATTCCATCCATCATCACCACACAGCAGCCCATTCACACAGGCTGAGCAGCAAGGAGAAGGTAGCAGGATAATTACAATACAGGTTACTACAGCTACCATGTCCTGAGTGTTTTGTTGCAGCTGAAGGGCTAGGTCCCACCTTGTGCACCCTGTCCAACTTAACATTACTTGACTCATCCCCATTATTATGCGTAAGCCCTGTACTTGTGCCTCCCCCACCCCCCTTCTCAGAGGCCCTGTATGCAGATGTTGTCGCGTCTGGCGAGATTTTCAGGGTCTTCCAGTTTTCTGGTAATCTTATCATTTTGGGTGGACAGGGTGTTGAATGTGTCCTCTAGAGCTGCACCTCTCTACTTAAACAAATCAATCTGACCCCATGCATCTACTACTCTGGCTCCCATTGACCCAATGTCTTGTCTCAAGGTCGTAATATTCCACCCATAATCACCCACAGGACAGAGAGTTTCGTAGAGATGTCGTTCTTGTGCTCCCCTCTCAAGAACGTCGGTCGGCCGGCCCATAATAACGAGGTTGGTGCCGAATGTAGCTGGTTAAATAGGGTTTTAGGAATCTGGCATGGTAAATTTTGTAGAATATAAAGGTATCTCGGCAGTAAAATCATTTTGGAGATTGCCCATCAAACTCAGGTAGTGTTTTCTGGAATGCAACCGATTTCAGAAGCGTATCTATAATCCTATCTACATTCAAGAGGAATATCTGAGCATCCGTATGTGCTACTTGTATACCCAGGTATCGGAAATGAGCCAGTTCTCACAGCAAACCTAGATTGGGGAGACCATCCATTGGCATTGCAGTGAGCTTTGCCAGGGGAAATATCAATGACTTGGCCCGGTTTAAGCAAAGGCCTAAGATCTCCAAACTCATCCAGGAGTTTCAGCAGCCCAGGCACTGTGTCCCGTGGGCAGGTCATGTGTGTAGGAGAGTAGGGTCTGCAATCCTATGATCACCCAGATTTTTTGCTTTTGTTTCACCGGTTTACGACTTCCCCTGCTGTGGGCCTGCCAATCAGACCCACAGCCTAGCTGTTCTCTCACTAAATTGACATGTGTACCTTAGGTGCATTATCCAATTGGTACTGGGCCACCTTATCAGACCCTGTAACTCAGGGCATAGGTGTACCCAGGGCCTACCAGGGGCTGAAGCATGTATTATGCCACCCCTGGCTGGCCATCTAAATCTGACACAACTGGCTGCACGACAGCTGGGGCAAGGTGGTGTAATCACCCTTTGCTTTAGATATAGTATACCTATATCTAACCCTAAAATGGACACACAGATTCCTATCAGTCACTCCTATGGCAGGCCTTGACAATCCTGAAGGCAGAGTGCTTGGAATCGTGTGAAATGGTGCTCTGGCATGAGCTGAGCCCGTTTGCAGCTTGCGGAACCAAGTCCTAATAGCTGTTCCATGATAACGCATACCATATACTCTCAAGTGCATTATAATCCTCGCGGTTAAATGCTAACTCTGGTATCGCTTTATCAAAACATGTCGAGTAAGGTGTCATACGAATTGGAATACTAACCCCTCGCCAATTCTGGCGACGGGGTTAGCATTCCACCCTTCTAGAGGGACACGACATGTATGTAACTGTGAACCCCGGTTAAAGTTAACTGAAGCCTCAGCTCCACAAAATGGATGCTGCCACCACAGACACGAGTCTGACCTCCTGCTGCTGGGAGTCCTTCCAGCGAGGAGAGCTTGGACAAAGGGTTTCCTGTCAGGGGCGGTGCTAGCACCATCCCAGACAGGGTTTTGTGTATCCTGGGTAGGCAGGTCTTTACAGGAAGGTGACTGCTGAGTGGCACCCCGGTGCACACTACGCATCTGCCGGCTAGAACCAGTTCCAGGGGCACACCAGCCCCTGGCCTGGGGAAAGTCCGGCATGGGAGAGGGGTGTAACCACCCCCCTTCCTGGTCCCACCCCTAGGGCAGGACCTAGTCGCGTACCCACCCCTTTCTTTAGGATAAAGGCAGGAGCGGGGACCCTTCCAAATTAGATCATCTTTGGAATCAAGACATGACTTTCTTCGAAAGGACTTCAAGATTTCTTCTTCAAGATTCTCCCTTGTGGCTAAGGAGTAGTCACCCTGCATCCGCAGGCACCATCTTAAGAACACTGCGGTCTGCTGCAAGTCCTTCCTCCGGAATCCGACTGCCCAGCTCGACGAGAACCGGCTTCCCTGGCACCTCTGACCTCTACTCACCTCTACAGCAAAGCTGAGAACCGTGAGTGCGACGAGACCTCGCGGGACCGGCCATCTTCAAGACTGCACGACTTCTTTCCAGCACGACCGCCGAGGGATCCTCTGGTAAGTGCTTTGGGGTCCGAGAAGCCCCGACCCTGAGCAGCTCCAGCACCGAAGTTCAGCCTCCCAGCATCTCCACGATCTGCGTGGGGCCCTTCTGCTTTTTGCTGCTCACCGCGTTGTTTGGCTACTAGCCCGCTGGCTTGTGGCCTTCTTAACGACGCCCGACGACATCACTGCTGCTGGTCTGGTTGCTCCAGACTGGCCCTTGCTCCCTTCCAAAAGAGGAGCACCCCGGACCCTCCTGGTCCACTCAAGACGCCATTTTAGGTCCACCGCGTGGGCTTGAATTAGCCAAGGCTTTGTTGCCCAATCCTGGGTCCAGCGACGCCGACGGCTTCATCCATCGTGGGACAGCTCGCTCCTCCATCCTGGTCGCCGACAACGCCTCCTGGTCCGTGAGATCTGCAGAGCACAGCGTCACCCACTCACCTAGTCGAGGTGACTATCATCCGGTGCCCTCCTGGTGCCACCTGACTACTGGCTAGTAGTCACGAACTTGGTCCCCTCTGCTTTCAGGTATCGTCCATCTTCAAGATCCAGGCTTGGATCACTCCGAACTCTCTTCACTGGTCGCCTGCCAGCATCTTTTCTCCAGGCTCCTGGTCCGTCTACGAGGATTCCCGACGTCTTTTGAGACCTATGCAGCTGCAGCCCCTGGGCTAGGTAACTTCGGCATTTCGGTGCCCCAGCATAGCCTCACTATCCAAGGGTCAGAATCCACTTTCGTTTTCCTCCTACCAGGTCGGGTTCGCCCGAGAACACTAACTTTGCTTTTACTAGCTACCATAGACTTTGTCCCGCATCATGCGTGAGAGTGCACACTCTGCACCCGAGTCCCCTAGGCCTCCTAGAAATAATCTAAAGATTCTATAGTCAAGTCCTAGCAATTCCAAAGCCTATTAGTACTGTACTTACCTGCTAGTAATTTCGCATTCCACTTCCATAGTATATGGTTTTCCGTGCCCCTCGGGCATTTGTGTAAATTGTGCTAACTTAAGTATTTTCGTAAGAGTTTTGTGTTGTGCTTAGTACCCTGTCCTCATAAAGAGTACAAGGCTGTTGTGATTCTAATAAATACATTGTTTATTTTCATAACACTTGTGTGGTGTCCTCTCACTTGGTGTTCAAGGGGTATATGTGATGGTATAACAGCTGGCTTAACACGCCCTCTAGAGTTTAGCCCGAAGACTGCTCGTATCCACGCTACTAGGATAGCTGGTCTATAAGGTTGACTTACAACCAATCATCAATAAGGGTTGTTGGACTGATAAATAGTGTTCACTAGAATAGTGAGCACTGCATATCAGGCCACCTTCTCACAATGTGAAACAAGGCTTTTTTAGCAATTAAAGAGATGATGTGGCTGGTGTCCCGCGATCTAATACCTCAGTCGCCCTGTTCTAGCCGCACACTATTTATTTTATAATTGAGCTCAAGAGGGAAGATTTTGCTCCTTCCCCCTCAGCAACTTTGTGAGGGGTTATCTGCTATTTCAAGTACACTGAATGTTAATAGGGTTCCTCAAAGGCAAATACCATTTCTGACAGTTGGTTCGCATAAATGAATGTAAGTGTGCATCTGGAGACAGCATGGGGCTCATCAACATCGCCTATTGTGTAATCTACCTCATTAATTTATTCGCCTTCAGCAAATGCTCTTGCACTCTACTCATAGACTGTGAGGGGTGATCCCCTCCTTCATCCGAATTGCACATGGTTTGGGGAGTCTGAGAGTAAGAATCGGATGTCACCCTGCTGAGCCAGGCCAGTGATGCACAAAATATGGGCACCCAGGTGCAAGGTATAAGATTTTTTAACAATTAGAGCGCATCATCTCTCTCATTCATGCTCCCTCAGTGTATAGTCTCCTAAGGGGGCCCAGAGTGCGTTTTCATTGTTTCTTTTTGACAAGCGATCCCATATAAATCACACCTCTCTGGTGAGAGGCAGCATTCTAGGCAGTGGCTGAGGGCTGCTATTATAAGTGGCAGGACGAGACCTGCTTCCACTGCAGACCGATCCCGCAGCTGCTCCTCACCTCTCTACTCTGGCCCTGTGGAGACCCTCACTGACCCGCCCCAACACCTCTGTCCTCCGCACCCCTGTGGAAATGTTTCTATTTGGCCTCTCGGCATTCCCAAGGTCACAGCCTCCATCTTCTCCCATATGTGGCCTCTGGGATCAGCCCAGGTATCTCGGAAACAACATCCGCACAGGGTGGAGATCAGTCCCTCCGCAGGCAGTTTGAAGCTGGCTCAGAATGCCCCCATTTTGCTCCATATTAAGCCTCCGCCCAGCCAACTTCTCTACTTTAATGCCAAGTCTGGCGTAAATCGTTTTATCAGTGCTTGCTGAAGGCATGAGCATAATTTCTGAAGACCATATTTAACTTTCTTTTCTTTTCACAGATGTTTATTGTTTATCCCACTAGGTAACCATAGCTATAAGCGCAACATAACTAAATAACATCCCATACCCCAACCAATAAATAATACTAAGTTCGTTTTCTCTTTCATAATGTTAAGGATAATAAGATACATAATAAGGTATGTAATATCAGCTGTAACATTATTTGGCGTTTGCAATGGCATCTATCACCTCAAGAGTGAGATCAAGGACACTGCGTCTCGTGTTTAAGTTATGGCTTGCATGTCTGTTGTACGATATGTTGAATGAGGTTCTAACCATAAACTTGCAAATATATTTTTCGGCTTTAATTCACAGCCATTACTCCACTGTAACTGTGTGGGGTGTTTTTCAATGAATTTCTGTGATTGTTTAAGCATATATTCAGAAGTATTTTTATTTTTTTAGTAAAGTTTTCAAACCTGAATTTAAAAACATTCATGCTCCCCTCTCCGCCCCCCATACTGACAACAATGCCATCAGTGATTAAATCGAAAGAAAGAAGGTTTTGTACAGCACACATTCTGAAGTCCTGTACTTCTAGGTCCATGTGTATGTGATAATGAAGAAAAAGGAAACAAATTGATATGAAATAATTACTCAGGATCTCACAATTTGGTCAAGCTAGGAAGCCGGTATACATTCCAGGTGTTCTGGTTCCATATTGGGAAATTAAGTTCAGCCACTAGATGTACATGCTGCGCTTCCCTTATACCCACTCTGACATCCTTCTGGCATCAGTGCGACCCTCGGTCACCAACCTTTTCGCCCCCAGGAAAATATTTGTGCATAACCATGCTCTAGTAGGTAGGGTATAGTGCCTCTGTAGCTGCCCTACTGGTCATTATAAGCCTATAGCGCGTAAATGTTGTGTACATTGTCTTATCTAGAAAAACGTGTATGCAATTTGCCCATATCTACAATAAAATAAGCATAGCCGTTATGCAATTCAGTAACTTTAACACTGTGCTTAAGCGCAAAATCTTTACTGGTCGTTGGTTTTCATACACACTGCTTATCAACAGGTCCTTAGGACAAGGACCAATAACATGTTAATAGGTACCCTCACCCACAAACCTTTACCCATACCATTCAGTTGTAGCTAGGTAACCATTGTTACTGGGCAGACATGTATATACCCAAGTTTCTCCTGTAATAAAGTAGAGGAATATCTTGATGTTCTTGAAAGTGTACTTGTCCCAAGCATATTTTCCAACTCCTAAGACAGCAGTCCAGCTTAATGGGTTATATAAAGGTATCCAGGAAAGGTTTTAAATAACTCGGCTGATCTGAGAATGAGTGTAAGATAATATTTTTCTGACTAACCACAATGTTTGATGTTTTATATTATTCTCTCTAGTTTCGTTAACTTTGTTTGTGTTTGTAATATAATCATTACCATTCTGATCATATTTTGCACAAGAGAATAGACTATAGTAAAACACCACCAATAAAATCAGTATTCTGTCTCTACTGATTTGGGAAGTGTCCAGGAATGGGGTAAGCCCTTCATTAACTGTGAGTTCTCTTGTACGTCTGTTGTCCTTTAAATATTTCTCCTACACATATGTATTGTCCACAGGAGCGGGTGTGTCTTTTACCAAAGTGCGATGCCTATAGCCATAACTTTAGGGCCTAGGGAAAATCTAACCAAGTTCATTCCAGAAAATGACTTCATAACGAATAGAAACGCATGCTTATAGATGTTAGTAACTTTTTTTTAACACACTTTTTATTATGTTTAGTTTTGTCTCAGTAGTAAACCTAGTGAGATGAGTCATGCGCAAATGTGGCAAATGGTTGCATGATGTCTTCAACACTCCTCCTGCCCACAAGATCTTTTACACTGTTGTGCCATCTTCTATGCATGGTTGCTATGGCAGCCCTGCTGTGAATTGCTGTCAGACTGCTGATGCCCAAAAACAATGTTTTTAAAACCCACACCCTTCTGTGGGCACCCTGGTTCTTAACCCCTTCAGTGCTGATGACAAAGCCAGCTCGTCATGGGTTTTACCTGCGCTGTGCTTATGATGAGCTGGCTTTGTCATGAACAATGAGAATCTGAAGAATGCAGCACAGGACGGGAAAACACCTTAGCAGCCAAGGTGTTAATGGAGAACTTAGTTTGAGTCCGATTGGGAGTACATGGACTTCTGGGTGCAGCAATTTCTGCAGGGAAAACAGGCTTGTGACCGATCAGATTTGTCTTGGAGTGCAATAATTGAGCGAGATTATAACAGACAAATGGATGCTTCAGCTTGTCTAAAGGGGGTACGTTTTTTCGTTCCACCAAACCCCAACGCCACTCCCTCCATTCCGACATAGACTTGCAGTTTACCGCCTGGCACTCTTGTGACAGAAAGTACTGGCCCTTCTGGTCAGAGGAGCCCTCGAGAGGGTGCCGGCATCAGAAGTAGGTTGTGCTGGTTATTACAGCTAATTTCTGGTGCCAAAGAAGGATGGAGATCTCGGTCATATCTTGGATCTGCGCCATCTCAATTACGTCTTGAAAAAGGAAACATTCAAGATGCTCACTATGGCTCAGGTTTTATCTGCTATCAACCCTGTAGACTGGATGGTAGCACTGGACAACAGGACGACAATTTCCAAATTACCTTTGCTTTAGGCATACCTGTCTGCCGTTTCCATCTTTGTATGGTTGCTGGACGAACCTTCCCTATTTAAGTCACCTGGTGTGACTAGATTCCTTAAAGGTTTGCAGCATATGTTTCCTCCTATGCCTTTTATTATGACCCAGTGGAGCTTGAATTTAGTTCTCACCTTCTTAATGTATTTTCCTTTTGAGACAATGCTCTGCTGCCCTCTACGGCACCTAACTCTGAAAACTATCTTTGTTGTGGTGATAACATCTGCCAGATGGGTTAGTGAATTGCGGGCGCTTTCAGTTAACCCTGCCTGCACTTCAATCTTTTCATACAAGCTGGTTCTTAGAACTAAAGCATCAATTTTGCCAATTGTGGTCACACCTTTGCACGTCGGATAAAAACATCACCATTCCTATCTTTCTCTCCCCCCCTCTTCTTAACTTTCTAAAAAGAGGAGAGACTCAACTGCCCGTATCCAAAACGAGCATAATCGTTCTATATTGATCGTACAAAAGGATTCTGGGTAGACGGTCAACTCTTTGTGGCATTTTCATGGGCAAAGAAAGGGAAGGCTATTCAGAAGAGCACCATCTCTCGATGGATCATCCTCTGTATTAAGATCTGCTACGTAGTGGCCAAGAAAAAGCCTCCTGAGAAATTACGCGCTCACTTTACCAGACCTACGTCTGTGACCACTGTGTTAGCTAAAGGAGTCCCAGTCCTGGACATCTATGTGGGCTTAGTTGCAAATGTTTTCTTCAGCAGTCAGGTCAGGCGAGATGTGCGTTTTGCCGGTTTGATACTCCAGGGCTTCTTAGTTTAAAACAGTCCATTTACGGGGAAGTGGTTACTTGAGTATCTATTCTAGGGTAAGGAATCTGCTGCTAGAAGTCTATCAGATGACCAAGTTACTTATTTTAGGTAGCGCTTTATCTGTTAGAGACTCTATCTAGCCGCAGATTCCTTACCAATCTTCCATATTCTGTGAACTGTCTTCTCACATAGAAAGATCCTTTAGGGCCTCACTTTTCGCACACTTGTCCTTTCTTCTCGACTTGTCTCTGTGCTTCTGGTCCTTAAAAACAGTCCAGAAGTGAGGTCAGCACACTGGAGTGATGACTATGTTATCACTTCCACACGGACAACACCAGTGACACCAAATGATGCCCCAAAGCAGCGTGCAAGGAGGATTCCTCAAAAATTTCCATATCCAGTGTGATGTCTAGGAATTTCCTATCGGTAAGAAATCTACGGCTAGATAGTCTGTACCAGATAAAAACGTTACCGAAGGTAAGTAACTTGTTCATCCAGCACAAACACCTCTCTTCCTCACAGAGCAAGTTTTGTCCCTCATTCAGTTGCTGGTGCCTGACTAAGGGCGTGTGCTCTTCTTGTATTGTATTGTTTTATATTGGCCTTCATATAACCATTAATTTCCCTCTTCTGATGTCGGAGGTAATGGTGTTCCAGATCCTAGGGGCATTGTTCCAGGTCATAGAGGCATAGGCTAAAAAGGCTTGTTTCCTTATTCTCTCCCTCTTGCAAAGGCGCCATTCGATTTTCCCTTTAACAGTGTAGCACGAGTCTTGATTGTATGCAAAAAGGTCTTGGCCTGTGGATTAGCTGAATATAAAGCCCACAGTATAAGTCAGTACCTTGAGGTAGAGTCTCAAATGAGAGTAGGTGCCCCGCATTGAATTCTCATGGTGGAAAAGGCAATGGTAGTCACTTGCTTAGCGTGTAGTTGGACTCAGAGAGTAGTCATGCTAGAAGTATTTGGTGGTCTTTTGTTTCCTGAGGTCAAATGATGGAGGTCATATTTTATACATGCTCTCCGGGTGATGATGCCCTGTTTGAGGACTAGAGCTGTCAGTGGTTTCTTAGCATCCATTTGCTAATTGCTTGTGGCCTTTGTCCTGACCTGTCCAGTCTCGTGACCTTTCCATTTTTAGGATGCTCTGGCTGTCACGTTCATAGTTCTAACATGTGAACTTGAATTATTAGATGAGGTGAGCTTGAATTATTAGATGCGCCCAGGGAATTGGGACACCTATACATTAAGCCTCGACTCCTCCCTCTCCATGATCCGCCAGAAAACGCCGTCGCCTCCACCTGTTTAACGGCCTGCGCAACCTCCCCAAGACCTACAAATGGATCCCCCTCAATTGCATAAGGACCGTCACCCACGCGCTCATAACCAGCAGACTGGACTATGGAAACACCCTATACGCCAGAATCAACAGAAGTCTTCTGCACATACTCCAGAACGCCGTGGCTAGACTCATCCTCTGGGCACAGCTTCACGAACACATGACCCAACACCTACGAGACCTCCAATGGCTCCCCGTCGAGAAACTCCTCACCCACACCTACAAATCCCTCAACAACATCAGATCCAAATACCTCAATGAGAGAGTATCTTTCCACACACCCAAGAGGAACCTTCGCTCCACTGACCTCACCCTGGCAGATGTCCCCCACATCGGCAGACGGAGAACAGGCAGGAGATCCTTCTCCTACATCGCAGCCTAGACCTGGAACGAGCTTCCTGTGAACATTAGATGCTCCTGACCCTGCACACGTTAAGGCAGGACCTCAAGACCTGGCTCTTCGACTGATCCGGAGCCGTTCTGCAAAGCATAGGATGACTAATGGTGTCAGTTTGGAACATTGTGTGTCTTCTAAACTAGACTGATGTCTCTTTCCAGAATTTTGTTTTTCATCCTTCTGGGGATGTGATCAACAGAATCACTCCCAACTCTTCTCCCCTGATGCTCTCCCTTAATTAAACTGGTGTTACCTGTGGGAGACCTCAATGTTTTCAGAGTAGGTTTCCCACTACCAGACTGAACTCTCCCTTCTTTCTTTTCCTGTGTCACTGTTGCCTGGAAGTGGTGACTCTGCTGTTTTTTGTTGATCTCCACACCTTGACTTGTTACAGGTCTGGCCTTTGACTGTTTTTCTAGAAGCTTGTGGAAACAGAACACAAAGGGAAGATGCACATCTCGCCAATTAGAGAAAAACAAACTTGGAAAAGGCAACACTTTGATTTACTCAGGCTTCCCAACCTATGCTCCCAAAGTGGCTTGAAGACTGAAACTTTGCGCCCAATAAGATGTACCTTCTTTGGACTTCCAGGGACTTTGTTTTGCCAAAACAAGAGCCTCTATTGGCTTTCTTATGTAAACCGTAGACAAACCTGGACTTGTCACAAGAAAATTTGCTGTGGATAGGCGAGAAGCCAATCTGACTTGCAGATAGTGATGTCATCTTACTAGAGAATCTGCATGAGTACTAGAGAATCTGCATGAAGGACGCCTCTCTGAACCAATAGCCATGACATTAGGATGCCATCCTCCATGCATCCAAGTCATTACAAACACTGTTTCCAGTCCTGGACTTTTGTGTGATATGTAATGCATTCTGAGGGCTGTAGTCTTGTTTTGCTTCTATTGAATTAATTCAACTTGTACACCTGAAGTCAGTGATTTGTTTGTGAGACCTTCAGAATTGAAGGCAGTGTCTATAATGACCTAGAATGAGGTGGTCCCCCCACACGAGACTCATGCTGTCCAGCTGGCCACAGGAAATACAAAAACAGAACAAGTTCTTGTCAAGACTCTGCTCCTCCTCTTGTCTCACTGAGGGAGAATATGAGCCTGATGTTTACGCTTTTTCCTCAGCAACAACAAAACAGGGTAAGGAGCTGGACGGTGTGACAATAAGTGTTCTGGAATGAGAGGGGGAGCTCCATTTGGTGAAAGAGGCTGGGAAGTGCTGTGTGGCATAAGAACCGTGTTTCCTGAGATCTCAAACTGCTGCTGTGCTCCTGTTTTTGGGTCGGTTTCATTTGTTGACTGCAGTGATGAAACAGCTGTTAACATCTTTCTGCTTTACTGTGTGCAATGCAGCTTAATTAAATCCCTCTTTGAGGTATCCTCAGTTCGAGGCATGTGGGCTGCTGAATTCATATCTGTGCATAGATCGCCGCCTAGTGTTGGGTCCGGATGATTGCACATTGTTGTCCTGGAAGAGTCTTCGAAGTATCACGAGATAGGTGGCTCCTCCTCTGGACTACAGTGCGCATGGGCATCGACTCCATCCCCAGATTGTTTTTTTCCGCCATTGGGTTCGGATGTCTTTGGTTCCCTCTTGTCGGAATCGATTGAAATTAACTTTACTTTGCTTGAGACCAAAAGGTCTTTAGGACTTGCGTCGGTATTGTCTTGCGTTCGGCTTCGCAACTTTCCTCGGCTCCGAACCAAGATTGTTCTTCCGCGTGCTTTCGGCGCGGAAGGGCCTAGTTGACGCTCCAGACTCTTCAACCACCCATCATGGAACGAAGTCCATTCAAACGATGTCCGGTGTGGGCCTCGAAGTACCCACATATCGACGTCCACCCGGTGTGCAACAAGTGCTTGTTGCCGGACCACGACGAGGCCAAGTGTATGGCCTGTTCCAGGTTCCGGTCCAAGAAAACACTCAAGCTCCGTCGAGCTGCGCGCCTGGAGGCCCAGCAATCTGCACCACCGCCTACGGACATTTTCGATGCTGAGGTAGTCGAGGACGACGACATCCAGGACATCACGGAATCTAACCCCGCGTCGGAGGTCGAGGACGACTACGACGCAGAGACCGAGGATTTCGGTGAAGTCGTCGAGGAGGTAGGGGACGACGACGGGGCCCTTGCCACCGTGGAGGATAGCTCGGACGAGGAGCTTCCTCAAACTGACTCCGGGGCCGTTCACATACATAAGGCCCAGGTCGAGGGATCGCCTTCGGGCTTTACCCGAGACCTTGTTATGAGTTCCTCCGCTCCGCCTGCTGGCCTGGCCACGGACATTGGTACCGATTCACTCCCGGTAACACAGAAACCGAAAGTGAAACCTACGGTCTCGACGCCAGAGATATCGAAACCGAAAGTGCGCATCGCACTGGTCGGATCGAAGACTTCGGAGGCCTCGGCGCCGAAGAAATCGAAGATGGCCGTCGAGCCGAAGAGCCACGTCAAAATGGCCGACCCGAAGGCTACTACATCGAAGCCGAAGGTTAAGGGGTCGGACGCAGCCGCATCGGCGCCGAAGACGGTCGACGCCAGCAAGGGTCGACTCGATCACAAAAAGACGGTCGAAGACCCCAAGAAGTCTCTTACCGACCCGAAGAAGCGGCCAGACGACCCGAAGTCCCTCTCTGCCTCGCTTCCACACGACAAGGCCAAGGGAGCTGCGCCGAGTGCGTCGACTCCGAAGGGAACATCGTCGGTCTCCGCTCCGAAACCAGCCGCTATGGACTCTGACGAACCGGCGCGTCCATCCGCCGCGTTCACAAAAAAGGTTACGGAGTCCCTACAGCGAATTAGGGACGGCGTCGCAGCAGTCGAGCCGAAAGACCCTGCGCCAGCCAAGCCTCTGGAGAAACCGGCGAAGGCGCCCACGCCGATCCTTTTCACCTTGCCGCCTAAGACGGCACCGAAAGCTTTCACTGCTAAACCGGGGGGCGGCGTGCCCGAGAAGGTGTCTTCGACGCTGAAACCGTTGTTAGTGGTCCTCGGCCCACGGCATCGACAACTTGCAGAGGAGGAGCGTCAGGAGCATTTCATCGACGCCGAAACTGGCAGACTTTCCCTCCTGAAGAGGAAAATCACCCCTGAGCCCCAATTGGAGTCGTACAAAATCCCACTCAAACGAAAGATGGACTCTGCTGGTGCTCCTGCCTTGGTGGAGCCCATTTCGCCACAGGCTCACGAACTCTCGCCCACTCATTCTAATGTCGACGCTGGTGAGGGTGACGACGAAGATGAGTACAGTTATCCCGTCTACACAGACCTGGAGGATGTCACTGAGCCCTGGTCTGCTGGTGGCGATCCTGGGGACCCGCATTCTGGACAGGACCCTCAGCTTTTCTCAGCCAAAACTTCCCCCACTGAGGACTTTGCGGCTTTCAATGCCCTCATTGAGCGGGCGGCGGGCAATCACAACGTCGAGCTGCATGCTGACCCTGTGGACGTCGACTTCCTATTTGACACCTTTTCTGTCTCTGAAAAGACTGTAAAAACTCTGCCAATGCTGAAGGGTGTTTTGAAGCACACTGCTGAGGTCTTCAAAGAACCCACCAGGGCGAGGGTCATCAACCCAAGAATCGACAAAAAATACAAAGCAGCGCCCACAGATCCAACTTATATTAAGGGCCAGTTGCCTCTGGACTCCCTGGTTGTCTCCAATGCCCGGAAAAGAGCCAACTCGCAGACTACGGGTGATGCTCCTCCCCAGACAAGGAATCAAAAGTCTTTGAGGCTTCGGGGAAGAGGGTGGCAGCGCAGGCAGCCAACATATGGCGCATCTCCAACACGCAGGCGCTCCTGGCGCGTTATGACAGGGCACACTATGATACTCTAGAGACCCTTTTACAACATTTGCCCAATCAATATAAAGAAGCGGCTGAAATGTTAATACAGGAGGGGAAGCTAATCTCCAACGCTTCCATAAAGTGCGCTCTGGACGTGGCTGACACCGCCGCACGCGCAGTTAACACTAGCGTTATGCTTCGTAGACATGCATGGCTGAGGATATCTGGGTTCAAGCCAGCCATTCAAACCACCATCTTGAACCAAACAGTCAACCCAGATCACCTGTTTGGCCCTGAGGTTGACACCACCCTTGAGAAAATGAAAAAGGACACCGACACTGCAAAATCTATGGGTGCTCCAATACTAGAGGCACCTCAAGGGGGCAACTTTCGCAGTCAGCGCAGTTCTACAAAAGCAACACCCAGACTACTTATACCAACAAGGGTCGAGGTGGATACCGCGGCAACAACGCCAAGGGCAGAGGACGTGGCAACAACAGCTCCAGGTCCTCCACCGCCAACAAACATTGACGCCTTGTCACTGCCCCCCGACCACGCAACACCGGTCAGGGGGAGACTCCAGCAGTTCCTGCCCGTGTGGAAGTCCATCACCACGGACAGGTGGGTCAGAAAACTTGTACAATTCGGTTATTGTCTGGAGCTCACATCCACTCCACCCAACATACCCCCAAGGCACCGTCCTATGTCCGGCGAGCACTTGCACTTATTGCAGCAGGAAGTCAGTCATGCTGCAAAAAGGGGCAATAGAGCTCGTGCCCTTGCAGGAAAGAGGTGCAGGAGTTTACTCCCTGTACTTTCTGATTCCAAAGAAGGACGGATCCCCCAGGCCCATCCTGGATCTCAGGCCCCTCAACTTTTACATCCTATCAGAGCATTTCCACATGCTCACACTGCAGCAAGTTCTCCCACTGCTTCAACAGGGGGACTTCCTAGCAACTCTGGACCTGAAGGATGCGTACTTCCACATTCCGCTACATCCTTCACACAGAAAATACCTCAGGTTCACCATCCAAAACCAGCACTACCAATTCAAGGTTTTGCCTTTTGGGGTCACCACGGCACCCACGGTTTTCACAAAGTGCCTGGCGACGGTGGCGGCGCATCTCAGACGTCAAAACATCCACGTCTACCCCTGTCTGGACGACTGGCTCATTCAGGCGAAGTCGGCCCAGCAGTGCGCCGACCACGTGTCCCACACCATTCACCTTCTGCACGATCTGGGGTTCTCACTGAATTACCCAAAATCCCATCTCCAGCCCGCCCACATACGGCAGTATCTGGGTGCGACCATAGACACTCTGGCGGCCACAGCACAGCCAAATTCAGTGAGAGTCGACACCATTCAATCGCTGATCCAAAAATTCAGACCTCAACACTCGCTTCCAGCAAGAGTGTTCATGCAGTTGATAGGCATGATGGCCTCCTGCATCTCCATTGTCCCGCACGCGAGACTACATATGCGTCCGCTTCAGGAGTGCTTGGCACGTCAGTGGACTCAGGCTCACAACCAGTTGAAAGACCTAGTGTTGGTGAGCGGTCGGGCATACAACTCTCTGCATTGGTGGAATCCACGAAACCTTTGCAAGGGCCGACCGTTTCAGGAGCCTGTGCCACAGATTATCCTGACAACGGACGCTTCTCTCCAGGGATGGGGAGCGCATGTACTCCAATACACTGTGCAGGGACTATGGACGCAGCAACAGGGGAAGATGCACATCAATGTTCTAGAACTGATGGCGATCTTCATGGCACTAAAGGCTTTCAAAGTACACCTATGCAACAAGGTCGTGTTGATTCGGACGGACAACATGACGGCGATGTACTACATTCACAAGCAGGGAGGCACACACTCTCCGCAGCTGTCTCATCTGGCTCAGAGCATGTGGAAGTGGGCCATTCAGAGGAACATCTTCCTCATGGCAGAGCATCTCCCAGGCAAGGACAATCAGATGGCGGACCTGCTCAGCAGGCACAGCCACCAAATGCACGAGTGGGAGATACATGCATCAGTACTCCAGCCGTACTTCCAAAGGTGGGGTCATCCAGAGATAGACCTGTTCGACACGCAGGAGAACGCAAAATGCCAAAGCTTCGCCGCCAGGTTCCCACACCCACTGTCGCAGGGCAATGCGATATGGATGAACTGGTCAGGCAAATTTGCGTTCGCTTTTCCCCCAGCACCTCTGATACCGCTGGTGGCACGCAAACTCAGGCAACACTCGATGACTCTCATCCTAGTTGCTCCAACGTGGGCTCGTCAACCATGGTACACCACGTTTCTGGAACTGTCCGTGGTGCCGCATCAAAGGCTACATCTCACACCCAGCCTTCTGACGCAGAGCCATGGCGACATTCAGCACCCAGATCCGCAACAGCTCAACCTGGCGATCTGGCTCCTGAAGTCCTAGAGTTTGGCTACCTGAACTTACCTCCCAATTGCATGGACATCATTCGGGAGGCGAGGAAGCCCACTACTAGAGCCTGCTACGCGGCAAAATGGAAGCGGTTTGTCATTTATTGTGCAAACCACAACATTAACCCGCTGGACGCTTCTATTCAGAACATCATTGGTTACCTGTTCCATCTGTACAAGTGTAATCTGGCCTATACTTCCATTCGCATTCATCTGTCTGCAATGGCCGCGTATCTCCAAAATAGACAACACCTTTCACTCTTCAAAGTGCCTGCCATCAAAGCATTTTTGGAAGGCCTCAAACGAGTCATTCCGCCAAGGACTCCACCAGCTCCTGAGTGGAACCTCAATGTGGTTCTTACCAGGCTGATGGGTCCTCCTTTTGAGCCACTGCATTCCTGCGAGATTCAGTTCTTGACATGGAAAGTGGCTTTCCTCGTAGCAATTACATCGCTACGGAGGGTTAGTGAATTGCAAGCCCTCACAATCCAAGAGCCATTTATCCAAATTCATTCCAACAGGGTGGTGCTCCGCACCAACCCTAAGTTTCTGCCCAAGGTTGTGTCTCAGTTCCACATCAACCAAACAATCGAATTACCTGCTTTCTTTCAAAATCCAGAGTCACTGGCGGAGCGGATGCTCCACACCCTTGACGTTAAACGGGCCCTAATGTATTACATTGATAGGACCAAGGATTTTAGGAAAACTAAGCAACTCTTTGTCGCCTTTGCGCCACACCACAAAGGTAACCCTATTTCCAAGGCTGGTATTGCTAGGTGGATCGTTAAATGTATCCAGATCTGCTATGCAAAAGCAAAACGCACTCTTACCATTCCACCAAGAGCCCACTCCACCAGAAAGTTGGGGGCCTCTATGGCTTTCCTTGGAAACATTCCCTTAGAGGACATATGTAGAGCAGCCACATGGTCTACCACACACACATTTACTAAGCATTACTGTGTTGATGTGCACTCCAAACAGCAAGCAGCTGTAGGGCAGGCTGTTCTCAAGACACTTTTCCAAACTGCTGCAGCTGGCACGGGCGGCCGCCGCTAATGGAGGGACTGCTATGTATTCTATGCACAGATATGAATTCAGCAGCCCACATGCCTCGAACTGAATATGCTATTTACTAGTATGCATCTGTTCTTGGCATGTAGGGCTGCTGACATTCATATCGCCCGCCCTCCTCCCCGGCGCCTGTAGCAGCTGCAGTATTCACATATATACTCATAGCATGGTCATCATTCACTGAGTTTCACTCCTTCTTGGCCACAATGGCTAAAAACAATCTGGGGATGGAGTCGATGCCCATGCGCACTGTAGTCCAGGGGAGGAGCCACCTATCTCGTGATACTTCGAAGACTCTTCCAGGACAACAATGTGCAATCATCCGGACCCAACACTAGGCGGCGATCTATGCACAGATATGAATGTCAGCAGCCCTACATGCCAAGAACAGATGCATACTAGTAAGTAGCATATTCATTACCAAGGAGTAGCTGTTTCAGTGAACATACATAAGAACCCACTTGTGTTTTCCATTTCTCATGTTTTTGTTATGTGTTCCCTCAAATGAAAGATTGAACAATTCCGTTATGACAGTGTAATGAGGCATACTAATACCAGAATTTGTGCTATACAAATACCAAGGACATACAGTTTTCTTTTGTACAAAGCATTGTCTGATTAAAGCTCATCATACATAATTGTAATGTGATCTCTGCTGTGCAACAGCCTTTTAAAAACTGTTTTATGTTTTTTGTGAGGTTGTGATAAACATGCAACATATATGATTCTGCCAAACTAATGACGTGGTTAAATGTCTATTTACAATGATTACTGGTTTAATTACAGTTTTAGTGCTAGTATTTTTTATTTAATACTGTTCTTATTTGTTTTACAAAGGAACCACCAAAGCTTTATGCACCAATCCCAGCTGAGAAGAGAAAGCCTATTCGAGTGCTGTCTCTATTTGATGGCATTGCAACAGGTGAGTTTGTAGAAGCTAGCAGGTTTTTCTTGCTCTCTGTGGACTCACTTAGAGTACTTCTACGTAGCAGAATGTGCACTCTTTCAAATCAGAAACTTTAAAAGGTACACAAAGCAAATGGGCTTAGAAGTATTTTCACAAACTAAAGTTAGTCATTCATAAAAGTCCTTACAACATCATGTACAGCAGTACCGTACAGTAAGCTTGAACTAGGGGTAGACCTAGCCTGCAAAGATACAGGAATACATGGTTAATCATTTACATTACTACCTACACACCATCATACCACTGCGTCAACACTAAGTAAGTCTATATATCTTACCATGACATCCTCCTTACTTACATGGGCAGTTCCTTCACGACGTCCATATTATCATTTGTAATTGTTTTTCTGGGGGGTTTTCCCCTGCAAAAGTGGGGATGGGAAAAGTAAAAAGAATTGTGATATTGGGCGAGGACATTCCCACCAACCTCTTTTTTGTAAAGGGAAAAGAAAAAACCCAAGGAAAAATGAAGAAGAAGACTGGGAAACCTTAGCCTAGACACTTAAAATATTGAAATGTCTATTTCAAAACTAATAGTTTGATGAAGCTTTACATTGTTTTATTTTTTCTGATTGAGAATCCTAGCTGCAGATTCCTCACCTTTTGAATATTCCCCGGGCGCCATACTGAATCCAGAAATCTGCAGCAGTACCTCTGCACGCTGATGCTGTGCGGCTCTCCACTGACACTATTCTGCTTTGAAAATGACATGTGTAGCCTATATAGGTGCCACTCCTGTGCCCTCATGTCAGTTCGTTTCTTTCCTCACCAGCAGACGTGGATCCGGTGCAACCTCTAATTTCTTTGAGACCTTTATCTCAATCAAAAATCTGTTTTGCAGTGTGCAAGAGACATGTCACAGCCTAAAACAGGTTTTAAGGCCTTTAAGAATGGTCGCAAACAAATGTCTGTGACAGATCCTCACAGAATTTGCAGTAGTGCCTCGGGTTGATCCACAACTTTAAGACCTGCAGTGACTGTGTGTTGATGAACCCGAAGGCTATACCAGACGCTTCTTGAAACTCTACATCTCCAAGCGCTGGAAGACTCCACAACGGGATTGGTCCAAGGAAAATGTATGGTCCCGTTCAAGATCGAGAAGTCGCCAAAGTCATTGCAGGGGTTGGTCTTCCTCTTGAGCCAAATCTTCAGGTAAGTTGAAGAAAAAAAACAAGGAATCAAAGCGGGCTTTGGTCCCTTCCTGACACTCTCACTCTTGAGAAGGCGCGGGGACTGCACCATGCATCTGAATCTCACTCCCAAAGCCATTCGACTTTGAAGCTGACCCCCCTGAACACCAACTAGAACCCTCTGAGCAACTGGCCGCCTCCTGCTCCAATTTCGACTCCACCTTTGACGTCAGGGTCTACTCTGGTTCCGAGCCCATGAACGCCAATGTCATCTCCTGAAACAAGGCCCTATATGCCCTCTGTTTGACTACAAGTCTGTGCCTGTTTGGCCTCAGCCAAAATCATCCCCGCCTTTTAGGCTCTAGTTCATCCGCTTGAGCTGCCGTCACAATGACAATAGCACACCTTACATTCCCTGTTTGGCACTGATTCAGATAACAATTACAATACAGGTGATAAGATTGGCCAACCTCATTGTGTGGAAAATTGGTATGATGACTTGCAGGGGGCCGGTAGCCTTGATAGCTTCCCTGAATCCAAACTCCTCTCACCCCCTAGCTTTGCCAATGAGAAGAGTTCTTCCTACTCCCTGTTTATGTGTAGGGCAGACCTCTAGCTCCCCACTTTGGAGGTCAAGACCAATGTACTTGTGGATGCTCTTAAGCTGGGGAAGACATATACTGATCTCCTCTTATCATTTACCGAGGCTCTTACTGAGACCATGATGGAGGCTTGGCGCTAACCTTGGCCTGGCCTCTTCGTCAACAGCCAAATTGTATGATGCCAACGACCTGACAGGTCAATCCAGAATTTCTATCCCTGCACCTCTCACCTAAAAGCTTGGTGGTGCAGGCATCTGTAAGCAAAACTAATCCCAACACTTTTCTGACTACTCCCAGCGATAGAGAGTCTAATTGGGTAAGGACGTTCAGGAAGAGAGACGTGTCATCTGACAGCCTGACGCTCACTTCAGTGAATGCCAGCTGCTTCCTGGGGTGCTATTCTCACTCCTTTTGGGACCCAGTAGCTCAAGTTGTCTCAGGTGTCCCTGATGATCTCAGACCGGTCCTTGCCAAGGCCTTTCAGGAAGTTTGTGAGGTGGTCAAATTCACAATTCATTGTGATTTGAACATCACCGATTTGCTGCCACGCTTGTCTGACACCCACCTTATTGTCAGGCAATGTCCAGCCATCTCTCATGGACATCCAGGTCAATGGGACCTGTCTGTTTGGCGACAAGGCAGAGTCTGCTGTCGAGCAGTACAAGGAGAGTAGGGCTATGGCACATTCCCTGAACTGATCTTCCCCACTTGGACTCCAGGGGCAACCTTACAAAGCAGCGCAAAGAGATTGCTGTTAAAGCAACAATGCTCACGGTGTCTTTGACCAAGCTTGCAAAAAATCTTTCAGGCCCCACACTGACCCCTCTCTTGGAAGTCCTGAAAGCGAAAATTGGCCCCACTTTGTCGTATGGCTTAGGGATCTTTAATGGGAAATTAAACACTGCTCTGAATCGACATACAATAAAAATCTATAAAAAGGTTTGCCAGTTGCCACATTCTGCATCCCCCCCACAGATTAGACTAGAATTGGGGTTATTGAACTACGATGTTTCCTGTATCGGGGTATTCCTTAATCTTTGCCATAAATTACGACAATCAAACCCAGGTACATTAGAGTCTCTAGTTTGGCAAGAAATAAGGGAGAAAAACCCAGGAGGAACTTTTGGCAGACTCTTTAAGGACTATATCCAACAAATTTCAGCAGACGGCCTCTGGGCCCTTAATCCTGGTCAGTCTGCATTTAAGCTGGCAATTAAAAAAACATTAAGATCGCTATCACTCATTACAGATAAAGCACTGCTCTCAAAACGAAGTCATGCGTGGGCAGTTATTAATTCCTACAATCAGTTAGCCCCCTCCACTTACCTCTCAAGTCCTTTTTCATTGTATCTAAAACGCAGCTTCATAAGAATTAGAATGGGTGATTGGCAATTCCTGCAAAACCTTCCCACTTGGCGCCGTGTGGAAGAGGATACAACCTGCAGAGGGCGCGGCAAAGCAGCAGAAACGCTACTGCATGTGGTCTGCATTTGTCCCGCTTTTGATCCCCAACGCAGGCACAAGCTGAGGGGGGAATGGAATCGGCTGGGGGTTCGGACCTGTAGGCAAGCTATTATTGCTGCATTGAGCCCGGATAACACTGACTTAAATATAAGACTGACAAACCTTATTCAGAATGCTTACCGTAATTTTAAACAAAAAAGCCTTGCTATTGCTTTACCCCCATCTGTTTCAAATTAATCAATGCCTTTTAAACAAACCAAAAAATAAATAAATAAATACATAAATAAATAAACAAAATATAAACCCAATCCATTAGTCCATTAGGCAGCTAGCGATGAGAACAGTTTAAATAGTAGGCTGCGAGTAAGGGTTGTTTTACGTATGCATTCACAGCTTGGGAAGCGGTTTTAACAATTGATTGTTTGCTTTGTTTTATTATCTATGAACAATATAAAGAAATGTGTTACTTACCTGTAACAGCAGTTATCCAGTATTGGTGTCTTTCATAGATTCACATGCCTGAATCATTCCCCGTCGTCGAGACGGGAGCCTCCGGTACATAAAAAAGTAATGTCCTATAGACATACATAGAGAAAATAGGCCTAAGGGTCTCCCCTTAGCAGCCTTTCCCTGTCCTTATGTAAAAAGGACCAAACTCTCAGAGTCAGCCAATCAGCTCCGACCTCCCTCTAGAACCTTCCTGGGAGGAGCCTCAGTCCCTCAGATTTTCGTACGCACCCATGCTAGGTAGACGTAGTATCGTTAGAGAGGGATGTGAGTCCTTCCAGGGGAGGCGGGAGGGTTGCATGTGAATCTATGAAAGACACCAATACTGGATAACTGCTGTTACAGGTAAGTAACGCATTTCTTATCCAGTATTTGGGGTGTCTTTCATAGATTCACATGCCTGAATCAGAGTAGTTAGCAATAAGATATGCACATTTGTGATGTAAAGTTGCTCTGCAATCATGTTAGACAATATACATATCATCAAATAACATGGGATAATAGCGTAAGCAGAATGATACATGAACAAGCAATGTGCATACCTGGATGGCGGGAAGTAGGAAGGCTCACCTCACTGAAAGAGATGGCGAAGGACCGCCTGTCCCACTGCTGCATCCTTCTGGAGTTAAAGATCCAGGCAGTAGTGTTTGGAGAAAGTGTGCGGTGACTTCCATGTCGCCGCTCTGCATATGTCCAAGATTGGCACTCCAGCGAACAGTGCCGTTGATGTTGACATTGCCCTGGTGGAATGCGCAGTAACTTGATCGCTCAATGCCCGTCCGGCCTTGTCATGGCAGAATGTAATCGCTGAGGAGATCCACCTCGAGATGCTTTGTTTCGTGAGAGGCAGACCCATTCTTGGTCTGCTGTATGCTACGAACAGTTGTGAAGACTATTGGTTCATTGAGATGAAAGTCCGAAGGCACTTTTGGTATGAATTTAGGGTTTGGCCTCAGCACCACCTTGTCTTGTCTGAACTGCATAAATGGTTCCTGAATGGACAGAGCCTGCAGTTCGCTCACTCTCCTTGCAGATGTTAAAGCGAGCAAGAGCGCTGTTTTCCACGAAATGTACTTGAGGGATGGTCGATGAATAG
Source organism: Lissotriton vulgaris (assembly GCF_964263255.1). Classification (NCBI taxonomy): domain Eukaryota; kingdom Metazoa; phylum Chordata; class Amphibia; order Caudata; family Salamandridae; genus Lissotriton; species Lissotriton vulgaris. The sequence continues at coordinate 1,835,887,163 of NC_141694.1, forward strand.
GTTCAAAAGGATGTCTCATGAGTTGGTTGAGGACCAGATTGAGTTGCCACGTTGGAGGAATCTTCCGAGGTCTGGGGAATGATCTATACAGACCCTTTAGAAATTGTTTGACTAGTCTACTGGACCACAGAGAAGGTCCTGTGGAAGTTCTGGTGAACCGTGAGATAGCTGCCAGGTGAACCTTTATGGACGCATGCGCCAGTCCTGACTGTGCCAACTGTAGGAGGTATGGCAATATTTGTTCAGGTGTTATTTGTAGTGGTTGCAGGCCCTGTGTTGAACACCAAATGCAGAATCTTTTCCATTTGAGAGAGTAGGTTTTGTTAGTACTGTCTGCTCTCGCTTTTGCCAACACCTCTCTGCATTCCTGTGGGATATTCAGGCTAGAGAACTCTCTGTGCTCAGGAGCCAGGCCGATAACTTGAGCGATTGCAGGTTCGGGTGTTGGACTTGCCCGTTGGACATCGTCAGGAGGTCCGGATGTTGTCGTAGACGAATCGGTGTCCTGATGGATAGTCGAAGCAGATCCGAGAACCAGTGTTATCTCGGCCAGAACGGGGCAATCAGGATCAGGGTACAGGGCTCCGCCTTCATCTTTCTGAGAAGCCTCGGGATCATCGGAAACGGAGGAAAAGCGTACGCAAACACGCTGGACCAGCCGATGGAAAAAGCATTTCCCAGTGACCCCTGTTGGGGATGCCAGCTTGCGTAGTTTGGGCATTTGGCTTTCCCCTTGGTGGCAAACAGGTCGATTCTTGGGGCTCCCCATTGAGAGAAGATGTGGGTCAGAGCGTTGTCGCTTAGTTCCCATTCGTGGGAGAGGGATTGTTGTCTGCTCAGGGCGTCCGCGATGATATTGTCTCTGCCTGGTACATAGTCCGCTTTGAGTGTGATCCCGTGCAGGACGAGCCAGTTCCAGATCTTTTGCGATTCGCGTGATAGAGTGAGCGAACGCGTCCCTCCCTGTTTGTTGAGATAGTGCATCGTCGTGGTGTTGTCGGTTTTGACGAGCACCGGGGAGTTCTGGATGCGTGGCAGAAAGGCTTGAAGTGCCAGATACACAGCTCTTAGTTCCAAAAGGTTTATATGGAATTGTTTTGCCTGAGTGTCCCACTTGCCACTGATCCGAAGGTCCTGGAGGACAGCGCCCCATCCTTCCAGGGAGGCGTCCGTGGTGACCACCAGAGGTGTTGCCGGAAGGAGAAACGGCAGTCCTACAGTTAGATTTTTGCGGAGCTTCCACCACTCTAGACTCCTGGATATTTTTGTTGTTATCCGTACCGTGTCCTCGAAAGAGCCAGTACTTTGAGTCCATTGGCTCGCAAGCGCTTCCTGCAACGGGCGCATCCTGAGTCTGCAGTGAGGGATGAGAAGGATACAGGAGGACATCATGCCCAGGAGTGATGTGTAGGTCCTGACTTTTAGGTTCTTTCTTGCCGCCACAGCCGTGGCCAGAGATAATATCTTGTCTGTCCTTTCCTTGGGGGGGGAAGGCCCTTGCGGACTCCGTGTCCAGGGTCGCCCCGAGGAAGGTAATTCTTGTTGACGGGATAATGCAGGATTTCTTGAGATTCAGAGTTAATCCTAGCCTCTGAAAGAGATTGGTGCAGGCGCTGGAGGATTCGGCTGCGCCTTTTGCCGAGGGTGCTTTCACCAGCCAGTCGTCTAGGTAGGGGAAGACTTGGTGACCCATTTGACGCAGGAAAGCTGCCACCGGTGCCAGGCACTTCGTGAAAATCCGCGGCGGCGGATTTGAGGCCGATCGGCAGGACCTTGAATTGATAATGTTGTCCTGCAACCTCGAACCTTAGGAATTTTCTGTGGCACTTGAGGATGGGGATGTGGTAGTAGGCATCCTGGAGATCCAAGGATGTCATGAAATCTCCTTTTTCTAGAATGCCCAGTATTTCTTGAATCGTGACCATTCTGAACGATTGGCTCCGTAGGAAAGCGTTGAGTGCCCGGAGATCCAGAATGGGCCGCCATTTGTTCTCCTTCTGGCGTACAAGAAAGAAGTGGGAATAAAAGCCTTTCCCTTTGAGGTGCGTTGGAACTCGCTCGATCGCCCCCTTCGTTAGCATAACAGAAATTTCCTGGAGCAGCAGGCGTAGTTGTTTGTGTGTCCGCCTGCGTGGAGGTGTTTTGGGAGGAATGGTGGTGATTTCCAGGGAATGGCCGAATCTTATAATTTGGAGAACCCACCTGTCCGTGGTGATGTGTTGCCAATTGGTGAGGAAATGGGTCAGTTTTCCTCCAATTTGCAATGAGTGACAAGGTGTCTGGACTGGCTGGAGTAATGGGTCACTGGCGGCCGCCAGCGCCCCTCTTTTGATTCTTTCCTCTGAAGGTCGATCTGCCGTAAGAAGACTGACGTCCTTGTTGTTGTTTGTGTTGGTATTGATTTTTGTTACCGTAGGAGTACGAGGACCTGTTCTGGTAGGAACCACGGTAAGAGGACTGACCTCTGGATCTGTTGCCGCGAAAGGACTGGTTCCGCGTTTGCAATGTACCCAGTGCCCTGGCAGTATCGGTGTCCTTCTTTATGGTTTGCAGTGCCTCATCGATCTTGTCCCCAAAAAGGTGTTGGCCGTCGAAGGGCATGTCCAGCACCTTTGATTGTACTTCCTGTCGGAACGACGTTGCTTTGAGCCATCCTTGACGTCGCAGGACTTCTGCTCCGGCAAGTTGTCGAAAGCCGGTCATGGCAGCGTCAATAGCACAATCAATTATTTCCGCTGCTGATGTTTGACCCTCCACAAGTAGAGCCTTGACTTCAGTTTGGACAGTGTCAGGCAGTTCCGCCAGATATGGGGCTATGTCCTCCCAGAGTTGGCGATTGTATCGTCCCAAGAGGGCAATGGAGTTGGCCACTTTGATGGTCATGGCCGACGTTGTCGTGAAACGTTTTCCGATTTTATCCAACTTCCTGCCCTCTTTGTCCGGGGGAGCCGACAGAGGGGAGGAAGGGTTGCGTGAGTTCTTCTGGGCCGCCTGCGTGACCACCGAGTCAGGTTTAGGGTGTCCATTGAGGCAAGCTGCCGCCGTAAGCGGGGCCTTGTATTTTTTGTCCAGGCGTGGAACTACCGCAGGATCAGAAGCGGGCGTCAGCATGAGTTTCTTGCCTTGTTCCCATAGGAATTCTATGATCGGAATAGATTTCGTTGACTTCTGCGTCTGCTCTTTGAAATCATGTAGGAAGCATTCAGTTTCAGTCGACTCCATAACCATATGGAATCGTTTAGCCGCCCTTTCCACAATTTTATGGAAGCCGCCAATGTCCACTGGCGGAGAATCTGCGTGGCGCGGTTGAGGTGAGGCTGGGGAGGATGCGACATATTCATCCTCCTCATCATGGGCAGAGTGTACTTCCTGGACCTCTCCTTCTTCCAACTCCTCCTCTTCATCATCGTCGTCCGACGATACCACCACCTGAGGTTGGATCCTTTCACGGTGGGCTTGAGGAGGAGGTCGAGACTGTTTTGGTAGTGACGCTGGTGCCGTGTCAATCACTGTAGGCGTCTGATTGCCACTTTCTGTAGTTGACGCTTCCGGAAAGCGTTGCTTGTAATCTTGTATAAGGTGTTTCAAGTCATTGACAATAGAGACCGGTAGGCACACCATGGGGGGGACCTCCGTTCGGACACTAGTGTGGACGGAGTGTTCTTGGTAAGTGAACTCCTCCTGCTCTTCGTCTGTGCTTTGGCATTTGACATGAAGGTCTGATATGGAAGTAGCAGGACCCATGTGGTCTTCCTCCTCAGATTCTTCACTCTGAAAGATTTCTGGAGGTGGTTGCATTTCCACTTTGCTCGGAGACGTGGTTTCCGGTGTAATGCGCTGTCTGGCAAGCTTGCCTGTTCCTGTCGTCGTTGGTGGCGTCGTCGACGGTGGTAGCGTGAGGGACGACACCTCTACTAGCTTGGATTTTTTCCATGTTTAAGCAATGGTTATCGTCGTCGACGAGTCCTCCGTCGACGGCGTGTTCGTCGACGGGTCCGTCGACGGTGTCTTCGTTGACGGTAAGGTCCTGTTCGTCGACGGTGTCTTCGTCGACGGTAAGGTCTTGGTCGTCGACGATGACCTCGACGTCGATGTGGTCGTCGTCGGTGCACTCGTCGACGGCGAGCCCGCCGTCGACGTCCTCGTCGTCGATGACTTCGTAGTCGACGTCTTCTCCGTCGATGCTCTCGTCGACGCCTTCGATGTCGGAATAGTCGACGGTGCCGTCGTCGACGATGTGCTCTTTGTCGACGGTGTAGTCTTCGTCGTCGACGAGGTCTTAGTCGTCGACGACGGTTTCAGCAGTATAACTGAGGAGATAGGCCTACCTGCTGACGATGACGATGGAGTTGTCGTCGTCGACGGCGAAGGTGACGACGCTGTGGTCGTCGACACAGTGGTAGTCACTGAGGTAGTCCTCTGGGCATGTCTGGTAGAGGCAGGCTTCTTAAAAGTCTGGGAATCTTTTACAGACACTGAAGATGTCGTAGATTTTGCCTCTGAAGACTTCTTATGTGCCTTCCTAGGAGGAGTGTCTGATTGGCCTCTTCTGAGAGACTTCGGAGGTTTTAGAGACACTACCCACAGAAGACTCCAGGTTGTCTCTATCCTTCAGTCTGTCAAGCCAGATGAGAAGGCGACCCTCTCTGTCCCTTACGGTCTTTTTAGGGAAAGACCTACATATTCTGCAGGTCTCAGAGACGTGGTCCGGATAAAGGCAGTATAAGCACAGGTCATGCTTATCATCCACATGGAGCCTTTTCTTCCCACATGAAGAGCAGGCCCTGAAAAGGGCTTTCTTCTGGGAGTCAGACATTGTCTAAGCAGTGAAAGAAGCACTTACTGCAGACAAAGTGGACTGAAGTGGTTCCTGATGAGAATGTAGAGCGAAGAAAATCACTTCCAAAGGTAATTAGATGATTTTTAAGGAATCCTGAGGAGAGCTCAGGCTGGAGACTCCCTAGCACAACGTGCGGTAGAAAATCTGAGGGACTGAGGCTCCTCCCAGGAAGGTTCTAGAGGGAGGTCGGAGCTGATTGGCTGACTCTGAGAGTTTGGTCCTTTTTACATAAGGACAGGGAAAGGCTGCTAAGGGGAGACCCTTAGGCCTATTTTCTCTATGTATGTCTATAGGACATTACTTTTTTATGTACCGGAGGCTCCCGTCTCGACGACGGGGAATGATTCAGGCATGTGAATCTATGAAAGACACCCCAAATACTGGATAATCTGTAATTTTCTTTTAAAGATATTTGTTTTATATCTAAATAAAGATTGTTGTTAACAGTGATCTTCCCCACCTTGCCAGCTGTCTCAGCCCGACTGTCCCTTTTGTTGCTTGGGTGGAGGTACCCTATACCATCCTTCAATTCAACTCCAGCATTGCACCCAGCAGTTTCACAGGCGCGGTTCCCACCACTGCCTCCAAATTGAACTGGCCACCCAGTCCACTATCCCCCCTGTTGCTTCACCTGCAAACCTTTTTAGCATGCCCTTATTGGAGCACAGTCTCCCGATAGGAGGCAGGGTCCGATGATTCTTGCCGAGTTGTTCAGCCATAACATCCGACAGGTGGGGTCTGCAAATTGTTCGGAAGGGCTTTGCCCTACTCTTCCTTTCTGCACCGCTGCACCTTCCACAGACCCACCAATGAATGAGAGAAAAGACAATCTTTCCATTTTGCGGCTTGAAGTGCAAGCCCTTTTGGCCACAGGGACAATCGAGAGGGGGTCCAGACTAGAAATAGGACATGGTGCTATTCCTGCTACTTTCTTGTGCCCAAGAAAGACGTAGGTCTTAGTCCTCTTTTAGACCTGCACCCTGTCAATTCCTTCCTCCAGAAGGAAACATTTTAAAAGCTCACACTTGCGCAGGTATTGTGTTCTCTCGACCCTGGAGACCGGATGGTGGAGTTCAACCTGCGGGACATCTATTTCTCTCGTAGGGGATTTCCATGTATAGTCATAAGCGAGGAATAGTCCTGCCCATGTTGCCTACCCCAGAGCACTTTATCCAAATATGTTCTTAAGTGAAGAAATTCGCCTTTCTTCTGGTAGGCCTTGAAAAGTCACTTAAGAATGCCATATTGCAGCCTAGGAGAAGGCCACAGAGGTCACAGTTCTTCATCTTGTCCCTTGCAAAAGAAGGGACTGTGAGAGTATATGCTCTCGGAATATATATTTTTTTGTAATAGCACAGGAAAAGAACATTCACAAACCCATTTGCTATGAATAGACAGTTATGAAGAACTGCCTGCCCCTGTAATCCATGGGCTGCTATTATAAGTATAAAAGAAGAAAACTGTACCTTTAAGAGCAGAGAGGCCACCAATATCCCATCATGCTCACTCAGATGCAGTTACCTCAGGTCTTTTTTCCGGCTCATTCTGACAGCACCCTTGGAGCATTGAACTCGACCTTTTTAGTTTTTTTCTTCAATTTAACTCTTCATACTTCATTGTTTTTTGCTTCACTTTGCGTCTTTTGTCCTTCTCTGTGGAGCAAAGTGTTTTTCTATTAGGAAAGAGGCGTTTTTCCTATTCCATGGCTACTGCCATGGAATATCCCTACGTCGCATGCATGGCTGCGTTTAATGTCTCTGAAACCTGACGCCCAGTTACAGCTACGAAACTTACCCTTTTCTGGCTCCACCCTCTTCAGGTTAACACGCTGACGATGAGCTGTCCCGTTTAAAAACAGAAATGGATACTTTAAAAGCGGTGGGATGAGAGAACAAAAGAACGAGGACATTCTTTTCGCCCCTACCACCGTCGTTTCTCTGCACAGAGGGTTCAAACCCCTCAATGGCAATCAAGCAGGTCGCAACAGCACCAGTTGCCGTACCAATCGCAGTGCAAACCGCAAAGAGGTCGTAACTCCCAACAAACAAATCAAGGGGGACGACAACCCGCTGCATCAAAACCCTGAATCCTTTCTTCCCCTCTTCTTTTACCCACTCAGGTAGGGGGAAGCATTAAAAATGATCCGGAGGAGTGGAAAAACATTACAACAGACGCCCGGCTCGTGAATATTGTCAAACATGGCTATCGTCTCAGGTTCACTCGCCCCAGACAGTCGTTAGCCACCTCCAGACTATGGCCGACCTCCTGCACCTGCTGGGGTTCTACATCAATGTGCTAAAATCATACCTGTGTCCCTCTCAGAAGCTCCTCTTCATCGGAGCGGTTCTAGACTCGGCGCAGTTTCGGGTTTATCCTCCCGAACAGCGGGTTCAGGATATTCAGGCTCTGATTCCGATCTTTCAGCCGTTATCCCGGGTCTCTGTCAGGTTGACGCTGCGGCTTCTGGGGCTGATGGCCTCCTTCATCCTTCTGGTGCATCACGCCAGGTGGCGGATGCGGGCTCTGCAGTGAGACCTGAAATTTCAGTGGACCCAGCATCAGGGCAACTTGTCCGACCATGTCTTGATCTCAGAGGGCACTGTAAGACAGTTGCAGTGGTGGCTCGCGGACCTCGATTGGTTCAGCGGCAGATCCCTCTCCCTACCCCAACCGGAGCACGTAGTTTGACGGACGCGTCCCTCCAGGGCTGGGGGGGCCACATGGGAGAGGCGGAGATAAGAGGTCCTCTGGTCTCAGACGGAGTCCTGGCTCCACATCAACCTTCTGGAGCTGCGGACGATCCGGCTTGCACTGAAGGCATTCCTCCCCTCTGTCCGGGGGAGTGTAGTGCAGGTGTTCACGGACAACACCACCGCCATGTGGTACTGCAACAAACAGGGCGGGGTGGGGTCGTGGACCCTATGCCAGGAAGATCTGCGCCTCTGGCAGTGGCTGGAACATCAGGGCGTGACCCTGGTGGTTCAACACCTGGCAGGTTCCCTGAACGCCAGGGCGGAGGAACTCAGCCTTCGGTGCATGATGGATCACGAATGGCGTCTGAACTCGGACGTGGCGCAAGGCCTCTTTCAGCAGTGGGGAGAGCCTTGGTTAGATCTATTCGCCACCGAAGAGATCCCGCAATGTCATCAGTTCTGCGCGTTGGAGTTTCCAAGGTGGCACTCGCTTGGCGACGCTTTTCGTCGCGAGTGGAGCTGTGTTCTGTTGCATGCCTTTCCGCCTATACCACTTCTGCCCAGAGTGCTGAAGACGATCAGGCGCGACCGGGCCTAAGTCATCCTTGTGGCTCCGGACTGGGCACGAAGATACTGGTATCCCGAGCTACTCAGCATGTCTGTCGATCCCCTGATTCGTCTGCCTCTTCAGGAGGACCTTCTGTCGCAACAGCAGGGGACGGTCCTCCACCCGAACATGTCCAGTCTCCACTTACATGCGTGGAGATTGAGCGGTGGCAGTTGAGGCCATTTGCCTTGCCTCCTAAAGTCTGTAAAACACACAAAATCGGTATACGCCTGCAGGTGGAACACATTTTTGGCCTGGTGCACAGCAAAGGCTGTGGATCCCCTTTCTGCCCCTCTTTCAGAGGTTATCCTCTTTATTCTTTCTCTTGCCCAGCAGGGCTCTGCTCTGGGCACTCTAAAGGGCTACCTCTCTGCCATTTCCGCCTTCTTAAGGCTCCCTGATCAGCCCTCTTTGTTCAAGTCCCCAGTTGTAAATAGGTTTTTGAAGGGCATCACTCATATGTTTCCTCCTGTTCCTTTCGTGATGCCTCAGTTGGACTTGAACCGTGTTCTGACTTATCTGACGTGCGCTCCTTTCGAGCCACTTCATAACTGTCCTCTTCGTCTCCTTACTCTCAAGACTGCATTCCTGGTTGCCATCACCTTTACCAGGAAGGTGAGTGAGCTCCAGGCTCTTTCCTCTAAACCTCCTTTCCTATCTGTCCATCCGGACAAAGTTGTGTTGCGGACGCGACCCTCTTTCCTGCCCAAGGTAGTCACTGCCTTCCACATCGGGCAGTCCATCACCTTGCCCACCTTCTTTCCGCCTCCGCATCCCTCAAAAGATGAAGAGAGGCTCCACCGTGTGGACCCAAAACGTGTGCTCTCATACTATCTGGATCTCACCCGCCAGTTCCGGGTGGATGGCCAACTTTTTGTTGGGTACGTGGGCGCTAAGAAAGGTCGGCGGTGAACAAACAAACCATCTCTTGTTGGGTTGTCTTGTGCATCAAGGCGTGCTATTCTTTGGCTAAAAAGGAGCCTCCTGTTGGGCTGAGGGCCCATTCCTCTCGGGCCACGGCGGCTACTACTGCCCTGAGTCGGGGAGTCTCCTTGTAGGACATCTGTCAGGCAGATACGTGGGCCTCGCTGCACACGTTCACAAGACACTACTGCTTGGACAGCCAAATCCGGAGAGATGGCTTCTTTGGCCGTTCCGTTCTCCAGGACTTTCTGGTGTGATCATTGGTTCGCAGACTCACCACCGGGGTTGCCGCTTCAAATGGTATTTAGAACAAGGAATCGGTGTTACATGTAACCCCGTATGTCACCAACGGTACAACACTTAGAGGACCATAGAAAGTGTTAGAATGCACTCTACTCTTTAAAGCTCAATATTTCTAGTGTCATATGGGATAGAGCATTAGTTCAAATGGTTCTCGAATAAGGACAAATACAGCACCCGCCAGCAGACGACAGTAGTTAGTAGGATGAAAGGGGAAAAGCCTCTGCTCCCCTCGCAGGCTAGATCTACAGTGATAAAATACTCCAATGATTTCAGGCCTGGGAAGGGATAGAGAGATGCAGGCTCACTTCAAGTAAACTCTTTGAATATGTCCTTCAGGTCCACTCTCTTGTTGAAAAGATGTTTTTTGTTCTGGTGAGACCTGCTCCCTAACACTTTCCATGCTCATGACTGGTCCACACCGTCATGAGCCACGGGCGGCGGGTTCTCATGACTGCGTGGAACCATCATGCAACTGCTGCTCCGCCTTCTCAGCACTAATTCCCCACCTGTGCGGGCGAATTAGTGAGAGGGCGGGGTCATGCCGGCTCCACGCCGTCATGAGCACATGCCGTCCGTGACTTATGGCGGTGTGTAGCCGTCATGAGTAAGGGGGCTCCATGCCAGCCCCCTAGCCCTGCCTGCGCCGCGGCCTAATTCGCACAGCGGCGAAGGTGATAATTCTCAAGCCCTGGGACAGTTCACATTCTCATGATGACCTGCACACAGGCATCAGTCTGCTTGTCCCTACTCTCATAAGATACCACCTTCTTAGCACATATGGTAGTATGGCAGCCTTTTCTTCAAGGGCAGGTCACATCATGGCTTCCTCCAGTGTTAAAGGTTTTTTCATAGCCTTACTGAAAACATAAAGTTGAGTCTTGCTTCCGGCAAGACATCCACGTGAATTGTATTCATTATGTGTTTGTGAGAAGTTGGCCTGATATATGATGTTCTCTAGTTCTAGTGATCACCTTGTATCAGTCCAAACAACCCTTATGGTGATTGGTTGTAAGTCAACCTTATAGACCAGCTATCCTAATGGTAGCATGGACAAAGCAGTCTTAGGCTAAACTCTTTTGGCATGTGAAGCCAGCTGTTTTACCACATATAACCCCTTGAATATCAAGTGAAAGGACACCACACAGGTTGTTATGAAAATAAACAAGTATTTATTAACTAACATACACCTCTGAACTCTTTATGAGATCAGAGGGCTAAGCACATGACAATCTCTTAAGAAAAATACGTTTAAGTTGCACAATATTACAATGGTGCCCTAGGGGCACGACAAACCATATACTAAGTAAGTGGAATGTGAAAGTCGATAAAAAGAATGGAGCTGTCCAGAGGCTGTAGGATCGCTGGGACCACGCTATACTAACTCTAGGTAGGTACTAGGAGGCCCGCGGAACGCGTGTGCAGAGTGTGAACTCACACACGAGATGCGTAACAGTGTCTATGGACAGTACAGTTCAAGGAAAAGGTGATTACGGACAATCCTGACTAGGAAGAACTAAAACGACTGTGTATCTAGACACTAGGAGAGTCAAGCCACCCTTGAGCACCGAAATGCTCGTGTTACCTCACCCACAGGCTGCGGGTGTATAGGTGCCAAGTCGTGTCGGGTTCCGGCGTTGAAGTCTATGGAGCCTGGAGGAAAAGATGCTGCAGGCAGTCAGGAGGAAGATGTCCGGTGTGATCCAAGGGTGGATCAGTGAAGAGAAGAACCTGAAAGCAGAGAGGACAGTGTTCAAAGTCACTAGCCAGTGACTGGAGTGGAACCAGATGTCGTTGTCGCGATCAGGTGAGGGTGGACGCTTGTCTCTGCAGCCACGTGGACCAGGTGGTGTCTTCGACGACCAGGGTGGAGGCACGGGCTGTCCCACGCAGGCTCTCGCTGTCTGCGGTGTCGGCTTCGGATTCGGAGTCAACAGGCCTTGGCAAAGGCAACCCACGCGGTGAGTGGAAACGGCGTCTGGAGTGGACCAGGAGGGTCCAGGGTGCTCCTCTTTTGGAAGGGAGCAAGGGCCAGTCTGGAGCAACCAAACCAGCAGTGAAGATTTCGGAGTTCGTCGTCTAGGAGGTCACTAGCCAGCCGGCAAGTGACCAGACAACGCGTCGAGCAGCAAACAGGCAGAAGGGCCCCACGCAGATCTCGTGGATGCTAGAGGGCTGGTCTTCGGTGCAGGAGCTGCTTGGGGTCGGGGCTTCTCAGTCCCCAAAGCACTTGGACAAGGATACCTCAGAAGTCGTGCTGGAGCGAAGTGCTGCCGGTCCCACATGTCTCGTCGCACCCACGGATCTCAGCTGAGCTGCAGATGTAGGTAGAGGTCGGAGAGGTCTGGGAATCCGGGTCTCGTCGGGCTCTGAAGTCTGGATCCTTGAAGGAAGACGACAAAGGGAAGCCGCTGGACGCTGATGGTGCCTGCTTGTGCAGGGTGGACACTCCTTGCCCACAAGGGAGATTTCTTCAGTCTTCTGTGGAGCAGAACGTCGAAGTCCAGAGTTTCTTCTTGTAAAGTTGTTCAGGATAATCTAATTTGGAATGGGACCAGCTCCTACCTTTATCTGGCTAAAGGGGGCTGTACTACGACTAGGTCCCTCCTCTGGGTGGGACCAGGAAGGGGGGTGGTGACACCCACTATCCTTTGTCCGGTCTTGCGCCAGCTCTGGGGCTGGAGTGCCCCAGGAACTGGTTTAGACCGGTGTATGCACAGGGACACCTTGTGTGCCCCAGGCATGTCTCATTCCTTTCAGCCCTGTCCTACCTAATACACAAAATCCTGTCTGGGGTGGTGCTAGCACCACCCAAGGCAGGAAACCCTTTGTCCAAGCCTCCCTCGCTGGAAGGACTCCCAGCAGCAGGAGGTCAGACTTGTGTCTGTGGTGGCAGCATCCAGTTTGTGATGCTGAGGCTCGAGTTAACTTTAACCGGGGTTCACAGTTACATACATGTTGTGTCCCTATAAAAGGGTGGAATGCTACCCCCGTCGCCACAATTGGCGAGGGGGTAGTATTCCAATTCGTATGACACCTTACTCGACATGTTTTGATAATGCTATACCAAAGTTGGCAATAACCGCGAGGATTATAATGCACTTAAGAGTATATGGTATAGCGTTATCATGGAAACAGCTACAGGACTTGGTTCCGAAAGCTGCAGACAGGCTCAGCTCATGCTAGAGCACCATCTCACATAATTCCAAGCACTCTGCCTTCAGGATTGATAAGGCCTGCCATAGGAGTGACTGATAGGAGGATATGTGTCCATTTTATGGTTAGATATAGGGATGCTATATCTAAAGCAAAGGGTGATTACACCACCTTGCCCCAGCTGATTGATCAGCCAGTTGTGTCAGATTTGGATGGCCAGCCAGGGGTGGCATAATACATGCTGCAGCCCCTGGTAGCCCCTGGGTACCTAAGGTACACTGTACAGGGACTGATAAGGTGACTCAGTATCTAATTAGATATGCACCTAAGGTACATGGTTGTCAATTTAGAGAGAGCACAGCTAGGCTGTCGGTCTGATTAGCAGGCCCACAGCCAGGGAAAGTCGTAAACCAGTGAAGCAAAAAGCAAAAATCGGGGGTGACCATAGGATTGCAGACCCTACTCTCCAACAGTGTTGTTGTAGATAACATGCTTTGTACTGTTCTGCTATCTAGTGTTAGCTTTAGTAAGTTTGAGATTACTTTTCAAAATTACTCATGATCATGTAGCCAAAATACAATGCATCAGAACACACTCTCCACCTTGGACTACTTCTGTCATCGTGTTTGGAGCAAACCTTTGGTGCTTTGCCTTGGCAACTTCATTCTAACCACAAAATTCAAGGTATCTGATAGCGACGATGTAGGAAAGTAGGATCTGCTTTCATGGTTACCCCCACTTATTGCCTGTCAGTGTGTTTTGGCTGTAGTTGGCTGGGATCCTGCTAACCAGGACCCCGCCATCAGGGCTCCCTCACCCAAAAAGACTTTGCTAAGGACTTTTGTTCCCCCACCATTGGCTACTGGTGTACCCTAATACGTGCTTAGTATATGGCACTAAGGTACCCAGGGTATAGGTGTAGGAAGGTACATCCTGACTATGGTTGCCCCCAACTTTTTGCCCTGTGTTTTAGCTGGTTTTTGACATAGTCGACCTGGGACCCTGCCAATCAGGACCCCAGGCCTACTGCTCTCTCTGTAAAATGGATTCCATGTACCTTAGGTACATTTCCAATTGGTACTGGGCCACCTTATCAGACCCTGTAACTCAGGGCATAGGTGTACCCAGGGGCTGAAGCATGTATTATGCCACCCCTGGATGGCCATCTAAATCTGACACAACTGGCTGCACGACAGCTGGGGCAAGGTGGTGTACTCACCCTTTGCTTTAGATATAGTATACCTATATCTAACCCTAAAAATGGACACACAGATTCCTATCAGTCACTCCTATGGCAGGCCTTGACAATCCTGAAGGCAGAGTGCTTGGAATCGTGTGAAATGGTGCTCTGGCATGAGCTGAGCCCGTTTGCAGCTTGCGGAACCAAGTCCTAATAGCTGTTCCATGATAACGCATACCATATACTCTTAAGTGCATTATAATCCTCGCGGTTAAATGCTATCTTTGGTATTGCTTTATCAAAACATGTCGAGTAAGGTGTCATACGAATTGGAATACTAACCCCTCGCCAATTCTGGCGACGGGGTTAGCATTCCACCCTTCTAGAGGGACACGACATGTATGTAACTGTGAACCCCGGTTAAAGTTAAACGAAGCCTCACCTCCACAAAATGGATGCTGCCACCACAGACACGAGTCTGACCTCCTGCTGCTGGGAGTCCTTCCAGCGAGGAGAGCTTGGACAAAGGGTTTCCTGTCAGGGGCGGTGCTAGCACCATCCCAGACAGGGTTTTGTGTATCCTGGGTAGGCAGGGCTTTACAGGAAGGTGACTGCTGAGTGGCACCCCGGTGCTCACTACGCATAGGCCGGCCAGAACCAGTTCCAGGGGCACACCAGCCCCTGGCCTGGGGAAAGTCCGGCATGGGAGAGGGGTGTAACCACCCCCCTCCTAGTCCCACCCATAGGCAGGACCTAGTCACCGGGTCAGCCCCTTTTCCTAGTATAAAGTTAGGAGCGGGCCCCCTTCCAAATTAGATCATCTTTGGAATCAAGACAAGACTTTCTACAAAAGGACTTCAAGATTTCTTCTTCAAGATTCTCCCTTGTGACTAAGGAGTAGTCACCCTGCATCCGCAGGCACCATCTTAAGAACACTGCGGTCTGCTGCAAGTCCTTCCTCCGGAATCCGACTGCCCAGCTCGACGAGAACCGGCTTCCCTGGCACCTCTGACCTCTACTCACCTCTACAGCAAAGCTGAGAACCGTGGGTGCGACGAGACCTCGAGGGACCGGCCATCTTCAAGACTGCACGACTTCTTTCCAGCACGACCGCCGAGGAATCCTCTGGTGAGTGCTTTGGGGTCCGAGAAGCCCCGACCCTGAGCAGCTCCAGCACCGAAGTCCAGCCTCCCAGCATCTCCACGATCTGCGTGGGGCCCTTCTGCTTTTTGCTGCTCACCGCGTTGTTTGGCTACTAGCCCGCTGGCATGTGGCCTTCCTAACGACGCCCGACGACATCACTGCTGCTGGTCTGGTTGCTCCAGACTGGCCCTTGCTCCCTTCCAAAAGAGGAGCACCCCGGACCCTCCTGGTCCACTCAAGACGCCATTTTAGGTCCACCGCGTGGGCTTGAATTAGCCAAGGCTTTGTTGCCCAATCCTGGGTCCAGCGACGCCGACAGCTTCATCCATCGTGGGACAGCTCGCTCCTCCATCCTGGTCGCCGACAACGCCTCCTGGTCCGTGAGATCTGCAGAGCCCAGCGTCGCCCACTCACCTAGTCGAGGTGACTACCATCCGGTGCCCTCCTGGTGCCACCTGACTACTGGCTAGTAGTCACGAACTTGGTCCCCTCTGCTTTCAGGTGTCATCCATCTTCAAGATCCAGGCTTGGATCACTTCGAACTCTCTTCACTGGTCGCCTGCCAGCGTCTTTCTTCCAGGCTCCTGGTCCGTCTACGAGGATTCCCGACGTCTTTTGAGACCTATGCAGCTGCAGCCCCTGGGCTAGGTAACTTCGGCATTTCGGTGCCCCAGCATAGCCTCACTATCCAAGGGTCAGAATCCACTTTCGTTTTCCTCCTACCAGGTCGGGTTCGCCCGACAACACTAACTCTTCTTTTACTAGCTACCATAGACTTTGTCCCGCATCACGCGTGAGAGTGCACACTCTGCTCCCGAGTCCCCTGGGTCTCCTAGAAGTAATCTAAAGATTGTATAGTCAAGTCCTAGCGATTCCAAAGCCTATTAGTACTGTACTTACCTGCTAGTAATTTCGCATTCCACTTTCAGAGTATATGGTTTTCCGTGCCCCTCGGGCATTTGTATATACTGTGCTAACTTAAGTATTTTCGTAAGAGTTTTGTTTTGTGCTTAGTACCCTGTCCTCATAAAGAGTACAGGGCTGTTGTGATTCTAACAAATACACTGTTTATTTTCATAACACTTGTGTGGTGTCCTTTCACTTGGTGTTCAAGGGATATATGTGATGGTATAACAGCTGGCTTAACACGCCCTCTCGAGTCTTTAGCCTTAGACTGCTCGTATCCACGCTACTAGGATAGCTGGTCTATAAGGTTGACTTACAACCAATCATCAATAAGGGTTGTTGGACTGATACATAGTGTTCACTAGAATAGTGAGCACTGCATATCAGGCCACCTTCTCACAATAGGTACAACAGGAGTCGCCGATGGACTGCAGCATATATTGTGTCACCCATGGTAGTCCACTTAAACTCTGACTACAGGCCTGCCATTGCAGCCTGTGTGAGATGATGCTTCCACCTCTCATGACAGATATACGTTTTCTTATATCTGAGGTCACAACACGTAAAACCTACATTACCCCTATAGAAGGCCTTTCAATCCTGAGGGCAGGGTGCTTGGTTATAAGTGTGAGGGTGCCCCTGCATGAGCAGGACACCCCTATAAACACCAGAGTCGATTCTCCAGACTTTGTAAGTGCGGTCAGCCATTTTAAGACACATAGTGGACATCAGTCATTACGAGATGTCTAACTACATAATGGCTGCACCAAACCTAGTCATGTTTGGTATCAAACATGTTGGATTCAGACCCCCAACACCGATTCCCGTGTTTGAGGTGTGATCCCATGTACTGGGGGGCCCTTAGGGGAGCCCTCTGTACTTCCAGTTATGGCCTTTCAGGGTCTGCCAGCAAGCTAGTGCTGCTACCACCCGAGACTCTGTTCCGCCCTCCTGCTGCTGAGCTCACCTCGAGCAGGGGAAGGTAAAACAATAGGTTCGAGGCATGTGGGCTGCTGAATTCATATCTGTGCATAGATCGCCGCCTAGTGTTGGGTACGGATGATTGCATGTTGTTGTCCTGGAAGAGTCTTCGAAGTATCACGAGATAGGTGGCTCCTCCCTTGGACTACAGTGCGCATGGGCATACTTTCCATCCTCAGATTGTTTTTTTCCGCCATTGGTTTCGGATGTACTTTCCTACACTCCAAGTTCGGAATTGACTAACTCTTCTGTAAAGGCCAAAAGGCCTTCCGTTCCGTCGGTATTGTTTCACGCTCGGTACCAAGAGACTTTGGAAACATCTATTGCACTCCGGTCGTTTTATCGGGACGTGAGGCCTTCTCGACGCCACGTGGACCGACCGTCGATGGTACGAAGTCCATTTAAATACTGCCCGCAATGCAACTCGAAGTTCCCGCACACAGATAAGCATCCCGTGTGCAACAAATGCATATCTCCAGATCATAAGGAGGATAGTTGCCTTGCATGTGCCCAGTTCCGGTCGAAGAAGACTATCCGGAATCGACGGGCAGCAAGGCAAGAAATGCAGAGGTCGGCGCCAGAACCAGACAACATTTTCGACGATGAGGAAGAACTAGGTAGCGCCGAAGAATCAGATCAAGACGTCGAACAATATTTGGAGCACGACTCCGAAAATTACTTCTAGGAGGACGAAGACATCGTCGATCTCAAGGAATACGATCAAGACGACATCGTATCAAGACATTGGGGTTCTCTACAGCTACCAAGATGTCGTCTGTGTATAAGCTTATCGTGTGTTCCTCGCTACCGAACTTGATACCCGCGATGGCCCGATTGTCCCTCACGCGCTGGGCAAAAGGTTCTATATATAGAGCGAACAGTAGGGGCGACAGCGGGCAGCCCTGCCTCGTGCCGCGGCGTATAGCGAATGTTTTGGAGCTTGTTCCGTTGACCTTGACCGTTGCTTGAGGGGAGGTGTAGCAACTCGCCACCCACCCCCTGAACCGCTCGCCCAGTCCAAACCTCCCCAGCGTTCTGTCGAGGTGGATTCAGTCAACCCGGTCGAACGCTTTTTTAGCGTTGACTGAGAGAAGGGCCGCGTCTGAGGCATTAAAACACGCTTTGTTGATCAAGTGCAACAGGCGCTTGGTGTTGTCTGCGCTTTGGCGAGTGGGGACGAAGCCCGCCTGATCCGGCTCTATTATGCCCGGAAGACATGGGCCGAGTCTTGCGGCCAGGATCCCAGTAAAAAGTTTCATGTCTACCTTTAGGAGGGAGATCGGCCTGTACGCCGCGCAATTGGTCTTATCTTTGCCTGGCTTTGTAAGAACGATAATGGCCACCTCCAGCATTTCTGGAGGGATTGATCCCGGTCCCTGGAAGGAGTTGAACAGTTTTGTTAATACCGGGCCACCAGGGGGCAGAAGGACTTATAGAAGCCCGCTGGGAATCCATCTGGGCCGGGCGCCTTGAGCGGCTTGAGGCGTGCTATAGCGGAGATCACCTCGTCTAAGCGTATAGGAGCATCCAATGCTAGGGCATTCGCCCCGTTGAGAGCCGTCACATTGGCTCCCTCCAGGTATGCTGCTCCCGTGTCCGCAGACGCAGTAGGGTCCGCTGCATACAGTGTAGCATAAAATGTCTTAAATGCTTCAGCTATACGATCGTCCTCCCGCAACTCTCGGCCTCCTTCCTCACATATGAGTGGGATTTTGGTCCGGATGGTTTTCGCTTTGAGCTTATTGGCAAGTAAACGACCCCTCCTGTCCCCCCCCCCCCCCACATAATATGTATGTTTAAGGCGCAGTGCAGTGTATTCCGCCCGGTCAAGATCCAGGCTTGCCAGCTGTGCCCTGGCCGCCTTGAGCTTGCGCCAAATCCTAGGTGCCCCAGTACGACTATGTGCTTGTTCCAGTTCTAGCACCTGCGCCGCTAACTCCTGGCGTCTTTCTTTCCGTTCCCTTTTTTCTGCTGCTGAAATTGCGATCAGCTCCCCCCTAATTACCGCTTTGAGCGCCCCCAGACCGCTGTTTGCGCCACCTCCCCGGTATCGTTCTGAGTCAGGTAGTCTTTGATGCTCTGGCTAATCTGCACAAAAACAGCAAAGCCCCTGCACTGGATGAACAACAATAATGTCTGGGTGACTTCGAGTTTCAGTAGCATAAGTCAAACTTGCACATCGAAATTTCCAAAGTCAAAAGACTACATAGTGCTGAACAAGGAATTCAAATGAAGTAAAGTTCTTGGTATAAAACACCGGTTTATTGTTCCTCTTGTACTGGCCAACACGTGTTTCATCGCAGGGAAACAGACTGCGAATCTTCAGGGCCTCTTTTTGTGCAATTTGTGTGGATTTTCTTGATCCAACCTTGAGCGGTTACGAGGGATTACCGCCCGCCCTTTTGCCTGGATTTCTATACTCCATAGCAGTATAATACTTTGCGGTTACTTGGGTGCGCGCCTGGCCAATTCTGGAATACCTTAAACCCTCCCAGTAGATCAATAGCTCTGGCTAATCTGCTCGATGACTCCATTGCGGGAAAGTAAGGTTTCGCGAAGGCGCCAACCGCCTCTATGTGTACGTTGTCTAGGTACCTGCAGGCGCAGTACCACTGCGTCATGGTCCGAAAGGGCCGCTGGGTCCACCTCGACATCCCTTGTTATGGGGGCCAGGTCAGTGGAGCTGAGTAAATGGTCAATTCTAGCATATGTGTGGTGCACATGGGAGTAAAAGGTGTACCCTGGGGCAGTGTGGTGGGTCTCCCTCCAGGTGTCCAGGAATCCCCGATCTGCGAGCCACCGCTTCCCTTCATTGGATATTGCCCCTGAATCGCCAAACCTGCGACCTGACCTGACCTGTCCTGTTCGTTATCCATGACCAAAATGATGTCCCCTCCGATCAGTATGTGCCGTGAGCTAGTGCTTAGAACTTCTGAGTGCCCCAGTCAGAAACGCCTCTTGTTTTGTGTTAGGAGCATAAATGGACCCCACCGTGAGTGATAAGTTCCCAATGTGTATCGTGTGGGCCAGGAGCCTACCCTTAATCTCCACTATTTTGTTCCCCACCCTGCCCCGAAAGTGTTTAGCAAAAAGCAGGGCCACTCCCGCTTTTTTCTCCGTGGTGGAGGAGTAGAGCTGATTTGGAAATGCCCTGGGTCTCATGCGATGCCAGTCTTTAGCCAACAAGTGTGTCTCCTGTAGGAGGCACACTGCCGCCCCAGAGTGTTCCAGATATGAGAGTACCGCTCTCCTCTTGATCGGGTTTTTCAGCCCTTTAACATTAAGGGTGAGAATCTGGAGAGTCTCTTCAGCCATGTGAGTGTGTGAAAACCTCTGCTTTCCGCCCGCGTTCCAGTGGAGGAAAACCCACCCCACCAAGTCTCTGTGTCCGAGCTAACGGGACACCCCCGGACAAAACCCCAGAACTTTCCCCCATCCCCCAACCCCTTTCCCCTCCCCAACCCCCCCCAGTTCAAACCCGATACCCCAACTGGGGAACATTGTCCCAGGCCTCTAAAATGTCTGTCCAGGCCTGTGGTGAATGAGTCAATGTATGGGTGTGTGGCAGCCGCGGCTCAAGGCCCCCCGTCCCGCCCCCGACCAGGTGCCACAACTTAGCTGATGTCGACAGTCGCTGCAGTCTTCTCAGGAGTCGGCACCAGTGTCCGTGGAGACCTCTTGGATCGCTGCGGCCTGTTCCTGTGCCATTGTTTCTGGATTCGGCTTGAGGCTTTTCTTGTGAGGCCTGCACCTTTTGCCAGCCGTCGCCAGCTGCTCGAGGGCATCCGGATGCAGTCCCAGACGATCGCCCTTCGTCGTTGTCGTCCGGTTGAGTCTCTTCGTGCTGGATGCCCAGTAAGGCGCAAGTGTCGCGCAAGGAACGCAGCAGGTGTAGGCCTCCATTCTACTTGAAGATTAGTCGAAACGGGTGTCCCCAGGAGTAGGGGACCCCCTCTTTGGGAAGGAAGGCAGTGGCAACCTTGAATGACCTCCTTTTCTGTAGGGTGATTGCCGACAGATCTTGGAATAATTCCACTGCGTTGCCTTGAAAGCGAAGGGGCTGTTTGAGACGTGCCGCCTTCAATATGCGTTCCTTCAGGGGGTAGTCCGGCAGGAAGGCCAAGATGTCCGGAGGGGGGCCCTGAGTCCGGCGTGCTGGGCCCACTCGGTGTGCTCTATCAATACGGATCACAAAGTCTTCATCTTCATCAAGCAACGTCCGGAATAATGTCTGTAGGTATCCCGCCATGTCGTCCAACACGTGTTTCATCGCAGGGAACAGACTGCGAATCTTCAGGGCCTCATAAGTGTTTGGGCGAAGTACGTTATTAAGAGCACCCGATTGGTGCGAAGTATGAAATCCTGTATTCGGATTTCCAAAAACGTACGTATTCAACTTCAGCGTGATTTGAAGATTCTCGATTGTTTACAATTCGAGCGGTAACCGGGAGGAGAAAGATAGCGATAGTGTTAATGAATCAGGTTCCGAAGATAAGTTAGGTACCAAACTGAAGGCGGATACACCTCGTTGGTGCTGTTCTCCCTCTTGAGGTTCCCGGCCCCGTGTTTCGAAACACTCGAGAATCTTCAAATCACGCTGAAGTTGAATACGTACGTTTTTGGAAATCCGAATACAGGATTTCATACTTCGCACCAACCGGGTGCTCTTAATAACGTACTTCGCCCAAACACTTATGAGGCCCTGAAGATTCGCAGTCTGTTCCCTGCGATGAAACACGTGTTGGCCCATGCAAAGGAACAATAAACTGAAATACTACACCAAGAACAGGACGTTTCCTTGAACTGATTTATGTCATTTATATTTTGTTTCATTCTCAAAGCTTTACCTGATATTCTTGATGTGCTCAACTAACCACCACCTCAATCCACAACCGTACTATCAAGTATTGATTGACATTGTATAGTGCAGGGGCTCTGTTGTTTTTGTATATTGTGTGGATCTCCTTGGTCCATCTCAGAGCGGTTGTGAGGGATTACCGTTCCCCTCATTGCCTATACCAACTATTGTATGATACGTTTACCTTGCGGTCACTAAGGTTGTGCGCCCAGCTGTTCTGGAATACCTAAAAACCCTCTCAGTTGTGTATTATCCCGCCATGTCGTTCCCCTCCGCCTTGGGTGGTACATTTCGGACGCGAATGTTGTCGCGCCTTGAGTTGTTTTCCAGGTCTTCCGTATGAGATTGAAGGTCCGTTTGTTGGTCATTGAGTCTCATGATTTCTTGTCGTAGGAGCTCTATCTCTTCGCTTCTGGCTTGTCCCGAAAGCTCGTTCGCGGCCACTCTTTCCCCTAGATCATCGACATCTCGTCGGAGTTCTTTATATTCCCCTGCCATTTCTTGCCGGAAGGTTTGGATGTCCTCCTTAAGAGAGGTGAAGAGGGCTTCCATGAATGCTTTGGTCGCCGGGGCCTCGCCTTCCGTGTGGTCTTTACCCTTGGGGGGGGGGGGGCTTGAGCTGGCTTGTCCGGGCTTTTGTCGACCTTAGGAGTCCCTTTGGCCAGCATTTCAGAGATGGTGCGGTTCCCTTTGCGGTTGGTGGACGCCATTTCTCACCCTTTCGCCGACCTGAGACCCCAGTCGAGGTGCTGCCCCTGACAGGTCCGTAGGTAGTCCACGATGTGCACGTACTGGGGGAAAGGGGGTGTCGTCCGTCCGCCCGGTGTCGCGACTTCGCGGAGGCCGTGTACCTCAGGGCTCCGGATCCCGGGAAATGCTGGTGTGGGCCGTCTCGCTGCAGCCCTTTTCACTGCGCCCCGGGGGCTATGGGTTTCCGATACTGGCCCTCAAGGTCGCCCAACACCGGTGGCCTTTGTTGTGCCTCCCAAGCTGCTACTCCTGCGGCCCGGTCTCTTCGCTTTTCGTGATCCGCCGCCGCTCGCTGAGCCCTTCCCTAGTCAGTTCTGTGGCCCGTCAAACTATCTTGGACACTCCCAGGTCCCCTTACATGTGCTGCGGAGTCCGCGGCTCCTCCCGACCTTCTCTCCTGGCGCTTGGACTTTGCGGGCAGCGGGGTGCCGGGACAGCGCGTGCGTCGTCGGGGCCGCTCGCTGCGTCTTGTTCTGTGGCCCGGGACTCCCCTCCAGACTCGTCCTGCGACCCTTGACCCCTCTTCTCCACTTTGGGGTGCCCCTGGTCTCACAGGCGGCCATACAGTGCTGGGCCTCGTGGCGCCGTTATGCGTGCTGGTGCAAAGTTTTTAGGGCCCCGCAATGTCTCCCAGCGTTGTTGGGACCTGGGGGCTCGTGGGTCCGCTCCCAGAGCCGCCCCCCTGGTCCGCCGCCTCCCAAACTCTTCCCCGCCACCAGTATCGGTCCCACCTCAGGCGGCTAGGCCCAAGCCGGGGGCGTTCGTGAGGCCGGACGCTCAGGGACCGCCGCTCTTGATCTCGGGTCCACAGTGCAATCGCGCTGACTCCAGGGCGCAGCGCGGGGCTCCTACTCTACCTTCCCCTCTGGAGACAAGCACCTCTGATCTGCTGTGGCCTGTGTCCTCACCTCGCTGTCCGCTTCACCGCCTCTGGGTCTCTGTGGGGCCCAGGCCGCCCGGCCGGTTTCGGCCGCTCCTTCTAGGACTAGGCCCAAGCCGGGGCCTTACGTGGAGTCAAGTGCTGGTTGAACGGGCGCCCCTCGATCCGTGTCGCCTCCTTCAGGCCCGCAGTCCGTTGCGAGCAGGCACCGCTCCCAGACCTCTGCGCCCGCTGCCGGAACTTCCGACGCGGTAGCGCCGGCCCTGAAGGCTCTGTGCGAGGCCCACCTGCTTCTTTCTTTGCCGGAGCTGGGATCGCGGCTTTCGCACCTCTAGGCCGCCGTGAGTAGCGCCTTCACTCCGCTGCGCCCCTCTCTGCCTCTGAGTCGTGCCGTGGGCCCCGGCTGCCCAGCTGGTGTTCTGTTCGCTTTCTGCTGTCAGTGACGGGCTCAGTAAGGGAGTAGGTCCGCTCGGAAGCCCGGTCGGGGGATCGGGTACGGGGAGCCTCCACGGGACACGTCCTACCGAGCTGCCATCTTGGCCACCCCCATCCACCAGCCTTGTTTTGTGGTCAATGAACACTGCATGCTTTTTGGGTCGTTACTCCACTCCTTGTGGCAAATGGTTGTGCATCGTTGACGTTCCGTAGCAGGACCGGCCCGTCCTATCCGAAGCTGTTAAGGATGGGCGAGATGCAACAAAGTTCACCCTTAGGTGTGGCTTGGACATGACCAATTCGCTGGTAGAACCATTTTGTTAACATTGGCCCTTAGACACCACGCCTGGCTTAGAATATCTGTCTTTTCAAGGGATGTCCAGGCCACCCTCATGGACATGCCCATTGATGGTACCTGTCCAGTAGCGGCTGGTGACTTTTGAAAGTGGAGAGCCGAAAAAGTTGGGGGTGAGTGTTTTGTCGCGAGCGAGTCCTACCATCATAAGGTGAGTTCATGGGGTTCTACCCAGGAGGAATATTTTAGAAATAGAGTGGGGAAATGGTACCTTAAGCTAATTTGAGGAAGCATTAAAGTTTATAAAGCAATGGTGAAAGTGCAGCCTTGAAATATTTAAACAAAATGAACACATAAAAAATGCTACGTATCTTATTGAATTAAAACCGTTTATTGTGGCGAGCAAGGCTTTCAGTTATCTTACCTGCACAAGGGTTGTCTCTGCACTGCATTTATATTGTTTACACTACAGCAGAGCAGAATACAGCCTGAGAGCGAGGCATATGGCCTTACATTTGTTAGCAGGCCCGTGTTTGTGTCCTGACAAATGGTTTGTATTGGCAGTTTAGAACCCAGAAGCCCAGAGGCTGCGCGAGCCAATTATAAATCAAACATTCCAAAGCAAAGAACGTTTAAGAAACGGCTGACTAGGAATATGTAGTCTTGAAGGGTGATGAAAATTCAGTTATCAGGATTGAAATAAACAATACTAATCTATACAGCACAGGGGCATACGCAAGAAGCACAGGTAGTGCACAAAGTGGGAGGTTAGGGTTTCCAAGAGTTTGGACCTCTAGACTCCAGCAACGGGACAGACAGCTGGAGAAGCCCAGGTGCCAGAGGGTGCACATCACAGGCCAGGAGCAGCGCTGGGACTCAGACCCATGTAGAAGGCCGCTGGACTGTGAGGTCATGGCAAAGATCAGGAAATTGGCACCACTTACAGAGCAAACAGGAAGCAATGAGGCAGAGGTCCCTGCGAGACCGAGAACAGCGACACATTCATCACACTGCCCTTCTCCTCTAGCAGTTTCATAATGCAGGTCTGCCCTCCTCACCCTTACTGCCAACCGGTGAAACTACATTTGTGCCCAGTGGAGCGACTGGCAGACTGTAACTGTGCACCTACGCATACAAAATATAAAACCACAATGGTCTCTGCTGATGGATTGAAATGAAAACACTAGTTTTTCAAACAAAACATGTTGTGCATGCAGCTGATATTTGCAACAATATGACTGTGCCAGAGTCTCTGTTTGCAGTGTTTTTAGGGCTGTGAGCACCCATTCTCCGTTGTGTACCCAGAATGCTGCATGGCCATGGTTGATAAACGAATATGTCTGAAATGTGACATTCCTTTAGTTTGTGCAGGCGTCCAAGCCAATTTTGCAATTTAATTTCTTAATCTTTACCACACACACACTTGCTGTTTTATGTGTAACTGCGCTAATCGAAAACACTAAATTCAAACCTAGTGTTCTTTGTTTAAGGAAGACATCATCCCTGTAAGTGTAAGAGATCTGAAGGGGACTGTGGTGTCCCCATATCTTTAGGGCTGCCAGGGTAACCTGAGTTGTGACTCAACCCAAACTGACAGTCCTATATGCACGCAGGTGTGTCTCTGCACGAGCTGGTGCACCAACGAATGTATAATAAAAGGCATATCAGGTACAGTGTCTTGTGCAATAACCTGCTATGAGCACTTTAAACAGATTTCATTTGGTGATCGGCAAACTCAGCGTACACACTGCAAGGGCCGCCGAGATGTGGGTGCATCCAGAAGGTCACAGTGGGGAATCCCTGCTTAGCCATCCCAGCCTTTCACCCCGACCGAGGTGATCCTGAGTACCACGAGGCTGGGTAATCGCATTACAACCCGTTACATACAGCGCTGCGCAGCCAGTGGCAAATGTGCCGAGCTGCACTATATAAAACACACGTTTCTTACTATTATACAGACACTACAGTGTCTTGTGCAATAACCTGCTGTGAGCACTTTAAACAGATTTGCCATCGGCAAACTCAATGTACACACTGCAAGGGCCGCCGAGATGTGGGCAGTCGCGGCCGGCTTTACGGGCGAGTTCGGGGAGGGGGGCTGGAAATGGGGTTGTCACACCGGGTGGGGGTGGGGGGGGGGGGGGGGGGCAGGCCAAATAATAAAAAATACCTTACCGTCCGAGACTCCAGACTCCCGCCGTCCTGCGTTTCGAATTCCCAGGATGCTCGTCATCAGGAAGGCTGCAGGCAGCTCCCTCCCCTCCACCGCACCGCAGCCTTGTGATTGGTCCGCCCGCTGCCTCACCTGCGTCATTTTCTCTCTGTATGCTGCAGCATACAGAGAGAACAGGGAGAGTGGGAGGTGTTACTCGAGGGCAGGGGGGAGTTCCTTGCCCACTGTTGTTAATACTGTCTGTTTGGGCAGCCTCTCCCCCCTGCCCTCGAGTAACAACTCCCTGCCCAAGCAGACAGTATTAACAACAGTGGGAAAGCCACTCCCCCCTGCCCTCGAGTAACACCTCCCACTCTCAACCAGGAACTTCTGCTTTCTCGCACAGCGAGAAAGCAGGGTGGTGGCGCCCAAACGCCCCCATAGAGGAGCCACCACTGTACCTGTCTCTTCAGAGATAAGGCTGACTCGGCACTGGAGCGACGGCTAAGTCCTTGGGCCTCTCAGTGGCCACTCATGCCCAATCTGCCTTTTGCTCCTTTTGTGGCCTTCTTCCAGCCACACAAGCTACCCAGCCTCTGCGTGGACGAGGGCCTGGTTCTTTTTAACCCCTGGGGCTGGTTAGCCAGACTTCTGCTACAACTACCAACCATCCTGCAGCTGCAGCCTTCAGACCCTCTTAATCTTGCCCTCCAAGATCATGGACGTCCAGTTGTTGGCAGAATAAGCCATCTTCTCCACCACTGGCAGTCCATAACATCAGACAGGTGGGCTCTACAAAATGTCCGAAGGGGATACTCCCTCTACTTCGAGGCTACACCACGTTCCATGCTTCCATCTTACGACCAGTTGATGGAGGATCATCTGTCTCTGTTCCGGGAGGAAGTCATAGCACTCTTGGCCAAGGGAGGCATAGAGATGGTTCCAGTGCCAGGAGTAGGGAGTGCAAAATCTGTCGGACCTTCTCCACAAAGACCTTGCGGGACCGTGAGGGACGTCTACTCACTTGGCTTCAGAAACTAAGGTCACGGAAAGATCCTGTTTCAAGTGACAGTGATGATGCTTCATCTGCTGCTTCGTCGAGAAGATCACAAAAAAGACGTAGGTCTTCACCTTCTACTTCTTCAGACCCCCCTTCGAAAACCTTACGAAAGACCTCTGATAGGTCCGACAGGCGTCCCATCAAATCATCTCACCGAGGTGTAAAGGAGAGGGAAGGACTTGCTGTAGATGTGGCACCTGTGAAGAAGACAAACAATAGGTTCGAGGCATGTGGGCTGCTGAATTCATATCTGTGCATAGATTGCCGCCTAGTGTTGGGTCCGGATGATTGCATATTGTTGTCCTAGAAAAGTCTTCGAAGAATCACCAGATAGGTGGCTCCTCCCCTGGACTACAGTGCGCATGGGCATCCTCTCCATCCTCAGATTGTTTTTTTCCGCCATTGGGTTCAGATGTATATTTGTTAACTCAAGTTCGGAATCGATAAAAAACTTTATATTTGGCCAAAAGGCCTTTAGTTACCGTCGTGTATTGTCTTTGCGATCGGTGCCCAGTACTTGTTCCTGCTCGGTTCTCGAGCCGGACGTCAAGAAGAGCCGCGTGGCTTTCAACATTGAAGGCCCGGTCGACGCCAGAGGCCTTATCGACGATCCATTATGGAACGGAGCCCTTCAAGAGATGTCCCGTTTGCAACTCCAAGTATCCTCACATCGATGTCCACCCGGTGTGCAACAAGTGCCTGTCTCCGGATCACGATGAAGCCAGCTGTATGGCTTGTTCTCGGTTCCGATCCAAGAAGACAATTCGCCTTCGACGCGCGGCGCGGAAGGAAGCCCAGCAGACGGCACCTGACCCGGTGAACATCTTCGATGCCGAGGATGATGAGAGAGTCGAGCAGGAAGTCCAAGAGAACCTGTCTGATCCTGCATCAGAGACCGACTCTAGGTACGACGCAGATGTAGAAACGGTCGATAATGAAGACGTCGACGACGAGGTAGGAGACGACGATGAGGCCCTTGGGGCCGTAGAGGATAGCTCGAGCGAGGAGCTAGGCCCGACCGTTGATGTGGGGGCCGAGACTGGAACACTCTATAAGGCTCAGGTCGAGGGATTTCCACATGGCCTTACCCAAGATCAGATGCGTAGTTCTACAGCCTCGCCTCAAGGCCCGGCTACGGACACTTCCAAAGAGCCATCGGTTGATCGATCAAAATCGAAACAAAAAACATCGGTGACTACGAAACCGAAAGCACCGGAGACGAAATCGAAACCAAAAGTACACATTACTTTGGTCGGATCGAAGGCTTCTGAACAATCGGCTCCAACAAAACAGAAGAGTGTTGTCGACCCTGAGAGGTCGCTAAAGGGTGTCGAACTGAAAGCCGGGGCACCGAAGAAAAAGGTCAAGGACGTCGACCCAAAGAAGTTGGCGCCGAAGGCCGTCGAAACAAACAAAGGACTCGAAGCACAGAACGTTCTCGATCCTAAGCGTCGAGTCGGAAAAGCAAAGGTCGGTGAAGACCTCGAGTCCAAAACGAGCAGTAGCTCGAAGGAACCCGTTGAGTCAACACAACCATCCGCCTCCTTTTCGAAGCAGGTGTCGTACTCGCTGCAACGCATCACGGAGAAGGCTAGAGCTGCCGGACCGAAGGCCACTCAACCCCCGAAGACAGTCAGTAAACCTCCGAAAACGTCGGCACCGATTAAGTTTACACTGCCGCCGCAAGTGGCGCCATAGGCGTTCTCCAGTAAAACGGGCATCGAAGCGGCCAAGAAGGTGTCCATGGGGCCGAAGCCTACAACTAGGGAAGGGGCCGCCAAGCATCGACAGCCTCTGCAGGAGGTCAGTCGAGGCAATTCATCGACGCAGAGACTGGTAGACTTTCCATTTACAAGCGGAAAATCGCCCCACAACAGCCTATGGAGTCGTATAAAATTCCATTAAAGAAAAAGAGGGATTCTGCAACATCACCTCTTCTTTTTTAACCTCTACAATAATATGGACAAGAACCTGCTCCTTTAACACCCACACATTCAGATGTGGATGTAGGGGATGGTGACGATGAGGAATACAGTTATCCTGTAGACACTGAACCAGAAGACCACACAAGAACCCTGGCCAGACACTGTTGACCCAGGGGAGCCACAAAATGCCCGACAGTCATACCTATGCTGTTAAAACCTCACCTACAGAAGACACGGCTGCATTTAACGCACTTATTGAGAGGGCGGCAAAAAATCACGATGTCCAACTCCATGCTGACCCTATTGAAGAGGATTTTTTATTTGACACCTTCTCGACCTCAGAGAGAACTGTCAAAACTCTGCCCATGCTTAAAGGTGTCCTGAAACACGCTGGAGACATCTTTGAGACCACAAGGGCGAGAGTGGTGAACCCCAGAATTGAAAAAAAAATACAAACCAGCACGAAGGGACCCTACGTATATCAGAGGACAGTTGCCATTGGACTCTCTGGTTGTTTCGAATGCTCGTAAAAGAGCGAACTCGCAGCCCACGGGTGATGCTCCTCCCCCTGACAAAGAATCTAAAGTGCTAGAAGCATCAGGGAAAAGGGTGGCAGCTCAAGCGGCCAATGTCTGGCGAATCTCCAATACACAGGCACTCTTAGCCAGATATGACAGGGCTCATTATGATACACTTGAGACCCTGTTATAACATTTGCCAGTGGAGTATAAGGAGGCAGCAGAGATGCCAATACAAGAAGGGAAACTTATATCCAACGCATCAATTAAGTGTGCGCTAGACGCAGCAGACACTGCAGCCAGGGCTATTAATACAAGCGTTATGTTGCGAAGACACGCCTGGCTGAGAATCTCCGGCTTCGAGCCTGAGATACAAACCACCATACTCAGTCAGCCAGTTAACCCTGATTACTTGTTTGGCCCAGAAGTGGACACCACCTTAGAAGAAATTAAAAAGGACACAGAGACTGCAAAGTCTATGGGGGCTCTACAGTCACAGCAGTTATGGGGTGGTTCTTTTCGTCGCTCCAACAATAGAGGAGCTTCCAGAAGCCAGGTGTCCCAGCAGACACAATACACTAAAGGAGGCACGCAAACCACCTACAACAAGAACATTAGGGGTGGCTATCGTGGAAACAGCACTAATGGCAGAGGTCGTGGAAACAACAGCTCCCGATCCTCCGCCAGTAACAAACAGTGACGTTATGTCACTGCCCCCCGACCATACAACACCGGTCGGGGGGAGACTACAACAGTTCCTGCCGGTCTGGAAATCCATCACTACAGACAGGTGGGTGAGGCAGCTTATCCAGTACGGTTATTGTCTGGAGCTAACATCCACTCCACCCAACATACCCCCAAGACACCGTCCTACGTCCGCAGAGCACATACAGTTATTGCAGCAGGAGGTAGTCAGCATGCTGCAAAAGGAGCCATAGAGCTCGTGCCTGTGGAACAAAGAGGTACAGGGGTGTACTCACTGTACTTCTTGATCCCAAAAAAGGACGGGTCCCTCAGACCCATACTGGACCTCAGGCCCCTAAACCCGTACATCCTGTCAGAACACTTTCACATGCTCACATTACAGCAAGTTCTACCGTTACTCAGTCAGGGAGATTTCCTCGCAACACTAGATCTGAAGGATGCATATTTCCATATACCGCTACACCCGTCACACAGAAAATATCTCAGATTTACCATTCAGGATCAGCATTATCAGTTCAAGGTTCTCCCTTTCGGAGTGACAACAGCACCCAGGGTGTTTATCAAGTGCCTAGCGACAGTAGCGGCACACCTACGAAGACAAAACGTTCATGTCTACCCTTATCTGGACGACTGGCTTATCCAAGAAAAGGCGGCCCAGCAATGTGCCACCCACATGTCCCACACCATTCACCTTCATCACGACCTAGGGTTTTCACTGAATTATCCAAAGTCCCACCTTCAGCCCGCCCACGTACGGCAGTACTTGCGCGCGACAATAGCTACTCTGGCAGCCAAAGCACAGCCAAATTCAATGAGGATCAACAGCATGCAAATGCTGATACGGAAATTCAAACCACAACACTCGCTTCCAGCACGAGTGTTCATGCAGTTGATAGGCATGATGGCCTCCTGCATCTTTATAGTCCCGCACGCGAGACTACATATGCGTCCGCTTCAGGAGTGCTTGGCACGTCAGTGGAATAAGGCTCACAGACAATTGAAAGACCTAGTGTTGGTGACCGGTCGCGCATACAACTCTCAAAACCTTTGCAGGGGCCAACCGTTCCAAGAGCCTGTGCCACAGATTATACTGACGACGGACGCATCTCTCCAGGGATGGGGAGCTCATGTACTCCACTACACAGTGCAGGGACTATGAACAGCACAGCAGAAGAAGATGCACATCAACCTTCTGGAACTGATGGCTATCTTGATGGCAATAAATGCATTCAAAGTACATTTGTGCAACAAGGTAGTGTTGATCCGGACGGACAACATGACGGCCATGTACTACATACAGAAGCAGGGAGGTACACACTCTCCACAGTTGTCTCATCTGGCTCAGAGCATGTGGAAGTGGGCCATTCAGAGAAACATCTTCCTCATGGCAAAACACCTCCCAGGCAAGGACAATCAGATGGCGGACCTGATCAGCAGGCACAGCCACCAGATGCACGAGTGGGAGATACATCCATCAGTACTCGGCCCGTACTTTCAGCAATGGGGTCATCCAGAGATAGACCTATTCGCCACAAGGGAAAACGCAAAATGCTAAAGCTTTGCCACCAGGTTCCCAAACCCACAGTCGCAGGGAAATGCGATATGGATGAACTGGTCAGGGATATTTGCGTACGCTTTTCCCCCAGCACCGCTAATACTGCTAGTGGCACGCAAACTGAAGCAGCACTCGATGACTCTCATCCTGGTTGCTCCGACGTGGACACGCCAACCATGGTACACCACGTTTCTAGAACTCTCCGTGGTACCGCATCAAAGGCTGCACCTCACGCCCAAACTTTTGACGCAGAGCCATGGCGACATTCAGCATCCAGATCCGCAACAGCTCAACCTGGCGATCTGGCTCCTGAGGTCTTAGAATTTGACTACCTCAACCTGCCTCCCGACTGTATGGATATCTTAAGGGAGGCAAGAAGGCCCACCACTAGAGCATGTTATGCGGCGAAATGGAAGCGGTTTGTCATTTATTGTGCCAACAACGACATTAGCTGGCCACGACGACGGACATATTTGAGAACCCCATCTACATCATGGCGTTAGTTTAAAACAAGGACTGCCAGCGCCTCCGGTCCTTGATCTAACTAAACTTAATACCCTATTTACATCACTGCGTCTATGCAGAATAGTGTTTCTAATTTTGAAGGTTTGTCAGCGCCGTGTGTTCCCCAATTACCTAATAAGAACTACCTACAATTAAAACAGTGGCCAAGAACGCTTTCTACCGAGTACAACAGCCGTTGTCCATCTTATTTAACCGCCAATCTGATTCGCCACAAACATCGTATTATTTTTAGTTGTGGCTACTAATCAAAAGTTTTTACTTTTCACCTATCTATTTCAACTCGCCTGCTAGTCTCCCAAGAAGCGCAAGAATAAGAATAAATAGCATGGAAACAAGGTATGGGAGTGCTTCCTTCAAGTTGAATAACTTACTTTGAATCCAAGCACGAAAACAGAGTGAGACCACATCCTAATTGTTGAATGTAATGTCCTATTGCAAATGACGGACTCCTGAAGAAGGCAAATGCCGAAACGCGCGTAGAGTCTCCATACACCGCTTTGCTTACTCCACTAGCCCTACTTAAGATCATTGTCATTTGTTTTGTTCAATTCCCCCCTTTTTTCTTTTTGTGGTTTAGTATGTTTTCAGATATCATTTGAAATATAAAATGTGTGTGATTGACTTTTTAATGAAATATATGTATTTATATATAAGAAACATTTAACAAAAATGAAGAAAATATCTGAAATAAAATTCAAAAAATCAATTTCACAAACAATATGAGTTTTTTACATGTCACAATACTTAATTAATTAATTGTATGGTTTCCTTGGGTTTTTTGGCTTATTAATTAAGCTCACTACTGTTTGCTTTACAAAATAGAGTTCATATTATTCCCTACAAGTAGTAAATGCATTAGTAGTAGGGGTCCCCCTTTTTTCAAAATTGTGTCATCCAGAGATAGACCTATTCGCCACAAGGGAAAACGCAAAATGCAAAAGCTTTGCCACCAGGTTCCCAAACCCACAGTCGCAGGGAAATGCGATATGGATGAACTGGTCAGGGATATTTGCATACGCTTTTCCGCCAGCACCGCTAATACTGCTAGTGGCACGCAAACTGAAGCAGCACTCGATGACTTTCATCCTGGTTGCTCCGACGTGGGCACGCCAACCATGGTACACCACGTTTCTAGAACTTTCTGTGGTACCGCATCAAAGTCTGCACCTCACGCCCAAACTTTTGACGCAGAGCCATGGCGACATTCAGCATCCAGATCCGCAACAGCTGGACCTGGCAATCTGGCTCCTGAGGTCTTAGAATTTGACTACCTCAACCTGCCTCCCGACTGTGGATATCTTAAGGGAGGCAAGAAGGCCCACCACTAGAGCATGTTATGCGGCGAAATGGAAGCGGTTTGTCATTTATTGTGCCAACAACTACATTAATCCACTAGATGCATCTACTCACAACATCATCTGTTATCTGTTACATCTATACAAATGCAATCTAGCCTATGCTTCCATTCGTATACATTTATCCGCAATAGCAGCTTATCTCCAAAACAGGCAGCATCTCTCACTTTTCGGAGTGCCTGCCATCAAAGCTTTTCTGGAGGGACTCAAGCGAGTTATTCCTCCTAGACACCCACCAGCACCTGTATGGAACCTGAATGTGGTCCTTACCAGACAGATGGGTGTAGGAGAGTAGGGTCTGCAATCCTATGATCACCCCAGATTTTTGCTTTTTGCTTCACTGGTTTACGACTTCTCTGGCTGTGGGCCTGCTAATCAGACCCACAGCCTTGCTGTTCTCTCACTAAATTGACACGTGTACCTTAGGTGCATTTACCAATTGGTACTGGGCCACCTTATCAGACCCTGTAACTCAGGGCATAGGTGTACCCAGGGCTGCAGCATGTATTATGCCACCCCTGGCTGGCCATCTAAATCTGACACAACTGGCTGCACGACAGCTGGGGCAAGGTGGTGTAATCACCCTTTGCTTTAGATATAGTATACCTATATCTAACCCTAAAATGGACACACAGATTCCTATCAGTGACTCCTATGGCAGGCCTTGACAATCCTGAAGGCAGAGTGCTTGGAATCGTGTGAGATGGTGCTCTGGCATGAGCTGAGCCCGTTTGCAGCTTGCGGAACCAAGTCCTAATAGCTGTTCCATGATCATGCATACCATATACTCTTAAGGGCATTATAATCCTCGCGGTTATATGCTATCTTTGGTATCGCTTTATCAAAACATGTCGAGTAAGGTGTCATACGAATTGGAATACTAACCCCTCGCCAATTCTGGCGACGGGGTTAGCATTCCACCCTTCTAGAGGGACACGACATGTATGTAACTGTGAACCCCGGTAAAAGTTAACTCAAGCCTCAGCATCACAAAATGGATGCTGCCACCACAGACACAAGTCTGACCCACTGCAGCTTTGAGTCCTTCCAGCGAGGGGAGCTTGGACAAAGGGTTTCATGTCAGGGGCGGTGCTAGCACCATCCCAGACAGGGTTTTGTGTATCCTGGGAAGGCAGGGCTTTAGAGGAAGGTGACTGCAAGTGGCACCCCGGTGCTCACTATGCATCTGCCGGCTAGAACCAGTTCCAGGGGCACACCAGCCCCTGAGCTGGGGAAAGCCCGGCATGGGAGAGGGGTGTAACCACCCCCCTTCCTGGTCCCACCCATGGGCAGGACCTAGTCGCGTGCCAGCCCCTTTTCCTAGTATAAAGATAGGAGCAGGCCCCCTTCCAAATTAGATCATCTTTGAATCCTGAAACTACTTTCTACGAAAGGAACTCTCGACTTCTTTTCAAGATTTCTCCCTTGTGACTAAGGAGTAGTCACCCTGCACCCGCAGGCACCATCCAAGAACACTGCGGTTTGCTGCACGTCCTTCCTCCGGAATTCGACTGACCAGCACGACGAGACCCGGCTTCCCTGGCACCTCTGACCTCTACCCACATCAACAGCTCAGCTGAGATCCATGGGTGCGATGAGACCTCGAGGGACCGGCCATCTTCAAGACTGCACGACTCTTGCCCAGCACGACCGCCGAGGGATCCTCGAGTGAGTGCTTTGGGGTCCGAGAAGCCCCAACCCTGAGCAGCTCCAGCACCGAAGTTCAGCCCTCCAGCATCCACCAGATCTGCGTGGGGCCCTTCTGCTTTTTGCTGCTCACCGCGTTGTTTGGCTACTAGCCCGCTGGCTTGTGGCCTTCCCGACGACGAACGACGACATCAACACTGCTGGTCTGGTTGCCCCAGACTGGTTCTTGCTCCCCTCCAAAAGAGGAGCACCCCGGGCCCTCCTGGTCCACTCCAGATGCCATTTTAAGTCCACCGCGTAGGCTTGCATTTGCCAAGACTTGTTGCCCCAATCCTGGGTCCAGCGACGTCGACAGCATCAACCATCGTGGGACAGCTCGCACCTCCATCCTGGTCGCCGACAACGCCTCCTGGTCTGTGAGACTGCAGAGCCCAGCGTCGCCCACTCACCTGGTCGAGGTGACTCCATCAGTGCCATCCTGGTGCCCATCTAATCACTGGCTAGTGATTCAGAACTTGGTCCCCTCTGCTTACAGGTGTCTTCCATCTTCGGTCCAGGCTTGGATCCATCCGAATCTCTTCACTGGTCGCCTGCCAGCAACTTCTTCTTTCAGGCTCCATAGACTGCAACAAGGATTCCCGACGTCTTTCCAGACCTATGCAGCCGCAGCCCCTGGGCTAGGTAACTTCCGCATTTCGGTGCCCCAGCATAGCCTCACTATCCAAGGGTCCAGATCCTTTTTCGTTTCAGCTCTACCTAGTCGGATTTGTCCGATATCACTAACTTTGTAAATTCTAGCATCCATAGACTTTGTCCCGCATCCCGCGTGAGAGTGCACACTCTGCACCCGAGTCCCCTAGGCCTCCTGCTAGTAATCTGAAGGTTCAGTAGTCCAGTCCTAGCGATTCCAAACCCTATGAGATTAGTACTTACCTGCTAGTAATTTCGCATTCCACTTTTAGAGTATATGGTTTTTCGTGCCCCTCGGTCATTTGTGTAAATTGTGCAACTTAAAGTATTTTCGTAAGAGTTTTGTTGTGTGCTTAGTACCCTGTCCTCATAAAGAGTACAAGGCTGTTGTGATCTAAATAAATACACTGTTTATTTTCATAACACTTGTGTGGTGTCCTTTCACTTGGTGTTCAAGGGGTATATGTGATGGTATAACAGCTGGCTTAACGCGCCCTCTAGAGTTTAGCCTAAAGACTGCTCTTGTCCATGCTACTAGGATAGCTGGTCTACGGTTGACTTACAACCAATCATCAATAAGGGTTGTTTGGACTGATACAAAGTGCTCACTAGAATAGTGAACATTATATATCAGGCCAACTTCTCACAATGGGACCACCTTTTGAGCCTCTACACTCCTGCGAGATACAATTCTTGATGTGGAAAGTGAATTTCCTAATAGCAATCACATCGCTACGACTAGTTAGTGAACTTCAAGCACTAACTATCCAAGAGCCATTCATACAGATTCATTCCAACATAGTGGTGCTACGCACTAACCCTAAGTTTCTGCCTAAAGTAATTTCACAGTTCTGTAGTAGGGGATCTCTGTGTATAGTCATAATCTAGTGAATAGTCCCGCCCATGTGCGTGGACCCCGGCAATCAAAAATAATCTCTTAAGTTGTCAAATCATGCAGAAACTGCAAAGACACTTAAGCGAGAATTTAAAGACAAATAATGCAGCCTATATCTACAGGCTACACTTTCCAGTACTTCAACTAGAAATTCCACCAAACAACACCACACGCAACACAGCCTGCCCAGTTTCTACCATAGAGAAACTTGCCTTCACCAGTAAAGGACTCTGGAATGATAGAGAGGAAGGCATGGACAGACAAGCCCCATATGCTGCCATTATGTGGCTTAAATAGGATACTGTGCCTTTAAAAGAACTTTCCAGAACTTTCTCCCAGTATCCCAGAATGCATAGCAGGTCCCTCTTACTTTCAGTTCTTTTTTCCGGCTCCTGCTAACAGGACCCTGGCATTGAGCTCTACCTTGTTTCAAGGGTTTATTGGACTTTTTGTCACTTTTTTAGATAAAAGTGTTTGAGTATATATTTCTTGGTGCTTCTCTTCTCTCCTGTGCGTTTGTTCAGACTTTTTAGGGGTCTAAAATGCCTGGTCTTTTCGACAAATGCCCAGCATGTGGAAGGAAGAAAGCCAAGAGTGATCCACACGACATCTGCATCGTCTGTCTCCCTGACACACATGTACCTGAAGACTGTGACATCTGCCAGCAACTTTCAGCAAGGACCCTGAGGGACAGGTGAAGATTAGGCTTCAAGGCCTTGAAGAGAGACGGCTGCAGGTGGGTCTGGGCGGGCTGGGAAGGTTCCCTCTGCCTCTGCTGAGGCCTCCGGGGGGCTCCCCAGAGGCAGGAAGACCAGCAAACGGTCCCGGTCTCCGTCGGCGTCGATTGCATAGACGACGACGTCGAGAGGGATGACGACGGTGTTCCCCATATCGCCGGGGCTCCGGGTCGAGACGGCGTGAAGATTCGACGTCGAAGGGCCTGGATAGGCCGCCGTCGAGACCACCGTTGACTGCATCTTCTTCGCCGGCGTCGACCTATCGACGTCGAACAAGGAGCGACAGGCATCGGCGCTCGCCGTCGAGGCGACACCGCCGGTCGCCGTCGAGACGACGGTCGGCGTCGAGGGGATCCTCGACGTCGAGAACCTAGAGAAGGAGGAGTAGACTCTCGTCGTCGAGAATGGAAAGGTCGACGTCGCGTAGGCGGCGTTCGGCGTCGAGAAAGAAGAGGTCGACGTCGCGGAGGCGGCGTTCGACGCCAGAGTCGCGGAGGCGACGTTCAACACCAGAAAAGCGACGATCAGCGTCGAGAAGGAAGAGATCGGCGTCTAGGAGTCGCTCCAACTCTCCTAAAGGGCGCAAGAGGAGTTCTGGCGCCAGAAGTCAGGCTGGATCTAGTGGAGGACGCAAGAGAAAGCGATCGCCTGCTGAAGGGGCTGGGTCACAGTCCCCTTCGCCGAAGAAGTCACCGGGCTCGGTGTGCTCGGTGGTGTATACACCAACTAGGCCTAAGTCGCCCCCTCCTCCTGTACCTAAGGAGGACCCTCCCACCAACCCTTCACTTCTGCCAGGATGACCACTTCCACCGCATGGGCCTGCCCCTCGGTCGGTGATACCCCCGGTCCCTCCGCCGAGGTCGACGTCACTGCCTCCTCTGCCGACACCTCCTAAGGGGATCCCTAGACCTAGGCCCCAGGAGGAACCGAGGAAGATGCCCCCACGGAAACCTACGGAGCGTCCACGGGACGGGAGATCTCGCTCTAGGAGGAAGGAGCGACACGCCAAAGGTCGTCCACGCGGTCGAGACACCGCCATGGGAGGCACAGATCTCGCTCTCGCACAAGGTCCTTCAGGACTACTCTCCGACCTTGTCGGGATCACCGGACACGAGGGTGTCGCCGATTGATGACCTGGTGGCGTTCCATGATGTCCTTTTGAGAGGCGATGCCAAATTGGGCATATCTTTGATGGTGCCCACGCCTAAGACATCAGTCATTTTCGAGACACTGCACCAGAAACACCTGTCTCGTCCACTGCTACCTCTGGTGCCGGGCCTGGAGGAACCGGTCATGGACCTTTTCCTCACCCCTGCGGTGACTAAGGCGGCCCCATCGAGATTGCTGAAAAAATACCAGGCTCCCGATTCGGACCCGGCCTCCGGATTCTGTGATTGTGACGGCGGCCCGCAAACAACATGCCACCACCCTGTCATCCGCGGTTCGCCCGGATAAAGAGTCTAGATGGATGGATTCAGCTGGAAGGAAAGTATGTGGAACATCGGGGACCTCTATGAAGGCTGCGAGTGCCACGTCTTTGTTGGGACGCTACGACTGCGCCCTCTGGGACTCCCTCCAGCAGTTTGCGGAACACTTGCCTCGCGATAAGCGGGAAGACTTCCAGGAAGTGCTAAACGAAGGTATGCTGGTAGCGAATCAGATTATCAGCGCTCCAGCAGACTCATCCCTATTAGCGGCACATGGTTTTTGCCATGGGGTTAACCAGCGACGTCACGCCTGGCTCCGCCTTACGTCACTAAAACCGGCCGCACAGCACAGGGTAGCCAACCTTCCATTCTCTTGCGAGACCCTTTTTGGGAAACATGCGGATGACGAAATGGCCCGCATGAAGGCGGAGGCCGAAACGCTCACGGCTGTGGGCCTAGAGAAGCCCAAAGAAGCGAAGAAATCGTACCGCCCATTCCAACGGCGGTTTGGTGGGCAGGGCAGAGGATGTGGCCAAACCCAGGGACAGTCGCAGCAACATCAACAGTTCCGTAAGCCGTTCCAGAAACGCCCGAAGGGCAGAGGGGGCCAACAGTCGGCTCGAGCGACCAAAGGCCCGGCCGGGTCTAGGCCCTGAGCACTTACTTCCCCCGGATCTGTTACCCACTCCGGTAGGGGGAAGCATTCAATTTTTTCTGGCAGAGTGGAGAAAAATTACTCAGGACAAGTGGGTGCTGAATATTGTTTGCAATGGATACAGTCTTCGGTTCACCAGCCTGCCTCCAGCAATTCCACAGGTCAGCTCGCAGTTTCAGCTGCGCGAGCTTCTGGCGGAGGCAGATATCCTGTTAAGGAAAAGGGCGATAGAAGACGTACCTGTAGGAGAGTAGGGTCTGCAATCCTATGGTCACCCTCGATTTTTGCTTTTCGCTTCACTGGTTTACGACTTTCCCTGGCTGTGGGCCTGCTAATCAGACCCACAGCCTAGCTGTTCTCTCTCTAAATTGACAACCATGTACCTTAAGTGCATTTACCAATTGGTACTGGGCCACCTTATCAGTCCCTGTACAGCATACCTTAGGTTTCCAGGGCATAGGTGTACCCAGGGCCTACCAGGGGCTGAAACATGTATTATGCCACCCCTGGCTGGCCATCTAAACAGACACAACTGGCTGCACGACTGCTGGGGCAAGGTGGTGTAATCACCCTTTGCTTTAGATATAGTAACCCTATATCTAACCCTAAAATGGACACATATATTCCTATCAGTCACTCCTATAGCAGGCCTTATCAATCCTGAAGGCAGAGTGCTTGGAATTATGTGAGATGGTGCTCTAGCATGAGCTGAGCCCGTTTGCAGCTTTCGGAACCAAGTCCTAATAGCTGTTCCATGATAACGCTATACCATATACTCTTAAGTGCATTATAATCCTCGCGGTCAAATGCTAACTTTGGTATAGCATTATCAAAACATGTCGAGTAAGGTGTCATACGAATTGGAATACTACCCCCTCGCCAATTCTGGCGACGGGGGTAGCATTCCACCCTTCTAGAGGGACACGACATGTATGTAACTGTGAACCCCGGTTAAAGTTAACTCGAGCCTCAGCATCACAAAATGGATGCTGGCACCACAGACACAAGTCTGACCTCCTGCTGCTGGGACTCCTTCCAGCGAGGGAGGCTCGGACAAAGGGTTTCCTGCCTTGGGAGGTGCTAGCACCACCCCAGACAGGATTTTGTGTATTAGGTAGGGCAGGGCTGAAAGGAATGAGACATGCCTGGGGCACACAAGGTGTCCTGTGCATACACCGGTCAGAACCAGTTCCTGGGGCACTCTAGCCCCAGAGCTGGCGCAAGACCGGACAAAGGAAAGGGGGTGTAACCACCTCCCTTCCTGGTCCCACCCAGAGGAAGGACCTAGTCGTAGTGCAGCCCCCTTTAGCTGAATAAAGGTAGGAGCTGGTCCCATTCCCCTTTAGATTAATCTTAACAACTTCCACGAAGAACTCTCGACCTTCGACCTCCTGAACATCAGAAGACTGAAGAATCTCCCCTTTGGTCAGGGAGTGACCATCCTGCTTCGCAGGCACCATCAAGCTCCTGTGCGGTGTGCTGCTAGTCCTTCCTTCCCGGAATCCGACGACTCAGCTCAACAAGACCCGGACCTCCAGACTCCTCTGACCTCTACCCACATCTACAGCACAGCTGGGACCCGTGGGTGCGACGAGCAACGTGGAGACGGCCATCTTGAGAAACCTGCACAGCGCTTCCAGCACGACCGCCGAGGGATCCTCGAGTGAGTGCACTGGGGTCTGAGAAGCCCCACACCGACGCAGCTCCTGCACCAAAGGCCAGCCCCCCAGCATCCACGAGATCTGCGTGGGGCCCTTTTGCCTGGTTGCTGCATCTCCTGTTGTCTGGTCACTTGCCGGCTGGCCAGTGACCTCCGAGACGACGATCCGGCGATTTCACCACTGCTGGTCTGGTCCCCCAGACTGGCCCTTGCTTCCTTGTAAAAGAGGAGCACCCTGGGCCCTCCTGATCCGCACCAGACGCCATCTTTGTTCCACCGCGTGGCTTGCATTAGCAAGGCCTGTTGACTAGATCGACGATCCAACACCGCCAACAGCAGCAGACTACGTGGGACAGCTCGTGCCTCCAGCCTGGTCGTGAAGAGCAGCTCCTGGTCCGCGCAGCTACAGAGAGAAGCGACCCTTCCTCCACCTGAACGCGGCGACAGCATCTGGTTCCCTCCTGGTTCCAGCACCGTCACTGGCTAGTGACCGAGACTCTATCCCCTTCCCTTTCAGGACTCCTTCTCCCTAGTTCCATCCTTGGAACCACCGGACTCCTCCATCTGGCTGCCTGCCAGCAACTTCTTGTTTCAGGCATCACCGGGATCAACGCAGCAAACCCGACACCACTTCAGCCCTATGTACCCGCAGCCTGTGGGTTAGGTAACTAAAGCTTCTAGGTGCTGAAGTTAGTGTTCACTATCCTTGTGTTCAGGTCCACTGTTGTTTTCCCTCCATCCAGCCGGGTTCGTCCGGAATCCGTAACTTTGTAAACTGTAACTTCCATAGACGTTGGTACGCATATCGCGTGAGAGTTTCCCCTCTGCACGTGAGTCCCGTGGGCCTCCTGCTCCTTACTTACCTAATTTGTAGCGTAGTCCCAGCGATCCTCCAGCCTCTGGATCCTCTTACAGTACTTTCCTTTCTCGCATTCCATTGTATTGAGTATATGGTTGGTCGTGCCCCTAAGGCACTCGTGTAAATATTGTGCGGACTCGTATTTCTTTTATAGTATTGTCATGTGCTTAGCCCTCTGACCTCATAAAGAGTTCAGAGGTGTATGTTAGTTAATAAATATCTGTTTATTTTCATAACAACTTGTGTGGTGTCCTTTCATGTGGTATTCAAGGGGTTATATGTGGTAAAACAGCTGGCTTCACATGCCAAAAGAGTTTAGCCTAAGACTGCTTTGTCCATGCTACCATTAGGATAGCTGGTCTATAAGGTTGACTTACAACCAATCACCATAAGAGTTGTTTGGACTGATACAAGGTGATCACTAGAACTAGTGAACATCATATATCAGGCCAACTTCTCACAGTACCTCTGTCTCAGAGAGGAAGAGGTCTGTACTCCCGGTTCTTCCTGGTTTGCAAGAAGGACAAGAACGAGTTCAGGCCCATTCTGGACTTGCGACAGGCAAACAGATGGATTTGCAGGGAAAAGTTTTGCATGCTGTCGTTGCATCAGATTTATCCTCAGTTGCAACAGGGAGACTGGCTATGTGCTATAGACCTACAGGATGCGTACTTCCATGTGCCCATTGCACACAAACACAGGAAGTTCCTGCGGTTCCAAGTCGGCGCCAATCATTATCAATACACAGTACTCTCATTCCGACTAAAGTCTGCGCCGAGAACATTCTCAAAGTGCATGGCGGTGGTAGCAGCACACCTACGGAAGAACAAGGTGTTTGTCTACCCGTACCTGGACGATTGGTTGATCAAGGCATCCTCCTTCCCGGAAGCGCGAGCACACTTCCAGGAGACGTGCATTCTCTTGAACAAGCTGGGGTTGCACATCAACATGTCCAAGTCTGTCCCGACTCCGGTCCAATGCATACAGTACTTGGGAGCCTCCATCAATACGCTGTCAGCAAGCGTGTCTCCTTCGGAAGAACGACGATTATCACTCCTTCGGAAGGATCAGGCTCTTATGACCACTCCATCTACAACAGTGAGGACGGTGTCTTCTCTACTGTGATCGATGGCCTCTTGTATCTTCCTGACGCCACACGCACGGCTGCACATGAGACCGCTGCAGGAGTGCTTGGAAGACCAGTGGGATCAGAGGAAAGGATCTTGGGACGACAATATACAACTGTCTCTGCATGCTCTTCAGTCTCTGAAGTGGTGGTG
Organism: Lissotriton vulgaris; assembly: GCF_964263255.1. Lineage (NCBI taxonomy): Eukaryota > Metazoa > Chordata > Amphibia > Caudata > Salamandridae > Lissotriton > Lissotriton vulgaris. Next base: position 1,835,930,756 of record NC_141694.1, read on the forward strand.
TTCAGCGGAGAATCTCCTCAGAGGGGTTCCCTTCCACAAGGACATTCCCACGCAGACTGTTGTGACGGATGCTTCTCTCCAGGGGTGGGGAGCGCACTCCGGAAACCTACAGATTCACGGAACGTGGTCCCCGATGGAGGCCACGTATCACATCAATTTCCTGGAACTCAGAGCTGTTCACTTGGCACTGAAGGCCTTTCTTCCGTCCTTTCAGACCAACTCTCTGCTTGTACAGATGGACAATACCACCACGATGTATTACCTCAACAAGCAGGGGGGCTCGAGATCACGCACTCTGTTGCAGGAGGCGCAGACTATCTGGCACTGGCTTCTGGGCAGAGGACTGACGATAACGGCTACCCATCTGCCAGGTGTGCAGAATGTTCAGGCGGACGCACTGAGCAGACTGATTCAGGAAAACCACGAATGGGTCATAAACGACGAAGTACTAGGAGAAGTCTTCGCAAGCTGGAGAACTCCAGACGTAGGTCTGTTCGCCACCGCCGAAAACAGCAAATGCCGAGACTTCGCCTCCAGGTACTACCAGCAGGGGACGCTGGGGAATGCGTTATGGATCAACTGGTCGAACAGCTTTCTGTACGCTTTTCCACCCATTCCCCTGATTCCGGCGGTGCTCATCAAGCTGGCCCGGTCCAGGGCTCGGATGATACTCATTGCCCCGGAATGGCCCAGACAGTGGTGGTTCACGGACCTGCTTCACCGGTCTCTCCTTCCTCACATTCGGCTGCCGTGCAGGCCGGACCTTCTCACGAAGTTCGGGGGACAGATGTTACACCCCAACCTCTCGTCTTTGAGTTTGGCGGCATGGCTCCTGAGATAGTGCAATATGGCCATCTGAATCTGCCCGAAGATTGCATGGACATACTGAAGGAGTCTAAGAGACCTTCCACTCGGACTTCCTATGCTTACAAGTGGAAGAGGTTCTGTATCTGGTGCCAGTCTAAGAACCATGACCCGACGACGTGCAAGGAAGATGTCATCCTTCCTTACCTTCTACATTTGGCGCAGTCTGGACTTAATGTTCTTTCCATTAAGGTTCATCTCGCTGCATTGACTGCCTACAGGAAATGCCCTTCACAGACTTCCTTCTTCCAGATCCCTGTGATCAAAGATTTTCTGGAAGGCTTGAAGAAAGTATTCCCTCCTGTCAGGCTTCCTTCGGCTTCATGGGAACTGAATGTGGTGCTGTCCAGGTTGATGAAGGAGCCTTTTGAACCTATTCATAAGGCTTCGTTGCAGCACCTGTCCTGGAAGGCGGCGTTCCTCGTGGCCATTACATCGGCCCACAGGGTGAGTGAAATTCAGGCGTTGTGTTGTCAAGAACCTTATACTGTATTTCATGCTGCTAAGGTTGTTATGCGAACTCACCCTAAATTTCTTCCCAAGGTTATTTCTGATTTTCATGTCAACCAGACCATAACTTTGCCTACGTTTTTTCAGAATCCTTCATCTCCAGCGGAAAGGTCTCTCCATTCCCTGGATGTTAGGAGGGTGTTGAAATTGTATCTGGATAAAACCAAAGATATTCGTAGGTCTGACCAGTTGTTTATCAATTAGGGATCAGTCAGGACGGGTCTTGCTACCTCTAAGCAGTCCATTTCTAGGTGGATTGTGTCCTGCATACATTTGTGTTACCAAAAAGCTAATAAGACCTTAGGAGGTAAGCCTAAGGCTCATTCCACCAGGGGCAAGGCTGCCACGACAGCCTTGCTCCGTAACGTGCCGATTGCTGAAATCTGCAAAGCAGCCACTTGAAAGTCGGTTCATTCCTTTGCTAAGCATTACTGTCTGGACACTGATGCCAGGGCAGATGCTCAGGTTGGACAGGCTTCGCTGCGGAATTTGTTCGCACAATAGTGGTGTTAGTCCAGGTTGACACATCCGATGATGACCAAGGGACAATGACAATTACGATCCCGGACAGGGAATGGGATGAGTACATCATTCAAGACCCCGCTTCTCCCGTTCCAGAACCAGCAGATTCTCCTCCAGCTGATATTGGGGGTTTTCCATCTGTGCAGTTGGAATGTTTTTTGTAAGTCTTTAAAGAATCATATAGGAAGTCTGTTCGCTCTGTCCCTATCGTGGGCCATGTCTAGAATGAGGGGCTGAAAGTTATGAAGTCGCCGCCCACAGTCATACCTGTGCTTCCTCATCTGGAAAAGAAGTACAAAGCTCCGGATGATAGCCCCACTTGTCTGGTCAGCCATCTGAAACCGGATTCAGTGATTTCACAAGCCGCCCAGAGAAAATCTAAATATCCGGCGGCACCTCTTAACACGCCACCTGATAAAGAGGGAAGGTGGTTGGATAATGCTGGGAAGACATGTCCAGCCTCCTGTTCAGAGCGGCCAATGCCTTGGCTATTCTTGGAAGGTATGATCGCCAGATGTGGTGTGATCTGTCTTCGTTTCTAGACCAGCTGCCGGAAGAAGCCAAAGCTGAAGCCAAAAAGGTCCTACAGGAGGGAGGAAGAACATCTTCCAAAATAATTGACTGCACAATGGATATTGCCATTGCAGCTTTCTGCTCTCTAGCAGGGGCACCAGTCCTTCGACGCCAATGCTGGCTTCGTGCCAATTGGTTCCGGCCAGAAGTCCAGAACAGGATCCTGGATCTTCCCTTTGACGGTGAGGCGCTCTTTGGGAAGCACATTACTGATGCCCTGCAAGATATAAAGAAAGACCAGGAAACTGCAAAGTCCCTTGGGACTCTACAATACCGCAAGGTACCTTTCCGTGGAGCGAGAGGTAGAGGTTTATCCTCATTCAGAGGCGGATATCAGCAGCAGCGCTATTCCTCTTACTCGCAGCCTTCTCAATCATACCGGCTGCAATATTCTCAATGACAAGGCCTGTCGTCTTCTTTCTCTCGATCTTCATCTAGAAGGCGGCAAGTGTGCCAGGGGTGGGAATCCTCTAAGCGCCAGTAGCACCTTCCTGGCTCTTCCTACTGTTCCTTTGTCCCCTGTAACACCAGGGGGGGCAGGATATCTCAATACTCAGATCGGTTGGTTCTCAATATTGTTTTGTCAGGCTAACTGGAATTTCAACGTCACCCACCATTCAAAGCCCCTAGCGCCACCGAATCCAAACATCTACACCTTCTACGTCTAGAAGCCCACCAACTACTTCTCAAGGGGGCGATAGAACCGGTCCTTCTATCCAATGGGGAAAAGGATTATATTCCGGTTCTTTCTTGTTCAAAACACCTTCGAAAAATGGCGCCCAATTTTAGACCTGAGGGAGCTAAACACCTATCTCTTAAAATTCTCTTTTCGGATGGTCTCCTTAGAGGACATTTGACAGCTCCTCAATCCAGGAGATTACATGTGGCCACCCAGGATCCAGAGGACACATACTTCCATGTCCCCATCCACCCGGCCGACAGGAAGTTTTTACGCTTTACAGTAGCCAAGAGCCCCTTTCAATTCAATTCAATTCAATTCAATCTTTATTTCGTTGCATTGCAACATAAAAGATAACAATAAAATATACAGTTCATAATAAAATATACAACAATATAACATTCATTATAAGGGCACCCTAGTACTGCATTACTTCTACATTTCATCAATTTTAACACGTTAGCTAGTATTTCATCATAAAGCACATGATTTATAATTCAGTTTGACACAGTATCAAATAAATATTAAAATGTTTTTAAAAGAGTAGAAAAGTTAAAAAAAACATTAAACATTAGATTGAGTTTACAACCAGGATTAAAATGCAATGCATTGGCTTTGTTCATGGTTCCGGGGAGTCTGAATAACAACTTTCTTAGTTTAAAAAGAAAGAGATAATTTCCTTCTAACAAAATAAGTGGACAATAGAAATTTGCTAATGCCGAACACGATTACTTGACTGGTGTCCATACTTAGGATTCTGCCAGCTTCCCTATGGGAGGTAGAGCCAATGTTACGGCACAAGGGGGACTATCCACTTTTTCCTGGCTTTGTCATAACTAGGACAAAAAAACAATATGTGGAAAATGTCCTCCCTTTCCAAACATCTTCACCTTCTACGTCTAGAAGCCCACCAACTACTTCTCAAGGGGGCGATAGAACCGGTCCTTCTATCCAATGGGGAAAAGGATTATATTCCGGTTCTTTCTTGTTCAAAAGACCTTCGAAAAATGGCGCCCAATTTTAGACCTGAGGGAGCTAAACACCTATCTCTTAAAATTCTCTTTTCGGATGGTCTCCTTAGAGGACATTTGACTGCTCCTCAATCCAGGAGATTACATGTGGCCACCCAGGATCCAGAGGACACATACTTCCATGTCCCCATCCACCCGGCCGACAGGAAGTTTTTACGCTTTACAGTAGCCAAGAGCCCCTTTCAATTCAAGGTCCTGCGTTTCGGACTCCGATCCACTCCGTGGATTTTCACAAAGGTCCTAGCTCCGATTGCAGTGTTTCTCAGGAAACAGAAGCTCAAGGACTTTCCTTACCTGGACGACTGGCTGGTGAAGCTCCGTCTCATCACGCAGCAGGAGAGGCTGTTGGAACATGCACTCAGCTCTTCCGTCACCTGGGGCTTCAGATCAACACTGAAAAGTCAGTCCTGTGCCCGTCCAAGTTGGCCAAGTTCCTGGGAGCCATTCTGGACACATCTTGCTGCAAAGCGTTCCTTTCAAAAGAAAGGCAGACAAAACTTATGACCTCTGCTCGTCGGTTGCAAAGAGGAAATATCACTCTCGGTGGAGCATCTCCCAGGTGCCCTCAACAAGAGAGCGGACACGCTCAGCCTCCTCAGTCAGTGAGCCACGAGTGGGAATTAGACCAAGACACTCTGGAAAAGATTTTCAGTCTCTGGGGCACTCCACCCATAGATCTCTTTGCCACTTCAGAGAACAAGAAATGCCGACTCTATGCAAGCAGGGAGCACCATCCGGGGTCATTGGAGAATGCGCTTTCAATGGCCTGGTCAGGCACCTTTGTTTACGCTTTTCCTCCGATCCCACTAATTCCCAGACTTCTCAGGAAGCTCAAGGCGGAACCCTGCAGGATGATTCTGGTGGCTCCGGCGTGGCCTCGGCAATTTTTGGTTTACGGAGCTTCTCCTGCTCTCCCTGGATCATCTAGTTCATCTGCGCCCAATTCCTTCTCTGCTGACTATGTCCCAGGGCCAAGTGGTACATACAGACCTGATCTCTCTTAAATTATCAGCGTGACTCCTGAGCACCGAGAATTTCAGAATCTAAATATCTCGGCAGAGTGTAGAGAGGTGCTGGCTCAAGCCCGAGCATAGAGTACAAATAAGACAGATCGCTTGAAATGGAACCGTTTCTGCCTGTGGTACCGACAAGAGAACATTCATCCTTACTCTTCTGCTCCTCATCAGTTTGTGCCATACATTCTGGCATTGGCTAAATCAGGTCTCGCTCATTCCTCTAGCAGGGTGCACCTTGCAGCCATTTTTAAATTCAGACGGACTTCTTCTGGACCTTCCCTCTGGTCAGCAAGAATTGTAAAGTAATTTCTTAAAGGTCTTTTTAGAGTTTTTCCACCAGTTAGGACTACACCGCCTCTGTGGCAGCTTAACTTAGTCCTTACTCAACTCATGATGCTGCCTTTTGAACCAATTCATAGGGCGGACCTTAAATTCCTCTCATGGAAAGTAGCCCTCCTTCTCGCCTTAACATCGGCCAGGGGGGTAGGTGAACAGCACACTCTCACTATTAAAGAACCGTTCTTACAGTTTAAAAAGAGACTTTGATTCTGAGAACGAATCCCAAATTTATACCGAAGGTGCCTTCAGACTTTCATTTGAATGAACCAGTGACTCTCAAATCCTTTTTTTCCTCGACCAACTACTCCAGCGGAGAGGGCTCTACACTTGCTGGATGTTCAGAGGTGTCTGAAATTGTATCTTCAACATACCAAAGACTTCAGAAGATCGACACAGCTCTTTGTTGCTTTCAATGCCCCTCACAAGGGTTTCCCTCTTTCGAAGCAGGGTGTATTGCTCGATGGATTGCCAGTGCGATCTAATACTGTCACCAAGCGGCTGGTAAGTCCCTATAGGGGTGGATACGGGTGCACTCTACGAGAGTTCAGTTGCTCTATTCGCCGGAGTGCCGATCAGGGACATTTGCAGAGCAGCGACATGGAGCTGTGCCCATACCTTCACAAGGCATTACTGCTCCTCCACACGTAGTGTCGCTGCAGTGGGACAGGCAGTCCTGAGGAACCTCTTTCCATAAGTGGTGAGCTTTCCCTTCTAACCCTCCTTCCTTTTATTGGTTATTCGCACATTTTATAACTCTTGATGTTCACTGACTACTTTTTAGATAATTTGTATCTCTAATGACTGTGATGCATCTTGCAAAATTTTAACAATGTATTATTACACAAAATGTGCGTTCTGACTGCTAGCTATTCTGATACAAGCAATGCGAATCTATGAAAGTTCCAATATTGGAGTAAGAAAGCAAGTTACTTACCTGTAACTTTGGTTCTCCAGTATTGGTCATAGATTCCCATGTGCCCACCCTCCTCCCCTGGGAAAGCTCAGCCTTCAGCATCTTCTGTTATACTGTTACACAACAGCTACGAAAATCTGAGGCTCTCTCAGGAAGGTTCTATAGGGTGAAGCTGTTCTAATTGGCTGTTCATTTTATTTGGTCTCTTTTACAAAAAGAGGTGGATATGCTACAAAATGAGATGAGGCTTAGGCCTTATTCTTTTTTGGTACCTATTTTTATGGTATTTTTTATTTACCAGGGACTCCCATCTCGACAAGTGGGAATGAAACAAGCAATGGGAATCTATGAAAGTTACCAATACTGGAGAAGCAAAGTTACAGGTAAGTAACCTGTTTTCTTCTTTGTGTTCTGTAAACAAGAATAAAGGATACTAAGGATACCCAGCCTACAAGGGATCGGCAACCGAAAGATACTGACTCAACACATCCACAATTAAGGAATGCTGCATACTCCTCATTTATGTCTAATTAAAAGGACTTCTTGAGGTTGAGGAAGGAAAGTGCACCATGTTGATGTCATGCACAATGTGATCTACTTTAGGTTTGTAATGTTGGCCTGTCTTCAGATCACGTCCAAGAAAGTTGTTCAGCTTGCTAGCATTTCATGTGTAAATATACTGCTCATAACCATTGTGAACGTAGTTGGGCTTACCGATTTGGCGGCTTAAGATATGACGACTTTCAGAGGGCCATGGGACAAGCAGAAATTACTGGGCCCAACCCCAACTATGGAGGTTGTAGCCTTTTACTCCTGAAGTCGCGGGGGCCGCCCTTCTATTGGTCCTTGGTAACTGCACCAAGTGCTACTCCTTAAGCACCTGACTCTGGGGTAGAACAGTGTAAGGCTTCTCAGGGGAGGTAGATGCATGCTGTACGCAGACTCTCAACTTAAAATATGCTGAGTAACCCCAATAAATTGATGTCTAGCCAGATACTTGCTTTTATGAAAAAGTAGTATTTATATACAAGCTCAAAGTCAAATAGGGCACACAACAAATAATAGTCGTACTAAGGCCAGCACTCTAGAGTTATCCTGGTATATCCCTGAGTTACACTCTCTTATCTAAGGACGTGGATATTCCCCGTTATTGTCATGTTAGGCCCGATAGAAAGTACAAGTCTTAAAAGCTCCACAATGGCTTCTTAAAATGCCAATGTTTCAACTCAGTAGCATTTTCAATCAGAACAAGTTCCCACAGAAGCTCGATGGCCCTGCAAACAGTCTTATCCAGTCTCGCTTGGAACTGAGATTCAAGAGGCCTGGGTGCACATCAGCGGCCCTATGTTGAGCAGGAATCTGGATGCTGCAGCAAGGTGGTAGGCCTCCATGGCGCTTACCCAATCATGCAGTAAGTCTTCTTGAGTCCAGCAGCCAGTCTTTGGTGCTCCTTGGTTCAGGTAAACAAATTGATGCTGTTCTACTACGAGTCACAGCATGCTACGCTGCTCCAAGGTAATGGTCCTCCTCTTCATCACAGCCCCTCGAGGCAACGTGGATTGTGAACAGCACACTCCGGGCGCTGGCTCCCTTCGTTATCACAGCTCAGTACCGAGGCAATGGGGGTCTCCACCTGTCATGGTTCATATATGCAAAGGAGAGAGGACCACATTTTTGGGAGATGGAACAGATTTTTCACTGGGAGGGTTACTAGATTACTTTCTTAGAGCTGCTGGCAAAAATGTCTGTGCCTCTTCCTAGACTTTTAGAAGTCACAAGCCATCAATTACATCCTAGCCTGGTGCAAGGGCCAGAAGACATCCTGCAGTGTTTGTTGGTTTAACCTTCTGTGCCTCACTGGGCAGCACATCCTTGTGCTTTGCTGGTGCAACCTCATAAGAATATAGAGAATTGCCAGTGAAGTAGCATATTGTCTATGTAATTGATGGAGACAAACAGAGCAGGGCAGCCAAAAAAGGAAAACGGGTTGGATGACATGACTTTAGACCATTCAGGCCCACTATTCTTTTTTTACCATCAACAAAATATATAGATAACTAGAGAGCACTCTGTTGGCAGTCTGATAGGTGAGGCTTACATACTCAACTATTTAGCTGAAGAAGTAGAGTATTAGGTGGACCATTGGAGGCAATAGTGATGGTGCTGAATAAAAGCCTTTTAGTTGGAGAGTAATGTTCTGTGGCATCTCAGGTAGCAAATGAATATTTGTGAGTCTGTTGGGGTTTGGGTAAGTTGGAAAAAAAGTGCAGTGATTTAATGAGCAGCATAAAATGAGATACAAGACAAACCAGTGATCTTCAAATTCTTTGTTTTTTCTATATTATATTTAAGGAAACACATGCTTTAAACAGAAAATACAAACATAAATTAACTTTTCCACATATGTAAGAGTAATAGAATTTTTGACAAAGGAAAAAGTAAATTAAACGATTACAAGATTACAAAATTTAAGTGGGATGCTAATAAACTCCTTAAGCAGAGCGTGACGTTTAGGCCAGGGTATGCTTTTACTCCATGCACCTACTCATACAGCCTCATTTTACCATTGATAGGTTTAAAAAGTCTAAAATGAAATGCCCAGTTACATAAGTGCTGTGTAAATGATTAACCTGCCTGCTAGTCTCCTGTACGTCGTGTCTCTTTAATTTATATACTTTGGCCTGTTTTAGGTCTACTGGTGCTAAAGGACCTCGGGTTCCAAGTAGATCGTTATGTTGCCTCTGAAGTATGTGAAGACTCAATCACGGTAGGAATGGTGCGACACCAGGGCAAGATCATGTACGTCGGAGATGTCAGAAATGTCACACGTAAGCATGTACGTCACAGCTGAAAATGGCTTAATGTCTCACTTAAACCTTGGTGTACTGTACCATGCACATTACTTAAACAAGATTATTGCATTTACTCAATAAACGATATTGAATATAAATCCATAATTGCTTTCTCGTGAGGTGGTTAAAGCACTGGGATTATAGTCCATGCTTGTGTTGAAGTCCAGATCTCATCTGGCCCTCTGTGCTTCGAGCTTATATTGTATCCTTTACATTTCCTCTACTTAGGTTTGCAGCAAGTGCTGTTATTTTAACCATTTGTGTGCATCTCCTTCTTTGATTAATCTTCCTTAACCTTACTCGACTCTTGAAAATAACTACATTCTCTCCTGATCCTTGCTTTTTGCAAAGTCAAACAACATCCTTGCTCTGAAAATCATGCTGTATATCTACATACACAAGTTTTTCTTTCTCAAGATACCTTAACTCCTGATACAGCATCCTTTATACACGTTGATAGGAGGTATACCAGAGTATCTGGATTTTTTTTTTAAATCTGTCTCTTGGCAATGTCTCTCACAATGTATGTGGTAGATAACAGACTTGCCTATTTCCCTGGTTGAGGTATGGTGCACTTGGCCACCGTGACACAGACACCCTCTTCATATTACGGTAGGAGGCACTCATCTACAGACCACCAAGACAGCACACTTAACAACAACACCATTGCGGACTTCGTCACAATACTCACCGTAAATGCTAGCAGTTACATCCTACTCAAAAACCTGAACTTTCACCTGGAAAACCACGGCAACCCCAACTCGAGCACTTATTGATGACTGTGGAAGCCTGGGTCTCACCCAACGAGTAAAGGGACCTAGCCTATTTTTACCAGTTTCAGGAATATCCAAGTCGATGAGCACACACCAGTCCCCTGCCCTTGTTCAGTTCAGCACCCATCTTCCGGTTCCATGCATATGCGCCAGAACAGCCTGCCGAAACTAGAATACCATTTCTGACAAGGACTGGAACACCGCTCTGAACACAGCAACGTCTGTGGGTGGTGGTGCATGCCATTCTTAGTTGGTGAACAATTTGTCTGGGTAATTCCGATAACAAACGAGACTCCTCCATGCTAACTAATTATATGACCACCAGCAACAGCTCTGTTTTGTTCACTGAATGTTGACAACAGTGATAGATTCACCATGTCTTTTCTGACATTCGGTTTTGTAAATAATTTAGCCTTGGTTAAGGCTGGACAGGCCTATATATGTTTTGATGTATACACTGTTCACTGCCCTCCCTCTTTCACTTACCCTCACTTTTTGCACATTGCTGTAATACTTCCCACCTCCTCCCCTTTCGGGGTACCTATGCACAACTTTATTGACAAATGCGCTGTCTTTTGAACATAACATATATGTTCAGCTTGATTAAATATTTTCAACTCGTATAAGTAATGATTGTAAATGATTGTTCGAGGCATGTGGGCTGCTGAATTCATATCTTAGCATAGATCACCGCCTAGTGTTGGGTCTGGATGTTTGCACCTTGTTGTCTTGGAAGAGTTTTCGAAGTATCACGAGATAGGTGACTCCTCCCATGGACTACAGTGTGCATGGGCATCTTCTCCATCTTCAGATTGTTTTTTTCCGCCATTGGGTTCGGATGCACTTCGACAGCTCCAACTTCCTGACCGAAGTTTTCCAATTTTCCAAGGCCAAAAACCTTCTACATTCGACGGTATTATTTCCGCTCGGTATCCCTCGACTCGACAACCCTTTCCACTTCGCTCCAGTAGTCGACGCGAGCCGTTGGGCCTTTTCGACGCCACGTGGACCTCCTGCTGATGGAAAGGACCCCGTTTAAAAGATGCCCACAGTGTGGATCCAAATTTCCACATAGTGATACGCATAAAGTATGCAACAGGTGCCTATCTCCGTAGCACAACGAAGAAAACTGTCCAGATTGTGCTCTGTTCTGGTCAAAGAAAACGATCCGGAACCGACAAGCTGCTCAACAAGAGATGCAGCGCCAGGCACCAGACCCGAAAAACATTTTCGACGACGAACACGAACTCCCAGAGGCGGCGGACTCCGATCTGGAGATAGTAACCGTAGAGGACCAGTCGGACTCCGATGACCAGTTCACACCGGGGCAAACCGTGAGTACCAAAGCCCCTACCCCGCCTCCACCTCCACAAAAGGCTCCGGTCAAAGCATCGCCTAAAAGCCTTAGCCGCGACCAAAACACCGCTTCAGAAGCCCCGCCTTCCGGCTCGGCTCCGAAGACCACACCCAAGCCTTCCGGTACCCCGGGACCGAGCAAAACACTTCCTAAAGTGCCCTCCGCATCGAGCAAAATCGCTCAACTCAAAAAAGTCATTGAGCACAAGAAGGCCGTCGACTCATAAACGGCTGCAGTCAAGAACGGTCGTCGATCCGAAAAAGGCTGTCAACCCCAAGAAGGACATCGATCCGAAAAAGGGCGTCAACCCGAAGACGGTCGTCGACCCGAAGACGGTCGTCGACCCGAAGACGGTCGTCGACCCGAAGACGGTCGTCGACCCGAAGACGGCTGTCGACCCGAAGACGGCCGTCGAGCCGAAGAGGGCCGTCGAGCCGAAGAGGGCCGTCGAGCCGAAGAGGGCCGTCGAGCCGAAGAGGGCCGTCGAGCCGAAGAGGGCCGTCGACCTGAAGACGGCCGTCGACCTGAAGACGGCCGTCGACCTGAAGACGGCCGTCGACCTGAAGACGGCCGGCCATCGAGCCGAAGAGGGCCGTCGAGCCGAAGAGGGCCGTCGAGCCGAAGAGGGCCGTCGAGCCGAAGAAGGCCGTCGAGCCGAAGAAGGCCGTCGAGCCGAAGAAGGCCGTCGAGCCGAAGGAGGCCGTCGAGCCGAAGAAGGCCGTTGAGCCGAAGAAGGTCATCCAGCCGAAAAAAGCCATCGAGCTGACAAAGGCCGTCGAGCCAAAGAAGGCTGCCCATCATACAAAGGACGTCCAGCCTACAAAGACACTCGACCCAAACAAATCCGTTGAGCCGAAAAAGGCTCCACACCCAAGGGTCTTCGAGTCAAACTCACCGTAAAGCAAACAATAAAGACAAGCATGCGACCGATCTAAAACCCTTGGCGCCGAATCCACGGACAGTGGAAGAAGAACTTTTTCATCCAGATCCAGTGTACCCAGAACAACAAAGACTGTATATAGACCCTGATACAGGACATATATCAGTTTACAATAAAAGCAAGGGAAGACTGGACACTGAAGCCCCTTCTCCTGTTCCTCCTAATAAAAAGGACTTTGGCACATATCCTTCATGGCTTTACACACCTCCTCCTTTCACTCCGAACATGCCTTATGTTCCATATTCTCCCACACCTATAGATTATGATGAGGAAGAAGACATGGGTGAAGATCCTTAGACTGACGTTATACAAACTGACAATCAAGTAAACCAGGATGACACATGGACTGACCATAATGATCCTGATGACACATATTATACACAACCCATAACAGATCCCTCTCCATACCCCACAAAGCCATCTCCTACTGACGACACTGTCGCTTTTAACCAACTAGTGGACAGAGCAGCTCAGTATCATGGCGTACACCTGCACACTGACCCCATAGAGGAGGATTTTCTTTTCAACACCTTACCAACATCAGAGAAGAGTGTACGTGTACTCCCTATGCTAAAAGGAGTACTAAAGCACGCACCAGACATCTTTAAAGACCCAGCCAGGGCGCGTGTCCTCAATCCAATAATTGAGAAAAAATATAAACCGGCCCCTACAGAGCCCTCTTATATCCGGTCTCAGCTACCACTAGACTTCCTAGTTGTATCTAATGCCAGGAAAAGAGCAAATTCACAACCAACAGGAGTCAACATTTTTAGAAGCCTCAGGGAAAAGAGTGGCCTCTCGGGCAACAAATACCTGGAGAATTGCCAATACCCAAGCTCTCCTAGCACGCTATGACAGAGCACACCACGACCAACTGGAGGGATTATTACAACACCTACTAGAACCCTACAAGGCAAAAGCAAACAACCTAATACAGGAAGGGAAATTCATCACTAACGCATCCATAAAATGCACCCTTGATGTAGCTGATACAGCCGCTAGGTCTGTCAACACTAGTGTATTACTACGCCGGCATGCCTGGCTCCGCATTTCTGGATTTAAAAATTAAGTGCAATCTACCATGCTCAATCAACCCATAAACCAGGATTTCTTATTTGGCCCTGCGGTTGATACCATCTTAGAAAAGATGAAAAAAGATACTAACACCGCTAAGTCCATGGGTGCACTTCAATTTCAACAGTCTAGGGCCTCCTTTCGTCACTCCTCCTTTCGAGGCTCAGGCAGAGGCAACACAACCCAAACCTCTTCATCCTTCAAAAGGACTACACAAGGGACACCTTTAATAAAGGCTCCAATAGAGGAGGTTATAGAGGGAACAATAACAAGGGCAGAGGACGTGGTAATAATAACACCCGAGCCTCCGCCGCCAACAAACAGTGACTTCTTCACACTCCCTCTAGACCACTTCACACCAGTCGGAGGCAGAATAACACAATTCCTACCAGTCTGGAACGCTATCAATACAGACAAGTGGGTGAGACAAATTATCTAGTATGCTTACTGCCTGGATCTCACTTTTACTCCACCCAACATACCGCCCAAACACCGTTCAATGTCCAAAGAACACATCACGCTGTTACAACAGGAGGTGCTATCCATGCTAGAAAAAGGTGCAATAGAGCCAGTCCCATTACAACATCAAGGGACAGGGGTATACTCTCTATACTTCCTCATTCCCAAAAAAGATGGCTCCCTCAGACCAATATTAGACCATAGAGCTTTGAACCAATAGATACTCTCAGATAATTTCCATATGATTACTCTACAACAGGTACTCCCACTACTCCAGCAAGGCAACTTCCTCGCCACATTAGACCTCAAGGATGCGTACTTTCACATCCCCATACATCCAGCTCACAGGAGATACCTCAGGTTCACAATAGAGGGTCAGCACTATCAATAAAAAATTCTCCCCTTCGGGGTAACTACAGCATCAAGGGTTTTTACAAAATGCCTAGCAGTAGTAGCTGCACACCCCTTGAGGGAACACATCCATGTGTTCCCCTACCTCGACGATTGGCTCATAAAAGCCAACTCACAAGCACAGTGTGCCAGCCATACCTCACAAACAATCCATCTACTGCACAGTCTAGGATGTTCCATAAATTACCCAAAATCACATCTGCAACCCTCCCACATACAGCAATATCTGGGAGCAACAATAGACACCTCCGTAGCAAAGGCATATCCAAATCCAGCCAGGATAGCCAACATACAATCTCTCATTCAAAAGTTTCAGCAAAAACACTCCCTGCCTGCTTGAGTGTTCATGCAGCTTATAGGCATGATGGCCTCATGCATATTCATCGTCCCTTGTACTCTGCTTCAAATGCGCCCTTTACAGGAATGCCTAGCACGCCAGTGGAACCAAGCTCAAGAACAACTAAAAGACCTAGTGTTGGTAGACAGTCGCACTTACCGCTCTTTGCAGTGGTGGAACCCACAAAACCTTTCCAAGGGGCGACTGTCCAAGAGCCAGTTCCACAGGTAGTATTAACAGCGGACGCATCACTGACAGGCTGGGGAGCCCATCTCCTTCAATATACAGTCCAATGTCTCTGGACAGCGAAACAAAAGACACTACATATAAACCACGTAGAGTTGCTAGCAGTATTCCTAGCAATGGGAGCCTTTCAGAAATACTTGCGCAACAAGGCTGTGTTAATCCGGACGGACGACGTGACAGCCATGTACTACATCCAAAAACAAGGGGGTACACACTCTCTGCAACTATCTCACCTAGCACAGAGCATATGAAAGTGGGCAATTCCAACAAACATTTATTTCCTGGCAGAACACCTACCAGGAATAGAAAACCAGATAGCAGACCTACTGAGTCGACACTGTCAGCAAGTACACAAATGGGAGATTCATCCTCAAGTTCTTCAACCATTCTTCCAAAAGTGGGGACATCCAGAGATGGATCTGTTTGCCACAAACGAAAACTCAAAATGCCTGTCCTTCGCCGCCAGGTTCCCACACCCGTTGTGACAAGGCAATGCGATATGGATGAACTGGTCAGGCAGATTTGTGTACGCTTTTCCACCAACCCAATGATTCCATTAGTTGCACGCATACTAAGGCAACAGTCACTCACAATGATCCTGGTTGATCCCACATGGGCAAGACAGCCATGGTACACAACGCTCCTAGAACTCTCAGTGGTTCCTCACCAAAAACTGCGCCTCTCGCCGCAACTGCCAATAAAGACCATGGAGAAATCAGGCACGCAGATCCCAATCAGATGAACCTAGCGATCTGGCTCCTGAGGTCTTAGAGTTCGGATATCTTAACTTGCCTCCAGACTGTATGAACATTATCAAAGAAGCAAGGCGTCCCACTACCAGAGCATGCTACGCAGCTAAATGGAAGAGATTTGTAATTTATTGTAATAATAACCAAATCAATCCTTTAGATGCCTCCATCCAAAATGTAATCTTTTACCTGCTATATCTTCAGAGATATAACCTAGCATACTCAACCATAAGGCTACACCTTGCTGCTATAGCAGCATATCTTCAAAACAGACATGTGTCCCTATTCAGAATCCCACCTATCAAAGCTTTTATGGAGGTACTTAAAAGAATTATCCCTCCAAAGCATCCACCTTCTCCAGTCTGGAACTTAAATATAGTACTTACCAGACTCATGGGACCCCCTTTCGAACCACTTCATTCATGTGAATTACAGTTCTTAACATAGAAGGTGGCATTTTTAATTGCTATTACCTCCCTCAGGCGAGTGAGTGAGCTACAGGCACTAACCATTCAGGAACCTTTCATGCAAATACACCACAATAAAGTAGTGCTTCTTACAAACCCTAAATGTATGCCAAAAGTTATATCCAATTTCCACATCAATCAGTCCATAGAATTGCCAGTTTTCTTTCAAAATCCACAATCTGTGGCTGAAAGAGCTCTACACACACTAGACATTAAAAGAGCTCTGTTATATTACGTTGACAGAACAAAATCATTCAGAAAGACAAAGCAACTATTTGTCGCTTTTTCACCACAACATAAGGGTAATCCCATTTCCAAGGCAGAAATAGCCAGATGGATAGTTAAATGGATTCAAATATGCTATCAAAAGGCAAAGCGCACTTTAACAGTTCCCCCAAAAGCACACTCCACGCATTAAATGGGGGCACCCTTGGCTTTCCTAGGAAATATTCCCTTGGAAGACATATGTAGGACAGCTACATGGTCTACCTTACACACTTTCACTAAACAACACTTTGTTGACGTGCAAGCTAAGCAACAAGCTGCTGTGGGCCAGGCTGTCCTTAAAACTCTTTTTCAAACCACTGCAGCTGATACAGGCAACCACCGCTCGAGGAGAAACTGATATACAGTCTATGCTAAGATATGAATTCAGCAGCCCACATGCCTCAAACGGAAAATGCTACTTACCAGTATGCATCTGTTCTTGGCGTGTAGGGCTGCTGACATTCATATACCCACCCTCCTCCCCGGTGCCTGTCACAGCTGCATGGTTATCTTCCTTACATAGATTTTCATGGTCATCTCTTACCTTACTATACTCCATCTTCGCCACAATGGCGAAAAAGAATCTGAAGATGGAGAAGATGCCCATGCGCACTTTAGTCGAGGGGAGGAGTCCCCTATCTCGTGATACTTCGAAGACTCTTCCAAGACAACAAGGTGCAAACATCCGGACCCAACACTAGGCGGCGATCTATGCTAAGATATGAATGTCAGCAGCCCTACATGCCAAGAACAGATGCATACTGGTAAGTAGCATTTTCCTATCAGGTGATGTTGATATCTATGTAATATTGGGTTTCCACTGGGACCACCCCCTTAATGTACAGAGTTTTACCCAGGTCCTAGTGACATGTCTGTGTCAACCCCATTGTTCTGTAACTCTGAACACAGCAACAGCGTACCTAAAGCCATCAAGAATTTTAACAGTTGGATCACTTCCTGTGCTATCTCCCTGGTTCCTTTCAAATACAGCAATACAACAAGATCCAGACCCCAGGCAATTGGTACAGGGAGGAACTCAGACTGATGAAACATTACTGCAAGCAACTTGAGCGCAAAATGAGAATGAGCCAGGACAATGCAGACTGGAGCACATTCAAATTAGCCTCAAGATACTTCCACCAAATGATCTGGACCTCCAAACGTGCCTTCTTACAGAACACATTGATGGCAGAACTAACAGAAGCACAGGAATCTCTGCCATTGTGAACGATTTCACCTCACCATCTGCCGCCTCCATCTTGATCACCTCCTCGCAGGACCTCTGCAACAATCTCTCTCAGTTCTTCTGCAACAGAATCACCACCAATTACAGCCGCTTCAGCCCGCAATTGAACCTAACAGACTTTTACAAACTGCTACCAATTGTATCCAGAGACCAATTCTAACCACATGGCCCATTGTCACCTCAGAGGTAACCACCACCACAAAGAAGTCCATCCACTCAGGGGCCCCATTGGACCCCCTACCCCCAGCATGCCTAATCCAGAGGGCTGGAAACTATTAGCACCTTTCTTGCACCAATTCTGAATGCTTCCACCTCTTTTGCGACCTTCCCAGATGCTTGGAAACACACAACTGTCCTCACTTTGCTGTAGAAAGCCTCTGTGGACCCTTCGATGCTTGCCAACTACAGACTGATATCCCTGC
Source organism: Lissotriton vulgaris (assembly GCF_964263255.1). NCBI lineage: Eukaryota > Metazoa > Chordata > Amphibia > Caudata > Salamandridae > Lissotriton > Lissotriton vulgaris. The sequence continues at coordinate 1,835,948,803 of NC_141694.1, forward strand.
TACTCTTCCTGCAAAGATCTTCAGGAAAATCGTCAACAGACACCTCACCAGATATCTCAGTGACCGCCAACTACTTGACACCACTCAGTCTGGTTTCAGACCTAACTACAGCTCGGAAACTTCCCTCATCGCTGCCACGTATGACATCTGCATGACCCTGGGCAGAGAAGGCCCGGCAGCCCAAAGCCTCCTGGACCTCTCCACAGCATTTGGCTCAGTCTCCCACGGCATCCTCACCAAATGACTTCCTAAAGATACTGGACATGGTTATAATGGAAACCCCGATTTGCTTACCATTACTTGAGGGTGGTTTCAATGGTGTGATGCACACTGCAGTCGATAGAACAGATCCACATACATGGCCACATTTGCATCCTATGGAATGAGTAATGTGTGACAACAATGGTAACCAAACACACAGACATACAGCTTCTTCTTGAGCACACCCAAGTTTCTCCAGGCTGGACTGCTTCTTCCTCCAGGAGGTGGAGTACCACATAGAATACACAAAATTGTAAATAAGCTTCCAGTGACCATATTTATTTTTTATTTATTTATTTTATTTAAAGAGTGTTATATAGCGCGGACAAGACTACATGGGGCAGCGGAGCGCTTTACAGAAGGGTAGTTACAAGAGTACAAGAAATGACATTAGCACAGAACGGACCAGAAAAAGGACAACGGGCCATATGTATCAAGCAAATTCGCATTCGCAAAGGCTTTGCGAATGCGAATTTGCTAAATGGTATATATAAAGCAAAATCTGGTCCAAAACAAGGAATCGCAAAATTTGCGATTCCTTATTTTGCGATTGCATTTAAGGAATCGCAAATTTTGCGATTCCTTAAATGAAATGTATGAAGCAAAAAAAAATTGCTAAATGTCCTTAAGGAATCACAAATTACCACCAACTTCTAGTTGGTGGTCAGTTGCGAATTCCTTGAAAATGCACATTTTTGCATTTTTCAAAGTGCCATGTGACGCACATACATGCCCTGAGGGCATGTATGTGCGCCACATATGCACCTGTGCATATTACAGGGTGTCCTTTGGACACCCCTGCACCCATTAAATTATTCTCAATTTGCGATTAGCAAATTGCAAATTGAGAATAACTTCCCATTCATTCCTATGGGCCTCCTGGCCCATAGAAATGAATGGGAAAGTATTCCTTAATTGCGATTCGCAATTTGCTTATCGCAATTAAGGAATTTTAAGAAATCGCAAAAAAAATGCAATTTTGTACATACATACCTATTTGCGATTCTCAAATAGCGATTTCTTAAAAATCGCTATTTGAGAATCGCAAATCATGTTGATGATACATATGGCCCAACATCGCTCATAACAGTTAAACATTTAAAAAAAAAAGGGAAGAGTAAGAGAGCAAATCCTAGGGTAAGACTGCATGTCTAATCAGTAAATTCTTCAGCAGAACCCTTTGCCTCTCTTAAGAATGGAGCAATAGTTAATATTACAACCGAACAGGACAGCGCAAAACAGATAGCAATTTTTGCAGTTCACTCGAGACAAGGGTAATATAGCGCATTCTCGAGTGGGCTAGGGGACTAGCCCAGAAATTTCTTCATCAGAATCTGTTTGAATTCCCTTAAAAGAAAGCTGCAGAATTATTCAGTTTTATTTCCGGTGGTAAGGTAAATTCTTGGTGCAATACCTGAGAATGATTGATTGTAAGGATTCTTTTTATGGAATTTCTGTGGTTAAGTAGTACTAGGTGTTGGAGCCCCTAGAGGATCTGGAGCCTCTGTTAGCAGAGGAAGAAAATGAACAGAGCGGCTAAAGACCTGGTTGAAGAGCTATCAAAGCCAAATCACTCATATAAACTGGGCTCAAATGAATTTCCATTGGCATTCATTAAATGTTATGCTGGCCTCCACCTATTAGGCATTTTCACTCTGTCAAAGGAAAAGTGAGACTGCCCAAGCAGCTAGAGTCTGGTTGTTTCATCCCCTTAAAGAATTTTCACATGGAGCCTTACAACCCTGTATCTTTTCAAAGGCTACTATGCCGCATGCATTTATGTAGTTCTGTTGGCAATACTACAAAACAGAGCCATGTAAAATGTTCCTCTCCTTCAAACGGAAAGCAGATCTCAATCAAAGAAGATTGTATTCTCTTGGCCATTCTGAGATTAACATCTTATGAAAGGTTCCCCTATGCATGCTCCTGTTTCATAAGTGACAATAAAATCAGATTTTTAATTTTATTTATTTTCTTATATAGCGCAGGATTCGACCCCCAAAGGGGTATCTCCGCGCTTGCGCATAGGTGCAGATGCTGGACTGATAACTGAATAGTAGAACTACCAGTGAACTATGAGGTTGAATATAGATGGGTTTTAAGGACCTTCCTAAAGGATTGAAAATTTAAATTAGTTTTTAAGGCAAGTGGAAGTGAGTTCCAGAGAATGGGGCCTTTGTAGGAGAGGGCACTCCCTCCCTGTCTTGCTCTCTTAATCCTGGGGACCTGAAGCAGTTGCTGGTTGCTTGAGCGCAGAGAGCATCCAGGACTATAAGGGATGAACTTGTCTGTTAGGTATTTAGGGCCTGTGCCAAAGAGGCATTTGTGTATGGTACAACAAATTTTGTATTTAACCCCCTGCCGAACAGGCAGCCAATGAAAGCTATCCAGAAGCGGGCGGGAGTGGGTTCTAGGCTGGGCATTGAGTACCAGTCTTGCTGCGGTGTTCTGGACCACTTGCAGATGATTAAGTTGTTCCTCATTGGCAGAGATGAACAGGCCATTGCAGTAGTCCAGTCTACTGATCACCAACGTCTGGACCAAAGTCTTGCAATGATAGTCAGGCAAGAGTGGAAAAACACGTCGCAGAAGTCCGATGGTATGGAAACATAGACCAGCAACTTGATTGGCATGTTCTTTAAGCACCAGGGCCTGATCCAGACGTACTCCGAGGTTTTTAACGGTCTGTTTTGTACTTGGCACTGGCCCGAGATCTAGAGGCCACCATTCTGGGGACCACAGAGCGGGGCCTCTCCGAATAACATCACCTCTGTTTTGCCTACATTGCATTGAAGGCAGTTTGCAGCCATCCAGTTAGAGACCGCCCTCATACCATCCGCAAAAGATTTCCTTAATGCTGGAGTAAGGGACTGGAAAGGGAACAGGAGCTGGGTGTCATCAGCGTAGGACACCGGGGTGAACCCATATTCTCTCACAATGCCAGCCAAGGGTGCCACATACACATTAAATAGTGTAGGGCTTAGACATGAGCCTTGTGGCACTCCCTTGGTGAGCTCCCTAGAGATGGATTGAAGGGAGCCCAATCTGACACCCTGTGAGCGGCCTGTGAGAAAACTCTCTACCCAGGACAGCGCCACACCCCCTATGCCCACCTCCCGCAGGCGGCCGAGAAGAATCTCATGTGACATCGTATCGAAGGCCGCGGACAAATCTAACAGCACCAGAATCATTGAGCCCCCTAATAATATAGGTTGGGCCTCACTTTCTAAGTCTTTAGTCACACATAGCAACCATCTGGAGCCCAATACTACTTTCCTGTATCAGGAATTTTTATAAAAAGGTTTCTCTCAACGTCTTTTTAGCTGCCCTATTGAGGAAAGTGTTTATTCGAGGCATATGAGCTGCAGAATACATACTTGTGCATAGATCGCCATCCAATGGTGGACTCGGATGTTTGCACTTTGTTGTTGTCTTGGAAGAAGTCTTTGCAGTCACAAAGATAGGTGACTCCTCCTGTGGACGATAGTGCGTATGGGCATCGACTCCATCTTTAGATAATTTTTTTCCACCATTGGGTTCGGATGTGACCTGTTGCGTTCTGGCTCGGCACCGTGTTTCAAAACCTTTTCGACGCACAACCCATCAACACTCGACGGTATTGTTTCGTTCGCATGCTTTTCGATACGCTACCCTTAAAATCCTCAATTCCGGTCGTCGACACGGGCCGCTGGGCCTATCAGGGCCATCCGGCCCTATGGCTAATGGAAATGACTCCATTTAAAAAAAGCCCCCAGTGTGGAGCAAAATTTCCACATATTGAGCACCACAAGGTCTGCAACCTTTGCCTCTCACCAGAACACGAGGAAAAGGTTCGCCAGGCCTGAGCTTCATTTCGCTCCAAGAAGACTATTTGTGATCACCGGGCTCAACGACAAATCATAGCTCAAAAGGCTGCACCGGTGCCGGAAAACATTTTCGACGAAGGCCGGATGTTCCAGAGGCAGAGGATTCCGTAAGAGCTCCAGATAGTCTTTGAAGCTGACGACACAGACTTTGATGATCACATCACTCCAGGTCAACGAGTGAGTACAAGCGTCCATGCCCTTGCCTCCCCTGAAAAACAAATGGCTCCTGTCAAAACTTCGCCTGAAGGCCTAGTTTGAGTCTGAAAATGTCAGAAGCCCCACCTCTGGGCCTGGTCTGACTACAAAAGAAAAGCCTTCCGGCAGCTCGGGGCAGAGCAAACCGCATCTTGTTACCCATTAAACACCATTGGCACCGAAAACAGGGACACACCCTATTTCCGTAACACCCAAAAAGGCCTTGGTATTGAAATCTTCGGCACCGAAAGACCGTAAGGCCTCCGAACCGAAACAGCACCTTCCGATCTGAGGAAGTTTTCGGACTCGACACCGAAGCCGAAGGAACACAAAACCCCTTCCACGGTACCAGAGTCCAAATCAAAACCACAATCGTAACTGAAAACATCGGCACCAAAAGCAGATAAAGACCAGGAAGAACTGTTTCGGTCAGATCCTACTGATCCGAAATAAAAGACATTACATGTTTACCCTAAAACAGGCCATATTGTCAATGTTCCAGCAACGAAGAGAAAAATCTGATACCTCACGCTCTCCTGAGGTAACTGTGAAGAAAAGAGACTCTCTTCTCTTGTTCTTCCTACCAAATCTTTGTCTCCTACAAACACCACTATACACTCTCTCCAATACTTCCATAGTCACCATTAGCACCACAGTATGAGGATGATCTAGGGGACGGGGTTGACATGATAAGAATCCTTTAGATGACCCTGATGATGACACTATTCCGCCACAGGATACAAGGGATGATTACAACACTCCCACAGATCATCCAGACATTCCTGATACAGATATATACCCATATAGGCCATCCCCTCCAGACGACAATATAGGTTTTAGTCAACTCCTTAATAGGGCTGCACAATATCATGGGGTTTAACTGCACTTGGACCCCATGGAAGAGGATTTCCAACTTCATACATTTGCTCAGCCACAAAAATCAATACAGACATTCCAGTGCTTAAAGGTGTCATTAAACATGCAACAGACATATTTAAAGACCCCGTCAGGACCAGGATTCTCAATCCTCGGATTGATAAAAAATATAAACCTGCCCCTAACGATCCAATTTACATTAAAGGACAACTCCCTTTAGATTCTTTGGTAGTCTCAAATGCAAGAAAATGTGCTAATTCCCAAACCTCCGGTGATGCCCCACCTCCAGACAAAGAATCTAAACTGCTAGATGCATCAGGCAAACAAGTTCATAACACTCCTAGAACTCTCAGTAGTTCCACACCAAAAACTACAACTCTCCCCAAAGCTTCTTACACAGAATCGTGGAGAGATAAGGCATCCAGATCCAGCTCAACTAAACCTAGCAGTCTGGCTCCTGAAGTCCTAGACTTCGGTTACCTGAACCTCCCACCGGACTGTATGGACATTATTAAAGAAGCTAAACGCCCTACTACTAGAGCTTGCTTTGCAGCCAAATGGAAAAGATTTGTCATTTACTGCAATAACAACAAAATTGACCCACTAGATGCTTTAATTCAAAATATTATTTGCTATTTACTGCATCTACAAAGATGTAATCTGGCATACACATCCATAAGACTACATCTTGCTGCCCTTGCCGCTTACCTACAAAATAGGCAACATTTGTCATTGTTTAGGATACCTGCTATCAAAGCGTTTATGGAAGGCCTTAAAGGGATAATTCCTCCCAGAATCCCACCCTCTCCAGTGTGGAATTTAAACATTGTCCTTACTAGGCTCATGGGTCCTCCATTTGAACATCTGCACAAATGCGAACTGCAGTTCCTTACATGGAAAGTAGCTTTCCTTGTCGCAATCACCTCTCAGGAGAGTAAGTGAGATCCAGGATTTAACCATACAAGAACCATTCTTTCAAATACATCAAAACAAGGTGGTTCCTAAAACAAATCTGAAATTCCTTCCCAAAGTAATCTCCGCTTTCCATCTTAATCAATCTGTGGAAATACCCGTTTTTTTCCCAAAACCAGATTCTGTAGCAGAGAGAGCCCTTCACACACTTGATGTCAAAAGAGCTAAACTTTATTACATTGACAGAACTAAACCTTTTAGAAACACAAACCAACAGTTTGTAGCTTTCCCCACCTCATAAAGGAAACCCCATCTCCAAAGCTGGAATTGCCAGGTGGATAGTCAAATGTATTCAAATATGCTACCAAAATGCAAAACGCACATCAACAATTCCCCCTTGAGTGCACTCAACACGCAAAATAGGGGCTTTCATGGCATTCTTTTGAACATTCCCTTAGATGAGATTTGTAAAGCAGCAACATGGTCTACAACACACACCTTCACTAAACACTATTGTGTAGATGTGCAAACAAAACAACAAGCTTTTGTGTGCCAGGCTGTTCTCAACACCTTCAGCGCGGCGCGTATTTTCGTGCTGTGCTGAAGGTTCTAAGAAAACGGCTTGGCCGTGATGGAACGGTTCCGTCATAAGCACAGCCCAACCGGCGCTCGTGACGGAACTGTTCCGTCACAAGCATCAAAGGGGTTAAAACACTTTTTCAGACCTCTGCAACAGATAAAGGTGACCACGTTAAGGGAGACCACTGCTATACAGTCTATGCACAAGTATGTGTTCTGCAGCTCATATGCCTCAAACGGAAAATGCTACTTACCAGTATGCTTCTGTTCTTGGCATTTAGAGCTGCAGAATCTCATTCGCCCACCTACCTCCCCGGTACCTCTATCTGTTCCAATTATCTTATTTAGATACATTACTCTTGGACATCTTTTCTGTTTCTTACAAACTCCATCATTTCCCTTCATGGCATAAAACAATCTGACGATGGAGTCGGTGCCCATGCGCACTATCGTGCAAAGGAGGAGTCACCTATCTTGTGACTACAAAGACAACAACAAAGTGCAAACATCCGAGCCCACCACCAGATGGCGATATATGCACAAGTATGTGATTCTGCAGCGCTACATGCCAAAAACAGATACCTACGGGTAAGTACCATTTTCCTTTCCCATCTCTGACACATTTTTTGTGTTAAAATGCCATCATTATTCACCAACTCCCCCTTCACGTGGAAGGAAGAAAGTAGTCACTGATGAAGGTCTGTATGGTCCGCCTACCATCTTATTCAGTAATGGAGTATGACATATGTAAGAAAATATCAAAACGGATTCTGAAAGTCAGGGAGGACTGCGAGGTTTGATGCAGGATATCAAGGTCAATGAAGAAAGAAGAAATAGGAGGCGGCTAGAAAAATCTACAGTTCATCCTGCTGCTGTTAATGTGCCTCCATCTGAGAAAGACTCCATCAGTGGAAGGTATCCAGATTTAAAAAATCCTCCTTGCAGACTTGGACATTGGCATCATCCCCATCAACACCGTTCATGGACTTTGAGACATACAGCATCGTCATCAAAGGGCACAAGTCCAACTTGTTCACCGTCACGAGGTGGGTTAGCAATGACTCGTCGATCTTCCCTGTCAAAACATTCATGATAGACTTTGAGAAGATCAACGGCACAGGTCAGATCGGTGTAGACTCATTATCCGCTGTCAAGTGATACATTATCGACGTCAGCACATCGCCTTAACCACTGTTGAATTCCAAAAGGCCTCCAAGGATGCCAACCCCATCTCCTTCAACATCCAGAAGATCTCAGATAAGGTTGTCATCCCCAGAAGGAATGTCAGTACATTCTAAAGCTTATCCTTTACAAACGGCTGAAGGACCTACAGTTTCTAAAGGTCACTGCTTTACTATGGTGCAAGTTCCTTATACTGCTCTGTTGTCACTTCAACTATTGACAATAATAATCCCATTCAAGTATCCAGTTTAAACATTTTTGGAACCCTTGAACTTTCTTCAGTTAGAAAGGCCACAAAGGCCACATCCACATAAGGAACTGCAAGTCTCCATCTCCTTTTTCTTCCTCTCCTCCAAAGGCATCCAGCAAGAGGAGACAGATCATATTCTCGATCTAGATCTCCTTATATGGATTCCAATAAGACTTCCTACACTCCTACCTTTCCGGCTTATTCTCCTTTTCATGCTTTTCCTGTGAATGACATCTCGTCTTTTCAGGATGGTCTGGCTAGGAAAGCAGTAAAATTAAACATCCGGTTGGAGATTTATTAACTGACCCTTTCTGTTGCATTAGAATACCCTTCAACCTAAGGTGGCTCCTGGACAACTTTTACCTCTAGTGCCTGGTCTGCTAGAAATTTCAGAGGAATCATTTCTTATTCCTGCAATTGCAAAAGCTTCAACACCATGACTCCTGAAAACATATAAGCATCCTCAGCAAGACCCTGAGTTCTCAGTCATCAGCAATGCAGCCAGGAGAAACCCCTCATTAGTCCCATAGTCTGCTGCACCTCCAGGAAGAGAAAGCAAACGAATGGGTGTAACAGGAAAGAAAGTTGCGTCAAACAGTTTCCACGCACTCAAAGAATGATAATGCTACAACACCTTTGGTCCAGTACCACAGGGAAATTTGGGATGGCATGAAATCTTTTGTGTCTGTTACCATCACATAGACACTACATTTTCTTGAAGATGGTCAAAGAAGTTTCTCTAGTGTTGTACTAGGTAATAAGCTCTTTCAGATAAACTTTTAACAACTGCCTTTTGTCACAGAATCTCACTAAGAACATCACCATGGCTCTCTTTATCCTCTTTGAAGCCTGAGGCACAGCAAAAAATTCCTAATTTACGTTTTTCTGGATCCACACTCTTCAGCCAGCACACAGAAGAAGAGAGGTTGAAAATGAAGAACAAAGCAGAAACTTTGAAAGCTGTAGGTCTGGAGCAACAGAAAAGGCTCTTCAAGCTGCAACATAGACCAAAAGAGAAGAGGTATTACTATCGGAGGATGCATATCTCGCGATTGCCATACCAACATCTGCAACCACAAAAAGAGATACCAGAACAAAAAACACTCCCCCAAGCACATCTCATACTAGAAAAGAGGTATTCGAACTGTGGGGTGCACCCCCCTGGTGATCCGTGACTACAGGGCAAATGGCTTTGTAAATACTTGTAAATGAAGGTGGCCTAGAAGCACAGCTTTGTTTAATTATCATGTTTCCAAGCTGTCTTCATTTACACCCAGGGGTTAAAGTACATAAAAAGGGTGGCAACTGTGATTCTGAGCGCTGTGGCGGTGGGGTCAAAGATATGGCTAAGTGGATAAAAAAAAAACATTTTCTTTAGCTTTCTAGTTGTTTTTCCATCTTAAGTCAACTGCATATAAAGTACTGCATATACCTAAAATGATTACAAATTAAACTAATCATTGGAATGCTTTCTTTTATCTTATAAAACCTCAGTTGGTTAATGTGATCACTGCAGATGTCTGTTTCTGATACAAGAGAGTCACACAATTAAATCCTTGTTGGTGCAGTGCGGAACAGTGACATGTATTTATAATGTTATGAAGTCCCAGCCTGTAATACATAACACATAGCACTGTCAATATGCAAATCATTATTTAAAAATGGTATTACAGACAGTCTAAGCAGGGCCACTGGAAGTATGCAACCAGGCAGAACTAAATTATGCGGCAAGAAAGCCAAAATATGCAGCTTAATGTGATACATTTGTGATAGTATTACTCCCATTATTTTGTCAGTGTTACACATGCTAACACTGTCTGGGCTAAGGTTTCAGCTCATTAGTACCAGTTTAACAACCAAATACAGCAATAAGCAACAGAAAGGTGACCATTCAACCTTAGTGATGGGATTTCCCATTCACGACAATATGTCACTGTGTTTTTGTAACTTTTGATCCATTTGAGCTAGAAACACATTCATTTTGCTAAAATCAGCAGATTATGCAGCAGATGATCGATTATGTGGCAAATGAGATGGATCCATAATTATCCAGGAAATGCCTCATCCGCATAATTGCATAATTCCAGTGGCCCTGAGAATTACATAGGCTGCCACAAAATGATTTAGTGATTAAGACAAGTGCTTTCAAAGAATACCTTTTAGTAGTAGGTAAACACACTGCACCTATTGCAAACATTTTTATACGTCCTTTAAAAGGACGCTTTTCAAAACTCTACACCTTTAGATCACCTCTCAGAAAGAACAGATCTTTGTCACCATAAAGGTTCAAGTGACTATAAATTAGAGCCCATACTCACTTCCAAGCAGCCTCTACATTTGGTGCTTAACAATTGTACACATTTACATTTCTTTTATTTAGCAGGTGTACCCTGTTGAGAAGGCCTGTTTCTACTTTAGCTGCCTGTCAATGGATAGCATTAAAGAGATGGCCCAGAGGAGAGGGTGACATTTGGAGGCAAATATTTAGTTTGCAAATGGAGAGGCACCGCTTCTTTAGGGAGGTGCCCGAGGAAAGTGGAGAGAGATGTGGGCTTTTTTGTTTTAAATGCCCATTACTACAATTTTTGCAGCAGTCACAGTGGCACTGGGACAGTGCTATGAGTGACCAGTGCACCCCAACTATGACTGTGTTACCAGCCAAAAGATGGATGGGAGAAACTGCTCAGCAATATTCTAACTGCCATGTTGATGCCCTGTCTCCCCCGCTTAGTCCATAATGATCAGTTGGTATTTATACAGAATTGTAATATGTTGCAGAACCTGAACCGGTTGTCACATTTATTACATTCACCTGAGAATGATCCCCTATGCATTTGCTTTTTTAGATGTCGAACATGCTTTCGACTCAATACATTGGGATTATATCTAGCAGGTCATGGACAGGATGGGTTTGGGATCCGATTTTATTTGATGGGCTAAGCTGCTTTACACCAGCCCGATGGCAAGGGTGTGAACTGTTGGTTGCGTATCGGCAGAGATCCAGTTACAGAGAGATACCAACCAGGGGTACCCACTGTCCCCCTTGATCTTCGCCCCAGCAATGAAGCCTTTGGCTTTTCGTCTCTGACTAGTACTGCATGGTTGGGGGAGTGGAGGTTACAGTTTGATGCATGTGGTCTCTTAATAAGCAAACAACGCAATTATTTATTTATGCCAGCCTGATATTATGTGCCCCTTCCTGATTAATGTCCTCCGGGTGTTCACAGAACTTTCAGGGCTGCAAGTTAACAGTGCCAAATCTGCTCTTTTCCTGCTGGGTGAACTGAAGGGATTACCAATAGATCATTTGCCTGATGTGGGACTCCCGTGGAAGACATATTTTTATTTTACAGAGTTTTATGTAGCGCGAACTTGACCCGAATCGGGTATCAGCTCGCTTTACATTTATTTATTTATTTATTTACGAATTTTGTAAAGCGCACGGCTACCCCCAACGGGGGTGTCCCGGCGCTAAAAATCTGTCAGCAGGAGAAGAGGAAGTAATCTAAACAGATGAAAATAGCCAAGTCTTGAGGCGTCTGCGGAATAGCACTTCAGAAGGAGCAAATCTAAGATCAATTGGTAAACTGTTCCAATATTTGGCTGCAAGGACAGCAAAAGCTCTACCCCCCATTCTTGTGCGACGGAATCTTGGCACAAACATGAGGCGCAGATTGTTGGAACGGAGATCCCTGACCGAGTAGGACAATCTCAGTCTTTTTCTTAAATAATCTGGGCCAGTTCCATTCAAAGCTCGAAAGGCGAGGATGAGCGTTTTGAACTTGATACGATTGGCGATAGGCAGCCAATGAAGCTCTTTACGAAACGCTGAGATAGGATGTCTGTAAGGAATGTTGCCAATCAGTCTTGCGGCAGCGTTCTGCACCACCTGGAGACGTTCAATTTGGTATAGAGGGGCCCCCGCATATAAACTGTTAGCATAATCCAGGTGGGAGGTAATTAAGGCCTGGGTGACAGTTCTGCGTGCCTCAATTGGCAAAAATGGAAAGATCTTCCTCATCATTTTTAATTTACCATAGCAAATCGACGTGACCTTATTGATTTGAGGGCTGCAGGATAGCGTATCATCAAATATAAACCCCAGGTTACGGGCAGAGTGAACCGGGGTAGGGGGAGGGTTAAGTATCGTTGGCCACCATAGTGAGGGTGGGATGGCCATTTTTTGATTGAAAAACAACACCTCCGTCTTATCGGTGTTCAATCGCAGATGGTTAGTGGACATCCAAGAACAGATTTCGCCAAGACAGTGGCGGAAACTGGAGAGGCTGGAGTCAGAGTGATCGCTAAAAGAGAATATGAGCTGAGTATCATCAGCATAAGAGATCACTCTGACTCCGCATACCTCTACTACCTTGGCCAAAGGGGCTAGGTAAACATTGAAGAACAAGGGGCTTAACGCTGAGCCCTGTGGAACTCCGCGAACCAGAGGTTTGCATTCTGATTCAAAAGGTCTGAGAAGAACCCTCTGTGATCGTCCTTGGAGGAAAGAACCCAGCCACGATAAGGCAACGCCGCTCATTCCAATCTGCACCATACGGTCAAGAAGGATTTTATGGGACACCGTATCTAAAGCGGCGGACAGGTCGAGGAGGACCAACATGGCCTCCTCGCCCTTGTCCACACACTCTCGCACAGTCTCCGATACTTCTAGCAGTGCGGTCTCAGTGCTGAAACCAGCACGGAAGCCGGACTGGGAATCATGCAGAAGAGAATTGGTCTCTAGGTATTCTGCTAGTTGAAGTTGGACTGCCTTTTCCAAAACCTTCGCGGGTTTCGGAAGGAGAGAAATAGGACGATAATTACTAAATTGCGTGGGGTCGGCATCAGATTTCTTTAAGATGGGCACAAGCAGAGCTTCCTTCCAGGCTAAGGGGAATTGGCCTAGCTGTAGGGAGGCGTTCCAGATGGAAGTGAGTGGCTCTAACAGTAAGGTAGACAACTCACTCATAATTTTTGAGGGAACCGGGTCCAAAGGGGAACCAGATTTGCACTGTAATAATAGTTTACGTGCAAGATTAGGGGTGAGATCCTTAAAGGCCACTAATGTAGGAGCAGTGTCCTGGTTAATTAAAACCGGGGAAAGGGGAAGGTCAAGAGCTCCAGCAGGAGGGGAAGGAAGATGCGATTTTGTCAATTTTTTCCTGAAAGAAGTCTGATAGTCCATTACAAAGAGACTGACTAGCAAGATTATTAGGTGTCATAGCAGGGGGTTTAACAAAATCCTTGACAATTTTAAACAGTGTTTTTACCGAATTGTCTGCGTCTTTAATTTGGGAGGCAAAAAACTCTTTCATGGCCAATTTTTTTGATTTAGTGAATTTCCTAAGGGCCATTCTGTAGATGGTTTTAGCCTCAGAGTCATACGTGAGTCTCCATTTACGTTCGAGTTTTTTACAATGGCTTTTTTCTTTACGTAGGGCATCTGAAAACCAAGGAGCAGATGGGCGAGATCTTGCAGATGACAAAGATGTACAAGGGGCAATTTCATCGATCGCAGCCGATAAGGTCGTGTTAAACTTAGTAACACAGGCATCAATATTTCCTAAGTAAGGCTCCAGAGAGCAGCTGAATAATGGCTCTAGGGTAGTGCAGGTGACCTTATGCCATTTTCTTGCATAGCCTGAACCTAGTTCCACCGGGATAGATGCCTGAGGGATAGGAATATCGAACGCAAGCAAGAAGTGATCGGACCATGTGAGGGGGAGGGAAGGATGCGTAATTGTCCCTGAGAGGTTGGAAAAAAGAAGGTCTAGTGTGTGGCCCGCTACATGCGTCGGGCCATGGATGAGTTGCGTCAGACTCAGGCTCTGGAGAGAGTCGAGAAAGCGTATGGCTTGGGTACAGGTGGGGTCATCGACGTGGAGGTTAAAATCACCCAGAACTATAAAGTGTGGGTGCTTAAGGGATAGGTCCGTAATGACGTGCACCAGTTGTGATAGGGCAGAGGGAGAGGCTTTGGGGGGGTTGTAGACTAGGATGCCGGTAAGGTAGACTGCGGCAGAATCAGCAACAGAAAAATAAATGGCTTCAATCAGACCAATATTGGTAATTTTCTTGATAGTAATATTCAGGTGGGTTTTGAACAGGATGGCCAATCCACCTCCTGTCTTTCCCTCCCGGTTAGCGCCTAAAAAGCGATAGCCTGGGGGGGTGGCTAAGAAGATATCTGGATTTGAAGTATCTTTAGTCCATGATTCCGTAAGGAATAGTATATCCCAACTATAAGTAGTAAGGGTCGACCAAATTTCATTGGCATGACTTTTTATGTATTGGCATAAATAGCACTAGTTGCATTACATGACGACACATTCACTTTTGTTAGGCACAGGGAGATTAAGTGATGTTCAGCGTCATTGCCGAGACTCAAACCCAGTTCCCCAGATTCGAGGTTGACCTCCCTAGCCGTTAAGCCACCTCCTCTCTCCATATTGATGGATAGCGTCAAATACCTCGGGATACATATTACCCATGGGTAACAGCGGCCATCTGAACTAAATATCGGCCAGGTGATTTCTAACATACTGTTCCTATAAAGGGACGCTTGTTTAATAGGCAGCGGAGAGTGGGGGTGAAGAAGAACATTGGTAGTAATCCATCTAAATAGATGAATATTAGGTTGAATGAAAGGGAATGTATGTGGCAGGGACATTCCTTGAAATTGAAGGGTTACCCTCACACACCCGTTAAGGTGTCATGCTTCATTACAGGGTGTTTAGCTCCTCGTGGGGGTGGCGCTGCAGTACCCCACGGGTCCCGCGAGAGGGCTCTTTAGCTGAGATCTTTTGAGAGGAACGCCGTAGTGTTGAGTACGGGTTTGTGGGGAGTGTGCAGGTGAATTAAAAATAGCATAACGGTACCCTTAGTAAAATGTATTCTTGGATCCGTTCGGTATGATTAAAAGCAGGAAAAATAACTATAGTACCCTTACTCCAATGAGGAGCCACACAGCGACTGGCAAAAAATGCACACAGGTGTGCGCACAGTGTCACTTTGTGCAAGGTTTAAGTTGACCCAATACTGTATAGTCCATATGGTATATCTCTTACCAAAAAGATTTCACACTATTTATGCGAACAGATCTCAAAGCTGCGCCAGTTGCAGCGTGACAGTTGCAGGCTTTTCCCATGAGGCACAGGGTCAAGTCTGATTTGCATATAGCTGTGTCTGAACTGGGGTGACAAAGTGAGCTAAAGAACGATGATGGATTCAACCCAGATCTGTGACTCTGGGTGAGTGTCTGAAAAGTTTCAGCGCTCCGTCCATTATCTCTTTGTGTTTTCTGTGTTCGCCCTACGTTGGCAGGGTATGCCCAGACGTGGGTCCCTTGCTCACTTTGCCACTGGATTCAAGATAGCCTGGCTGATGCGGGCTGTTAGCCCGAAACCGGTCCGAGGATGCTTGTTTCCGGTCCAGGGAAGACCTGGCTTGGCAGTTCGGTCCGGACTGTTCCCATGAGGCACAGGGTCAAGACTGATTTGCATATAACTGTGTCTGAACTGGGGTGGTGAAGTGAGCTAGAGTGACTGAAAAGTTTCAGCGCTCCGTCCATCATCTCCTTGTGGTTGACATATCCCTTGTGCCATGCCTGCAACCCACTGCCTGAGTCCTAGGTAAGTCACCCCTCTATCAGGTTGCCTTAGCCCTAAGGTGAGGGTGCAGTGGTTTGAGTCCTGTACTTCTACAGTGTCCAAGCCTATTCATAGACATTGTTAGTGTAGTAAAGCCATAAAGAGTATGTGGTCTGGGAGTTGGGCATTACGAACTCTACAGCTCCATAATGGCTTTACTAAAAACTGAGAAGTTTGGTAGCAAGCCTCTCGGCACATTAAACCCAGACTTATGCCAGTATTGGATTTAATTTAAAATGCACTCGGAGGGGACCATAGCGATGCCCCCTGAAAATCGACCAGCCCTGGTGTGGTTCCTGAATGGTTGCCTGCCATTTGCCACCACCATACAGGTTTCTGGACCCCTGGGGGAGAGCTTCTGCTCTCTGGGTCCAGAAACAAAGCCCATCCTAAGCAGAGGTGTCGTGCCTCCTCCCCCAGGATGGGCTGGGTTCACGAAAGGGGAAGCCTCAAAGGCCTGCTGCCTTTGAAAGCTAATCCTGCCTTTTCGTGCCTCCGCCTTTTTCTGCCCCCAGCAACTGGCTCCCACCAGTTCTTGCCCCCACTTTGGGTGGGAGAATCAGTGGGTAAACCAAGCTAGGAAGTGAGGTATGCCACCTTTGCCAACCCCACCCCTCAGGTTGGGGGGGGCGAGGTGAAGCACACATCTCAGTCCCATCCATCTTGAAGATGAGGGGACATAGCCAGTTATGGAGAGGCTCATGCCCCCTCCCACTCGAGAGTGGCATAATAGGGGGTGTACCCACCCCAAGGAAGGAATCCATTGGTCCCGACCTTCACATCCCTTTAGCGCCCTTAGATGTAGTATTTAGGGGTAAGCCTTAACCTTGCCTCCTCAGATTCGAGGAAGAAATAAGGACTGAAGAGCCGTGCTGACCCAGGAAAAAGAGGAGGACACCAACTGCTTTGGCCCCAGCCCTACCGGCCTGTCCTGTCTATGACCTGCCTACAGCAAAAACCTCTGGAAGTCCAGCAGCAAGCAACCCCCAGAGCTTGGAGGACCTGCCCTACAACCATCCTACTGACTGTCTCCCGTGAGCACCGGATTTGCTCAAGCAAAGACTCGCCCACAGAATCCTTGTTCCAGCGACTCCCCGATTCTACACCCGACGCCCACGTTCAAGTGGACCAACACCACGTGGAGGTCTCCCCAGAAATCCTAACCTGGGATCTGGTGATCACCGATCTCCCTCAAGCTTCAAGACAACCCCTGCTGCCTCAACCTGAAGGGTCCCTCCAACCACAACTGGAGCTGGTAATAAAACCTGATGCCAGAAGACACCTCTGCACTCCACGGCCGGTGGTGGCCCAACCCACTGTGTCCAGGCATCCCCCAAGATCCCAACTTACCTCTTCAGCTGATGGTTGCCTTCAGCAAGTCTCCCTGGCCGAGCTTAAGCAACTTTGACAAACTTAGGGTCTCCATTGAAAAGCACAGAGCCCCAGCATACTTTTTACACCCGGCCACCCCAGTGCCGCTGGTGGTGTAACTTGAATGTCCAGCTACACCTTCAGGAACCTTGGTCCTATCTCCCAAAACTCCCACGCGTAAGTCGTGTACTTACCTGAGAAACTGCTAACACTTTTTCTCCCATAGGAACCCATGTTAAGTGTTGAACTGATTTTTGTATGGAAAAAAGAGAACTAAACTGCAAAGTATAAAAAGTCTTTCTTACTGTGTATGTTGAGATCCAAAGGTGTGGTATCTAGGCATACCACCCCAGTACTTCAAATAATCCAAGACTAACTTAAAAGCAATCTGAAAGTAATTACTGTGTAATTCAAACTGTATTTTAAAGTGATACAAATCTGTAACCACTTCAAATCCATTCTTAATTGCATTTATGTGAAGGTTTACCATTCAAAGTATATGTTTGAGGCATGTGAGCTTTAGATCACATGCTTTTCATACTCTAGCCATCTAGTGTTAGTTCCGGATGCTTGCAAGTTGTTTTTCTTCAAAGAAGTCTTTCCAGTCACGAAGTCGGTGATAGTGTTCATGGGCTTGGACTCCATTGTTAGATTGTGTTTTTTCCGACATCGGGTTCGGAAGTGAATTTCTGCGCTCCGGTTCTACACCGTTTCTCTGGTTTCTCTCAGTGCCCAAGGCACTAACCCTTGACGGTATTGTTTTCGTTTGCGTAATCCCATTCTCTGCGTATTGTATTTATTGAAAAACCCTCTTTCAATCAGGTAGCTCGTGTAAGGCCATCGGACCACCTCGCAGTCGATGGAACCGACTCCATTTAAATGCTGCCCTAGGTGCCATGGGAAGTTTTCGTGCATTGACTCACATGAAGTGTGCAACCTGTGCCTATCTCCGGAGCACAGCGAACAGGACTGCAGCACGTGTAAGGGTTTCCGATCGAAGAAAAGGCTTCACAGCCGTCGGGCTCGACGTCGCGACATGCAGAGCCAACGCGCAAGTTCCATTCCGGACCTCTTCGGAGAAGATTCGGAACAAAGAAGCCGGAGACACAATGGGAGCCAAGGAGGAACAAGACCCCATCTCCGACTCTGAGGGGGACGAAGACATCCCGCAAGTGCAGCGTACCTTGAGTACAGATCCTCCCTTGCCCCAAAGTCACCTCAGCCCAAGAAGAAGGCTCCAGTCCAACCCCCGCCTCCGGGCCCGATCCGCACGGAGAACATGTTTCCGAGGCTTCGCCCTCTGGCTCGGCACCTAAACAAAAGCCTTCCCGCTGCAAACAGAGCCATTCAAAAACGGGCCCAGAAAGCTTCAGAATCCAAGACAAAGATAGGCTCCGCCCCCCAACCTTGGACGCCGAAAACAAGTTCGGATCCGAATTCCTCTGCATCTAAAGCCCCCAAAACACTGGCACCAAAACTTTCTGATGTGCTGATTTCATTGAAAGAGCAACATTTCGATGCTCCGTTTTCCAAACCGGATCCGAAACAAAGGGAGCTATGTATCCACCCAACTACTGGGCATATCACCACAAAAGTGACACACGCAAACCTGAGACAGAAGAGGTCTACCACATTCCTTTAAAAAGGAAAATTGTTGGTACTAATCCTTCTCCTCCCCTTCCATCACCTCTTTCTCCTCAGTTTCAAACCTTACTAATTTCACCTGAGCACTCACCACCACATACACCTGAAGATCAGGATGATGGGGCTGGGGACAATGAGCCAAAACCTGCAGACCCTTGGACCGACTATAACACCAATTCCCCCACAGGGAATGATCCTGATCTGTACCCTACCAAGGCTTTTACACCGGACGACAATGTAAGATACATAACTGTTGGGTAGAGCTGCTAGCTACCATGGGGTTCAGCTGCATAAGGAATCCCTGGAAGAGGATTTCCTTTTCGAGACTCTTAGCACCACACAAAAGTCCTTGCACACACTCCCCCCTTCTCAAGGGTATGATCAGGCACGTAGACGATATTTTTAATGACCCCGTCAGGGCACGCATCCTCACCCCTAGGGTAGACAAGAAGTATAAGCCGGAACCATCAGATCCAGCATACATAAGCAGTTACCATTGGATTCCTCTGTAGTTTCCAATGCACGCAAAAGGGCCAATTCACAAATAGGAGACGCTCCATCCCCAGACAAAGAATCTAAGCTGCTAGATGCATCAGGGAAAAGGGTAGCCTCACAGGCTACGAACTTTTGGCGCATCTCTAATACACAAGCTATGATAGCTAGGTATGACAGGGCGCAGTTGCTCCAATTTCTACCTGAAGAACACAAGTTCAAAGCACAAGAAGTAGTGTGAGAAGGACAGCTCATTTCCAATAATTCTATCAGCCCTAGATGCTGCAGACACTAGAGCTGTCAACACCAGCGTCCTTTTAAATAGGCATGCCTGGTTACATATTTCTGGATTCAAACCAGAGGTTCAAACATCCAACCTGAACACACCATTTGACAAGGAACAAATCTTTGGCACTGTGGTAGATTCCTCATAAAAAAAATAGGAAAAGGGACACAGAAGTGACCAGATCTATGGGAGCCCTTCAATTAACACCAGGATGTGATTCCTTTCGGTGCTCCTTCTACCGCGGAGGGTCCCAGAATACCTCCTCAGATAGTACCACCAACACATGTACAACAGGGTGACTTTCTGTCTACTCTAGACTTAAAGGACGCCTATTTTCATATTCCAATACATCCTGCTCATCGCAAATATCTCAGATTTGTGGTAGCAGGCCAACATTACCAGTTCATGGTACTCCCGTTCGGAGTCACCACTGCTTCCAGAGTCTTCACAAAGTGTCTGGCAATAGTCGCTGCTCACCTGAGGAGACAACACATTCATGTCTTCCCCTACTTGGACGACTGGCTCATCACAGCCAGTACATATCCAAGATGTCTCCAACACATTCACAGGACATTGCAGTTACTACTCCAACTGAGGTTCACAATCAATGTGTTGAGATCACATCTCCAACCTTCCAACACTCAAAACTACCTAGGAGCAGGGGGCGTGGGCTGCATCCAAAGAAGATCGCCGCACATTAAGTGAGCTGCGGTAGCAGATACACCAACTGCACCCATCATCCGTCATTATCCGAACAATTCAAAAGCACCTACCGCCTGTCGAAGCTGTGGAGAGTAAGCAGACGGCGTCTTGGCCCTGAAATTGTGGGTAATCGCGGTGTTTCCAGCTGGCTGATCTGGGGATCGGGCGGTGAGTCCGGCCGCAAGAAAATGGCACCGTCACTGTCGTGGTCCGTCACTGAAGTGGACCGGACGGGGCTGCTAACATGAGGCTGCGTGCTAACACTGTGCAGGCCTCGGAGGATTGGCGCCAGTGGGATCTGTATCCTGTGTTGAAGAGAACCTTCGTTCTGGTGGCGGCAGGCGTGTGGATGCTGGTGGCCGCCATGCGGCTTGTCCCTACTTGGAAGGCGGGAGACACTAAGGAAACGGGGAGCGCTGTGAATGCCGCACACAGGGGCGCCGCGGACTTTCCCATCTAACGCATTGGTCGGAGGCGGCCTGTGGTGTCTGGGGGCGCTGCGGAGAAAGCCGTGGTATTACGCTGATAGGAGGCTGGTGCAGCTTGTCGGCAGAGGGCAGGGTGGGCGCGACCTGGTGGGCCTGGGGGCTGGTGTGGCTGGAGAGCACAGGGCACGACAGAAAGGCTCAAGTGGAAGCCAAGGAGTGTGGTGGAGGCCCATTGCAACACTGGGGACAGACAATATGGTGGCCCTGAGCAGTATGAGGGGCAGATAAAGTCTCAGTGGAGCTGCACTGACCTGTGGTGGCAGCGAGAGGCGTCAGTTGGGCCTCACGGCAGAGCCAGCACCAATAGGGCCCTTGCGGGTAGAGCGGCGGCAAGGTGGCGGCTGGAGCGCCCTTGTGACCCTGCGACTAGCGACAGGTGCGAGCGCGGCGCGGGGTTACAGCTCCTGGCTCCCACTTCATTGGATTTTGGGTGGCTTATGCGGGACTGACTGACCTCTCGGGCAAGTGGAGGTCCGATTACATCGCACCAGTGTCCTCCCCTGGCATCGTTGGGCCTGTTCTGTGTCTAGACTCGTGTGCATGCACCTGCCTGGTGCCGGAGCAGGACTGTCAGATTGTTGCCGTATTTTGTGGCTGGCCGAGCTGTGGGCGGACTGGTGACACTGCGCAAAAGTGGGGTGCCACACCCAGCGGGCAAGGCATAGAGCTTAATGGTGTTGGTCGCCTCCCTGTGAGTGTATTAGAATAGGCCCTGGGGCGTGAAACAGGGGGCAGCATCTGCTGACGAGGCGGATCTCCGGACCATGGGCCGCAACAGACCACTGGCACAGGGCCAGGCCAATCAAATAGATAAATATACGGTCAGCATGGGGAGGGATGAAGATCACCAAGGAGGGAGCTAGCGATGTGAGGCGATGAATGATGGGCCAGACTCATCGCTAGAGGACATCATGTTGGCCATCATGGAGATGCGTCGCGCCATAAAAGAGATGCAGGGTAACATGGAGCCCAAGTTGGACTCCGTGACTGAAGAAGTTAACCTACTCCGCGCGGACTTTGGCAAGATGTCTGATAAGGTTGCGGAAGCTGAAAGTGGCATCAGTAGTTTGCAATCCAAAACGAAGAGGCTTGAGGAGCAGGTGGCCACACTTACGAAAAATCAAGCCGACATGGCCGCACGCCTGGAGGATCAGGAAGGCCGGGCGCGGCGCAATAACATCCGAATCGTGGGCGTTCCGGAGGGCATGGAGGGCCTGTCTACGGACTGGTTTGTAGAGGATCTTATACTGACGCACCTCAAGCCGAAGCGCTTATCCAACTTCTTTTTGGTGGAAAGAGCTCATCGTGCGCTGGGGGGAGGCCCAAGCCTGGAGCCCCTCCACGCACCATTATTGCCCGTATCCTGAACTATAGAGATCGTGATGTCATCCTGCAAGCATCTAGGGTGTCCGGGGACCTGCATCTGGACAATGCAACGATTCGTTTTTTCCCGGATTTTACGCTCAATGTACAGTGCCAGCGTAGATCGTTTGAAGGGGTCAAAAGGGCTCTCAGAGACCAAGGAATAAAGTACATGATGCTCTACTCTGCACGTCTCAAGATCATGGACGGTGAAAAGGCGTTCTTTTTCGACTCACTGCTTGAGGCAAGTGACTGGATGGAAGACTGACGGACCGTTGGTCGCCAAAACTGGTTGCGACGCTTGCCTCACAACCGCGCCGGTCAGGGGGACCCAGAACAGTACCAGCCAATCACAAGAGCCCCAGCAGATCGATCACCGATCAAGTGACTGTAGTGGAACTTTGGACATGGGGTAATGTGGTTAGAGGGGGTAGGGGAGGAGTCGTGCCTCCTGGGTCCTGGTTATTGGGAGCGGGTCGGGGCAGAGGGTCGGGGGGCTGCTAGCCCTTCTACAACTGTATGTCTCAGGCTCCTGTTAGGTTTACGGTTTCATGTTTAAGGCCTCCGGCAGTAGTTCATGGTGTTTAGGGGGGAGGGAGCTGGGGGGTTAGGGTCCGGGCAGCGGGATCCTTCCAAGAGGTTTGCACTCTGTCACTTAAGTATGTCTTCTTCTGCGGACGCAGGTTTATGTTCCCTCATTGTGTTGGTATGGGGTTGATGGGGCGACAGGCACTCTGCATGTTTCAGAGTTGGGTGGTTGGGGGCCCACTTAGCAGGGAGGCAGGGAGGGGCATGGGTTGGAGGGGCGGGTAGGGCTTTGTGGGGATGTTTACGTTTTGTGCATAATGTTTTGAATTCCAATGTATGTTTGTTAGCTGACAACAGCGAGCAGTGGCATGTGAGAAGTCTGAGACCGTCCATGTTATTGTACTTCAATGGGTGACCAGTCACGGATAAGGATCTGGTCATGGAATGTCAATGGGTTGGGCAATAAAATAAAGCGGACACTGGTCCTACAGCATATGCGGCGCAACACCCCAGACGTAGTACTCCCACAAGAGACTCATTTGTAGGGTAACATGTGCAGGGCGTTTTAACGGTTTGGCTACAAGATGGTGGCCCACTCGGGGTTCACGTCAGGTTCCAGGGGGGTGAGTATTCTTCTCCATAAAGCCCTTCCGTTGGTAGGCACGGACACGTGGGAGGAGGATTCGGGTTGAATGGTGGCGGTGGCGGCCAAGTAGGAGGGTCGCAAGCTAATGTTTAGCTCCATCTATATCCCACCCGGACTACATGCCCAGACATATGTAAAATTAGGGTCCCACTTGGCGGACCTTCCCCGGGGTATTTTGGTATTGGGAGGAGTCACTAACGCGGTCATGGAGGCAGACCTCGACCGCTCGGGGGAGAGTCAGGGCACTAGGGGGAAGCGGGCTTGCAGAGCTTTACCACAGCAATGGGCCTCAGCGACATATGACGTGTACATCACCCCACACAGAGGCACTACAATTTTTACTCCTCCAGACATGGGTCCTTCTCCAGGATCGACCACCTCTTGACCCGGGGAGACCAATTGGGCAACTTCGCGGACTCCTGCATCATGGCCCGGGAATCTCAGACCATTCACCGGTGGGTGTCATGCTACAAGGGGCGAAAACAGCAAGGGCAGCCTTTCCGAGGATAGACCCATGGCGCCTCAAAGACGACTCTTTAGTTGACAAGTTGCGTGTGGGCTCCCAGCTATACCGGTTGATTCCCAGTTAACCTTGTGGGAAGCCTTCAAAACAGTCTTGTGTGGCCAGATTCAATCGCTTATTTGCGCTCAGAAGAAAGAAGAAGGACTTCAGATTGCACACTTGGAGCGGGAAATTGAGGCGCTGGAACGGGGCGTAGGTGGGGCCCCCTCGGTGGCGTACAGCCATGAGCTTGCCCTCAAGCAGAAGGAGATTCGCTCACTAGCGGAGGGCGAGGCGCATGCCTATTCCCTCGCCATGCAGCAGCGGATATACGACGCCGGGGATAAAAGCATGAAGCTCTTAACATGGCTCGAGCGTAGGGACCTGGAGCGATCCTGGGTCACAGAAGTGAGGACCGAGTCGGGCTCCTTGGTATCGGCCGGGGTAGATATAGCGGAGGCCTTCGCGTCTTACTATAGAGGGTGTACACCCCGGTGTGCACCAGATCTGAATCGGACTCTGAGGAGTTCCTACGGGACTTCGCACTTCCCACGTTATCACAGGAACAGACCGACAGCCTAGAGGCTGATCTCACGGTCTTGGAACTGGGTGAAGCCCTAAACGCACTTCAGGCCGGGAAAGCGCAGGGACCTAATGGGCTCCCTGTTGAAATCTACAAGAGGCAGGCCAATGTTGTGACTGAGCCCCGAAGGCGAATGTTCCTTGAAGCGAGAGAGGTGGTGAGGCTCCCGCCGGATCGGCGGGAGGCCACGATAGTGGTCATCCACAAGGCTGGGAAACTGGCTGACCAATGCTCGTCTTATCGACCTATATCACTCCTCAATGCGGAGGCCAAGGTTTTGGCCAAAGCCTTGGCGACGCGACTGCTCTCAGTTCTGCCTGTCTTGATATATGTGGATCATTCGGGGTTCATGCCCCTTAGAAGCACTCGGCATAATTTACGACAGCTCTACGGGGTTCTGTATATGACAGAAGATGTGGGCGACACCCAGACGGCATTGATGGCGCTGGACGCCTCATTGGCCTTTGACAGCATCGAATGGCCGTACCTGTTCATGGTTCTGCAGCGTTTGGGCTTCGGGCCAGTCTTCTGAAGTTGAGTGCGTCTGTTGTATGAGCAGCCCGGTAGCAAGGGTGAGGGTAAACGAGGTGATGTCTCGGACGTTTTCTTTGCGGCAGGGTACCAGTCAGGGATGTCCTTTGTCCCCCCTCCTTTTCGCCTTGTCCCCGGAGCACTGGATTCGCAGAGACCGGTCTTTCTTGGGCCTGGCGCTCACAGGTGAGTGGGAGGAGCATATATCTTTGTACGCTGACAACATCCTCCTCTACATGGCCAGGCTCTACCCCTCAATGGCGCAGGCGCTACGTCTCTTCGAACTCTTTGGTAGTTACTCCGGCTACACGATTAATTGATCCAAATCTTGATTTACCCACTCTCGGGTCCTCCCCCACGGGTCCTGACGCTGTGTCCGGCCTCGGTTGTTACTGGGGGTTTTAAATACCTCGGGGTGTATGTTACTAGGGACAGGGCGGAGTTCTTCGCAAAAATCTTGAGCCGCATCTGGCCTGGTTAGCATCGGATGTTGCCCATTGGAGGTCCTTGCGTCTCTCCCTGATGGGACGCGCCGCACTCTTTAAAATGTTGGCATTGCCACGCCTTCTCTATATCTTGCAGAACACGCCGTATACGGTCCCAGCGGGGGTGTTCCGGCGCATAGCTCAGGCTTTGCGAACGCTGCTTTGTGATGGCGGGAATCCGAGAATAGCGTTGTGTAAACTTACGAGGGGGGTGTATGACGGAGGGCTGGCCCTGCCGAACGTCCATTTGTACTATTGAGCGTCTCAGCTACAGGTAATTAATGACTGGGTGTACGTGGCGGGGTCGGAACCAGCCTATAGAGTGGGATAGGTATGTCATGCCGGGGGGCAATTGCGAGCCTCTTCTATACTCGCGAAAGAATCTTAGGTATTTACCCTCGCATACAGGAGTGGTGCTTCAGTGTTGGAGGGAGGCAAACAAATTACTGGGGTGGGCGGGCACCATAATGGGTAGGACCCCGCTATGGGTTGGGGACCAATTGACGGAGGTGAAAAGACTAACCCGCTTCAAGGGCTGGAAGCTGATTGGGATTGAATACCTGGGTGATGTCTGGAAGGGGGGTGCCCCTACATCCTTCGACTATCTCAGAAAAGAATACTAAATGCACGATTCCCAACACTACCATTACATGCGCCTCACACATGCCCTACGCACCCATATACACATAGACACTTCCGTCCCGGAGTACTCACCCATGGAGACAGGCTCCTGCTTGACCCCATTCTAGAGAAGCCCACGTCCACTATTTATTGCAAACTCATAAATAACATGTTTGACCCCTGGTGTCCCTACGAGCGAGATGGGAGGAATATGTCGGCTGCCTGGAGGATGACAACTTGCAGGATGTCCTACAGAGCCCCTGCGAAATCGTAATACATATTAGGTTCCGTCTTGTCCAATTTAAAATCCTACACCGTGTGTACTACCCGCGAACGTACCTGTTTTCATGGGGCAGGAGCCTGTCTCCCTTGTGTGCGCTTGGCTGTCGGGGGGGGGAGGGAACCTTCTTCCATATTCTCTGGGATTGTCCGAATGTGGTTCCCTTCTGAACCAAGGTGGCCCGTACTATGGCGACAGTAGTGGGGTCGCCGGTCCCGGTGGAACCCAGGTGGCTTCTGTTAACGATTAAAGGGTTGACTGACTGGTCACGATACAACAAGATTTGGTTGGCCTTGGCGGCAGGGGTAGCTAAAAGAAATGTTGCCAGGTGTTGGGGGGCGCCGGAGGCCCCACAATGGGACCAGGGGCGACGAGATTTGGATTGGTGCCAGAGGGCGGAGGAAACGATCTATAAGGCTAGGGTTTGCGTGATGAAATGGAGGAGGATCTGGGGTTCCTGGCGAAAGTACCGAGCCCTAGGGGAAGCGGTGGGATAAGAGTAACGCTGGCTACTGCTTCACAATACTGTTCTGCATGCCCTCGATTGTACAATGAACTGCTATCACTTTACATGCCAATTTGCACACTGCTCTGTATTTTCTGTCTCATCGAACAAAGTTAATAAAAAGATTTATAAAAAAAAAAAAAAACTACCTAGGAGCCACTTAAGATACTCAAAAGGTTCTGGCCTTTTCCACCACAGCCAGAATTCGAAACATTCAGGCTCTAGTTCTCCAGTTTCAACCCAACTACTGAGTTTGATGGCATCTTGCATCATCATTAATCCTCATGCCAGGCTTCACATGCGTCCCCTACAGGAATGCTTAGCGAGTCAGTGGAACCAATTGCAGGGTCTTTTAACCAGTATAGTGTTGGTAAGCAGCCATACTCATCGCTCTCTGCTGTGGTGGAACACAAAATCTATCAAAAGGACGCCCCTTCATAGACCCAGTTCCACTGGGGAGCTCATCTTCAGCACCTATACAGTGCAAGGCCGGTGGAGCCAACTGCAAAAATCCCTCCACATAAACCATCTAGAGCTGCTAGCAGTCTTTCTAGCGCTCAAAGCATTTCAGACTCACCGGGTTGGCAAAGCTGTCCTAGTTCATACTGACAACATGACAGCTATGTATTACATACAAAAGCAGGGACCCCTCCCACACACACTCCAACTGTCACACTTGGCTCAAGACATTTGGAGATGGGCCATTTACCACAAAATCTATCTCCTAGTGGAACACCTCCCAGGAGTAAACAATCAGATTGCCGATCTCCTCAGCAGACAGAGACAGCAAATACACGAATGGGAACTACACCCTCAGGTTCTCCTCCCATACTTTCAAAGTTGGGGAGTCCCTCACATAGATCTGTTTGCCACACACCAAAATGCTCAAACTTCGCCTCCAGGTACCCACACCAGCTCTCCAAAGGCAATGCACTATGGACGAACTGGTCAGGGATATTTGCTTACGCTTTTCTGCCTCTCCCACTCATTCCATTAGTGGTTCGGAAACTCAGGCAAACATACCTCAAACTGATCCTAGTACCTCCGACATGGGCACGTCAATCATGGTTCACAGCCCTGTTGGAGCTGGTTCCACATCAAACGCTGCACCTCAAATCCATCTCCTCACGCAGAGCCATGGAGAAATCAGACACCCAGATCCCACACAACTGAACCTTGTGATTTGGCTCCTGAAGTCATAGAATTTGGTTATCTAAATCTCCCACCAGACTGTATGAACATCATTAGAGAGGCCAGAAGGCCTACTACAAGAGCCTGTTATTCTGGCAAATTGAAACATTTTGTTTTCTATCCTCTTGATGCTTCCATACAAAATATCATTTGTTACCTGTTACACTTGCAGCAATCAGGATTAGCTTACACTTCTATCCGACTACATCTCGCTGCAATTGCTGCGTATCTACAAACTAGACAACATTTATTGCTTTTCAAATCAAAGCTTTCATGGAAGGACTCAAAAGAGTTATACCACCAAGACTTCCACTTGCTCCAGTGTGGAATCTTAACATAGTCCTCACAAGGTTAATGGGCCCACACTTTGAATCCATGCATAAATGTGAGCCACCGTTTCTCTCCTGGAAACCTGCTTTGCTCATTGCAATCACTCCACTGAGGAGAGTGGGTGAACTACAGGCACCAACTATAGAAGAACCCTTTTTCCAACTTCACAGAGATAAAGTGGAATGAAGTCGGAATCTACAGCTCTACATGCCAAGAACAGATGCTTACTGGGTAAGTAACATTATCCCTACCTACCTGTACCAAGACCTACTTGGTTCTAGAAGTAAAATACAAATATATCTTTTTTTTATACTTACCCAATTGGTTTCTGAGTGTGTGTATCAGTCTTGATTAGGAAAATACAATAAATGCTTAGCACACCCTCTGGATAAGCCTAACTGCTTGCCGACACTACCACAAAGAGAGCTGTTAGTAATTACCTAATTTAGTTTCTGCTATACCGCTGGAGACTCCCTGGACTCTGTGCACACTAGACCTTATTTTGGTATAGTATATACAGAGCCAGCTTCCTACATCACCTAGTTAAGACCTGCGGACTGTTCACTGAGAGGGTCTGAGTAGGGCTGTTGGTCCTGCATATTGAGTAATGTTATTGTTGCAGCATGCCCATCGCAATTGACCATTTGAACTGTTAATAAAGAATTATTATTTTTTTTAAGTTGGATGGTAACCTTTGTTCCCTTGTTAGCATTAGGGCCCAGGTCACCCTTGCTGCGCAGGAAACATGTCCCAAGCAACAGGAGAGTGAGATGTGAATTTCCTCCTTTATTTACACAAAGATGAGCCTGCTTTGAGCCTAAGGCCTAGGAGTGATGGCCCAGTGGAGTGGACAGAGGAGTAGTTATAATTTGTGCTGTAGGTGCGGTGGCCAGGGGTGTGAGGGGCCAACAAAATCCCAATTAGTGCTGTTTTACTATCCTTCCTCACGTTAGGTCCCAGTAAAACATTACTATGTCAGTGTTGCTTTGGGCATCCGTCCAAGAGGAAAATTGAAGCAGAGTAGACACCTTGGCTTAGGCCTCGCAAAGATGGCAGATAAGGAAAAGGGGCGAGATGGGGGGGGGGGGGGGGCATGTATTCAACAAGGGACAGAACAGACTGCCCTTTTCACAGGGTAGTCCCTCTCATTGGTGAAGCAGGTCCAGGAGTGTGAGGTGCTCATTGCATCATAGTTATGACTGCTTTACTTTATAAAAAGAGGCACAGAGGCTCATTTTCTTGCTAGCATTAAGGTTGAGGGCTCCCTTGCTGAAAAGCTGTGGGTAACATGTGGGAGCTTATTTTATTCTGAAAGGGACAGAGAATCTCTCATGATTAGAGTGATGGCCAGACATGGTGGGAAAGGGGTGAAAGTGCCAGATGACGCAGCCTGCTACTCAGGGTCACACCTGTCATTAGTTCAGCAGTTGCATTGGGTCCTAGGATTTTGAGCGTCTCACAATACCCAACTTATGAGTTGTGTTTTTTGTCAATATTTGTTTTTGCTTGATACTTTTGCACTTCTTTAAGACTAACATTTAGTGTGGATTATGAGCTACAGAAAAAGTACCCTGAAATGATAAGATTTACCCTGCACTCAGCTCTGACACATCTGTTTCCCCAACTACTGCGATAACGTTTTGGAGGGGGAGGGGCCAACCTGAAAACATGCTGCTTAGAGATGCTCACAGTAAACACGTTTAAAGACATCTGCTCCAGAGGGAGAGAATCTTTATGCAATTTCCCACTCCTCTAGGGGGAGCGGAGAGAACATATTTGAAAGAGTGGAAACTTATGACTAGGCTTATAAAGTCAAAGAAACCTCCCTTTGGGAACTCAATCAAAAGTGAATACAGTTTTTCAATCATTCACACCTGTCGTCTCCATATCACACTCAATTATACCCCATATTCAGCCAAAATTCAGTGCCACCACCATATAGAGTTGGTAAGATCTTTATAATCACATGTGCCAAAATCACATTACAGTTAAAAATTCCTGGTAACAACTTTATCAGGTCATAATTTGACCACAGTGACAGTTTTTTATGTAACATCAATTAAAAAACCCACAATATACATTCAGTGTATTTGAAAACCAATCACAATAAAAAAATAGTAAATCAAAAAGAAAGAAAAAAACGTGTTTGTTGCGCTCTTGTAAGACCAGTCCTGTTGAAACCCAATATCAACAGAATTTTCTCAACGCATGGACTTATATACGCGGCACGCTGCCCGTGAGGTATAGAAAGCCTTTAAAATCTATGAACTGAGTAAACAGGTGGGGTTTTAGTGCAGAGGAATCGTCTCGCCCAGTGGGTGATTGAAGTACACCATGGGAGCAAGGGCCTATGCTTATGGCGAAGACGACTGATGACTGATTATTTTCATGAATAGTCCCTTCCTCTATACGTTGTGAAACCCTATGAGATTTGGATGCACTGGGTTTTGACAAGATTCGTCTAAAAAGAGCATAACAAACCCCAATCAGAGACTCATAAAGTTGGTGAAACCTGCTTTTATGTCGCGTGTGGGCTATATCAATGTGTCTTGAAGAAGGTGGTCTAATTCTTTGTCAACCACCGAAACGCATCAAAATCTGATGCAATAGATAATGAACACATGAAAATCAGGCGTCCTGAACATTGATTGGAACAGATTATTAGTGTGTAAAGACTCATGTAGTTGTCATATGTGTCTCCCTATGTGCAGTGCCCAAATACCAGTAAGGGTGATAGGGCTGCAATATAAAAATTTTCAGCAAAGAACCTTCAATGAAGAAGACGCCGCACACTACTTCGATTGTTGATCTTTAATTTATTTTCTGTAGGTTCCCCACCTACGCGTTTCGGACAAGAGCTGTCCCTGATCACGGTTACAAAAACATGTCCATCATTTGTGTTTAACTTAAATAGCTGATGACACCACATAGCCTGTTATGATGCATTGTGGGCTCAGTAGTTTGAGGTTTAAAATTTAACCAAACAATGCGCTGTAATGTGCCGGAGTGCGGCAGTTCGCGACACACTTTGAGCTACGTTAGTATATTATAGTAATATTGTACAATTGCGCATTATGTATAACAACATAGCGTTGTATATCAACATTATTATGTCTTTACATATTAAATCGCGCAAGTTACATGTGGGCTTGGTGATGGACTGAGTGTCCATGTAAGGGATTTGTGGCTAAGTGCCAGGTAGTCCAGTTGTGCCGTTTTATGCATCACTCACAGCTTTTACAGAGCAAAGAAAATGTTTATGTATTATATATCTGTCACATGTATTTCATTTGAATGATTCATACATTATAAAGTCAATAGAGAGTTGCATTTTATATATTGAGTTTTCAATTCATTGTGGTATTCAGTCCATTTGTTGTCAACAAAAAGGGATCATAAGTGTACATAAAGTTCCTCATCGGCGTTGAGACCCCACGGGTTTCTTGTTTTAAATCTTATTATCAGTTTGGATTCAAGGCGTCTTAATTTGGTGATTCGGTCGCCTCCTCTTTCATTCTCACCCACCATGGCAATACCAGCATATTTCATGTCTTTCCAAGTTTTCCCTGGGTGAGTCTTTAAGTGTTTCTCTGTTGCATAGCTCAAGTCGTTATTCTGAATAGCTCTAGTATGTTGGAGTATTCTCTTTTTTTTTTTTTTTAAGTGGGCAGACTGTTGAGCCAATGTACTTTTTGCCAGAAAAACATTGTATTCGGTAGACCACGAATTGTGATTTGCACGTTATTTTGTCCTTTATTTCAAAGGTCCTACCTTTTGGATCTTTTAAGGTCTTTATGTTTTGGCCAATTTAGCATGCCTTGCATGTTAAGCACTTGCTGAATCCCAATTGACGTTTTTCTAACCAACTCACGGTTTTTACTTTTTTGAAGTGGCTATTCACTAGAGTGTCTTGAATAGAAGGAGCTTTGCGGTATGAGATTAAAGGTCTATCACCGATTAGCAATCCTATTTCTGTGTCCTTTTTTAGCACATTCCAATATTTCATCAGGATTTGGCGGATTTTGTAGCTTTCCTTTGAATAGGTTAAAATCAGTCGTGGTTTGTCTTCATCGGTGTTTGTTGCAGATTTGTTCCTTGGTATCAGAGTTTCTGCTCTTGATTTTGCTCTTGCTTTTTGTTCACCTTTTATTATGTCTGCCTGTTTGTATCCTCGTTTGGAGAAACGATCTTTAGTTTCTTTGAACTTGTTTTCCATTTCATTTTCTTCAGAACAGTTGCGTTTCATACGTAAAAACTCCCCGTAAGGGATGCTTTGTTTCAGTGAGACAGGATGGAAACTTGTTCCATGGAGCACACTGTTTGTTGATGTCTGTTTTCTGAATACTGTTGTTTCCAATTTATTGTTCTTGATATAGATTTTTGTATCAAGGAACTCTATTTCCTGCTTTTGAATATTTGAAGTGAATTTCAATCCCACTTCATTTATATTCAAGATGTCAATGTACTCTGTAAGTCTTTGTTTGGTACCCTTCCATAGGAGGAACAGGTCATCAATAAATCTGAGCCATAAAACCACGTCCGTGGTATATGGCTCGTTTTCTTCTCTCCAAGCTATGCTCTTCTCCCACCACCCCATGGTGAGATTGGCATAGCTTGGAGAGAAGGAAACTCCCATGGCACAGCCGCATGTTTGAGTATAGATGTTCTTGTCAAAAGTAAAGACATTATTTTCAAGACAGAAGGTGATCATATCGAGTAACATATTTGTGTGACGTAGTTCTGATATGGGTCTTTGATTAAGGAAGTATTTTGTTGTAGTTAAGCCTATGTCATGTTGAATTGAAGTATACAACGATACAACGTCTATGGTGGCCAACCAATACTCGGGTTGCCATTCCACTCCCATGATAATTCTTAAAAAGTCACTGGTGTCTTTGATGAAAGAGCTGGGAGTCGGTACTATCGAAGCCAGAAAGTGATCTACATAAGAAGCTACATTTTCGCACAATGATCCACAACTGGATATTATTGGACGTGCAGGTGGTTTAATCAAAGTCTTGTGTATTTTCGGAAGAAAATAAATTGTTGGCATTATAGGATGTGTAACAATCAGATAGTTTTTTTCTTCCTTGCTTAGTAGGCCAATTTCTTGCCATGCTTCAACGCGTTTGTGTAGTTTCCTAGTCATGTCTGAAGTTGGATTATGTTCCAGTAGTTTATAGTTAGTTGCGTTGTTTAATTGACGATAGGCTTCTTCCAAATAATCAGTTTTGTTCTGAATCACGATATTTCCCCCCTTGTCTGCTGGCTTTATTTCTATCACAGTATTTGACTGAAGACTTTTCAATGCAATGCATTCCTTTTTGGTTACATTTTCTCTTTTATTGTTGGTGTTTTTCATTGTCTCCAGTTCTGCCACAACCAGATCGTGAATGACATCTATGCGGTTAACCGGATATAACACAGGACAAAATTTATATTTGTTCTTTAGATTTGTTTTAGGATGTGCACCTATCAAGTGACCCATCCGAGAGACCATCTGAGTGTTGGTTAGTTCTGTTTGCTCAACTTGATGAGATAGTTCGTAAGCAATTTGAAGACTCGTTGCATCCACTACTAAAAAGTTTTCTGGTTCCTTGTTTAGAGCGGTCTCAATTGCTGTTGTGGATAGTTCTCCACGTTTACTCCGTGAGAAGAATTTTTTGAGTTTGTTTTCGAACATACTTCTATATATCAATTCTAGTCTCCACCTCATCCTGATGTTTGTCAGGGCAGAATGTCAAGCCCTTCCTCAGTAGATTCTCTTCTGTTGATGTTAATTTGTAGTCTGATAGGTTGATTATTAACTTGGGGTCTGGTTTAGTTGCTTTGCTTATTTTTTGGTTGTCCTGTTACGAAGAGGATATGTTTGATTTCCTGCCTCCAGAAAATAAATTAAAGATCAACAATCAAAGTAGTGTGCAGCGTCTTCTTCATTGAAGGTTCTTTGCTGAAAACATTGTTTGCAAGGGTGTTCTGAACCTCGCCGCCAGCACCAGCCATTAAGCCGCTCCTTTCGCTTTGGGACATTTGCTAGTACTATATATATATATATATATATATATATATATATATATATATATATATATATATATATATATATATATATATATATATATATATATATATATATATATATATATATATATATATATATATATATATATATATATATATATATATATATATATATATATATATATATATATATATATATATATATATATATATATATATATATATATATATATATATATATAATCATATACTTGTGCATAGATCGCCATCGGATGTTTGCACTTTGTTTTTTGTCTTGTAAGAAGTTCTTTGTAGTCATGAGATCGGTGACTCCTCCTTGGGATCACAGTGCACATGGGCATCGACTCCACCCTCAGATTGTTTTTTTCCGCCATCGGGCTCGGATGTAAACTGCTGCGCTCCTGGTCGGTGTCGTACTCGATACCCCTTTGACGCCCGTCCTTTCACCGCTCAACGGTATTGTTTCGATCGCGTTCCCCTTCAACGCTCATCCAAAGTATTCATTACAACTTCTATTCCAGTCGATCACGCGGGCCGTTGGGCCCACCGGCGTCACCAGGCCCTGCATTCTGTGGTAATAACTCAATTTTAAAAATGCCCCCTGTGTGGTGCGAAATTCCCACACACTGATCTCTACGAGGTCTGTAACCTTTGCCTCTCTCCAGAACACGAGGATAAAGACTGCAAGGCGTGTGCTTCCTACCAATTGAAAAAGACCATAGGTGATCGTCTGGCTCAACGTCACATAATGTCTCGACCAACTGCTTCGGCACCGGACGACATCTGCGATGCAAGCCCGAGGCTCCACAACAGAAGATGAGGACATCAGCATCTCCGAAGAAGACCACTCAGATGCCAAGGACTAAGCGTTCACTCCAGGGCAATGGACCGTGATTACTGACCTCAACGCCCCTGCCGCAACAAAAACTCAAGATAAGGCTCCAGTAACACCTTCACCTTCGGGCTCAGGTTCACACTTGGATAAAGCTTCCAATGCCCCGCCCTCGAGCCCGGCTCCAAAGCCTAAAGTAAAGCCTTCTGGCAGCTCGGAACCGAGCCAGCCGCTTTCCGGTACAGACAAACTATCTCCGGCACCAAAACACAGGTCCAAAACAGACTCAGTGCCACGCCCTGATACATCGGCGCCGAACCTTTCAGCACCGAAAGATGCCGAGAACAAGCCCTCGGACCCAAAGAAATCCCATAAGACTTCGGAACCGAAGAAAATTTCAGAGTCGAAAACTCCACCGGAGCATAAGGAGACCAAGACCCCTCCTAAAGCTACACAGACTAAGTCAGAGCACCATTCGGAACTATAATCCTCTGGTCCGACGAAAGACAAAGACTCAGAAGAACTGTTGCACCCAGCTCCACCGGGTCCGAAACAAAAGACTCTCCACATTGCCCCTTATACAGGTCTGGTAATAACATTGCCACCTAGGAAGAAATTGGACACCTCACAATCACCTGAGCTACCCTTAAAGGGAAAGGACATGGCAACTTCACCTTTTAGACTCTCCTCGCCCCCTCCAGCACTTCCAACTGTGCCACTTTTTTCAGCACACTATCCACTACTACCTCCTTCATCTCCACAACAGGATGATGAAGATGCCTTGGGGGATGGGAATTGGGGTATGGGGAGACCCACAAGGGGATGACGACGATGATGACATCCAGAGTATTCCACCACCTTACCCATGGATGTATTATGACGAGGCCCCAGAAATACCTGTGCCATACTCATACCCATATAAGCCATCCCTTCCAGATGACAGCATAGGCTTTGCGCAACTCATAGACAGAGCAGCCAAATATCATGGGGTAGAATTACACTCACCCCCTTTGGGCAAAGACTTTCTGCTAGAGACTTTTACTCAGACACAAAGGGCAACAAGTACTTTACCTATGCTCAAGGGTATGATTAAACACGCCCCTGATGTATTTAAAGACCCTGTCAGGGTTAGAGTTCTCAACCCCAGGGGTTGATAAGAAATATAAAGCAACTCCAAATGATCCACCTTATATCAAGGGGCAGCTCCCTCTAGATTCTTTAGTGGTTACAAATGCCCGTAAACGGGCAAACTCCCAGACAACAGGTGATGCGCCTCCACCAGATAAAGAATCCAAATCACTAGATGCATCTGGTAAATGGGTTGCGTCACAGACGGCGAGTTACTGGTGCATTGCTAACGCCCAAGCTTTACTAGGCAGGTACGATAGGGCGCATTACGATGAACTGGAGACATTAATGCAACATCTTCCAGAGCAATACAAGGTAAAAACTAACTACCTCATACAGGAGGGAAAGCTTATTCTCAATACTTCTATTAAATGTGCTCTTAATGCAGCGGGCAAGGCATCTCATGCCGTTAACACAAGTATTTTACTGCGCAGGCACTCATGGCTACGCATATCTGGTTTTAAACAGGAGGTGCAGTCTTAAATTCTTTATCAGCCTTTTGATCAAGAACACCTAATCGACCCTACTGTAGACACATCTTTGGAAAAGATAAAGAATGACCCTGAGACAGCTAAATCTATGGGGGCCCTACAGTTACCAACAACTAGAGGCTTCTTTCGTCACTCCTTTTATAGGAGCTCCTCCAAAACCATTAGTACAGACAACTCTTCGATATAAAAGCCCCACTCAAACTTCCTCTAGCAAAGGATATTTTAGAGGGGGGTACAGAGGCAATAACTCCAAAGGAAGAGGCTGTGGTAATAACCCCGCTCCTCTCTCCTACCACAAAACAGTGACTTCCCATTACTCCACACCGAACATTCCACTCCAGTTGGGGGAAGACTATCACAGTTCCTATCGGTCTGGAATTCCCTCACCACAGACAGGTGGGTGAAGCAAATATTTCCAGTATGGTTACTGCCTGGAACCCACCTCTACTCCTCCACACATACCACCCACAAAGCATCCCATGTTCACGGAACATCTCACGCTTCTCAAACAAGAGGCTCTCTCTATTGCAAAAGCACGCAACAGAACCTGTTCCCATACACCATCAAGGCACAGGGGTTTACTCCCTTTACTTTTTTATCCCAAAAAAGGACGGTACTCTCAGGCCAATATTAGACATCAGACCGTTGAACCTGTACATACAATCAGACCACTTTCACATTGTCACTCTCCAATAGGTCCTCCCATTACTCCAACAAGGCGATTTCCTTGCCACCTTAGATCTCAAGGACGCCTACTTTCACATTTCTATTCACCCTGCTCGCAGGAAATATCTACGGTTCGTAGTAGACGGTCAGCACTATCAATTCAGAGTGCTCCCCTTCAGGGTTACCACAGCACCCAGGGACTTCACAAAATGTCTCTCAGTAGTAGCAGCTGACTTGCGAAAATAACACATTTATGTTTTTCCTTACCTCGATGACTGGCTTATAAAAGCCAAGTCACACATCGATTGTGTGCACAACACACACCAAACAATCCAACTGCTACTCCGCTCAGGATTCACAATAAACCTCACCAAGTCACATCTTCAACCGTCGCACACCCAACAGTATCTGGGGGTCTACAATAGATACTTCCAAAGCCCTTGTATACCCCAATCCAGTCAAGATGGCAACCATGCAAACTCTCATAACAAGGTTTCAACCTCAACACTCCCTGCCAGCTCGAGTGTTTATGCAGCTAATAGGAATGATGTCCTCTTGCATATTACTCGTACCTCATGCAAGACTCCAAATGCGTCCCATACAGGAGTGTTTGGCACGTCAATGGAACCAGACTCAAGGTCAGCTTACTGATCTGGTGTTGGTAGACCGTCGCACACTACAGTGGTGGAACACACAAAACCTTTCCAAAGGGCGGCCGTTCCTAGACCCGGTTCCACAGATAGTGCTCACAACAGCTGTATCGTTCACCGGCTGGGTAGTTCATCTTCTAAACCACACCATTCAGGGTATGTGGACCCATCAGCAAAAAATGCTCCACGTCAAGCACCTCGAATTACTGGTGATTTTTCTTGCACTAAAATCATTCCTTGTATGCAAAGCTGTCCTCGTCCGGACAGACAATATGACAGCAATGTACTATATGCAAAAACGGGGGGTGGGGACACACACACTCTGCAGCTTTCACACCTAGCCCAAAGCTTATGGAGATGGACCATTCCTCAAAAAATTTACCTCCTAACAGAACATCTTCCAGGGCAACACAATCAGATTGCGTATCTGCTCAGTCATCAGAGATAGCAGATCCACGAATGGGAACTTCATCCGCAAGTTCTTCATCCGTTTTTTCACATGTGGGGCCAGCCAGACATAGACCTGTTCGCCACAAATCTAAACGCAAAATGCCCAAGCTTCACCTCCAGGTATCCACACCCACTGTCCAAAGGCAATGCAATATGGATCAACTGGTCAGGCAGATTTATGTATGCTTTTCCGCCTCTCCCGCTCATTCCCTTACAGGTGCGCAAGCTCAAACAACAGTCTCTCACAATGATTCTAGTTGTTCCCACATGGGCACGACAACCATGGTTCACAACCCTGCTGGAACTCTCAGTAGTCCCACATCAGAAGTTTCACTTTTCTCCAAAGCTTCTCACACAGAACCATTGAGAACTAAGGCATCCAGATCCAGCTCAACTGATCCTAGCGATCTGGGTCCTGAAGACTTAGAGTTTGGTTACCTAAACCTCCCGCCAGACTGTATGAATATTATTAAAGAAACAAGACATCCTACCACCAGAGCGTGCTATGCAGCTAAATGGAAAAGGTTTGTTATCTACTGCAATAATAACACAATCAATCCACTAGATGTCTCAATACAAAACATTATTTGTTACCTCTTGCATCTACAAAGGTGTAATCTGACATACACATCTATACAATTACATCTTGCGGCCTTAGCTGCTAGTCTACAAAACAGACACTTGTCACTCTTCAGGGTACCTGCAACCAAAGCATTCAAGGAAGGCCTTAAAAGGATAATACCTCTCAGAGTTCCACCTTCTCCTCAGTGGAACCATAACATT
This sequence comes from Lissotriton vulgaris, assembly GCF_964263255.1. Classification (NCBI taxonomy): domain Eukaryota; kingdom Metazoa; phylum Chordata; class Amphibia; order Caudata; family Salamandridae; genus Lissotriton; species Lissotriton vulgaris. The sequence goes on from NC_141694.1 coordinate 1,835,988,159, forward strand.
GTCCTCACTAGGCTCATGGTCCCCCATTTGAACCTTGGCATAAATGTGAATTACAATTTCTCACATGGAAAGTAGCTTTTCTTATAGCAATCACATCTCTCAGGAGAGTTAGTGAACTCCAGGCATTAACCATACAGGAAACATTTTTGCAAATACATCACAATAAAGTGGTTTTTAGGACAAACCCAAAATTTCTACCAAAAGTAGTTTCTGCTTTCCACCTTAACCAGTCTGTTGAGCTGCCAGTCTTTTTTCCTCAACCAGACTCAGTAGCAAATTGGGCTCTCTATACACTTGACGTCAAAAGAGCTATCCTTTACTACATTGAAAGAACAACATATTTTAGGAAAGCTAAACAACTCTTTCTCACCACCACATAAAGGCAATCCTATATCAAAAGCTGGAATTGCCAGGTGGATCGTCAGGTGCATTCGGATATGCTATCAGAAAGCAAAGCGTACGTTATCCATTCTCCCAAGAGCGTATCCCACACGCAAACTATGGGCTTCTATGGCATTCTTAGGGAACATTCCCCTAGATGACATCTGCAAAGCAGCAACTTGGGCTACACCACACACTTTCACAAAACACGATCATGTAGATGTGCAAACAAAACAACAAGCTAGTGTGGGCCAGGCACTATTAAGAACGCTTTTTCATAGAATTTGGCTCTCCAATATTATACTTATTTTCAACAGCTCGAAACAGAAAATGCAGAGACTTCACATCCAGAGCACCAGATCCAAACCTGGTGTGCAATATCCTTTTGATAAGTTGGTCAGCTCTGTTTGTTGGTGCCTTTACACCAATCCCAGTGATATCAACAGTGATCCTAATACTATGGAAATAAAAAACCTAAATGATTATAATAGCACCAGATTTGCTGAGACAGTGGTTGTACCCGGATCTTCTAAATAGGCCCCTGTTAGATCGCAAACTATTACCAAGCAGAACAAATCTTTAGACCAGACTTAAGTGCTGAATTCAGCATCCGACACTTCTATCTTTGAATTTGGTAGAATGCCTCCTGACATCAGACACTACATGAATATTTCAAAAGAATCAAAACATCCCCCCACTAGATCTTTTTACCCTTCAAAAGGGAAACAAATTCATATCTGATGTCAAAACAGTGGTCATGATTCTAAGACAGGTCAGAAAGATGCTATTTTGTCAACTTTCTTGACCGTTATTGCTAATTACAGGAGAACCCAGGTGTCTTTCTGCAAGATGTATGTTGTGAAGGACTTCCTTGAAGGTTTTAAGAAGGCTTTTCCTCTAATAATGAAAACCATCACCTCCATGGGAATTGAACTTGGTGATATATTGGAACTGATGACAACCCCCCCCCCCCCCCCCCGCCCCCCCATCCCTTTCCAAACCTGTATATAAAACTACCATACAACATCTGTCATGAAAACTGCTTTCTTAGTAGCATTTACATCAGCAAGAAGGGTTAGTGAGCTACAGGCTCTGTCAGCTATAGAACCTTTTACAGTTCATACAAATAGGGTAGTCTTAAGAACTCACTGCTCCTTTTTACCTAGGGTGGTATCATATTTTCTCGTAAATCAGTTTATTACACTTCCTACTTCATTTCCTAACCCATCTATGCCAGTGGACAGAACTCTGTTTCTAGATGTCAGAAGGGTAATATGTTTTAATTAAATAAATATAAACAAATTGAAAAGACTCAACAGTTATTTATAAACCATGTACATTAGACAAGGTCTAGCAACTCGCAAACAATCTATTGCTAGATGAATAGTATGTCTCTGTGAGGACATGGGATGTATTCAGTCAGTTATAGGCACTTCTATCTGTTGGCTTTAGGTTCATATTGAAGTTATTCTGATACAACGGATAAGGATGCTGAAAATGCTCAAGGATGCTGCCGATGCAATGTGATCAGAAGTCTTTCTACAGGGACTTTTCGGGCCACGAGCCGGGTGAGGTGGTCCTGGCCACAGGGGTCGGCGCCCCTTGACCTCCTTTTGTTTCTGTTAGAAGTCCATTCGCAACTGTGCTACCAATTGCCCAGCATTGCAATTACAGCCAATCCTTCCCTGGGCGATAACTTGTCTTCTGGACGACCAAGCTGCACTTCGACTGACCTGAGTCCAGCAGACTTGGGTGCAGCTTTGAGAATCGGGTCTTGGTCTCTTGTGCTGCGCTGTGAAGATCTGGGTTACCACATTGGTCCAGCAGGATTCTCCAACTATTTAGCTCTGTGCTGCTAACAGGAGGTCAGCCAAATGACCCTTGCAGTCTTTTGCTTCGGTTGGGTTCCGGAGACGACTTCTCCAGAAGCAGAACACAGCAGGCACAGTCCACGTCAGTTCAGCCTCTCTTTGCCAGATCCTTGGTGCAGCAGGGCAGTACTTCTTGGGTGCTTCTTCCAGCCCAGTTGAGATATGAGATTCGAGTGCCAGAGGTGTTCTATTTCTGCTCAGAAAATTCCTTCATGGTGTAGGATGGGTTCATAGCCAATAGGATACCCGGTTCCTTCCCTCCTAATGAGTACTTCCTGCGAAGTGTGGCATCTGGCTATCCCAGGATGTGCCATTCTGCCCACTTCCAACATGGCCACATGCCCCTGGAAAATTAGTTTGCCAACTGGTTTCCCCTCTACTACCCGAGTGCCAACCTGTGTACCTAACCGGTAGGGAAGCCCCTTTCCCATGTGTTCCCCATTTGAGCTTCAGTGGTGGCTTCACCTTTGAAGCTTACCTTTTTGATCAACACCCGTGTGGCTTCCTCCCAGGGAGAGGTAATACCTCTCTCATATGCAGGCTGCTATTGTCTTCTTTCCTGGGAGTCTTTAGCACGTCTCCCCAGAAGTGCAGTAAGCTGTCTCGGTAACAAACCCTGTGTACAACTGTTAAGGGCACAGGAGGCTGGGGCAATAAAGTGGCAACTTTGTAAAAGTTGCACACTACAACAAGCTACATTAATTTTGACTTGAGTATCAGATTGACCTTAAAGTAACCAGTAATTTAATACCTTGGAGTATCAGCTTTGGTGGCATCCGTTCATGAGTTAGCACAGCTGAAGAGTCAGCATGAAAGCCTGCACCTTTCAATGGGGCAGCCAAGTCTTTTCACACTAAAAACGACTTTCATGTTTTGCTTTTAAAATATATTTCACCCTGCTTTAGGGCTCTTTAGGTCTGCCATAGGGGTGACTTACACACGTTAAAAAGGGAAATTTGGACTTTGCCACACTTTCAAATGGCAGAGTCAGGTTAGCAGTATTATGCTGTTCTTCCAGTCTTCAATGGCGGACTTGGAAACATGTTTTACTTTGATCACACCCAGGATGGCACAATTAGTTTAACTTAAAGGCCCTGGGTACCATATACTAGAGACTTATAAGTAGGTTAGCTTATTCTAATTGAGTGTAAGTCAATTTGAGAGACACAGTTTAAGGTTAGGACACTGGCACGGAGGTCTGGCTAGCGGTCCTCGGTGCACTCCCAGAGTCGAAAAACCAGCTGCATCAGTTCAAACACATATGGGTGAATATGGATTCCGGACAGGAAGTACCTGAAAGCAGAGGAGATAGAGTCCAAACCACCCAGAGGTGTCCAGGAGTCGCAGGAGCACAATACCACCTCTTGTCAGCGGGACTTTCGGTAGCACAACGGTCTTGATGAAGCAGCTGTGGATCCACAATAGATGAAGAATGCAGGAAGGTCAGTGGCCAGCGTGACCACCAACAAGCCTTGGCAACTGCACCAGTCGGGGCAAAGGAAATGATGCTTAGTTGCAGACCAGCAAGTTCTGTGGGACTAACCAAGCAAGGGTCATCCCTCATGATGTCAGGGCGCCAGCAGGAATCGTTGGAGCCCCTGCTATTGGACCCTCTGGCAGCAGGCACTGGGAGTCACAGGGAAGCCTCAGCAGCACACAGAAGATGGAGTCCAAAGGTGCAAAGGCTGCAGGCAGGACATTGTTCTTGGGGCTGAGCCATGCTTGAGACTAGGGCTTCTTGGAGCTCGAAGATCTTAAGTCAGGAGAGTCAACAACCCTTTGCAATGACAAACAGAGGTGGTGCACAGGGATGCAGTGCACATCGGCTAAAGACAGAGTGCAGTCTTCCAAGTTGCGGTGAAGATGGGTCAGGCCTCTGGAGAGCCAACAAACCACCACCTGTGTTGCAGAGTCGAGAGGAGTCCGTTGGACAGCAGGATCAGCTATCCGATCATCAACGTTAAGGTGCTTGTGGGTGCAGGGAAGTGACTCCTTCACTCCAAAAGTTATTCCTTCTTGCTTGGATGCGTGCAGAGTACTTGCTGACTCAGAGGATACATGGCCATGCAGTTTCAGAAACTTGGAAGAACACGTAGACAGAGTTGCAGCAGGAATCTTCCCACCAAGAGCGGTCTTGTCTTTGGTCCTGGCTTTATCCAGCAGCTGAGTTCCAGTGTCCAACAGCAAAAGAGTCTTTAGATTATCATCAGAAGACAGGCAATCGGTTCTTGAAATTGGAGTCTGGACGAACCCAAGGACCTGCCCTCAGGAGAGTCCTTAAGTAACCCTAAAAGGGGAAGGATGTCGTCTGTGGTGACCCACCTATCAGGGAAGGTCAGGGACACTGCTCAGCAGGCCTAGCCAGTCAGATGCTCTCAGGGACTAAGATTAAAGATGGCAGAATCAAGTGACCATCTGGAGGAGCTCTGAGCATCTCCCTAGGGAGGAGGTGGACGGGGGGTGGACATGCCCCTGTCCTTTGTGTAGTTTTTTGCTAGAGTGGGAACCAAGGACTCCTGAACTGGGAAAAACTGGTTTATGCAATGCAGGCTCCACATGTGTCCTTCAATGTAGTCTGATGGCGCTCGGAAGAACCCCCCACCTCTCCTTAGCAGGAAATGCTTTGTTCAGCGCCCCTTGCCCGAGTTAGGGTCATCAGCAGGGGGGCAGAACAGTGTCTGAGGCTGGCAGCATTGCGGGCTGGCGGCTAAACCCTGTAATGCTACACAGATAGGTATTGGGAGTCCTCTTAGGAGTCCCCCAGTACATGGTATATTGCAACAAACACTGGAATTGGGGTAGTTGCATGATTCCGACATGTTTCATACCAAACATAACAAGGCTCAGGGTAGCCATCATGTAGCTGGACATCTCGACTTGCCAGTGTCCACAACATACCTTAAAATGGCTTCCCCGCGCTTGCAAAGCCCAAAGAATAGAGTCTGTGGTCTGCAGGGGTACCTCTGCTCGTGCAGGGGTACCCACCCACTTGCAACCATGCACCATGCCTTCGACTGAAGGGCCTACCTTAAGGGTGACTTATGGGTTTAAAGTGCCGTGACCGGGATATAAGGGAAACCTATCTAAAGTGAAATATGCATGCACCATTTCACGCAAACTGCGATAGCAGCCCTGCAAACTCAGTTTGCATGGCCTCCACTGGATAGCACGATACATGCTGGAGCCCATGGGAGACCCCTGGTGCACCAATGCCCTGGATACCTCAGCACCATATACTAGGGACTTAGTGGCACCCCAGAAGGCCAATTTTGGGGTGTACAACATTCTTATCAGATTTAGAGGAGAGAAGACTGCCACTAGGGTCCTGGTTAGCAGGATCCCAGTGAACTACAGTCAAAACACACTGACACGAGGCAAAAAATGGGGTATGTATGCCAAAAGATCCTAATTACCTGCACACCCTACAATAGGTAAGGCTGCAGCCACAGCCTTGATTAGCTATGTTCTGATTTGTGACATCTACAAAGCAGCAACAAGGAAGTCTGTGCATACTCTGTGCTAGACACTATTGTTTAGATGCAGACTCACAAGCTGATGCTAAAGTTGGTCAAGAAATCCTTAAAACTTTTTTAAAGGAAAGTAGCTGGCTTATAATCTGTTTGTATTATAGTTATTTGTTACTTAACAGCCGCAATATATATTTTTAGCTTGTTACTCTATTCAAGCATATTTAGGATACTATGATGCAGAAGAAAAGGCTACATACCTGTAGTCCTGATTCTGCATCGTAGGAATGTTCATTGAAGTCATAAACGATCCACCATCCTTCCTCTCTGGCTGTTATTGTTAGGTAGATTTAGGGTATCTTATTAGCCTAAATCATAAAATAGAATTGGCTCTGGCAGGTAACTGCTGGTACAAGCTGTTGTGGGAAGGGTTGCCTCCCAGGTCCTTAAAGAGACAGGCTCTACTTTTGTCTTCACTCAGGGTAAGCCTGTCAGTTTGCATTTTTACTGTCATGCACATAAAGCTAAATGAGGTTCTACTTGACAGATGATGCAACTCTAGAAAGTTAAACCTTTCATTACTCCTGTATTGGAACTGTCATAGATGCCCATGCGTGTATCATTCCCAGTCGTCGGAATGGGAGTCCCCGGTATAATAAATCTATCCACCTCTTTTTGTAAAAGAGACCAAAAAAATGAACAACCAATCAGATTAGCCTCACCCCTTAGAACCCTCCTAAGAGAAGCTCCGAACCTCAGATTTTCTACCGCACGTTGTGCTAAGGAGTCTCCACTGAGCTCTGCTCAGTTTTTTCATGTCAACTTTAATTCTACAGTTTTTTCACCAGTTTTTCGTCAACAGCTACTTCAGGATGTCTGATAAGGAGAAGAGGACCCTCTTTAAAGCCTGTGCTACTTGTGCTAAGAAGAGGTTATATGTGGAGGACAAGCACAAAGTTTGTATTTACTGTCTGTACCCAGACCATAAGGCAGCAGACTGTAAAATACGCTGCACTTTTCCCACAAAGACTCTGCGAGACCTTGAGGGGCATCTTTTGACCTGGCTCCAGAAGCTAAAATCAAGGAAGGAACCAGTCTCCAGTGACAGTGATGAGGCATCCTCTGCTACATCTTCCAGGAGGTCTGTGAAAAGGGGTAGAGCTTCTCCTTCACCTTACGAAGAACGTCCTGGTAAGGCCTTAAAAAAGACCTCTCATAGGTCTGAAGGACGTAGTGCTGGCAAATCTCCTCACCGAGGTGTAAAGGAGAGGGAAGGACTGTCAAAAGGAGTAACATCTCTGGCTCCGTCGACGGTGATTTCATTGTCTCCAGCGCTGACACTTCTGAGTCCCGCTACGACGATTTTGACGCCGGTGGTGATTGTGTCGTTGTCGATGGTGTCGACGACAAGGGTGACGATGGCTACCACGTCGACAACGACGACGGCTGGGATGACGACGGTCTCGAAGACGGCTGCGTCAGCGACGTCCATTTCATCGTCGTAGACAGTGGAACAAATTTCTATTTATCTCAGAAAGTGCCAAATTATGCCTGAGATGACCCCCACCCCCAGGAGGGTGACTCCTTTACCTCCTTCACTCCTCCTCGAAGAAGAGGGATCTGAAGAGGATGATGGACGGTTTGCCTATGCTAATAGCCCTTCTCAATTGCACGTCAAGTGCCAGGACACAGATTCTGAGGGGGAATACGTGGATTACGAGCAGTATGATCCTTCCTCACAGTATCAAGAGGACTACCAGCATTAGATGGTCTCTATGCCTTCCTCCTTACTAACAGACATGCAAGCTATGCTTTAGGACTATCGGAGGAGATTTGCAACACAGCCTCTAGTTCCAGTTAGGGTGCCAGTTACTACTGTTCCTCCTGCTTGTCCTGTTACCCCTCAATTTCCAACGCCTCAGCCCATGCTTGTAGCTCAGGATGCACCACTTGTCGTGCCTCCCGTTCAGGATGACACCTCTGATGACAACCAAGGCACTGTCACGTTTCCAGATACAGAATGAGATGACTGTCATTCCTGATCCGGCTTCTCCTGCGCCAGCACCTGTTGATTCCCTCCATGCAAACATGGGGCTTTCCAATATTTGATGGAAAGAGCTGCTAAAGATTTGAACTGCCCATGCCCAGGATGCAGTCTGAATGCTTCCTTTACGACTTTAAGGAGCCTTACAAAAAGACGGTCAGATCAATACCTATTGTTGGTCATGTCTGGGATGAAGGGTTAAAGGTGATGCAAAATCCAGCCACGGTCATTCCAGTAGTGCCTCGCCTGGAGAGAAAGTAAAAGGCTCCAGATGATAGCCCAGCCTGTTTGATCAGCCATCCTAAACCGGACTCAGTCATTTCTCGAGCTCAGAGGAAGTCCAGTAATTCTTCAGCTCCCCTAACGACTCCTCCGGATAAAGAGGGCAGGCGTCTTGATAATGCAGGAAAGCGATTTACGTCCATGTCCAGCCTGTTTGTCAGAGCTGCAAAGGCCTTGGCTATACTTGGTCGCTACAATCTCCAAATGTGGTGCGACCTTTCCCCCTATCTGGACCAGTTACCGGAAGAGGGGAAGAAGGATGCAAAAAAGATTCTCCAAGAGGGCGAGATAACATCTGCGGAGGTCATTGACTGTGCAATGGACATTGCAACAACTGCTTTCTGCTCCCTGGCTGGCGCGGCGGTCCTTCGTCTGCAAGGCTGGCTGCGGGCTACATGGTTAAGTCCTGAGGTCCAAAACAAGATCTTAGATCTGCCATTTGATGGGGAAGAGCTCTTTGGGAAGCATCCGGATGATGCGCTCCAAGATATTAAAAAGGACACGGAAAGCACAAAATCCTTAGGGACTCTGCAGTACCGCAAGGTTCTACCGAGGAGCCAGGGGAGAGGCAACACAACATACAGAGGAGGATACCAACAGCAGCAATATTCCTCGTATGGTTCCCGGTCGCAATCCTACCGGCCGATCTACTAACAGTGGCAGAATTAATCCTCTTCTTTCTCTCGATCAAACAACAGAGGAAGACAAGGATGCCAGGGGAGAAACACCTCTAAGTGTCTATAGCGGCTTGTTGGCTCTGACTACTTTCCCTTCTCTTCCTGTGGCATCAGTTGGAGGCAGAATTTCAAATTACCTCCACAACTGGCAACAAATAACATCGGGCTGTTGGGTGCTGAAGATCATTCAATGCGGCCATACTCTGGAGTTTGTCCAAGCACCACCATTCAAGACCCCTTGCGCCAATGTATCAAAACATCTCCGTCTTCTAAGGTTGGAGGTCCTTCAAATGCTCCTCAAAGGAGCGATAGAACCGGTCCCTATCTCTCAGCTGGAAGAGGGTTTCTACTCCTGGTTCTTCCTGGTCCGGAAGACTTTAGAAAAGTGGCACCCTATTCTAAATCTGAGGGAGCTCAATACCTATCTCATCAAACAATCATTTCGGATGATTTCTCTACAGAACATCGTTTGTCTTCTCAACTCCAGGGATTACATAGCCACATTGGATCTAGAGGATGCTTATTTTCACGTACTCATACATGCAGCTCACAGGAGGTTTCTTCACTTCACAGCAGCCAAGAGCCACTTTCAGTTCAAGGTTCTGCCTTTTAGACTCCGATCTGCTCAGCGGATCTTTACAAAGGTGTAAGCTCCGATAGCAGCTTTTCTTCGAAAACAAAAGCATCAGGTCTTCCCTTACCTGGATGACTGGATACTGAAAGCTCCTACCAGGCAGGCCGCATAAGAATCAGTCATATCATATACACGCCTTCTTGTCAATCTCGGACTAACTCTCAATGAAGAAAAGTCTACTCTCTGTCCATCCAGAACAGCCAGGTTTCTGGGAGCCATTATGGGAATGTCCATAAACAAAGCTTTCCCGACCTTGGAGAGGCAAGAAAAGCGGACGACTATGGCCTCTCGGTTGTTAAAAAGACAATAACTTTCAGATCAGTCCCCTTTGGGGTCCATTTCCTCCTGCATACCTCTGATTCCTCACGGCAGGTTACGTATGCGTCCACTCCAGAAGGAGTTAGACTTGCAGTGGCTCCAAGTCGACGGATCCTTCAATGACAAGATCTCAGTTACCGTGGCCATGAGGAACGCCGCATCATGGTGGACGAGCAAGGAAAACATTTCTCAGGGCCTTTCCTTCAGGATCGCCCCTGCTACTCACATTATAACTACAGACGCCTCGCTGGAGGCGTAGGGAGCAGTGTTACAAGACCTTCATGTAAGCGGCCGTTGGCTATCCCAGCATCGTCTTCTACATATCAATCTGCTGGAACTCAGAGCGATTCGCCTGTCCTTGAAGACTTTTCTTCCTCCGATACAGCAGTCACCCGTCCTGATACGTACAGACAATACGACAGCCATGCATTAAATAAACAAGGAAGGCGGCACCAGATCTCCACTTTTGTCACAAGAAGCCCAGACAATCTGGGAATGGTCAATCTTGCAGAAAGTATCACTCCAGGCAGAGCACCTGCCAGGTGTTCTCTCAACAAAGCAAAGGACACGCTCAGCAGACTGAAGTCGATCAGCCGCAAGTGGGAACTGGACAACTCCACTCTACAGAAGGTCTTTTGCAGATGGGGCAGGCCTTACATAGATCTCTTTGCCACGCCGGAGAACAAAAAATGCCGGTTTTACGCAAGAGTGGTCTGCTTAATTCAGACACTCTGTTCATCACCACCCCCTTTTTGAATCGTTTTTGGCCACCACAAGTGTGGCAGGGTATACTCAGACATGAGTCCCTTGCTCACTGCACCACCAGGACTCAAGCAAGCCGGGCCGACGACGGCTGAAATGCCAGAAACCGGTCCCCGGAAGCTTGTCTCCTTTCCGGTGAAGAATTGGCTTGGTAGTTTGGTCTGCCCTGTTCCCATGAGGCACTGGGTCAGACTAATTTGCATATAGCCAGGTTCTGAACTGGGGTGATGCAGTGAGCTAAATAACGGTGATGGATCATGCCCTGATCTCTTGACTGGGTAAGAGTGGTCTGCTTAATTCAGACACTCTGTTCATCACCACCCCCTTTTTGAATCGTTTTTGGCCACCACAAGTGTGGCAGGGTATACTCAGACATGAGTCCCTTGCTCACTGCACCACCAGGATTCAAGCAAGCCGGGCCGACGACGGCTGAAATGCCAGAAACCGGTCCCCGGAAGCTTGTCTCCTTTCCGGTGAAGAATTGGCTTGGTAGTTTGGTCTGCCCTGTTCCCATGAGGCACTGGGTCAGACTAATTTGCATATAGCCAGGTTCTGAACTGGGGTGATGCAGTGAGCTAAATAACAGTGATGGATCAACCCCTGATCTCTTGACTGGGTAAGAGTGGTCTGCTTAATTCAGACACTCTGTTCATCACCACCCCCTTTTTGAACCCCCTTTTTGGCCACCACAAGTGTGGCAGGGTATACTCAGACATGAGTCCCTTGCTCACTGCACCACCAGGATTCAAGCAAGCCGAGCCGACGACGGCTGAAATGCCAGAAACCGGTCCCCGGAAGCTTGTCTCCTTTCCGGTGAAGAATTGGCTTGGTAGTTTGGTCTGCCCTGTTCCCATGAGGCACTGGGTCAGACTAATTTGCATATAGCCAGGTTCTGAACTGGGGTGATGCAGTGAGCTAAATAACGGTGATGGATCAAGCCCTGATCTCTTGACTGGGTAAGAGTGGTCTGCTTAATTCAGACACTCTGTTCATCACCACCCCCTTTTTGAATCGGTTTTACGCAAGCAGACTTCACCATCTGGGATCCTTGGGGAATGCGCTTTTGATGGCCTGGTCAGGTGCATTTGTTTACTCTTTTCCAACCATTCCTCTGATCCCCAGACTTCTCAGGAAGCTCAAATCAGAACCCTGCAAGATGATTCTGATAGCTCCTGCGTGGCCCAGACAGTTTTGGTTCACATAACTGCACTTTCTCTCACTGGACCTTCCACTTCCGCTGCAGCCGATTCCTTCGCCGCTGACGATGTTCCAGGGCTAAGTCTGGCATCCGAATCCACAGTTTCTACAGCTCTCGGCATGTCTTCTGAGCAGGAAGAATTTCTTGGTCTGAATCTTTCATCAGAATGTAGAGAAGTGCTTTCTCAGGCAAGACCACCAAGTACCAACAAGACATACAGGTTGAAGTGGAAGCGTTTCTGCATTTGGTGTCAGCAAAACAGTGTCCATCTTTTTAAGTCTGAACCACATGAAGTTCTTCCATGTATTCTGTCATTGGCAAAATCGGGGCTGGCTCATTCTTCTATCAAGGTGCATCTTGCGGCCATCTCTCGCTTCAGACACACGTCTTCAGGTCCTTCTTCCCTCTGGTCGGCAAGGATCATTAAGCAGTTTCTCAAGGGCCTTTTCAGAGTTTTTCCTCCAGTCAAGCCTCCTCCTCCTCTTTGGCATCCTAACTGGGTTCTCGCCCAACTCATGAAGCCTCCTTTCGAACCTATTCACAGGGCGGAGTTGAAATTCCTCTCCTGGAAGGTAGCTCTTCTACTAGCTTTGACTTTGGCTAGACGAGTGGGGGAGTTGCAGGTTCTCACCATTCAGGAACCCTTTCTCCAGTTCAAAAAAGGTACAGTGATACTGCGTACCAACCCAAAATTCATACCGAAAGTACCTTCGAACTTTCATTTGAATGATACGGTTATACTAAAACTTTTTTCCCTCAACCGACAGAGAAGGCACTTCACTCACTGGGCATTCAGAGGTGCTTAAAGTTCCATCTCCAAAGTACTAAGGACTTCAGAAAGTCTTCTCAACTATTTGTGTCCTTTAGTGACCCTTTCCAAGCAGGGGATTGCCTGTTGGATTACCAGCGCTATCCAGTATTATCAGAGAGCAGCGGGTAAGCCCTTAGAAGGTCGGGTCCGTGCTCATTCCACGAGAGCGATTTCTTCTTTGACAGCCCTTCTTTGACACTCAAACTGGAGCAGTACCCATATGATCTGAAAGAAACAGGTTAGTATTAGATTCCTTACCTTAGAATATCCCCAGGCGTCAGACTAGATCCGGAAAATTTTGCGTAGCAGCACCCCTGCGCATCGGTAGGCGTCGTCTGTGGCTCCACGTCTGTCATTGGCGCCGGAATGACGTCGTCTGAGTACTTAAATGCTGCCCTCGCGCGCTGACATCAGTTCTTCTTTTTTCCGCGCCAGCAAGCGCAGGTCCGAAGAAAGTGGTACCCCTTAGTCACTTTTTGACTAAGCTTTTTAGATCCTTTTGGATCCGTTAGAGTCTACGACTCCCATCGGTGCCGGTAGGGATGCTCGGGTTCAAGCCCTGTGCCGACTGCAACTGACTGATGTCGGTTACCGACCCCCATCGCCGCTGCCTACATTGCCTGGGGCCCGACCACGATGACAAGTCGTGCCCCGACTGCCGGGCCTTGACATCGAAGGCTAGGCGGGAGCGGTCCGTTAAGCACCTCAAACTCCGGCAGTCGGCCCGTGCCGTTCGAGGTCCCGGTCCGGAAGGAGGTCGAGGGACCGGTCGCGGGGCCGGAGTCATCACAGCTCGGCGAGTCAACACCACTCGTCGGGCTCCAAGTCCTCAGGTAAGAGGCACAAGAAGTCGAAGAGGCGACATCGGTCTTCTGACTCACCCCGATGCTCGGGCGACGCGGCCGGGGGTTCGGGTGACACCGCCCACGTGGCTCTGCCGTAGCCGCAGGCGTCGCGGCCTGCTTCATACCCGCCGGTCCCTGGGCAGAACGCGACGCCGGAGGAGATCAAGGCGTTCCTAATGGCCATGAGGTCGCTCACTCCTCCGTCTGGTTCCGCGGCGCCTTCGGGCTACGCAGCCCCGACTGAGAGCTCTAGGGGGCCGGGTGCTTCTGCCCCGGCGCCGTCGGGTGCTTCGGCCCCCGCGCCGCCAGCACCTTCGGACCCGACGCCTCACGGCCCCACTGGATCCTGTTTCTGATCTGGGTCGCCACTGGTCGACCTTACGACCCCGCCGGTGTTGACCACTAGGGCTTCCTCCTACGACGCCGTCCCTGGTCTAACCCTCGGTCCGGATCCGACGCCAGAGCGGTGTCACTCGACGCCGCATTCGGGGTTGCGGTCGGTCAACACAGTGTGCCTCTTGGGCCGTTACACCCATTCCCTGTGGGATACGGTTGCGGCCGTGCTGCCTGAGTGCCCGGAGAGAGCCCGGGTGAAGCTCGCTCAAGCCCTCACGGAGGGACAGACGCAGCGCGGTACTCCATACGATGTGGACTGGATACCAAAGGCTCTCTGGGGAAAGCAATTTCCACGTCTGTGGCGGTTCGCCACCACGCCTGGCTGAGGTCCGCCAACTTCTTGACCGATGTCCAGAACACCCTTATGGACATGCCGTTCGATGGCAGCCACCTCTACGGTGGCAAGGCAGATAGTGTGCTGGAACGCTTTAAGGACTCCAGGGCTACGGCCAAGTCCTTGGGCCTGTCGGCCCAGCGCCAGCAATCTTCTGCCCAGCGTTCCTTTCGTGGCCACGGAAGGGGCGCCTCACACGTCCTCCCAGCCACGGGCCGCAGACTACCATTCAGCGCGGCGGCGGGTGTGGTTACCGTCGCGGCGGTAACAGGGGACAATGGCGCGGCCAGACCACATCCACCCCGCAGCATCCGCCTCAAAGCCTTCCTAGTCAGAGCTTTCAGGCCCATTGACGCCAGTGGGTGGCAGGGTTCGCTATCACCTCCATCACATCGGGCAGGTGGGTGCTGCAAATCATCCGAAGGAGCTACTCACTCCCCTTCAAGGCGACCCCTTCCAGCCATGCCATCGCAAAACCACCGCGTGTCGGGGGATCACTTGAAGCTTCTTTAAGAGGAAGTTACGGCCCTCTTGGCCAAGGGGGCCATCGAGCGCGTTCCTGGGCCAGAAGTAGGGTGTCGTTGTTACTCCCACTACTTTCTGGTTCCCAAGAAGGGCAAAGGGGGCCTATGCCCTATCTTGGACCTCCGGAACGTCAACAGCTTCCTCCGGAAGGAGAAGTTCAAGATGCTGACTCTCGCTCAGATCTTAGCTACCCTGGACCCGGGAGACTGGATGGTAGCGTTGGACTTGCAGGACGCGTATTTTCACATCCCCGTCCTGCCGGCCCACTGATGTTACCTGCGGTTCACGGTAGGCCACAAGCACTTTCAGTTTACCGTGCTCCCTTTCGGCCTTACCAGCGCTCCACGGGTGTTCACGAAAGTGATGGCGGTGGTCGCAGCTCATCTGCGCAGGTTAGGGGTTTCAGTCTTCCCCTACCTCGACGACTGGTTGTTGAAGGGGGGCTCGCCCCAGACAGTCGTCAGCCACCTCCAGACTACGGCCGACCTTCTGCACCTGCTGGGGTTCTCCATCAATGTGCCGAAGTCGCACCTGTGTCCCTCTCAGAAGCTCCTCTTCATCGGAGCGGTTCTAGACTCGGCGCAGTTTCGGGTTTATCCTCCCAAACAGCGGGTTCGGGATATTCAGGCTCTGATTTCGATCTTTCAGCCGTTATCCCGAGTCTCGGTCAGGTTGACGTTGCGGCTTCTGGTGCTGATGGCCTCTTGCATCCTTCTGGTGCATCACGCCCGGTGGTGGATGCGGGCTCTGCAGTGGGACCTGAAGTTTCAGTGGGCCCAGCATCAGGGCAACTTGTCCGATCATGTCTTGATCTCAGAGGGCACTGCAAGACAGTTGCAGTGGTGGCTCACGGACCGCGATTGGGTCAGCGGCAGATCCCTCTCCCTACCCCAACCGGATCACATAGTTGTGACATACGCGTTTCTCTAGGGCTGGGGGGGCCACATGGGAGAGGCGGAGATCAGAGGACTCTGGTCTCCAGCGGAGTCCCGACTCCATATCTACCATGTGGAGCTGCAGGCGACCCGCCTTGCACTGAAGGCATTCCTCCCCGCTGTCCAGGGGAGTGTAGTGCAGGTATTCACGGACAACACCACCGCCATGTGGTACTCTAACAAACAGGGTGATGTGGGGTCGTGGACCCTATGCCAGGAGGCTCTGCGCCTTTGGCAGTGGCTGGAACATCAGGGATGACCCTGGTGGTTCAACACCTGGCAGGTTCCCTGAACGCCAGGGCGGAGGAACTCAGCCGTCGGTGCATGATGGATCACGAAAGGTGTCTGAACTCTGACGTGGCGCAAGGTCTCTTTCAGCAGTGGGGAGAGCCTTGGTTAGATCTATTCGCCACAGAAGAGAATGTGCAATGTCATCAGTTCTGTGCGTTGGAATTTCCAAGGCGGCACTCGCTTAGAGACGCTTTTCGTCGCAAGTGGAGTTGCGGTCTGTTGTACCCCTTTCCGCCTATACCACTTCTGCCCAGAGTGCTGAAGAAGATCAGGCACGACCGGGCCCAAGTCATCCTTGTGGCTCCGGACTGGGCACGAAGATACTGGTATCCCGAGCTAATCAGCATGTCAGTCGAACCCCCGATTCGTCTGCCTCTTCAGGAGGACCTTCTGTCGCAGCAGCAGGGGATGGTCCTCCACCGAACCTGTCCAGCCTCCACCTCCATGCGTGGAGATTGAGCGGCGACAGTTGAGGCCATTTGACTTGCCTCCTGAACTCTGTGATGTTATTCTGGCAGACAGGCGTCCCTCGACAAAATCGGTATACGCCTGCAGGTTGAACAAATTTGTGGCATGGTGCACAGCAAAGGCTGTGGATCCACTTTCTGCACCTCTTTCTGAGGTTTCTTCTTTCTCTTGCCCAGCAGGGCTCTGCGCTGGGCACTATAAGGGGCTACCTCTTTGCCGTTTCCGCCTTCTTAAGGCTACCTGATCATCTTTGTTCAAGTCCCCAGTTGTAAATAGGTTCTTGATGGGCATCACTCATATGTTCCCTCCTGTTCCTTTCGTGATGCCTCAGTGGGACTTGAACCTTGTTCTGACTTACCTGATGTGCGCTCCCTTCAAGCCACTTCATAACTGTCCTCTTCGTCGTCTTAACCTTAAGACTGCTTTCCTGGTTGCCATCACCTCTGCCAGGAGAGTGAGTGAGCTCCAGGCCCTCCCTTTCTTCTAAACCTCCTTTCCTTTCTGTCCATCCTGCAAAGTTGTGTTGCGGACACGACCCTCTTTCCTGCCCAAGGTTGTCATAGCCTTCCACATCGGGCAGTCCACCACCTTGCCCACCTTCTTTCCGCATCCCTTGAAAGAGGAAGAGAGGCTCCACCGTCTGGATCATACTATCTGGATCGCACACGCCAGTTCCAGGTGGATGACCAACTCTTTGTTGGTTACGTGGGTGCTAAGAAGGGTCGACGTTGCACAAACGGACCATTTCCCGATGGGTCGTCTTGTGCATCAAGGCTTGTTATTCTGTGGCTAAAAAGGAGCCTCCTGTGGGGCTACGTGCCCATTCCACTCGGGCCACGGCGGCTACCACTGCCCTGAGTCGTGGAGTCCCCTTGCAGGACATCTGTCAGGCAGCTGCGTGGGCCTTGCTGCACACGTTCGCAAGACACTACTGTCTGGACAGCCAAGTCCGGAGAGATGGCTTTTTTGGCCGTTCCGTTCTCCAGGACTTTCTGGTGTGATCATTGGTTCGCAGACCCACCACCGGGGTTGGTATTGCTGGGGTATCTATTCTAAGGTAAGGAATCTAATACTAATCTGTTTCTTTCAGATGCACAAGTTACTTACCTTCGGCAACGATATATCTGTAAGAAACAGTAGTTAGTATTAGATTCCTTACCGCCCCACTCATCCTCCTCGTTCTGCGAACAGATATCTAGGGTTAAGGTTCTTCCCTTTGAGGGCCCTAGTTTCATGGCACCAGTGTCGGTTTTTATCATGGCTCTGCGTTTCTGGCGCAGAAAAGCTGTGTATAAGAACTGGCGTCAGCGCACGAAGGCGGCGTCATCCCGACGACGGACGCCGTGCCGCAGACGACACCTACCGACGCGCAGGATTACTACTATACAAAATTTTCCGGATCCAGTCTGACGCCTGGGGATATTCCAAGGTAAGGAATCTAATACTAACTACTGTTTCTTACAGATATATCGTTACCGAAGGTAAGTAACTTGTGCTTTAAAAGGCATTACTGCCTGGATTCAGCAACGCAGAGTGACACAGCAGTCGGCCAGGCAGTCCTGAGAAATCTCTTTCAGTAGTGGTGAGCTTTCCCTTTCATCCCTCCTTCCATGTTACTGTTTTTCAGCTCTTGCACATTTTTGAACCTTATGTGTATATATTTTCTAAAGTTTCTAACTATGTTATATACCATTGAAATTGTCATTATGGTGAATATGCTATTGCTTTGTTCCCAAAATGTGCTGATAACTGCTAGCTACTCTGATACACGCATGTAATATAATGAAAGTTCCAATACTTGAGTAAGAAAACAAGTTACTTACCTGTAACTTTTGTTCTCCAGTGTTGAAAACTTTCATTGATTCCCATGCGACCCACCCACCTCTCCTGGGAACGCTCAGCCTCTTCCATCTTCAGTGGTGTGGTTACACAACGGCTATGAAAATCTGAGGTTCTGAGCTTCTCTCTGGAGGGTTCTTAGGGGTGATGCTAACCTGATTGGTTGTTCATGTTTTTTGATCTGTTTTACAAAAAGATGTGGATAGGTTGCAAAACAAAACAGTAAGGGGCCTAGGCCTAGGTTCTGTTTTGGTACTGGTTTCTATTGCTATTTTATGTATACTGGAGACTCCCGTTCTGACGATTGGGAATGATACAAGCATGGGAATCTATGAAAGTTTCCAATACCTGAAAAACAAAGTTACAGGTAAGTAACTTGTTTTCTTTCAAAGTTGTGGGTCAGAAAATCATTTTCTCATTTTCAACATTACTGCTCTATTAGATGTAGATATTTGATATTAACTCCAGCAGGGTGATATTTTTTATAAACTGTATTTAGGGCACAATGTTTTTGTTAGCTATTTTTTCGGTCCGAATAATCTGGTACCAAACCGCCTGAGCTAGTAATGTATAGATTATGTTCACACAGTCACAACCAAATCATAATAGCCATGAAGGGTGATGGTGGTGGTAGATATAAGAAAATGTTTAACTTTTGGCTTTTAAACAGATACCTTATGAGGTACTGTGTGAGACAGGACATGCATTTGGGAATGGGGAAAGAGTTGGTGGATTACCATTAGCCTATCTATTAATGTCTGCTTATTTTTTTCTTATTCCTTGCAGATACAGGAATGGGGACCTTTCGACCTAGTAATAGGAGGAAGCCCTTGCAATGATCTTTCCATTGTCAATCCTGCAAGGAAAGGCCTCTTTGGTATGTTTTTCACTACTTCAATTTCCTCTGATGCCCTCTTGTTATAACAAATCTTTTCAGAAGCTCTATCACTTAATAGATGTACCTGGCTTCATGGTTACTTTTGGTTGTGAAACTGTTCAGTCATCTTTTATAAAATATTAGCTATGCTCGGTCTTTTTGTGGGGTATGGACAAGCAAGATGGCCAGCAGGAGGTAAATTCTCAGAGCTCCAACAGCCATTAAGTAAACCGACTTAATCCTGTAGACAGCTGGTGGTATTCTGGTCCCCTCTGCACCCTCCTCCCCTTTCAATAGGCAAAGATAAAAATGTAAAACCCCACCAAAGCAACATAATCAGACACTATGCTACTTCACAAACCCACTCAAGTACAGGGTGGGTAGGAGACAGCTGAGGATCCATCCAGGGAGGACCTGCTGGCAGCTATACATGGATTGTCTGCGACCCTGGTGGGGAAGATAGAGGCTTCTTCATAGAGGTGAATCTGCTACGCACTGACCTCTTGAAGGTAGCAAAGAGGGTGCATATGGTGGAGGGCTCAGACTAATGCATGCATACTGAGGTTAGGACCCTGAAAGACCCAGAAGATGCAATAAGCATGGTAAGGAGGCAGACTAGTGCTGTCTCTTCCCCAAAACAAACATTAAAAAAGCGATTTCCCCTTTCTGTGATTTCTGTCTTTGCCTGTGGTTGTTACAGTTTAAAATTGTAGTTTTAACCTGCCTGTGATTGGATATTTTATCACCTGTTTTGTGTTTTAAACTTGTGTTTTTTCCTGCCCATGATTGCTTCCATTTAATGTGTTGAATTGTGGGATTTGCAGTCCAAACTCTGTAGTTTTTCCCTCTCATTGCTGATTACTTTCAGTTTTCCCTCCAAATTTCTCCTTTGCTCGGTGCTAAGACCTGTATGTGAAAACAGTGCACCCACAGCCACCATTTTGTGTTCACAAGCCAGTGAAACCAGCCCCCCTGCCCCACCCCCCAGCAATAGGGATATTCTACATCCGAGGGTGCTTCTGTGAACTGTTTAAACTGTGTTTACAAGGGACTGTGCACTTCGTTTTTTGGCCAGGAGAGGGAGTAAAGGTTTATTCAAACAGTATTGTTAGATTTCAAGTTAGTGAGGCCTTTTCTTGCAGAAGTCCAAAGTGCGGATTGAGCCTGTCTGTCTCCTAGGAGATACTGAACAGGAAAAGCAGCTTCCAACTCCCTGGCCAGCAAACCATGTCTGAGGTCGCTGGGACCTTGTATGGTCTGATATTGTTTGGTACATGTGTACACTGATTGGTGGTTGAATCTAATGTTTCTATTGGATTAGGGTTTAGTGTCCTCATTGGTACGGTATTTGAGTGTTCTGATTGGTTTCTGGGTTTGTGATTCAATCAATGTAGGGTTGGGACTAGGGCTAGGGTTAGGATTTCTATTGGAAGTAGGGACTAGGGTTTCCTGTGTTATGGGTTGTTGGGACTAGGGTGGGACTAGGGCTAGGGTTAGACTTTTAATTGGAAGTAGCGATTAGGTCTTCTGGTGTGATTGGTTGCTGGGCCGGTTGTGGTACTAAGAGTAGGGTTAGGCTTTCTATTGGAAGTGGGGACAAGGGCGTCCTGTGCCATTGGTTGCTTGGACTTGGGGTGGGACTACTGGTAGGGCTAAGGCCTCTATTGTACGTAGAGATTAGGGTTTTTGAACTAATTGGGTACTTGGACTAGGGCTAAGATTGGCTGTAAGGTCCTGGTCTCCTATTGGTTGTAGATTTTTTGGGCTAGTGTTGTGATTGGATAGTGTTGGGGCTAGGGTCACCATTGGGTGACGGGGTCACCTGGTTACTAGGGCTATAAAAGGCCAGACTTAGGGCGTCGAGGCTAAAGGCGGAGAGGACATGGGCAGTTGCCTATTTGAGCCTGTTAAGGGCAGAGAGGGCAAGGGCAGTTGCCTGTTTGAGCTTGTTTGAGGCTGGCCAGGGCCAGAAATGCTGCCCAATATACATACCTCCTTAATGCATCTATATACTTTCAATGTACTTATGGATCTATATATTTATCACTTTCTTCTAATTTAGCATTTCCAATGCACTTCCCTATTTCTCAGCCTATACTTCGCTCAATGTATCCTCCACATCCACTCTCTCATTTAACCCCACACTCCATACCACTACTATGATCCCCAAAATAACCCTTTCTAGACTCTCTCCTACTCTACCCCTCTTTGCATCATCTTACACCGCTTTTACTATACCGATCCCCCAAAACAAACCTTTCTAAACTCTTCCCTCTTTTCTGCCCCTCCCCAACCCTTCTCAATCCAAATACCTGACTAACATATCCACCACTAAAATTACTTTCATGTTTCACCATACTAATTCAACACTAATCCTGATGGGTTCCAGAGTAGCGTGCTACTTGCGCTTCAAAACCCCATCAGGGGTAGCAAGCGCTATACAAATACAAACCTCTTTCCCTTCACTATCCTGCCACCTACCCTTCTATACCCAAATAACTGAATAACATACCCATTACTCAAATTACTTCATATTTCACTATACTAATTTTCAACACTAATCCTTTATGAGTTCCAGAGTGGCGTGCTACTCGCCAGAAAAGCGCTTCAACATACATCAGGGGTAACAAGTGCTATATGAATGCAAACCTTTCTTCACCTTTTATCCCTCCGCTATCCTTCTCACTCCAAATAACTGACTAATATCCACCACTGAAATTACTTTCATATTTCACCATATTAATTCACCACTGATCCTTTATGGGCTTACTGAGTAGCATGTTTCAACACCCCATCAGGGGTAACAAGCGCTATATAAATACAAACCTTTTTTCCTCCTCTATCCTTCTGCTATCAGTCCAAATCCAAATAACTGACTAACCTATCCACCACTTAAAATGTACTTGCATGTTTCACTATACTAATTCAACACTAATCCTCTATGGGTCCCGGAGTAGCGGGCTACCCGCTGAAAACGCACTTTGACGCCTCGTCAGGGATAGTAAGTGCTATATAAATGCAATTACAATACAATATGGAGACTTGAATCCGAGATGTGTTGCATCCTGAATGGTTGACTCAACTTTGCAGGTCATAGAAAACTCAGGGCACTGGAAGCATGGCCCACCCTTCCCAGGGGAGGCCCCTGAGAGCCTTAATAGCCCGGGTATCCTTGTGGATCCCAGGCGGATGCATGGATGCACCATTGCCACCTATGCAGACTATACCAGAAAGGTTCTGGCACAACGCAAATTGTATGCACAAGTTAAACTAAAAAACACGACCTCCCCAATATACTTCTCTCCCTGGCCTGCTTGAAGGTGATTGCTCAAGGAAAAAGCCACTTTTTATTAAACATCTGAGGATGTGTAGTCCTGGATGTAGATGTGGGACAAGGTGGGGTCTCGTCTTGTCACAACTGCTTGCCCGTT
This sequence comes from Lissotriton vulgaris, assembly GCF_964263255.1. Classification (NCBI taxonomy): domain Eukaryota; kingdom Metazoa; phylum Chordata; class Amphibia; order Caudata; family Salamandridae; genus Lissotriton; species Lissotriton vulgaris. Next base: position 1,836,010,545 of record NC_141694.1, read on the forward strand.
GATGTGTGGCCAGGAGTGTAAGGAAGCCAGGCAAAGATGTTGGCGCTGGCCTAGCAGCCAGAAGGCTGTCACCCAAAGGGAGGGCCACATAACGATCCGGGTAAACAGCACGATGGACAGGATGAATGACTTCAGCAGAGAGCCTAGATTCTGCAGCTGCCTGCCCAATCTTTAAAAGGACCAGTGAAACTAATGCTATCTGGTAGCTGTCTATCCAATCTGACTTGCCTGGCGAGGAGGCCTAGAGTCCATGTGACAACTAACTGGTTCTGGTTGGGCCAGAATAATTGGCTGGGGCCTCAGGACAGGGGAGAACATTAGGGAGCAAATCTCTACGTACCTGGTTGCCATCTGTCAACTGATAAGGGATTGAGAAGATGGATACCATATGGAAAGTTTTCATCATCCCATGGAGGTGCACACTGAGGTGACTTTCTGGTGGATAGTGGCTTAAGTCCCGTTTATGGAGCGGGATGTACCCTTGGATCTTTTGTCATAGTGGTAGGATGGATTTGAATCTTGCATATGGAACGCCTGTGTACTGAATGTGGATGATACTGCTAACCCCCTATATAGAGTTGTGCCTCATCGAGGCAGGGGATTGAAATTGTGTCCTGAACTGGCAGCTCAACAAACACCCCCTGAGACCATGCCACAAACCCCATAGAGAGATGACACTGGAAGTAGCAATGGAGAAGTTCCATCTGGTGGATATCTGACATCATCACAACTGTCCAGGAAAAAAAATATTTGTAGTGCCGGCTTTAGTGTGATACTGCTGCACTGGTACCCAATTTCAGGAGCCCATCACTTCAAAATATCTTACAGGGTTGCAGGTGCTTGCTGCAGAGTGCTTTGTGCGACCTGTAATTACCAGACGATAATAAAATGTCAAGTTAACTGTAGTGATGAGTATACTTGCTGGATAGGTCTGAGTTTTGACTAGTGGAAGTTTTGATTCATCACAAAGAAAAAGGGTAAATGTGCCTGCTGCAAAGCACAACGTTTACCATGCAGATCACAAATTTGTATTTCATGTAGATAACCCAGTGGCTTCATCATTTTGTCATAGCTAACCTTTTATTATTATTTGCTTAAAATATAATCCTAATATGGAACAGTAGCCAGCATCAAACAGCTGCATGCAAACGTCAAGGCATTGGATTAGAAACTTGTTTTTCCCCTTCCATCTTTTTAGTGTTCTGAGGTTTCTAAAAAATGTCTTTGTGTAGTAATATTTTTTTATTAGGGCAGGCAACCCCAACCACTGCATTACATTTTAAATTCTGACTCTGTTACTCCAGGCCAAGCACTCTAAACATTCAATGCCTATAAGTATGATGTTTAAAACTCATAAACCCTGTAGCCCTCATTTACTTTACTCTGTTTTACACACTTTCTGAATAAGTCTTTGTTAAACGTGTTTGTGTGTGTGATGTAAAGCACTCTGATGCCCTATATTAAGAGTAGCAGTGCTATAAAAAAAAATCAGCACATATGAGAGGGGGCTTAGAAGAGATGAGGGGTCTGTTGGTTGTTGTTAGTGAGGGAATCTGTGGGAAAGAACGTCATTGTGGAGGTGTCAACAAAGATGACAGCACAGCCCATTTCATTGCTAAAGCCATCCCTGGATTGAGACAGTATATGTTCAATGCATATGTACTGTAGATATACATGTTTTGCATACTCCTGCCATCTAGTGTTGGGTCCAGATGTTTGCAAGTTGTTTTTCTTCAAAGACGTTTTCCCAGTCACAAGGTAAGGTGACTCTTCTTTCGGTAATAGGGCATCAACTCCATTGCTAGATTATTTTTTCGCGCCATCGGGTTCGGACGTGTATTGTTGTGCTGAGGTTCGAAACCGTCCTTCGGGTTCCCCTCGGTGCGCAATCCACTGTACCATTGACGGTATTGTTCTCGTACACTTTTCCCTATTCTCCGGTTATCGAATCTATCGGAAAATAAGATTTTCTTCACTGAGAAACATCATGAGCGGCCTTCGGGCCTAGCTGCGTCGGTCTACCCTACTGCCAATGGAACGAACTCCATTTCACTTCTGTCCTCGGTGCCACTCCAAGTACCCTCGCACCGACCTACATAAAGTTTGTAACTTGTACCTCTCGCCGGAACACAGTAAGAAGACTGTGATGCCTGTAAGTCTTTACGGTCGAAAAAGTCTCTATGCAATCGTCTGACTCGACGAAAAGATGCAGCACCAAAGCATTCAACATACTCCAGATATTTTTGGAGAAGAATCCGAACATGCAGAGGTGTCGGCCGGAGAAGAGGAAGCAGCATTCTCTGTGGCAGAATCAGATTCTGAACCGGAGATTGACTTGGAGTCTGAAGACGTGCCTTCGGGACAGGGTACCATGAGTACTAAAGACCTGTTACCCCACAATTCCTCTTCCACCAAGCATAAGGCTTCAGCACCATCTCTGCCTTCAGGCCTTGGTCGGCACAGAGACAGTGTTTCTGACACCCCGTCCTCGGGCCCAGCACCGAAACAGTCAACCCTACCGGCTTGGGATCGAGTCGGCCAATGTCACCGTCTTCAGATCCGAAACCATCTGCAACGAAAGACAAGCCTGGTTCGGAACTAAAATCTTCCTCTTCTAAAGATAAGCATGCTTCGGAGCCAAAATCTTCCATTCACAAAGACAAGACTGGTTCGGCACCAAAAACTTCTGTGCTGAAAACGAAAGAAAGCCTCACAAAGTCTCTGCAACCTATCCTGGAACTTTTAGAAGAAAAATTAGACCCTAAACAAAAGAAAATATACACCAGATACTGGATATGTTTTAGCACAGACACACTATCCAAACGGAAACCTCCTTCAGAAGAACCTGCTTATAAGATTCCTCTAAGGAAGAAGGACATAGCTAAAGTCCTATTCATCCAGACCCACAATCTTTTTCACTACATGTGCCAAATTTAAATCCTCTACACATAACACCTCAGGGGTCTCCTCATACATAACCTGATATAGAGGATGATGACGCTACTCATTTGCCTGTTGATCCATAGAATTATTACACTATTGATCCTCCCATGGATAATGACCAAGATCTATACCCTGCAAAGCCATCACCAGCAGATGATAATGTAGCTTACCAAGAGCTTATTGAGAGAGCAGTACATAAAGAATCTTTGGAGGAAGATGTTTTTATTTGACGCTCTAGGGTCTACACATTGGACAATTCACAGTCTTCCTATGTTAAAGGGCATGTTGAGACATGGTGCCAAAATATTTAAAGATCCTGTGCATGCCCATGTTTTAACTCCAAGGGTCGATAGAAAATATAAACCACTGCCGTCTGATCCAGTGTGTATTAAGGGACAATTGCCTCTGGACTCCTTAGTGGTCTCTAATGCTCATAAGAGAGCAAACTCACAAACCTCTGCTGATGCACCTCCTCCAGACAAGGAGGCTAAATTAATTGATGTATCTGGGAAAAGAGTGGCTGCTCAAGCCGCTATTCACTGGCGCATTGTGAACACACAGGGCCTACTAGCAAGGTATGACGGCACACTGGGACGAAATGGAACAATTACTTCAATATCTCCCAGATGAACACCATATGAAAGCACAAGAGTTTGTTCAGGAAGGCCGATATATTTCTAACTCTTCCATAAGATGTGCTTTAATGCTGCAGCGAGTGGAATTAACACCAAAATTCTCCTAAGAATATATGCCTGGCCTAAGATTTCAGGGTTTAAACCTGAAGTTCAGCAGTCCATTTTAAACACTTCATTTGACAAACAACATCTGTTTGGACCTCAGGTTGATGAAGCTTTAGAAAAAATTAAGAAAGATGCAGAAGTGGCCAAGTGTATAGGAGCTCTCCAGTCCCCAGCAAACAGGGGTTCCTTTTGCCGCTCCTTTTACAGAGCAGGGTCCAAAACTACATTCTCTGACCCTAATGCTTCCTCTTACAAATCAAAACACAACCCTCTCCCTCTAGAGGTTTTTATAGAGGAGGATACAGAGGAAACCATTTTAAAGGTAGGGGTAAAGGAGCCACAACGCGTGCAACAAGCAGTGACTTGCTCTCATCCCCAACCCACCAACCCCCCAACCCCCCCCCGGACAAATGGGTGGTCGACATTATCTGACATGGTTATCGACTGGAGGTTACCACCAATCCTCCAAATATTCCACCTCGAATTCACAAACTCTTGTTGGAGCACCTACAACTACTCAAACAAGAGGTGTTATGTTATTTTATGTTGTTAAGATTTTATATAGCACTCGTACACCCAGAGGTTTCATGGCTCTGACTAACAGATACTTTGATGGTCGGAGAGTTATGCATGGGCCTGAGTGAACAACCAGGTTTTAAGCTGTCTCCTGAACACTAAGAAATTGGTGCAGGAACGGATTTCCAAGGGGAGGGAGTTCCATAGTTTGGGGGCAAGGGTGGCAAGCCTGCGTCCTCCCTGGCGTTGGAGCTTGAAAGGGGGAATGATCAGGAGATTTTGGTTGGCAGACCGGAGGCTACAAGAGGGGGTGTATCTAGACAGGAGATTGGTAATGAATTGGGGGCTGCGAGCGTGGAGGGACTTAAAGAAAATGCAGGCCGTTTTAAATGTGACTCGTTGGGAGATGGGGAGCCAGTGAAGTTGTTTTAACAGAGGCCTTGCTGACTGCCAACGTGGCAGTCGATGAATCAATCTGGCGGCCTGGTTTTGAGCCATCTGGAGTCGCTTACTCAGAAAGAGAGGAAGGCCCAGATAGATAGAGTTGGCGTAGTCCAGGTGTGACAGTACAAGGGCTATCACCACTATTGTAAAGTTAATCAAGATTTCATTTGAGGTTTATCACGATATGGTACCCACTTCGATTAATAAGAAGTTTAAATGACGCATTCAAAGATGGCGGCCATTTTAAAAAACAAATAGTCCCTTATCTATATCCATGGAGGTTATGTAAGGGAATGAGGAAGTAACATGGTTGTCGCCTGTACTCGGGAAGGACAAACAACGGGAAAGGTAAGCGGTCCAAATAAGGGGACTGTGGGGGAGCTGAGAAGTTTAATTTCCAATCAGTGATAGCACCTTGTGCTTCTAATCTTGGCGGAGAAAGTCGTTTTAAGAACGGGCGGCGGCGAACTCGAGAGATTAAGTAGAAAACGGCGAGGATAAGGTACGATTATCGGGACAGATGGTCTTCTCAGATTTGGATTTAGCCAGCATTGGCGTATGAATAAGTACAATTACGATTTCTAATCTGTAGATGGATCAAGTATAATTTCATATGGAGATTGGGAGTTGTGAATAGAAAGCCGTAGAACCAGTTTGCAAGCCCTGCAGGATTTACACGGGTAAGACCGGCCACTGGAAGGCGGTGTTTCCTTTGGATAAATTTAATGTAAATAATGAGTAAATATACTGAGGCCGTGGCATGCCTTTGTTTGCTTTATATGAGATGCGGATGCAACTCTTTAAACTGATGCCTGATACTAGAAGTAAAAATACTGGAGACGTTCTCATTTCCAGACAGGAGGTAGGAGGTCGTCAGGCTAATATTGTAATTACTGAGCAAATGCGCATTGATCCATTCTGTCTTTTCGTGCCAGAATTCTAATGGTAAACTAACTGGTTTTGTCTCTATATTAGGTTGTTAACTGAAACAGAATTGAGGTAACTACATTTGAAATGTAGTTTTAATTTCCACATTTGGGGTTTTAAAAAGGAGTAACGCAAGCAGTCTCAGTTTGAATCTATTACTATTTCACACTAAACGATACATGTGTCAAATAAAGCAAAAAATGCATGAAATATAATTTTTGTTCTTAACTTTGTAACACAATGTATTTAGTCACAAGTGTATTGGTTTTATCCCACATGAGAGGTGTATCATAAAATATGTAGAAAGAGTTGATTTGATCTCAAATGCATGTCTTCACTCAAATGAAAACGGTGGAGAGCGCAGGGTTGTTTTTTGGCCATATGGGGCTCTGTATTTCAATTACTGCGCTGGTGAATACCATTTTGATAGCGCCCTTTGTATCATTTCCAGCCCTGAGGAAGCCGATGGGTTAACAGTAACCGCAGCGAAACGCATTGGCATGGGATTGGAATTGGAAGCAAATTAAATAAGAAGAAACATCTAAAGAGCCTGTTGATTATTTTTTGTGCTTTGAAGGAATGAGAAAACTGTTAATGTTATAATAAGTGGTGTGCTACAATTTCTTTGATCTTTAAGTGTGCCTATTCTTTGAATTACGCAGTGAGAAGTGGGGTGTTCTCTTCTCCAAATCATTGTAAGCACCCAAATGTATTGTAGAAGTAAAATATTTTACTGTATTTCTACAAGAGCGCCACAAATCTCCTTTAGCACCCAAACGTTGAGGCTATCACCACCTGGATCAAGGCCGGCTGGGTTAGCATCCGACTGATCTTCCTGATCCTACGAAGTTGGAAGAAGCAGGAGGACACTACCGTATTTACTTAGGTTTTCAGTGACAGATCTTTGTCAATGGACACCCCCAGGCTTTTGACCGAGGTGGAGGGAGTAGGAGCAGAGCCAAATTCTTGTGGCCAATAGTGTGGGCCCCAGAATTATTGACTTTTGCCATTGAGGACTAGTTCGGTCTTGCCGGGGTTTAATTTCAGCTGGTTAGAGTCCATCCATTGACGGATGTGTAGCATAGTGCTCTGAAACTCCTGAATAGATTCATTGTAGTTGTCGATAGTGAAAATGAGTTGAAGATCGTCGGCATAGTTAAATGTGACGGCCTTGAATGCTTTAAGGGACTGAATCAGAGGGGCCATATAAAGGTTGAACAAGAGGGGAGACAGCGAGGAGCCCTGGGGGATCCCGCAGGAAGTGTGGAGTTTGGGGGCTGAGAAGGGGGCTAGACAGACAGCTTGAGTGCGGTCACTTAGAAAGGACCTGATCCAGCTGTAGGCAGAGTTACAGATGCCGGCCTGCTTGACACGGTCGAGAAAGATGTTATGATCGACCGTGTCAAACGCTGCCAAGAGGTCCCGTAGGACCAGGGCCAGTGGGATTCCTCTGTCTGCATTGTTACGGAGAGAGTCCATAACGGCCGTGATGACTGTCTCGGTGGAGTAGGCGGGTCGAAATCCAGCTTGATAGGGATCCAGAAAGTTGGATTGCTCGATAAAGTTCGAGAGGTGGGTGGTTACGTGAGCCTCTAGAACTTTAGCTAAATAGGGAAGGAGGAAAATAGGCCTATAGTTGGAGAGGATTGAAGGGTCTGCCCCAGTTTTTTTTAAGAGGGTACAACGACTGCCTCTTTGAAGATTTTAGGAACCACCCCTTGGGACAGTGACGCATTGAGAAAGGTCAGGATCGGAGGGGATAGAGCCGTAAATACGTTTTTTTAAATGTAAGGAGGGCAACAATCTCTGGGGGAGCCAGATTTTACCCTAGTCAGAAAGGCTTCTAAGTAGTGTGCAGCCAGAGGTGGGAAATCACCAAGGGAGCAGGTGCTGGGGCACATGCGGGGTAGATGGGTTTAGGATCCATGACGGAGATACTGGCTTTAATGATAGCGATTTTGTCAAGAAAATATTTGTTGAGAGAATTGCACAGGTCTTGAGTGGCCATAGGTTTGGGCAGGATTCTCTCTGGATTGGAAAGCTTGTTGACAATTGCGAAAATATCCTTGGATTTATTTTCTGAGTGTTCTATTATGCCCGAGAAATAGGAAGCCTTGGCTTGTGTAATGGCTTTCATATAGTCTGCTCGGGCAGCCAGATAGAGGGTTTTTTTCGGGAGGATCATAAGCTCTCCTCCATTTCCGCTCCTTTTGGCGGATGTTTAGTTTTTGGACCCTTAGGTCATGGGAAAACCATTTTTGAGCCTCCGAGCGGCGGGCAGTTTTGAGTTTTTTTTAGTGGGGCGTGTGTGTTACTTGCTGCCAATAGCCAGTCTGAGATGTTTGCCTCGGCCTGGTCGAGATCTGCGTTATTGGCTTGTATAGAGCTCTCAAGACTTTCCAAAAAAGCTTGTTTGTCGAGGGTGCTCCATTTTCTAATGAGACCCCCTTTGGATGTTATGGGCTTACTACGCGTCGGTATAGAGATGTTAAAATTAATGAGAAAATGATCTGACAATATGCAGGGGGATATGATAGGTGAGGAGATAGTAAGATTGGTACTCCACACCTGATCCAATATGTGTCCCTTGACATGAGTGGCAGAAACAATATAATGGCTAAAATTAATGCCCGAAAGAAGCTCCATTAATTCGCTGGCCTGAGGGCCACCAAGATCACTGTTACACCAGTAATTGAAATCGCCAATTAACAGGATTTTTGTGTAATCTGTGACCATGACGGCCAGTTGATCGCATAGTGAGAGAGGAAAGAGGGTCATATGTTGTGGGGATCTGTATATTAATACACATATTAGTGGTCCAGCTCTAGATTCGAGTTTGATAATTAGATTATCTGCTGCGGGGAGATCAAATGTAGACATGGTGGTAAAGACATGGTTTTTATTGATAATGGCCGCAACTCCCCCTCCTGCTTTCCCTGGAGCCCGGTCGACATGCAGGATGTAATAGTTGTCTGGAAGGGCTGCCAAGATGTCCAGGGAGGAGTCCGTATTGAGCCAAGTTTCAGTGACAAAAAAGATGTCCGGTTTATTTGATAGGAGAAAGAGCTAAATATCTAATTGGTGCTTAACTAAGGAGCGGGTGTTAAGGTAGGAAATGTGCAATTTTTGATCTCCAACTTGCACTGGAATAGGCCGCTGGTTCTGGCGAGGGGCGCTGGGCAGGGGTCCTAGTTGACTTATGGGGTCTCGAGGGATACCGAGATGTGTCAGGTAATCAAGAGTGGTAGGGCAAGGCGAGTGGGTTACCTGGTGAAGATTTCTTAGGTCTTCCGAGGAGTATGTGATAGTTTGAGCAAGGAGACTAGCCCCTGGGCGCAGACGGGCTTGCCTTTGGTGCGCCTTCGGCGCGCCAGCGGCACACGTCCGCTGCGCGTTCGGGTAGGTGTAGCCATTTTATCCTCGTGTGAGCGGGAGGGGCCAAACAACTAGACCTTCACCCCAAAACTTCCCCCAAGATGGAAGCTCTGAAGAGCACAAGTTGCTTTGATTCACACGTCAGCTCTAAATCGGCTGAGGAGGAGAAGTGTGCAAAAGTGCAGGTAGGTAGAGGGTAGTGCAAGAGATTTTTAAAACATGAGTAAAAGAATTCGAGCAGCTTAACTGTGTTCCAGGCTTCCGCCTCAGGAAATGCTATCTGTGTTATCTGCGAGCATGAGCCCCAGCGCGTCTTATATCCTCGTGAGGGTGGGAGGGGCCAAACAACTAGACCTTCACCCCGAAACTTCCCCCAAGATGGCGACTCTGAAGAGCGCAAGTTGCTTTGATTCCCACGTCAGCGCTAAATCGGCTGAGGAGAAGTGTGGAAAAGTGCAGGTAGGTAGAGGGTAGTGCAAGAGATTTTTAAAACATAAATAAAAGAATTCGAGCAGCTTAACTGTGTTCCCGGCTTCCGCCTTAGGAAATGCTATCTGTGTTATCTCTGTGCAATCTCTATTGACAAACAGGGCCGTAGAACCAGTTCTGTTAAATCGACAACCGTGTAACCAGTGTTAACTAAATAGGAGAATAAATACAAAGTTCCGGAGGATGGTCCAGCCTGCCTGGTGGGACATTGCAAGCCAGACTCTGTAATTTCTCAGGCAGTGCAGAGAAAGTCCAAGAAGCCTTCTGCTCCCATAACCACACCTCGAGATAAAGAAGGCAGATGCCTGGCTAACGCCAGTAAACGTTTTTCTTCAATGTCAGCTCTGGTAGTCAGAGCCCCCAATGCTCTTCCCATTCTAGGTCGATAGGATTGACAAATGTGGTGCGATCAGGCTCTGTCTGTGGATCAACTTCCTGAAGAAAGTATATCTGAGATGAAGAAAATTCTTCAGGAAGGAGAGAGAGAATCTGCGGAGGTGATAGATTGTGCAATGGATATCGCCTCTACAGCATTCTGATCACTGGAAGGTGCAGCAGTGTTGCGCCGTCAAGAATGACTCTGGGACACTGCGTTTAGACCAGAAGTATAAGATTCTTGATCTCCTATTCGACTGAGAAACGTTGTCTGGAAAGCACATCGACAAGCGCTTCAGGATATAAAGAAAGACACCGACACTGCAAAGTCATTGAGGACGCTTCAATACCGAAAGGTACCCTTTAGGGAAGTGAGAGGAAGGGGCATTCCTTCCTACAGAGGTGGATATCAGCATATAGGTATCTTTCCTACACTACCTCTTCCCAACCATTTTGACCTCGGTATGTCCAGCGGCAACCATAATCAGGGACATATTCAAGATCTGTCCCCGCCCCCCTCCCCCCCCAGACCCCACCCCACACACACGTTCCCAAGAGGAAGAGCTGGGCGTCAAGGAAAAGATACCTCACGTTGCCAATAACGAGTTTCAGGCTCCCGCTATCTCTTTCCCAACTCATCCACAGATCTCCTTGGGAAGGCAAATTTCTTTACACCTTCATCAATGGCAAAAAATACCAACAGACCAGTGGGTCCTTAACCTCATACAATTTGGCCATACTTTAGAGTTCCTTCATATCCCACCTTCTACTCCACCAAGTCGGGAAGAAGAAAAACACCTACATCTCCTACATTTAGAAATTCTTGCAATGCTCCAAAAAGGAGCAATAGAACCGGTTCCAAAGTCCCAGAGGGGTAAAGGGTTCTATTGCCCTTCCTTTTTGTTACGGAAACATTTCAGACACTGGCGTACGATTCTGGACTTAAGAACTCTCAACACCTACCTCAAAAAACAGTCCTTTCACGTGGTCACGCTACAGGACATTTTGTTTCTCCTGAACCCAAGGGATCACATGACGACCTTAGACTTACAAGATGCATATTTTCATGTTCACATCCATCCCTCCCAAAGGCAGTACCTTTGATTTGCCATAGCCAGAAGCCATTAGCAATTCAGGGTGCTTTCATTTGGCCTGAAATCAACTCCAAGAATATTCACCAAATGCCTGGCTCCAGTAGCAGCCTTCCTAAGAAAACCGGCATCAAGTGTTTCCCTACCTGAACATCTGGCCAATCAAAGCACCATCACAGTCAGCAGTCCAGTCGTCCACAGAAGCATGTACAAGACAGTTCGCCGAGCTAGGCTTTACCAAAAACAAGGGGAAATCGACCATACATCCTTTCCACAAGCATCACCTTTTTAGGAGTAATATTGAACACCACAATAAAGAAAGCATTTCCCTCTCCCTCTCTCTCTCTCTCTAGACAAGCGAAACTAATATCACTGGCTCAGTCTGTCACAAGTAAAAAGTCACTCTCAGTTCGCCCTTGCAAGTCTCTCCTGGGGACAATGTCATCTTGCATCCCTCTTATTCCTTTCTGCCGATTGTGTTTTCGTCCCTCGCAGGAAGAGCTGGATTTGCAATGGCATCAGGCAGTAGGTGCTTTAAGCATAGGTATGGTCAACGCCGTCCCTTGGTGGACCCAGCGCTAGAATACTTCCATCGGCCTCTCCTTTCTCGCCACGCCAGCTCCACATATAATCACCACTGATGCCTCCCTGAAGGGATGGGAAGCTTTCCTGCAAGACCTTCAGGTCAGTGGCCATTGGCAGCAACACCACCAGCATCTTCACATCAATTTGCTGGGGCTCAGGGCAGTGCGATTGGCATTGCAGGCATTCCTGCCGAAAATAAGAAACACTGCAGTGTTGGTCAGAATGAACAACACAGCGGCAATGCATTATCTCAACAAGCAAGATGGCTTCAGATCCCACCCACCTCCTCTCTCAGGAGGCTAAGTATATCTGGAAGTGGGCGATCCAGAACAGAACCTCTCTAAAGGCAGAACATCTTCTGGGCGATCTGAACACAACAGCAGACACACTGAGCAGGTTCAAATCGTCCTGTCCCGAGTGGGAGTTCCTTCAAGAGACGCTCGACAGCATTTTTCTAAAATGGGGCAGGCCTCTTTGTGAGGTTGCAGAGCAAGAAATGCTAACAGTTTGCAAGTTAACCTTAGCTGAGGGACCATTGGCAGCAGCCACCAGATTCAGAGAGGGGTTGACAGCAGTGGCACAGTGGATGACAGATAATTGTCTACAGCTCAACGCAAGCAAGACCGAGGTTTTGTTGGTGGGTAAGAAGGCTACCCTTTGGAATGAACACTGGTGGCCAGCATCCCTTGGCCCTATGCCACCTCCTAAAACAGTGGTCAAAAATCTTGGGGTCTGGATGGACTCTACTCTTAGCTTCCAGACCCACACCAAGAGAGTTGCGGCTACCTGCGTGGGGCTAATAAGAGGCTTAAAACCTCTCCTGAAATATTTCGACCCAGCAGTGCGTCAGCTCATCATGCAGTCCACTATATTATCCCGCTTGGATTATGCCAGTTCACTGCTCCTTGGAGCCAACAAAGCGGAGATACGGCGTCTTCAGCGAGTCCAGAACTCTGCAGCGAGAGCGCTGGTGGGCCTCCCTCGCCACTGTTCTGTGGGGGTCACCATTCAAGAATTACACTGGCTTCAGATCGACAAGAGGATCCAGTTTAAAGCGCTTTGCTTGGCGTTCAAAATTTTAAAGGCAAATAGTCCATCACTCCTTGGTGGTCTTCTGAATCCCTACGTGCCTCATCGACCGCTGCGCTCCCATGGACAGCATCTGGCGTTTGTGCCACGTTTTATCCGTTCTAGGGCTGGAGGATCCTCATTCCGGTTCCAAGCTGCCAGGCTGTGGTACTCTCTACCATTATGCATCCGTGCCTTGGATGATTCGCTTGCTTTCCGGAAAGCTATCAAAACCTTTTTGTTTTCATCTGTATAGAAATTGACCTAGACACTCGCTCTGTTTTCTCTAGAAACTTTTGTCTCAGTTCTGTCAGCGCCGGGACTTCCCGTTGCTGGGGCAGCTGTGCGCTCTAGAAATCTTATAACATAACATAACAAAACATAACATCACCATCCGGGATCCTAGGGAATACATCTTTGATGACGTGGGCAGGCGTCTTTGCCTACGCTTTTCCACTGATTTTCCTCCTGCCAGGACTACTCATGAAGATCAAGGCAGAACCCTGCAGGATGATGCTCATAGCCCCATCATGGCCACGTCTACATTGGTTCACAGAGCTTCTCCTTCTTTCGGAGAGACCACCTATTCTTCTGCATCCCATTCCATCTCTTTTGATGATGTCCTCGGGACAAGTGCTACATCCATATCCCAAATAGCTTTTATTAGCGGCATGGCTCCTGAAATGCGTGAATTTGAGCATCTAGAAATTTCAGTTTGTAAAGATATTCTTTCCAATGACTAGGCACAAAGCACTAATAGAAAGTACAGAATTAAATGGAAAAGTTTCTGTATATGGTGTCAGGAATTTAACGTCCATCCTCTGCTGTCCGCACCCCATGAGATCCTTCAGTACATCCATCCAGATTAGCACACGCCTTAATTAAAGTCCATCTAGCTGCTATATCCCGATTTAGGAGGACATATTCAGGACCATCAATATTGCCAGCAAGGATCATTAAGCAATTCATGAGAGGTCGATTCCGCGCCTTTCCACCTGTCAAGCCTCTGACACCTCTCTGGCGTCTTAAGATAGTATTGCTACACCTCATGAAACATCCTTTTGAACCTATACATAAGGCGGACTTTAGGTTCCTGCCATGAAAAGTTGCCCTTCTTCTGGCAGGGATGTCAACCAGGAGAGTTAGTGAATTTCAGGCTTTGACGAAACGGGAACCATTTCTGCAATTTAGGGATGACTGAGTAGTCCTTCGTACTAACCCCAAGTTTATCCCCAAAGTTCCTTGGACTTTCATTTGAACGAGCCTCTTATCCTTAAAACCTTCTTTACACATCGAACCACTTCTGCGGAAATAGCTCTTTATTCGCTAGATATTCAGGGTTGTCTCAAATGTTACCTACAATGAACCAAAGCCTTTTGCAAATCAACCCGTTCTTTGTGTCCTTCAGTGCCCCCCATAAGGGCTATCCTCTATTCAAAAGGGGGATTGCACATTGGATCTCGAGTGCAATCCAATACTGCCATCAATCTGCAAGAAAACCTCTGCGAGCACAAGTGCATGCTCACTCTACAAGAGCGATCTCTATGTTACCGCTCTTTTTGCAGGAGTACCTCCCCATGACATCTGCAGAGCAGCGACCTGGAAGAGTACCCACACCTTCATCGGACATTACTGCATGGATGCCGCAGCTCACATTGATGCAGCAGTAGGCCAGGCAGTGTGAGGAACTTTTGTCAGTGACTGTGAGCTCTCTCCTTCATCCCTCCTTCTACTGTACGACTGTGCACATTTTATCTATATATAATGTACATATTCTTTATCTTCTACCCTATGATTTCTTACTTATATTATGTTTTTTTGTTTGTTTTTGTTTATTAGCATTTTAAAAGACATACCATGTACAACATGTAATTAACATACAGACCGTTGTACAACATCCTTCATCCAGTTTGCACCTGTACATTATTATCTGAGAATGCATTGTTACAGCATGACTATTAAGCACAATTAGTCAACTTGGTACGTTTGTAAATATTCAACCAGATATTTCCAGTAATCTCTAGGCTTCGAACCCGTGGGTAGCTCCTCCTCATAGGTTTGCAAGGTATCATTACAACACGTCAGATCTTTGATCCACTGTTTAACCTTTGGGGCCTTTCTACTACCCTAGCATAAAGAAATTCTGCGCAACATAGCACCAAACATCTGTGTTAATGCTTCCTAAAATGTCGCTACTGCTGCACAGGACCATGCAGGATGTAAGAAATCCGCTATTTCAGCGCTGCATCGTTGGCATCTAGAATCAGTACGTAAACCATACCTACACAGCCTTGCAGGGTTATAATCGGTTTGATGTAAGTATTTATAGTGCAACATACGTAAGTTTCCATTGGGCGTTAATAAACCCGTCAGTGAACAAGTGATAGTCCATTCCTCCTCCGTTAACGGTTCATCTAGACCATCATTCCACTTCCCCAATGGCTCATGTGTAATGTCCGCTATATCTTCCTGCAGTTTAATATAAAGTCTAGTGTTTAGCAGTAGGAGATGTAATCAGTAGCTGTAGTGTGGACAGTTGTCGTTGCACCGCAGGGTAGGGCGGGTATAGTTTCTTTATCGCTCCTTGTAATCGATGATGTGTAAATTTAAACAATAACGTCTGGTTGCTTATATATGAAAGTTCAGTAAGTGGTTTAAGAACACCATTACGGTATAAATCCCCCATAGTATCGATGCCTACATGGCGCAGTAGATCCATTCCCACCTTTTCCTGGGTAATCGATATTTCTGGATGGTAGTGTAGTGGCAGTGAAGGGGCATAGAGCGATAGTTTATTGGTCTTGCGACCCATTGTTCGCAATGCATTATTCGTCGTGTCTATGGTGTTTATATCTCGATTATGCAATGGGGGCCTACAGTGTGTTATAACGGCATCCAATGGAGTTGGTGTGGCATCGCCCTCTTCAATTGCGACATGGGTTAGATAAGGGACCCTGTGATACCAAAAATGCGCATATTGTGCTTGAGCACATAAATAATGGAGTAAAAAGTCAGGTATTTTAAATCCTCCCCGTCAATAAGGTAAAGTGAGATCGCGCAACTTAATTCAGGCCTGTTTACCTGCCCATATTAAGCGGAGCACCATAGTGGATATCCTACGAAATACTTCTGCTGGAGGTTTGATCGGGATATTATTAAACAGATAGAACAATTTTGGCAGGATAACCATCTTTACAATTGCCAACCGGTCAGCTAATGTTAATGGCAGCTGAATCCATCGCCCAATTTTCTCCTCCAGTACACTAATTGCCCTTCCCTAGTTGGTGCGAATTACAACTTCTGGGTCACGGTGATACCAAACACCCAAGTATCTTACTGGCTCTGCCATTCTAGTGGGTAGTCCATGGGGTGCGGTGTGTAGTGTCCGTTAATGGTACAATTAGTGATTCGGACCAGTTTCTATGTAGGCCCGACTGTTGCCCAAATTTAATATATTCTCTCAGTAGAGAATTTAGGTGGTTTTCTGGGTCTCGTACATACAACATCATGTCATCTGCATACAGCGATATATTCTAGGGTCTTTGCTGGAATTGGAGCGCTGAATAGTGATGCCTCTGCTGGATTTTACATGCCAATGGTTCCAGTGCTATCGCAAATAGTACTGGGGACAGCGGGCAGCCCTGCCTTGTCCCCCTGGCAATTTGTATGGCGCTAGATATATATTTATTGACTCTAATACGTGCTGTTGTAGCGGTATACAGTAGCTGTATCCACTACAAGAAAATTGGGGGGAATCACATTCGTTTTAGTACCGTGTGTAATTACGACCATTCAATAGAGTCAAATGCTTATGAAGCATCTAAAAAGAATCGCAGCAGCTTTAGTATTGGGAATCAGGTAATGCGAGAGTGCAAAGAGCATTCTGGTGTTGTGGGCTGTTAACCTTGAAGGGATAAACACTGATTGATCTGGTAAGATTAAATTGGTCATCAGTGGTTGTAGTCTAATGGCAAGAAGTTTTGCCAAAATCTTGGAATCTACATTAATCAGAGACAGCGGTCTATATGAATCACAATATTCCGGGTCTTTGTTAGGCTTTAAAAGGGCAATTAGCATGGCTTCCCTCAATGTTGGCGGTAGGATCTGTTTCTTTTACACATCCCCATACAACTCTACCAAATGAGAAGCCAGTTGGTCAACAAAGGACTTTTAAAACTCGCACATGAACCCATCAGGGCCTGGCACCTTACCATTTGGCAGATATTTAATTACTTCAATCACCTCCTCCACTGTGATCGGTAATGACAGGTATTCCCTTTGCGCATCTGATAACCATGCTATTGCTACGTCTGCTAGGTAGTCCATTATTACGTCTGAGGAAACTATGTGTTGTGAAGCATATAGGTTTCCATATGTGTTCATAAATTCCTTTAATATTCCCTGTGTGTCGTGGTGCAGAATCCCATTTTCATCTCTGACCGCCCTGACAACCTGGGGTGCATGACCTCAACATATTGTAGCAGCCAGTGTTCTACAAGGTCTAAAACCTTCACCATAAGATCTTGCCATCTGACGCTTTGTCACATATTTGAGTTTGAGTTTGTCTTCTGCATACGTCTGGTATTCTGACAATACAACCCTAATGTCACCCAGCACCTTTGTGCATTGTGTGCGCTCCTACTAGTGTTCTAGTGTGCTCAGTTGTTCTTCGCGCATAGAAAGCTGCCTTCTTATATCCCTGGAATACCAGCTGTGGTCCTTATACAGATACCTCGAATAGTAGCCTTAAAAGCCTCCCATAATAGCCCAGGATCTTCAGTGGTGGGTTGATTAAGGTCAAAATATGTCTGTAATAGCATGACTAATGGTGTCAGTGTACACCGAGTCTAGTAACACTTTTGCATTGAACCTCCAGCTATAAGGGGGTGGGACATAGTGTGGCATGATCATGGAAAGCATTACCGGACTGTGATCTGACAGTGTCCTAGACAAATGTCTTGCGGAACGTGTCCATAGCAGTATATCATCGGAACCCAACCAATAATCGATACGAGACCAGCTGTTGTGTGCTGCTGACACATGTGTGGCCTCCAGCTGTCCAGGGTGACGGAACCTCCAAACATCAGTGAGATGCATGTCGGTCATAATATCCTTTAATTTACCCAGTGCTTGTTTGTGAGGTCCCACTGATGCTCCTGATCTGTCGAGTCCGTCGTGTAGTGCGATATTAAAATCACCCCACCCCCCAAAGCAATGGGATGTCTGGTAATTCGTGAAGTTTGCGCCATATTCTGTGGTAAAATTCAGGGTCATCTACATTTGGGCCGTATATAATAATTATAGCCCCCTCGGTGTACCTGTTATTATAACATAGCGCCCCAGCTCGTCAGAAACAGTGGTGTCTATACTGAATTGCAATCCTTTCTTAATCAGTATAGCAACTCCTCTAGAGTATGAGGAGTAAGAATTGAGTATTGACTCCGCCCATCTCCGTCCAATGTGTGTGTTAGAGTGAGGTGCAATATGCGTTTCTTGCAGGAGTGCGATGTCAACCTGTTGCCTGTCCAAATACGCAAACATTTTCCTAATCTTTTTCGGGTTATTGAGCCCTCTAACATTCCAAGTAAACACATTTAAAAGTTTAGGTTGTAATCTCCCAGTGGACATCTCTAACCATTGATATCCAGCATGTTAACACGTAGCACCCAAAGCATGCATTGTTGTTGTTCCCTAAAATAAAACTAATGGTGCGGTATTCCACACCATTGACCTGGATTACAGCGATGTCTCTCAAGTACATTGGTCTGCATAACAGTTCCGAACATCCACCCCCCTCCCTCCTCCCACTTCAGCATCCCAATCATGCCAAAGCCATGTCCTCATGAGAAAAAACAAAATAACTTAACTTTGATTGGGGTACACCCACATAGGGAGTCCGCCAAGTGCGCACAACTCCATCCAGCAGAGTTGATGTGGTCAGGTATACATTAGTGATGCAGACGGAACATTTTCCACATCCGACAGGTGTCCATAATAATCACCAGTTATATGTATGTGAGTCATATAGCAGTCTATATCCAAATGTCTGTCCCCCCAAAGTATAATCGGCACAGACCGCAGTAGGATCCCAGGGTTATAACTTTCCCATCAGTGCAAACCATAAAAATACATTACCATAATTTGCATAAACCCCCTGACTCCATAACCTCCCATGTAGTGTTGTACATTAATATGTAATTACACGAGTCAATCGGGTAGGTCATGTACTGAATTCCACACAACTAATATCCCATATAAAAGCAGCATACGGGGCAATGTGCGGATACTGTCCTTCACGGAGGGTAGGTTCTCCATTCATGTCTTTGTGCACAGTAGTTAGACATTGGACATTTCAGAAACACCGGGTGGTGCTCGCACCTCGTGTCTTCATCACCGCACAATAGTGTCTGCAATACAGTCTGTTACCACTGTGCACACATATACCTTACCAGTCTGTAGTGTCTAGATCCAGTGATATTCTTCCATCCTAGAATTGGCTATTTTGAGTCTTGGTTCTGCTCCGCTCTTTTTTGTTCTTACTGCTTATTGTTTAGTTTCTTTAGATAGTCTTGCACTGTCTTCGGTGTCTGGAGAATTGTAGAGCGACCCTTGTGCGTTACCCGCAGTCGGGCTGGGTAAAGCATAGAATACTCTATTCCTAAATCGCGCAGTTTTTTTTCGCTGGGTTGATTTCTTTGCGCGCAAGTTGAACTGTCTGGGTAGAATTCTAACGCATTTCCCTGATAGGTAATCTGCTGTTTTTCTCGAGCCAATCTCAAAATTACATCTCGATCTCCACAATTGAGGACTCAAGCTATGATGGATCTTGGAGTAGCTCCAGGTTTTGGTCTCGGGGCTAAGGATCTGTGCGTGCGTTCTATCAGGAAGATCGCTGAAAGGTGTTCTGCACCAGACACACTTCAAAGCATTTCCTCCACGTAGGTTTCCATCCGTCCTGTGTTTGTGGACTCCGGAACTCCTGCGATTCTGATGTTATTGAGACGAGATCTCGCTTCCAAATCCTCCGCTTTATTTACGATAGTGTCCAGCAGCCTTTCCATCTCCTTGCACTTTTGGGTTGTGCCGTGCGATTTGTCTTCCACCGCAGATATACGCGTTTCGGCCTCCACAAGACGCTCTCTGTGCTTGTCCAATTAGCCGCCATATCATCGACCCGTAAGATGATGGTATCCAGTTTTCCATTTATGTCCTGTAGACTTTGTTGAATGGCCTGCAATACCCCTTTCATGCCAGCGCCAGGACCATTGTCAGTTTCAAGTTCAGTATCCGAGTTCGCCGTCGCGCTTCTGGTGTTCTTTTTTGCTTCAAATGACAACTTGGTCTGTTGCTTGTCCGGCTTTCCCATTTTCGCTGGATTAAGCACCTCAGTCTCAGGAATAAAGTATTGTTTATACACTTGGTGCTCACGTGTTGGTTCACAGGTCTCGCTCTACAACGTGTGGTCACTACCTCACTACGACCTTTCAGCTGCTAACAAATCACCACTGCCTAGCAAAATTCTCTGACGATTAGTGGTAGGCGCTGGACGTGGCAGGAATCGCAGTGCCTCTCCAGACTCTGCTTCCCCCATCACATAGACCAGCCATTGACAGTGCCAAATAGACAGCCCCTTCGTAGCCTCGAGTCCTTCTCAACCAGCTTTTGGCGCGATTACCAGTACACTGTGATCCCAATAACCACACATCTCGAGACTCACATGACAGTAGCCATCAGACCGGGAGCCTCACATATGTCATATCCCACTCTCCTCATCATTCTAGTACAAATTAGTCGAATTTCTAGCTCTCATGCAGTTGAACTGGCGTTTAGTCGGAGCACAACCGCTTGCTCTGCAAACCACGCCGTATAGCCGATCATTTATACGTGCTTCTTCACAGCTGAGCGACATGCATCTCCCCGTGGAGCGCTATACATCAGGAGCGCTAATTAAGGCATATGCACATTGGCTCGGAGTGGCCGCAGCATCAGTGCGGGACCCGCATCGTGGAACACATTCATCCTAGCCGAATGTAGTGCAAGTGCCAGTCTCACTGTCCCGTTACCGCAAAGAGCCGCTATCTTTTGTACCTAGCGCTTGTCCCACATCAAAGGTCACCGCCCTGATTGCTGCCCGCCATTTTGCGCCGAGTGATAGCAAACTCATCCATTGGCGCCTCATCAGCTCCCTTCAATCAATTCTGGGTGTCCTGGCATTAAAGCGGGGGGTTCGCCTCCATTAGTGCACAGTAAATACAGCATTTTCTTACTGAAATGCGCTGCACCTCCGATTTCAGCGCCGCGCTTGTGCCAATCCTCTTTCACTTTAGGGCGCCGCCATCTTGTTCACCTCAGAGCAGTTCACGCGTGCAGCTATTTTCTCCAAATTGCCGGCGTTTACAGCATGTTACCACTGTCTTGTTGCTCTCACCTTGCGGTCTACACCTTCCGATTCTCAGTTCTGGTATTTGTTGTCAGTTTTACGCCTGCAGATCGCTTTTATGCCATCCCGCAGTGCGCCCTCTAGCCCTTACTTATATTATGTTTAAATTATATCAGTGCATTCAGGATCAGTTTTAAGACTGATGATTTACGGTATATCTGCTTGTCTAAAGGTTAACAATATGGATTTAACACGCTTGGAAAGATAGAAGGAAAATTTACTGCTAGGTACTCTTATTCAAGAATGTGAATCTATGAAAGTTCCAATGCTGGAGTAAGAAATTAAGTTACTTACCTGTAACTGTAATTCTCCAGTATTGGAATCTTACATAGATTCACATTCGACCCACCCTCCTCCCCTGAGGAGATAACCTTTGGAATTTTGCAGGTGTATCTTTTGCACGTGTGCTGTGAAAATCTGAAGGTCTAAGCTTCTCTAAGTATGTTATGTTATGTTATGTTAAACAAATTTATAAGGCGCAGCTAACACCATTAGGTTTCTTGGCGCCAAAATGAAGAGAGCAGATGAGGGAGCAAAGAGGCCGTTTAATTATAGGATTCAATAAAAAGGAAAGTTTTAAGGGAAGATCTGAATTTGGGGTACGAAGTGGACAGCCTGAGAGGCAGGGGGAGGGAATTCCAAAAAGTTGGGGCCAGGAAGGAGAACTTAAGCCCGCCATGTTTCTTCCTCTTGTATCTGGGAATGGATAACAAGGCCAATTGGGAAGACCGGAGAGTACGAGAGGGGACGTAGGTTTGGAGGAGGGAAGAGATAAAGAGGGGGCCCTGACCGGCAAGGGATTTGGAAATGATGCAGCCCAGCTTGAACTTGCAGCGGGCAGCTACCGGAAACCAGTGGAGGCTTTTTAGGAGGGGGCGGACGTGTTGATCTCTTGGGAGAAAATGGATCAGGCGGGCAGCCTGATTCTGGATCAGCTGAAGCCGCCTGAGTTGGTAGGCAGGTAAGTAGTGTTCTCGAGGGTGAGAGATCCTGATTTGTTCAGGATAGACTTTTGGTCTTTTGTACAAAACAATACAGATAAGTTACAAAACTGGAATGGGCCTAAGCCTAGTTTCTGCTTTATATTAGCTTTGCATTGCTATTTTGATGTACCGGGGACTCCCGTCTCGACGCTGGGAATAATTCAAGCATGTGAATCTATGAAAGATTCTAATACTTGGAGAACTACAGTTACAGGTAAGTAACTTATTTTCTTTAAGCATGGGAATCTGGGAAATAAGAAAAACTAGATCAGCAGTTCTCAGGCTTTGATATCTTTCAAAAATTCCCCTGCAAACTTCCTTTCTCTTTTCGTGAGGCTCTTCCTTGATACCTGTGATTAGCTAAATAAATCTGAGCTGTGGAAGCTTTTAGACGGAGTAGAGTTGCAAGCTTCCACATTTTAGTTGCTAGAGTTTGGGTCGCACAATGAGATGTAATTAAAAAAGTGAGTTTCAAGTGCATTTCTCTTTTAACACTTTTTACTGGATATGATTCTCGGGTTGATGACTGGAAATAACAAACTGTATTTACACGTAAGTAACTTTTTCGTTTTTCACAATACATAGTACATTTGTTCTTACAATGTACACTTTCTTCAGCTTAAAATAATTTATAACTAGGACAAGTTGAGTGAAGTGATTTTATTTTATTTTTTATATTAAAAGCTATTTTGTTCCAAACTGTAAAAGTGAGAAGTAACATTTCCTTGCAAAATATCATCTGAAGCCCTGTTTCTCAGACTGTCGTTTTCTTTGGGTGATTGTTTTTATCATTAACAGCTTTTGCCCTAGTCTACTTACTGATAATGTACAAACCGCTGCCTGAGTACAAGTCTGCCTGAGAATTGAATAGTGATGGTTCTGTTTTTTCCGCCCTAGAGGGAACTGGTCGCCTATTTTTTGAGTTCTACCGACTCCTTCATGAAGCTCGACCCAAAGAAAGTGATGACCGACCATTCTTCTGGCTATTTGAGAATGTGGTGGCAATGGGGGTCAGTGACAAGAGGGACATATCACGATTCCTTGAGGTAAGAAGGAGGTAGTATATCAGTTATCACTGAACTAGACAACTGAAATACTTTACTGTTTGATTAATAAAAATCATTGCAATGATGAACATGTGTCGCTAATAAAAAACATATGTCAAATAATTACTAAAATATTTACACGTAGAACTGAAGACGGGTGTTATCTGCTGTTAAGTGGTACAGGATACCGTCCATGTGCAAAAGGCCATAATCAACTGCTGTTGAGCAGTACGGAGAAGTGGGTAAATCAACAAAACAACATTGGACTTATTCCTCCCTATTGTGATTAACAATTGTTCGCTTGCTGGCTCTCACTTTTTATCAATATTTTTAGTGCTTTTGTGACGAACTTGGTGAACCGGATATTAAGCAGTGGGTTATCCGGGTTCATTGATGCAAGGATAGCTTGTCGACACATGCGGATGCCAAGTTTGTTCCATTCGCTCTTCGGCAAGATCTTTCAATCGTCAAGGAGTGCAGGACAGGGGCATAACACATGCTCAATTGTTTCCTTGCTACTCCCACACCCCCTGCACATTATGTTGGTATTAGTGCGTCGCCAACTTGGCAGGATGATGCAGGAATGGCCATTCACCCATTTTTAGGGCCAAAAATCTTTTTTTCCACAACACTGAATAGGTACATGACAAATGGAGTGCCACGGTCCCTGGCTTAAACTCTGATACGATTGCCCAGGCGTGCTTGCGTTGTGCCAGTTGGGCTCTGTCCGAGTGGAAAGACCAGAGGCACACATTTCTTTAATGTGGATATTAAGTGCCTGCTGCCATGGATTGGAGCTCCAGATTTCTTCTGCGTCCAGGAGTTTTAGGGCGTCTTGTAAGTAACCCCAAACTGACCTATTGAGATTTCCTGCCACAAAAGGGCCTCCAGGCTTCCTTCTCTGGAGGTGCGCAACTTGTTGCACAGCCTGATGAATGCTCCAGCCCCTACCGCTTGGTGATCTTTAAGACCAAACTCGAGACGTATTTGAGCGGGGATGAACTTTTTGGAAGGCTCAGCACTTGTTTGAAGATTCTTGTTATTGTTTTGTTCACATGGCTGTTGTCTTTCCCTTGCATGATCTCCTGGCTATAGGTAAAGAAGTTCATAATTTTTGCCTTCATAATACTTATAAGTGGTGTCAGGCTTCGACCAGACAGTTGCCTTGCGAGGGTCTTGACTGCCACCTGGATTCTCAAGGCTTTGGCTTCTACCCCGTCTCTATGTTTGGAGAATGAGCCCCTTCTAACCATGTGGACCGCCAGATACTTATATGAAATAGCACTATCAACGTTTTTGCCCTTGTATTGCCAACCGCCACCTTGGTATTTCCTTAGCCCAAAGGTAATTGCCTTTGTTAGATTCAGTTCCAGTTCGTTTTCAGTTGTATAAAGAGACAGCTGCTCAAGTAGTCTCTGCAAGCCGACCCTAGTGTGGCTGAGCAAGACAAGGTTATCCGCATACAGTAAATTACTAACTCTTACCCCAGCGATTTTTGGAGGATGAGAGTTGACTTCATCAAGTGACTCTGATAGATCGGAAATGAAGAGATTGATGAGAAGGGGCGCCAGCACTCAGCCTTGTTTCACTCCGCGGGATGTTTGTATTTTCCTTGAGATATACGATTTGTCCCCAAGTTTTATGCGGATCCATGTGTTAGTGTGTAGCGCAATTATGGCTTGTAAGTGCACTGGTGGGATCCTCCATTTCCGCAATGTGAGCCATAGTCGGCTTCAGGGTACGCGGTCAAAAGCTGCCTTAAAGTCGACGAAACACCATGCATTAACGCCCCTGAGGCTGCCACTTTGTCCAACAGGACAGATATTGCAAGCAGGTTTGTTATGGTACCTGATTTTTGCACAAATCCTGTCTGGTTAAACGGTATAAGTTGTTTTTTTTTGTAGCCCAAGACGCCAGATCTTGGAGGAGCAGTTTGGCATAGTATGTCGATTCCACATCCAATAGAATGATCATCCTGTCGTTTTTCGGGTCTGATCTCTTGCCACCTTTATAAATTGGGTGTATAATGGCGCCATGCCAAGATTCCGGTAATACCTGGTTAGTCCAGCAATAAAAAAAAAGGGGTGCCAGTTGATTGGCCCAGAATTCTGTGTCTTGTTTATACAGAGACTGGGGTAGACCTTTTGGCCCAGGAGCTCCATCTGAGCGACCCTCAGTTATAATTTGTGCTGTTCTTCCCGTAAGAATTTCTAATGTTGCGGGTGCCCATTGGGGCGGTTCTTCATGCTGAGGTGGCAATTTGGTATCAGTTGCCGATGGCATCCTTATGTTTGATTCGGCAGGTTTCTCAGGTGACCCAGCATATGTTGTACCTATCAGTTGGCATAAATTGAATTGTGGGGCCATAAGTGGAGGTTTGGCCAATGGACCATCTTCCTTTTCCGGTTCTTCAAAATGGGTTATTAGATGGGATGCCCATTCGGCTTCAGAGATTGTTAGCGCTCCTTTGTTCTCCTGGTTTATGTGTTTTGGAGTTAACAAGCGACCAGAAAAATTTGGGGTGGTGATTTTTACTTGCATGTATCAATTTTAACCAAAACTGTTTTTTTGGGCTTGATTAAATATATTGAATGTGTGAACTTCCTCCGGATGCTTACGTACTCATCTTAGTGCACTACTACATATTGATTTTAATTTCTTCGTTTCAGCTGTTATTATTGTTGATTAACCTTTTTTGGTTTTTCCTATGGTGCGTGGAAAGTTTTTAAGCAATTCCTGGGAGAAGAGTTCCCATGCTATAGTAGGCAGGAATACCTCAAAGCTCCTTAAATCTTGCAGAGCTCTGCGTTTGGTAATTACTGCTGGTATAATTGGATCTGTCCATTTCAACCTTTTACGGTTTTCAGTGTGATTTCCTCCTGATGTCTGGCTTGTCACGGCATGACGTGCTATGTGAAATGACATGGTAATCACTTGGGGACGATCATCACTGTCTCCTCGTGCGGCTATGGTATAATTCTCAATCAAGGGGAGAATTTCCTAGTTGCAGATCGTATAGTCTATAAAGGAGTAAGTAAGACCATTGGATCTAGTCCAGTTTGGTGGATTATCCTTAGGGAAGCGGCCATTGGAAATTGTGTAACCCAGAACACTGAGTTGTAGCACCATATATTCACTGAGTTTGCTATGTTTGTTACCGGTGGGTTTTCTTTGTTTTAGAATGTCTAGCCACGGTGTGTCATACTCTTCAGGGAGTTCTTGAAAGAGATTTGTATTATAGTCGCCAGATACTAAGCAGGCTCTTCTTCTGTGGTTACTTTGTATTTCACACAAGATCTCGATTAGGTGATTGAACTTGGATTTTTTTTCTCCCTGATGCTTGGTGAAATATAAACATTGATCTGAATTAGTTGTTCAGTCTGTTTGGGGTTATCAATCCTTATACCGATGATCCAGTCTTCCTTGAATGTCAGTGGAGCTATGTTAACATTTAACTTGACGAGATGTAAATTGTGAGACCGCCGCTGGGTCGACCAGACTTATGCAGCCTCTGAGCGGGAGTTCTATATTCCAGGTATCCTTCTATTGGAAGACTAACCAGTGACCATGTTTCCTGCAATAATATACCCTTGTGATGTTTTAAAAACGTTATCTCATCTGGAGATTGAAGTTTCGGGATAAGACTGTTGGTGTTCCACGAACATACTGAAAGACTGGGTTGAATACCAGTTCAATTGTAGTTTCACCTGTCTAGGGCCGCTGGCAGCCATGCCCAGTTAATTGCAGTGGTTTTTGGCTCCTCTGTTTCAGGGCGGGTGGCCCTTCAGGGGATCGGCCTTTAGCTGATCTTAGTATTTATTGAGAGGGATGGCGGTCCTGGTTTATCTAATGAGGCCGGTGGTTTTGCAAGAACCGATCGGTACCGTGGTTCGGTTTGGGGAACTATTTTAATGGCCCATTTGTTAAATAGGTCAGACCTTAATAATACCTGCTCCTTAATTGCTGCAGTGGAAAACGTGATTAACGTTGGTTCAGCAAGTTGATTACTTTTGATGGGTTTAAATTCAATTGAAATTATATCGTTGGATTCAATATGGCGCAGTTCGGACATAGATTTAAAAAGTTTCAGGATGTTCCCTCTGTTCAAAATGTCGTGAGGTCCTTGGGTGAGGTATTCAGGGATAAATAACGATTTGTTTTTTTGGTTTGTTGTAGTGGGATCCTGGCCAGGGGTTTTGTGGTTGTTTTGATCCATTGTCTGGGGTAGGTCGATTCTCCTTTGAATATATAATAGTTCTTGCTTGTCTCACTTGTTCGCCTTGAAGTTGGTGGTCCTCTATGTTGGGGGGATGTTTGCTCATTTGTATTATGTCTGGATTCTTAAGCAGTGTTATCTGAAAGTTCTCCTTGCCTCTTAACCCATACTCATCCTCGTACTTTTCTTTGGCTTAACTGTTTTGGTTTTCCTTTGGTATGTTTACCATATTTGTTGGAATTGTCGGATCTTCTACTCCGGTCTTGATGGTATAAGGTAATGTTTCTGACTTAGTGACCTTTTCCAGCTCATCTAAAATCAAGGGCTGTGGAGATGTTGAAACCCTAGTTGGCTCTGTAATTGATTGTGAGAGTGATTTTTGTGATGGTGAAAAGTTACTATGAAAACTTACAGAGCAGATTGAGCCAAGTCGTATGTTGCCCTTTTCAGTGTTGGTGGGGGGGGGTTGTGGGGGGGGGCGTGGTGTCACTGGTCATGTTTTGTGTCGCTGTACTGTGTTTATTGCGTTTTTCCTTAGTCTCTTTCGTTCCCTTTTACTCAGGTGTTGATTTTGAGGGGATTTATTCATTATTCCCATCCCTGGGCCGACATCTCTGATATCTGTACTTTGCGTTTTCTTGGACGTAGACAGCGTTTCTATTTTTGATGTAATTTTATTCTTATTATTTGGTTTAGTGATTTGAAAAATACCGTACTCCTTGGGTGCCGCTTGATTGTCTGGAGACAGAGCTGCAGCTAAGACGTTGATCGGTTGAATATCGATTTTTACTGGTGAGACCTAATGTCCTTTGCTAGTTTTATTATGATTTATGCTTTGATCATTGACTTTCTGAGTGGTTACATTGATCGAATGTGAGCGTAGGGGATGTGGTTGGTATTACGGACCTGATGGTAATTTCTTATTTCTGTCAGGACCAAGGCGAGTAACTGGGGAAGCGCAGATAGACTATCGATTATTGGCGAACAGCAGCATATCGCTTGGGTCAGGTAGACTTTAGATTGTGCTTTTGTTATTAGAGTGTTCAAGCCTTCCAGTTTATTGTCGATCTCTGCTGTATAGCTGTATATACTGCTAGTGTATTTAGAAGGTCGACTTGTAGGTCAAGTTTATCTGAATGATAATTTAATGCAGACACTGTAGATTGTAGGGTTTGTAAAAGCTGGGGCCAGACAGTAGTGGATTCAAACGCAGCTGGGTCATAACCTTCAATCGCGTCTTTTGTCTTGTTGGAGTCTTAAAGAAAGATAAATCCAGGAGGGAATGATCATTGGGCTCTCCTGACTTTGTTTCAGGAGATTCGTAATGGGCCAGGGCAGAAGGCGTCGATGGCGTTAGCGGTTTGTTGTTATCAGGGGAGGGCCTGGTCCACTGTGCTGCTTGAGGGGTAGAATTTATTTTCTTTCCGGGAGAGCCTATGTTGTTTATGTGAAGATTGGTTTCTTGCTGTGAGGGTGATCTAAGGTTGAAAGGGAAGTATTACCTTGAAATAGATATTGGTAATGAGCTTTGTTCCTTATTTGATTGGTGAACTTGTTGTAAAGGAAGCGGCATGTCTCCTGACCGAATAGCTGATCTTGTCCTATTTTTTCCAGGAGTAGAGAGTTCATCCCTTGTAAGGTGGCCGTCTGGGGATGTGGTGGTGACCTGGTTATAGAGCTGTTCGTGAATCAGAGCCTGCGCTTTAATCTGGACTGGGTCTGTGTTGTGGGGTGTATGAGAGGGCTGGACTGATGGGGACAATGTTTCGTTGGGGTTGGTTAGAACTTGAGCTTTGGTTACAGATTTCTTAAAGAAATCTCTGAGAGTCCTCTTTTTACGTCATTGATTATTTCATCTTGCATATTATGCTGTTGGGTTGATGGGACTACAGACGTTGTTGTTTCCGTCTTGGTGGTGCAGCCGGGGGGCCAGATCCCTGTTCAGGGTACCGCGGGTGAGGAGATGATGGCGCCAAGGGGTGGGGTTGCACCGTCTCTGGTTCCTCAACGGATTTATATAAGTTCTTTATTCAATTTCTTGCAGATTTTTGCTGTTTATTTCCTAAGCCTTCCGGAACGCATTGTAGTGTAACTGTGACTTGGGGTGGCTACTCCCCTTTCTTTGGCGCTTTGACTTCCTTATGAGACCGAGAATCTTGCTTTTAGTCTTATTTATTGCGGCTTTTAGCCCCAGTAGACGGCAGCCAGACTCTGCTCTGTTTCATTGGGCGAGCGTTGGGAGTCGAAAGCGGGGGGAGCAGGGGAATAAGGGGGCTGCCGCCGCCACACTAACTTTCGCTCGTGCACTTACGCTTGTGCCGGTACCTGGCTCACAACGGCAGTGCAGTGCTGTGGTTGAATGTGGGTTGCCCACCTCTCACTCACCCCGGCAGCCCCCTCGCTGCGGCGATGGTAGCTTTGGCGGCTGGCGGGCTCACTCACAGCTACTCGAGGTTCTCCTGCGTCCCTCCTCCGTATGGCATTCACGGCCACTCTGTCGCCGTTCTCCTTACACTGCCGCTACACGGCGGTTCTCGGCTCGGCACTCTCTGCACCCAGCCTCGGCGCTCCAGGCACAGCGAAAACACGGCGAACTTGACAATATCAGAACATTTCACAGTGCTAATAAGGCGAACTGTGGTTCATTTGAGTATGTGTATAAAATTGCTGCAATCAGGTAAGGGTACATTTAATTGACTTGAGCTACCAGTTTGTGCTATACAGCAGTGTTCATGAATGTTGATTGGTACAACTATCCTACACATTAGGTTGATGGTCTTAATGTAACATAGGATTCACCTAAATAAATATTTATTTTCTCAGCCATCAATCAATCAAGAATACTTTATTTCGACTCTAAAAGAGCCATAAAAGATCATACACACATATTTTCACACAACAATTACTAAGTTTTAAAATAATCAGTATTTGCTTCGAATCTTAACCCTTTCCATGCTCATGACGAGCTCAGCTCGTCATGAGGCACAGTGGAGCTGTGCTGATGACGAGCTGAGCTCGTCATGAAACGATGTAAATCTGAAACCTTCAGCACCGGAGGGGAAAATGTGCAGCAGCGATGTGGTTAAAAACGGTAAAAAAAATAATTTAAAATATATGGTCCCAACTGTATCTAGATAAAAGTAAAAACTCCATTGTCATATTATAATTTGTAATCCCTGCAGGAAGTAATAATGGGCGAATAAACTGCTTCCTCGGAGGGGAATAAAATCTGCAAAAAAGAATAAAGTGCATAGTGCTTTGCAGTGAATGACTATCACATGGACAGACTGGGAGTTAAGCAAACCACGATCCTTGGATAGGGAAGGCAACTAAGAAGTGTATTATTTTTAACCGCAACTTTTTTAACAGAAATGTCCTTCTTTCATTTAGGTCAATTTGGAGATACAGGGTAGGTTCTCTTTTTAGTTGAGTAGGGTGCTCTGACTGATTTGTCTTACTGCGTATAAGGCCAACCTGAGCATAACTTTGAAAAAAGAGTGACTTTATAGTGGCAGACGATACATTTTGTAATGTGTCTGGGTTTATATAATATTCTATAACCCCCATTTTAGAGACCCAGGTTTTGACATACCTAAGCCAAGGTTTAAGCTAGTATTCAGCTTCATGCAGTCTGTCAGTATTCTACAGAGGTTAACTCTGGATTTTTCCAGGTTTTTAGCGAAAGCAGCAGTGGTTGAATCACAATATGGTTGTAGGAAGGTGGATATCTGACTATATGGTTACCTCAACTTTTTGCCTAGTGTTTTGCTGGTTTTCGACTTAGTTGGCCTGGGATCCTGCTATTCAGGGCCCAAAGCTATCTGCTCTCTCTATAAAATGGACTCCATGTACCTTAGGTACATACCTGATTGGGTATTGGGTCACCTTTGTGAGCCCCTGTATAGTGTACCATAGGTACCCAGGGCATAGGTGCATCCAAGGCCTACCAGGGGCTGCAGCATGTATTATGCCACCCCTGGCTGGCCATCCAAACTGACACCACAGGCTGATCACTCAGCTTGGGTAAGGTGGTGTAATCACCCCTTAACTTAGATATAGTATATCTATATCTACCTTATATATAGACACATAGTACCCTATAAGTCACTCCTATTGCAAGCCTTAACAATCCTGAAGGCAGAGTGCTTGGTTTTATGTGAGAGGGTGCCCTAGCATGAGCTGAGCCCCTCTGCAGCTTACGGAACCATCTCTTTATAGCTGTTCTATGATATAGCCATACCATATACTCTTCAGTGCATTATAATCCTTGCGGTTAATGCTAACTTTGGTTTGGCTTTATCAAAACATGTTGTGTAAGGTGTCAAACACTGTGGAATACTACCCCCTCCCCACCAGTTCTGGTGCTGGGGGTAGCATTCCACCCTTCTAGAGGGAAAAGACATGTATGTTCCTGCTTTACCCGGTTAAATTTAAATAGAGCCTCAGCATCACAAAATGTATGCTGCTGCCACAGACACGAGTCTGACCTCCTGCTGCTGAACAAAACTCCATCAAGGGAGGCCTGAACAGTAGGTTCCCTGTCGAGGGAGGTGCTAGCACCACCACAGACAGCCTGTAGTTTAATGGGGTAGGGTGGGTCGAATGGAAAGATGCTTTTCCAGACACTGCCTGGGGCACAGAAGGTGCTCCATGCATAGCCCGGCTCAAACCAGTTGCTGGGGCACTCCAGCCCCGCTCTGGCGCGAAACTGGACAAAGGCAAAGGGAGGGACCTAGCAGGTAATCCAGCCCCTAAAATCAGTATAAAGATAAGAGCTGTGTCTACAGACTTTAGATTATCCTGGAACGAAACTCTGATACGAAATTCTTGGACCTTCGACATTCTATCCTGACTCTAAGACTGAAGACATCTCCCTTGTGGTCAAGGAGTGACCACCCTGTGCAAACAGGCACCACCAGTAACTTGCAGGTCTGCTTTGTCGACGCTCCCGCCGGAACCCGAAGACTCAGCGACACAGGAACTGGACTCTGAGACTCCTCTGACTTCGACCCACATCCACAGCAAAGCTGAGACCCGTGGCGGGTACGAGAGACGTGGGACCGGACACCCTGGACATCCTGCATTCTGCTAACAGTGCAACTACCGAGGCACCCTCGCAGTTGTGCATTGGGGTCCGAGAAGCCCCAGACCCGAGCGCCATTTGCACCGAAGCTCAGTACTCCACGAGTGCCACGTGGGGCCCGCTCTTGCATTTCAGCTCAACGTGTTTTCCCAGTTGCTAGCCCGTTGGCTAGTGAGCCCTCCGAAGACGAACCTTTGAAACTAAACTGCTTACCTGGTTGCTCCAGGCTTGCTCCAGCTTCCCTGCAAAGGAGAAGCCCCTCCGACCTTGCTGGTCTGACCCGAAGCCAATCTTCACTTCCTGCGTGGATTGCGTTTGCCAAGGCTTGTTGGGTCCAATCCAGATACCGACACCACAGTCATCTACATCCTTCGTGGGACATCTCGAATCCAGTCCCTGGTCGTCGTCAACGCCTCCTGGTCCTCGTGGCTGCAGAGACAAGCTTCACCTCTTCACCTCTTCACCTGAGATTATCGCAACATCGCCTGGTTCCTTCCTGGTGACTGGCTAGTGACCCAGACTCTGTCCCCTCTGCTTTCAGTTTCTTCACTTCTTCGATCCACCCTTGGATCCACCCGGGCACACTCTTCCTCTGGTCGCCTGAAGCACCTCTTTTGCAGATCTCCATTGAAAGCATCGGCGAAACCCGACACGAAAAGACACCTATGCACCCGGCTTCCCTGGGTGAGGTAACTCGAGTACTCCGGTGCTCCCGTGGGTATTGACTCTCCAAGTGTCCTAGTTTAAAGGGGTTTTGTCGTAGTCCATCCGGAAGTGCCTTTAATCAGTAACCTTGTAACTTATTCGTTCTCCATTATAAGTCAATGGTAACTTGAGACTGTGTTTAGACACTGCACGGGTCTCCCGTGGGTCTCCTACTTCCTAACCTTTAGTTGTCTAGTGTAGCCCCAGCGATTCCCTAGGCCTATTCACTATTTCTGAAGTGGTTCTTATACCACTTACTTAGTATATAGTTTGTGAGGCCCCTAGGGCAAAACTGTATTTGTGCAACTTATCGTATGCTAATTGAGTAACTTGTGATGTACTTCGATCTCAAACCTCATAAAAGTTTGGAGGGGTTGTGTTAGAAATAAATACATATATATTTGATATATACCTTGTGTGGTGTCCTTTCATTGGTATTCAAGGGATTATAATTGGTAAAACAGCTTGCTTCACATGCTCTCTGAGGTCTTATTTATTTATTTATTTTGAAAGTTTTATATAGCGCGAGCAAGATCCTTGCAGATATCAGAGCGCTTTACAAATACATGGGATAAGAAAACAAGTGAGTGATTAACAAATGTTTTTGTGCCCATAGGAGCAGAAGGTTATCAGTGGAGAGCAAAGTAGGGTAAGGTAACAGGGTACATAGTAGATCAGTCCAGACATGTAGTAAAAGGATAGATGACGGATCTCAAGAGTTCCATAGCTAATATTCAGGTGAATTTAGCCATGAGGATTGCTTTTACTTCTTTTCTGAAAGATGCCGTGGAGGAGATAAGTTTGGTTTCTGGAGGGAGGGCATTCCAGATCCTGGGTGCCATCCCTGAGAAGGAGCGTTTATAGGTTTTTTCCTTGTAGAATCTTTGTGGTTTCAGAAGAAGATTTTGTGTGCTTCTTGTGGCTCTTGAACCACCTGAGATTGTCAGTTTCTGAGTGAGGTAGCGGGGCGAGTTGTGGTGTATAGCCTTGTGTGTCATGCAAGCGATTTTCAGATGGATTCTAGCTGCATAAGGCAGCCAGTTCAGGGATTTTAGGTCAGGAGAAATGTGCAAGCGATTTTTTGATCCAGTGATAAGTCTCGCTGCGGCGTTCATAGAGGCTCTTAGTGGTGCAGTAGTAGAAATGGGAAGACCACAGAGGGCGACACTTCCATAGTCTATTCGAGGGATAACTAGGGCTTGTACTGCGGTTTGGAAGTCCTTGGCTGGGAGGAAGGGTTTAAGCTTCCTCAAAGTATTGATTTGGAAATTAGCTCCCTTAGTTGCCTTGCTGATATGATGTTGCATGTTAAGATTGGCGTCAAGGGTTACGCTTAAAGATTTCGCTGAGTCCACAATGGTGGGTTGGACGCTGAGTGCAGTTAGGTGTTTAAGCCAAGACTGAGTGATGGGGATTTTAGCGGGAGGTGCTATTAGAAGGAATTCGTTTTTAGAGCGTTAAGTTTGAGATGATTCTCGGCCAGCCATGACTGTGTGTTCCTAAGCGTTGTGTTGAGTAGTTTGATGTCTTCAGGGGATTGTATTTTGAGGTAGAGTTGGGTGTCGTCTGCGTACATGTGAAACTGTACATTAGATGCTTGCAGCAGTGTGGTGAGTGGCTCCATGACTAGATTGAATGTTAGGGATAAGGAGGATTCTTGAGGGACACCTAGTTACAGGAACGGGTGAGGACATCGTGTTGTTGATCTTGAATTTCTGAGTCCGGTTATGCAGAAATGAGGTAAACCACTTGAGTACAGTCCCTGATAGACCCATTCTGATATTCAGCAGCTGGAGTAAGTTCTCGTGTTTGGGGGGGGGGGCGTGGCCAACAGCCGAACATGGTGGACGTGAGTTAGAAGAGCTCCGTCCTAGCTTCCCCTATAATCCTGGCAATTATCCTATGATAGTGGGATCTGGCCCTAAACCCCCTCGCCTGATACTCGCCGAACCTGATCTGCGCTGCCGGGGCCTGGCTGATGGCGCTGGGAACCCTGGTAGAGAGCTGCTGACTGAGGACGTCGCACGCAGGAAGAGAGGCCTACTGCTGCCCAGGGGACCGCGGCCCACAGTGGGCTGACGGGCGGACCGGAAGTGCGGCGCGCACGGCTGTGTGGAATCGCCGAGCACGGCGGAGTGGACCCGGGGGCTCTGAACACACCGGAGCAACACCACCGATCACACTGCTACAGCGACACCCGCGGATTGACCGGAGGAGGTCGGAACGTGCTGGGAAGCCGCCGGCGGCGGGGGGAGTCTGAGCCCGGGGCGCGGTGGGGCGCGCAGCGCTTGAATTACGGCCGGCGCCTGACCCACGGAGCTATCCACTGCAGAGGGCCACGACCAGAAGATAGACAGTGGACGGCCTGTACGAGGTGAGCGGGGATACTGCTGGCCGGATCGGTCGGGGCAGCGGGCCACGGCACAGGCAGTGTCTGACGCCCGGAGGAGCACAACGATCCCCCACGCGTAGGGAGAAGGCTGGAGCCACTGGCGGGGGTCACGCGCCTGCTGCTGAGGCGGGTAAATCCTTGCTAGGCGGGCCTGCATGTCGGCCTAATGGATATTGGGGTGCGCAGTCTGCCGCGCACCGGAGGGACAGCTTCCTGCACGGCCGGCTCCAGTGCTAGCGCCGCATGGGCTGCAGCGATGGTGGCCTATCCCTGAGGGCACCGGAAGTCCCATTCAGGCATCAATAACTTAGGAAAAGTTGCACCTTGTCCCAGGGCTGAAGGGGGCTAATCGCCGGTCAATTACTGGAGCCACACGATAGGTATGCAGACTGGCTCGGACCTGCAGAGACCTGGTCACCCTTGACTCGGAGGGCTTATCACCTTGCGCTCAATGCCACTGGCGCTCCGCCCGGACGCACACCACGGGCCCTCCCATTTTGGCTGAAGTGCTTAGGACACAACACTACACCTGGCTTGGCTGAGAGGTGGGACAGAGACCCTGGACCTGACCACGGGCGCACCTGGCGCCGCTGGTCGCACGGTGGGCCGAGGAGTCAGACTACCCCCTGAGGTACACAATTTCACGGCACTACCCACACCTGGCCCGGCCCAGCGGTGAGAGACCGGAAATAGTAGGGGAAGGAAGACAGGGCGACGGCATACTGCCTGCGGTGAACGTAGTGGAGGTGCAAGATGGGGCGGCACAGAATCCCTCGTGGTGGCGCGCAGGCGTCTGGATCGGAGGATCCGCTGGCATCTTCAAATGACGGCGCGATTCCACCCACGGGTACTACATCCCAAGAGGCTAAGTTGGACCTCATACTGTCGGAGATCCGGGCATCCAGAGAGGCACTCGAAATTCGAATGGATACGATGTCAACCGGCCTGTCGCTACTTAAAGATGACCATAAGAAGCTGGCGGAGAAAGTGTCGGAGCAGAAACTCGCGCTTGCCAATTTGATACCCCAACAAACGGAACACTCCACGAGATTGGAAAATCTGGAGAAGCAAATGCAACACCTGAGGGAAAGAGTTGACGACGCGGAAGGGCGCTCGAGACGCAACAATGTATGCATCTTGGGCGTGCCGGAACGGAGTGAGGGGACAAATCCGACCCGCTTTGTGGAGGAATGGCTAAAGACCGTAGCAGACCCGGCGGACCTCACCCAGATGTACAGCGTGGAAAGGGCACACAGAGTCCCTCCCAGACCACCGAAGCCGGGGGCTCCCCCTCGCCCCTTGATAGCACGCCTGCTCCACTTTAAGGACAGAGACGCCATCCTGAAGGCCGCGAGGGAAAAAGGCCCCATAAAATTTGAGAACCACTCGGTATCCATCTACCCAGACTTCACGCAAGCAGTGCAGAGGGCCAGAGCTTCTTTCTGGGGAGTGAAGAAATCGTTGAGGGAGCGAAATATAAAATATGCCCTGTTCTACCCGGCACGCCTCAGGGTCATTCACAACCACAGAACTTACTTTTTCGACAATCCGGAGGAGGCTTCGGAGTGGCTGGAGGTTACACTCACCCCGATGCACCCCTCACACGAAGAACAGGAGGTGCCGGAAACACAGAGGACGGACAGCCGGACAGAGTCTCAAGGTCGCCCTAGTCACCCGGACACGGAGGGGGCCACCGTGGGACATCCAGGCCAGGAGGAGGGAGAAGACGGCTCGGCAGCGGTAGCACGACTAACCACCAACGCACTGGCGGAGCATGACACGCACAACGGGTCTACATCGGAGAGTCGGACGAGTTCCCACACAGCGGCCTCGGACACGGATGGAAGCATTCAGTTGTTTCCCCAAATTACAGCACGGATGGCGGCAGACATGTGATCGTAACCCCTGCAGCGACGGACTGGTAAAGTAGCGGATGCTCTAATCTATCAGAGGGGGGGGGGGGGGGACCAGGAACCTGGGACACCTTTGAACATAGGGGACAATGGTTACGAGACTTTTGAACGTACTTTGTTGTGAGTGTTTGACTGGGCTCACACCTCCAAGCCTAGGCACGGTTCCAAGATTTCTATACTCATGTTGGGTGTTACGTTTGGTCCTCTGAGGTTGTAGAGGGGGACCTAAGAGTTGGGGTAATGTTTGCAAACGTGGCACTAAAAATTTCCATTTTGTGGTCAATAATGATGTGGAAAATGGTTTTGGAACATTTTGAGGATATCCGGGGTAATGTCGTCCCCTAATGATTACGTGGTCTGCACTTGGAATGTACGGGGACTGGGCTCAGTACACAAAAGGCATAGAGTTCTGGCACAACTGCGTAGGCGGAGGGTACACATAGCATACCTGCAGGAGACGCACCTGAATGAATCAGAGGGGGCCAAAATGTTGCGGAAATGGAGGGGCCAGCTCCTCGCCACTAAGTACTCTGCATTTTCCCAGGGGGCGGCCATTTGGATTAACAACTCGGTCCCGCTTAAGCTCATTGAATCTAAGATAGACAGGGAAGGCCGCTACGTGCTTGCTAAGGGATTGCTGAATGGTGTGTGTGTAGTGCTTGGCTGCTTGTATGCCCCGAACGTGGAGCAATCGCAGTTCTTTGTGGAATTAGGTAGAGCACTAGGATTGGGTGGAGTATGATTGGATTATAGGTGGAGACTGCAACGCGGTACTAGACCTCACGCTCGACAGATCTCACCCCCCTCTGCACGCAGCTGAGAGTAGAAGACAGGCGGAGGCATTGGCACGTTGGGCTGAGGGGTGGGACCTGGTTGACTCATGGCGGGCACTTCATACATCGCACAGGGAATACACATTCTACTCCCCACCACACAACCTTCACACCAGGATAGATCGCATCTTTTGCTCCAAGACACTTACGCCGTCAATTGTGCAGGTAGGACATATGGGGAAGACACTCTCGGACCACAACCCGGTGGAATTGTCCCTGACATGGGGAAGAATACCTACCCCGATACCGACATGGCGACTGTCCCCAGGCCTCCTCGAAGACTCGATTTTTAAGTCCACCCTATCAGATGCTACCGCACACTACTTCACGGAAAACACCGGTTCAGCAAGCTCCAGGAAGGTCGAGTGGGACGCTTTCAAGGCGACCATTCGCGGGGTGGCCATGGGCACCAAAGTAGGCATCAAACACCAGGTACTGAGGAGACTGCGAGAGATAGAAAGCGGTTTAGCAGCACTGGAAATCGAGGCCGCAGGCACGGGCGGCGCCCTCACACAACTACAGGAGGCTAATATACGGTATGCGGAACTTCTAGAGGAGTTGAGGGTTCTCGACTATAGGGAATACACCATGCGACAACACGCACAGGCGGACAGGGCGGGTGCACTGTTGGCGCGCCTGGCCAGGGACGCACCGGCAGCTGCCCCTATCATGGAGATCCAGGATCCCTCAGGGGACTTAGTGCAAGGGCAGCGGGAAATCAACGCGACGTTCCGTCGTTACTACGCTGAATTGTACGGCCCGCACCCTCCACTCTCGGACCCGGCATTGGAGGACTTCTTCTCCGGTGTATGCGTTCCTCAACTGAGCGCGGCGCATAGCAAGGAGCTGGCGAAACCCATTACGGTAGCGGAAATTAGGATGGCGATTAAGGCTCTGCCTAGAAACAAGGCACCCGGGTCAGATGGACTCCCGGCGGAGTTTTACTTAACATACATAGACCTGCTGGCCCCCCGCCTGCATGAGGTGTATAACGAGGCACTGAAGAGCGATGGCCTACCCGACACAACACTGCAAGCCCTAATTGTCTCCCTTCAGAAACCGGCAAGGGATGCTTTGCGACCTGACAACTACAGACCACTATCACGTTTGAACACTGACTCCAAAATACTCAGTAAGATACTGGCGGTGCGCCTGTCTCAACACATCCATGAAATGGTACACCCCGATCAATGCGGGTTCGTCCCGAATAGGATCACAGCACTAAATCTGCGGAGGCTCCACCAACTCATGTCTCCCACCGCAGGGGGAAGTGTCACCGAGGGTTGTATCTCGCTGGACCTACGGCAGGCGTTTGATACACTCAGATGGGACTACATGTTCGCGGCCATGACCAAAATTGGGTTACCCGCCGGATTTATAGACTGGGTATCTATGTTGTACCGGAAGCCTACGGCACGGGTTCGGACCAACAACTGTATCTCTGATCGGATAGACATAGCGAGAGGCACAAGGCAGGGGTGCCCTCTCTCGCCACTCCTGTTTATAATCGCCCTGGAGCCCCTAATGCTGAAAGTTCGAACTATGGCGGCTGCGGTGGGGATAACTAGGCTCAATACTCATCATGTCATATCGGCGTATGCCGACGACATACTCTTCTTCCTCAGAGACATAAATAACCCAGTGACACCACTGCCGCGGGTCTTTGAGGCTTTCCGCGAGTTATCGGGCCTCGCCATCAATGAGACAAAGTCGTATGGGTTTGGCTTTCGGAGCCCGGTGGCGGGAACACATGTTCAGTTTCCGCTGCACTGTTTCCAGGTGGCGCCTGTAACATTCAAGTACTTGGGTCTCCAGATATACCGGCAACCACAGGACCTGCTGGACGGGAACCTAGGGCGAGCACTGACCAACCTTACTGCTCGGGTACAGTTCTG
Source organism: Lissotriton vulgaris (assembly GCF_964263255.1). Lineage (NCBI taxonomy): Eukaryota > Metazoa > Chordata > Amphibia > Caudata > Salamandridae > Lissotriton > Lissotriton vulgaris. The sequence continues at coordinate 1,836,050,604 of NC_141694.1, forward strand.
GACTACTTTACCGATATCGGTGGCAGGGAGGGTGGCTATATCAAAAATGGTGGTACTGCCGCGTCTCCTATACTTCTTCACGAACCTACCAGTCTCTATCCCTATGCCTTATTTTAAGAAACTTAACACTTTATTACTCGACCTAATATGGGGGAAGGGCAGGAGATGCATAAGCATGACCCGGCTGCAACTACCCACGGATAGGGGCGGCTGGGAGTGCCTGATTTGTTCGCTTACAGCTGTGCGTTCCAACTGCAATGACTAGCTTACTGGTTGGCGGGCCGCAATTTACACGAACTGAACATGACAGAGGACGACAGACTCCGGGGGGTCATACATCGGCTGTTACTGCCAGGGGCCAAGGCACCGGCGCCGACTCCACCCCTACTCAAACTGGCTCTCGTGTACTGGAAGAGGGCGGTCAGGTATACAAATGGGCAGTCGAATTATGCACCCTCGATACCACTGCTGGGCATCCCGCTGGGGACGGGTCCGATGACGGAAAGAAGACTACGGGTGTGGCAGGAGGCGGGGATAACACAAATCGGGGATTTCTTCTCGGATAACAGGCTACTGCCATATGAGGAGTTCGCCAGGCTTCACCAGGCGCCAAGGGCGCTCTTTCTGCAGCATGCACAATTGGCACACTACATAGGCACCCATTGGGCGGGGGATGGGGTGGAGCCCACCACCAACACGCTGATCACTATGCAATACCTCATGGGGGAGGGCGGACACTTGACCAAATGGTTGACTGCTGGGATACGGGAGGGCAGGGCTGACCTCCTACAACCCCTAAAATTGAGATGGGAGGAGGATCTAGAGGTGGCGTTGAGCGTCAAAGAATGGGACCTGGTATTGAAATTGCCGAAGAAAGTGTCTCGGAACCCCAGGTTTAAATTTATACAATTGATGATTATACACAGGGCATACTTGACTCCCCGCAGAATTCACATAATGTTCCCGACAGCGCCCGATACTTGCCCCAGATACCGGCAGGAAGACGCAGGCATGTTACACATGTTCTGGGGATGCTCTAAGCTGGGACACTACTGGGACACGATACATCACATACTGAATGATATAGTGCCGGATAGGCCCTACACATCCGCCTCTTATTGCATGCTGGGGATAGGACACAAAGAGAAAAAGAGAAGTGTGGAATCCAGATTTGTGGATCTGGCATTGCTAATAGCGAAGAGGTCAGTGGCGATGAGATGGAAGTCGGCAAGGCCGCCAGACATAGAGACCTGGGGCGGGGAGGTGGTCAGGTGGGGCAAGGCCGAGGGACAGGAACTAGGCAGGGAAGAGCGTAGAGGCCTTAGGAAACATCCCATCTCAATGGAATGGAACGCCCTACTCATAGCATTCGAGCAAGGCGTGCAGGACCAAGAGGACTAGTCTGAGTCTGTCATCTCTCACAGGGGGATACTACGCCCATGACCGAATGTACACGGGAGCTGAGCTGCAGACACACTGGGAACGATCTGATACGCATATATGATGTAAACGGGGACCGGTACCCTACTGGATATAGATTGTATTGTACATATTGATGCAAAACCAATATATGGCTGTTATGTGGAACGTTGAGTGCCGGGGGGGGGGGGGAGCAGGGAGGGTTTTAAGGGAGTTGGGACGTTATTGAACGCAGAAAACGGAAAATGTAAATGTTTGCATTGTATACTGAAATATATGTCACAACGTGGAGAACTACTGTGCGAATGCCTATACAATATACAGTGACCTAACTTGCAAATAAAGAAATTTTCACAAAAAAAAGTTCTCGTGTTTGACGGTGTCAAAGGCTGATGAGAGGATGAGGAGGCAGGTTTCGTTCTGGTCTAAGATTTGAAGTGCGTCATCAATTATGTGTGTCATGGCTGATTCCGTGCTGTGTCCTGCTCGGAAGCCTGATTGGTATGAGTTGAGGAGGTCAAACTTATCAATGTGTTTAGTCAATTAGAGGTGTACACATGTTTCCAGGTATTTGGCCAGGATAGAAATATTGGAAATAGGACGGTAGTTGTTTCGGTCCGTAGGGTCTGCTGTGGGTTTCTTAAGTATGGGCGAGACTTGTCCCACTTTGAGGGAGTCGGGGATGAGTCCTTGTTGAAGTGAGCTGGTAATAATTTTGGTCCAAAGCGGGAGAAGCAATGGGATGAAGTCCTTTACAGTGTTTGCAGGTAGGGGGTCCGTGAGGTGATTAGAGGGTTTCAAGGTGCTGAACATTATGCCTATCGTTTCTTCTGTGTAGGTGTCAAAGGACGACCATGTGGCATTGTTTTTTGATTCAATGGGTGTTATGCTGCGGGGGCTGGAGTAAAGGCTTAGATCATTGAGGAGATCGTTCCTGAAGATATCTGTCTTTAGGTTAAAGAACGCAGAGAATTCTTCACATGACGGTAGAGTGCTAGTCGTGTTATGTAATTTTTGAGGTTGTTCCTTGGATTGGGTGTTGATGAACTCAAACAGTTTTTTGGGCAGATTTTTCGCTTGGTCAAGCTGGTGGCTAAATAAATCTGCTTTTGTGTGTTTGATTTTCCTAAAGTAGGTGTTTCTCTTTTTCTTAAGTGTTTTAAGGTGCATAGCCGAAGGGGCTGATCTCCTGTTGCGTTCTGCCAGTCTCATGGCTAGTCTGTCTTCGTTAAGCATACCATCGTACCATGGTTTTGAGTTCTTAGCGGAGACTCTCTTAAGTTGCAGGGGGGCGACCTCATTGATTATTGAGGTCATTGAGTTGAGGTAGTGATCGGTGAGAGTCTGAACGTCTGAGGTATCGGTAGGGGGTAGGAGAAGATTGTAGTTGCGGGAAGGAAGTGAGAGTTTCCTCAGGTCTCTTTTCCAGACCTTAAGTTTGGTGGGTTGAACCGGGTTGAGTTAAACATTTTCGTTGATGAAGAATCTGATAATGTGGTGGTCAGACTAGTCACAAGGTTGGATTGACCCAAGTTGGGTAGATTCCTCTTTGGAGATGATTAAATCAAGGATAGCGCCTTTATCATGAGTGGTGCTGTTGCAAATTTGGGTGAGGTCTAGGGCGTTGAGGACGTTTTTGAGGCTATTTCCCACCGCGTCATTGTGATCATTCCAGTGGAGATTGAAATCACCAAGGAATATTTGAGTTTTTTGATGACCGGAGTTAGTTGTGATCATGTCCCTGAGTTGTTGGGTGAAGGTGAGGTTGTCACCTGGTGGATGGTAAATGATATGCAGAGAGAATACTGGTTTGCCCTCGCTAATGACGTTGAGGCAGATGTCTTAGCCTAAGCCTGCTGGTCCATGCTACCACTAGGATAGCTTGTCTATAAGGTTGACTTTACAACCACCATCAATAAGGGTCGTTTAGACTGGTGCAAGGTGTCGACTAGAATAGAGAACATCATATGCCAGGCTAACTTCTCACGATGGTCTTTCAAGTAAATCAGACCAACTTCCTCATGACAAAAGGAAACACAGGAACTCTGGGGTGCTAGAGAAGTCTTCTTAGAAACGTGTTCTCTATTATCTGAAAGAAACACGTTAGTGATAGATTTGTTACCTTAGAATTACCCCCAGGCGTCAGACTGGATCTGGAAAGTTTTCATCGGCAGTACCTCTGTGCGTTGGAAGGTGGCGCCCTGCGGCCCCGCGTCCGTCATTGGCGTTGTGGTCGCCGAGATGACGTCTCGGCAGCTACTTAAAAGGCGCCCTCGTGCGCTGACGTCAGTTCTTTCTTTTTCCACACCAGCTAGCTCAGATCCAGAGAGAGCGGTACCCCCAGGCACTTTTTGACTGAGTTTTTTCTAGGCTTTTTGTCTCTATCTTTCGAGTTGATAGACTGCTGGTGTAGTAGGGATGCCCGGATTCAAGACCTGCAAGGACTGTCCTCGCATGATGTCGGCGACGGACCCGCACCATGTGTCTTTACTGCCTGGAGCGCGACCACAACCCCAAGTCGTGCTCCGACTGACGAGCCATGGCGCCGAAGACTTTGCGGGAGCGGTCCCGAAAGTTGCTTGAAGTCCGGCAGTCGGCTCCTTGCCAATCAAGGTCTTGTGGGAGGTCGAGGGACCGGTCGCGGATCCGCCACCATCGTTCATCGGGATTGAAGTCTTCGCACTCAGGGTCAGGTAAGACGAAGCGTTCCAAGAAGTCGAAGAAGCACCACGGCTCTCAGACTTCCCCTAGCCCGTTGCGGCTGAGGGTGTGGATGGTGCCTCCCCTGCGGGTTCGGCGGAGCCTATACAGTCACCGCCAGTCTTCCTACCCTTCCGTCAGCGACTCCGGCCCAGCTGCAGGAATTTCTGTCAACCATGGCTCTCCTCTTTTTGCCTTCTGGGGGATGCCAGTGGTCTTGATACCTTCCCTGACCTTGGCATGTTGTCTCCTACCGTGGCTATGGAGGAGGGTGCAAGTTACACAGTGGTGTTGGGTAGGGCGGACGAGGCCCTCCACCTCTAGCTCCCTACAGTGGCTGTCAGGACTAACCTCTAACCTCCTGACAGAAGTCCTTCAGCCGGTGGCTACCTCTTCGGAGCCACTGCTGTCTTTTAACAAAGCACTTGCGAAAGTTCTTTTGGGCACCTGGTCCATGCCCAACACAGGGGCTCCTGTGGATAGGAACGTGGCCCGACACCATCGCCCGGCCCCGGGAGACCCCATTTTCCTTTCCCAACACCCCACCCCTGAGAGCTTGGTTGTCCAAGCCTCTGCGTCCCTGAGCGCATTCCCTACTGCACCACCGGACAGGGAATCCAAGAAACTGGAGCATTTCGGTTAGAAGATTTTTTCTTCTGCCAGTTCAGGGCTGCTGTCTGTGAACACTGCATGCCTCTTGGGCCGTTATTCCCACTCTGTGTAGGATATGGTGGCGAACGTGCTGCCTCAATGTCCGGAGGAGGCCCAGACAGTGCTCTCTCAAGCTATTGCTGAAGGGAGGGATGCACCCAAGTTCACTATTCGTTGTGGCCTTGACACCACGGACTTGCAGGGCTGGGCGATTTCCATGACGGTGGCGGTCCGTCACAGTGCCTGGCTGAGGGCTACTAATTTTTCCGGGGATGTCCAGAGCAGTATGATCGACATGCCCATTGATGGCCATCACCTTTTCAGCGACAAAGCAGATAGTGCGTTGGAGCACTTTAAGGTCTCGCAGGCTACGGCCAAGTCCCTGGGCCTTTCCGCCACGCGCCCTCCTCCGCCTTCTGTTTTTCGCTCCTTTCGTGGCCACGAAAGGGGCGCCCAACACATTTGTCTCAGAGCCACATGCCTGCGCAGCAACAGTCTCAGCTTGGATGTGGGACCCGCAGAGCCGGGTCAGGGGGCAAGCGGGCGGGTCAATCCATCTCCACCCCAGCCACCACTGCCTCCAAACCTTCCTAGTTCGGCGGCAAGACTCGCCATCCCCTCCCCCACTGGCGCACCATCACTTCGGACAGGTGGGTTATACAAATAGTCCGAAGGGACTATCCCTCCAGCCATGCCACCCCAGCACCACTGCATGTCGAGGGATCACTTGGCACTTCTTCAACAGGAAGTCGCGGCCCTCTTGGCCAAGGGAGCCATCGAGCACATTCCTGCGCCAGATGTAGGACGTGGTTGTTACTCCCGCTATTATCTGGTGTCCACGAAGAACAAGGCCTGCATCCTATCTTGGACCTTAGGGACGTCAATCGCTTCCTCCGGAAGGAGAAGTTCAAGATGTTAACTCTGGCTCAGGTCCTGTCTGCCCTTGACCCTGGAGACTGGCTGGTAGCGTTGGACCTGCAGGACGCATATTTTCACATTCCCGCCCTGCCAGGCCATCGGCGTTACCTGCAGTTTACAGTAGGCCACGAGCACTTTCAGTTTACTGTGCTTCCCTTTGGCCTTACCAGCGCCCCTCGGGTGTTCACGAAAATGATGGCGGTGGTCGCAGCTCATCTGCACAGATCAGGGATTCCACTCTTTCCCTATCTCAACGACTCGCTCTTGAAGGCGGACTCACCCCGGACAGTCGTCTCTCACCTCCAGACTACGGCCGACCTCCTGCATTTGCTGGGATTCTCCATCAATGTGCCGAAGTCGCACCTGATTCCCTCTCAGAAGCTCCTCTTCATCAGAGCGGTTCTGGATAAGACACTTTTTTGGGTCTATACTCCCGAGCGTCGAGTCCGGGATATTCAGGCTCTGATACCGATCTTTCAGCCTGTATCCTGGGTTTCGGTCAGGATGATCCTGAGCTGCTGGACCTCATTGGCCTCATGCATCCTCCTAGTCGATCATGCCAGATGGCATATGCCGGCTCTGCAGTGGTACCTAAAGTTTCAGTGGACACAACATCAGGGCCGACCACGTCCTGATCTCGGAAGGCACTGCGAGACAGTTGCAGTGGTGGCTCACGGACCGTAATTGGGTCAGCGGCAGATCCCTCTTCCTTCCCCAACCGGAGCACACAGTGGTGACGGATGCGTCCCTCCTGGGATGGGGGGGTCACATGGGAGAGGCAGAGATCAAGGCCTCTGGTCTCCGGCGGAGTCCCGGCTCCATATCAACCTTCTGTAGCTGCGGGCCATCCGGCTTGCACTGAAGGCATTCCTTCCCTCTGTCCGTGGAAGTGTAGTGCAGGTGTTCACGGACAAAGCCACCGCCATGTGGTACTGCAACAAACAGGGCAGGGTGGGTTCGTGGACCCTTTGTCAGGAGGCTCTGCGCCTCTGGACATGGCTGGAACACCGGGGGGTCTCCCTGGTGGTTCAACACCTGCCAGGTTCCCTGAACGCCAGTGTGGACAAACTCAGCCGCCGGTGCATGATGGATCACAAATGGCGTCTAAACTCAGACGTGGCGCAAGTTCTCTTTCGGCAGTGGGGAGAGCCTTGGTTAGATCTATTCGCCACCGAAGAGAACGTGCAATGTCATCAGTTGTTCTGCGCGCTGGAGTTTCCAAGGCGGCACTCGCTTGGCGACGATTTTCATCGCGAGTGGAGCTGCGTTCTGTTGCATGCCTTTCCGCCTCTACCACTTGTGCCCAGAGTGCTGAAGAAGATCAGGCGCGACCGGGCCCAAGTCACCCTTGTGGCTCCGGACTGGGCACAAAGATACTGGTATCCCGAGCTACTCAGCTAGTAAGTCGATCCCCTAATTCGTCTGCCTCTTCAGGAGGACCTTCTGTCGCTGCAACAGAGGAAGGTCTTCCACCCGAACCAGTCCAGTCTCCACCTCCATGGGTGGAGATTGAGCTGCGACAGTTGAGGCCATTTGACATGCCTCCTGAAGTCTGTGATGTGATTCTGGAAGCCAGGGGTCCCTCCACAAAAACGGTATACGCCTGCAGGTGGAACAAATTTGTGGCATGGTGCACAGCAAAGGCTATGGATCCACTTTCTGCCCCCCTTTCAGAGGTTCTACTTTTCCTTCTTTCTCTCCCCCAGCAGGGCTCTGCTCTGGGCACTATCAAAGGCTATCTTGCGGCCATTTTAGCCTTTTTAAGGCTTCCTGATCAGCCTTCTCTTTTCAAGTCCCCTGTTGTAAATAAATTCTTGAAAGGCATCACTCACATGTTCCCTCCTGTTCCTTTCGTGATGCCTCAGTGGGATTTTGAACTTGGTTCTTATTTGATGTGAGCTCCCTTTGAGCCACTTCACAATTGTCCTCTTCGTCTTCTGACTCTTAAAACTGCTTTCCTGGTTGCCATCACCTCTGCCAGGAGAGTGAGTGAGCTCCAGGCTCTTTCTTCTAAGCCTCCTTTCCTCTCTATCCATCCGGACAAAGTTGTTCTGAGGACTCATCCTTCTTTTTTTTTGCCCAAGGTGGTTACAGCCTTTTACATCTGGCAGTCCATCACCTTGCCCACCTTCTTTCCGCCTCTGCATCCCTCGAAAGAGGAAGAGAGGCTTCACCGTCTGGACCCAAAACGTGCGCTCTCCTTTTATCTAGACCGTACACGCCAGTTCCGGGTGGATGACCAGCTCTTTGTTGGTTACGTGGGCACTAAGAAGGAACGGACCGTGCACAAGCGGACCATATCTCGATGGGTCGTTTTGTGCTTCAAGGTCTGGTATTCCTTGGCAAAGAAGAAGGAGCCTCCTGTGGGGCTGCGCGCCCATTCCACTCTGGCCACGGCGGCTACTACTGCCCTGGGTCGGGAGTCCCCTTGCAGGACATCTGTCAGGCAGTTACGTGGGCCTCGCTGCACACGTTTGCTAAACACTATTGCCTGGACAGCCAAGTCCGGAGAGATGGCTTTTTCGGCCGTTGCGTTCTCCAGGACTACCTGGTGTGATCTTTTGGTTCGCAGACCCACCACCAGGGTTGGTAATGCTGGGGTATCTATTCTAAGGTAAGGAATCTAACACTAACCTGTTTCTTTCAGATGCACAAGTTACTTACCTTCGGTAACAATATATCAATAAGAAACAGTAGTTTTGCAGCGTGAATCTTTCTGGATTCACTATGCTGTGCATATTCCGCGGTCTTTTGGTTGGGTCCGGATTCGTAGTCTTTTCTTTTTTTTTTTTTTTTTTTCGTCGCCCAGGTGGGCGTCGGCGTCACCCCTCTTTGGGTGCATTTCCAGTGACGTCGGCATGCTTCCTGCGGAAGCTCCCACCCTTGGGCGCCATCTTCAGATTCTTTTTTCCGCTGTCGGGTCTGGATCGTTCCCGTTGGGCTCCAGACATTTTTGGAGAAAGTACAAGGAAAAGACTGAAATTGGAGAAGAAATCCACCAGAAGACTACTGAAGACTTCGCTGATCACTGACCAGCGAAAAGAAGGAGAAATCATCGAGGACTTAGACGATCGTCGACGTCCACGCGGCCAGGGAGGCCTGAACACTCGATGATAGACAACACGCCGTTCAAGTTCTGCCGTAACTGCCACCACAAGTACGCGCAGAAAGACCAACACCCGGTTTGCAACCTTTCCCTACTGGTAGACCACAGAAGCGAGGACTGCAACGCCTGCTCCGCCTTCGCCCCGCAGACCCTTTGTGTGAGAAAGAGTCAGAGGGTAGCCCACGCCACCCTCCAAGGAAAAGCGCCGACGCCATCGCTGTACGAGCTAGGGATGTCCTCGGAGGAAGAGGACAACGCTGCCGCCGAAGACGACAGCTACACGGTCGTAGAGACCGATTACACGAAGACATCTGATAAGGTAGGAGACTCGTCGTTCCCCAAGAACACGAGAGACTCTGAGTCTCGAAAAAACGAGGGCAAGACCCCGAAAGCGCCGACGCAGAAACACCTGGCGTCCGCGACTACCCACAGGCCCAGCGGATCCTCTGAGAAGGAGTCTCTGGCGCAGAGAGCTGTTGAACAGCAGAAGTCGTCGAAAATCGTCCCCCAAAAGGACCGATCGACGTCGAGGGAAAAAGACCCTAAAGCCCCGACGCCGTCCAGGGACCCGAAACCCAGTTCGACGTCCAAGTCCTCGGCACCGAAAATCTCGCCGCCGAGCCAGGCGCCGAAGAGAGGGGCCGAACAACCCGGCGCGGACAACGCGGCCGAGATGGAGAAGAAAAGACGGCGACTAGAAGCCGAAATGGAAAATATCTTGCAGCGGAAGAAAGATTTCGACGCCAAGATGAGAGCCTTCACGATTCCCCACAAGACCAAGCCACCCGTGCTACAACTGGTCGAGGAGGAAGACGAACACGTCGAGGAACATGAGCCTGGCGTCGAAATGGTCGACGACCAGGAAGAGGACGAGAACCCCTACGAGAGTTACAGCTATGGGGAGGAAGAGGACAGCAGGATGGACGCCGAGTCGGCCACCTCTGACCCGCAGGAGGAGGATTACCTGGATGTCGACACCGAGAGCCCGGAAGAGGCGGTCGACACATATCCCTCGAGCCCATCGCAGCCGGACGACATCGGGGCCTACAACTCGGTGATAAGGTCTGCGGCAGCAGCTTTCAAACTCAAGCTCGACGAGGAGAAGCAGAAAGCGGACTTTCTTCTCGAGACATTACTCCCCACGCAAACAAGGAGCCAGTATCTGCCTATGCTCGATCGTCTGGACCAAAAAGGTGCGCTCTCCTTTTATCTAGACCGTACACGCCAGTTCCGGGTGGATGACCAGCTCTTTGTTGGTTACGTGGGCACTAAGAAGGAACGGACCGTGCACAAGCGGACCATATCTCGATGGGTCGTTTTGTGCTTCAAGGTCTGGTATTCCTTGTCAAAGAAGAAGGAGCCTCCTTGTGGGGCTGCGCGCCCATTCCACTCTGGCCACGGCGGCTACTACTGCCCTGGGTCGGGGAGTCCCCTTGCAGGACATCTGTCAGGCAGCTACGTGGGCCTCGCTGCACACGTTTGCGAAACACTATTGCCTGGACAGCCAAGTCCGGAGAGATGGCTTTTTCGGCCGTTCCGTTCTCCAGGACTACCTGGTGTGATCTTGGTTCGCAGACCCACCACCAGGGTTGGTATTGCTGGGGTATCTATTCTAAGGTAAGGAATCTAACACTAACCTGTTTCTTTCAGATGCACAAGTTACTTACCTTCGGTAACAATATATCTGTAAGAAACAGTAGTTAGTGTTAGATTCCTTACCGCCCCACCCATCCTCCCCGTTCTGCGAACCGATATCTACGGTTAAGGAATCTCCCTTTGAGGGCCCTAGTTTCATGACACCAGTGTCCGTTTCTTGCATGGCTCTGCGTTCCTGGCGCGGAAAGCTATGTACAGTACTGACGTCAGCACGCGAGGGCGGCGCCTAAGTACTCCGACGTCATCCCGGCGATCACGATGACGGACGCGGAGCCGCAGACGACGCCTACTGACGCGCAAGGGTACTGATGATGTCGACCTTCCGGATCCAGTCTGACGCCTGGGGATATTCTAAGGTAATGAATCTAACACTAACTACTGTTTCTTATAAATATATTGTTACCGAAGGTAAGTAACTTGTGCGCCACTTCCAGTGGCTCTTTACATTTGCAGGTTGAGCATTTTTGCACATTTACACTTCTTTCAGGCAAACAGGCGCACTGCTAAGAAGGCTTCCCTCGGTTTCACATCTCAGGAGGCTCCTTGAATGACACTTCAGCTGAAGCTTACCAACTCCCGGAATTAACCATCTCGGGACAGTTGACTTTTGGCAACAAGTAGGGGAACTGTTTTAGTGAAATTAAAAAGGTAAGGGCACGCCTTGCCGCTCAAATCCCCCCACCTCAACCACTGCTGAGCTACTAAAATGTAACTGCGCTGAATGTCCGGGTCGCAGGTGAGTTGGCGACATCTGAGAGTCCGTTTTTGAAACGTCTTGACACTCATTTACAATTAAAGAAACTGCACAATATGATTTTGTTTTGGACAATTTTTTACATCCTTAAACGAGTTAAACTAATGTGGCCTTTGGTTGTAAGAACTAAGATAGACTCTATAGTTGTTAGAATAGCTACGCTTCACAATAGGGTAAATGTATTCGCAGACATTCTCTGTGGCTTGTGCGCGCGTGCACTTTAGAACAATTACTTGAGATTAAATCAACACTATTGAGTTAACCCTAACTCGTAAATTTAGTTTCCGCTGTTTATCAAATGTGTTCATGCAGTATAAAAAAACATTTCCAAAACAGAGCTCCAGTTGTGGCAATTCCGGGCTCTGGTCTACTCTCCCAAGTGAGGAACAGCAGATACCGATCCATAACCCCGGCAAACTCTGCTCTACCCGACACTGCTCAGCGAGAGAACAGCTGCTGCTCTATCCGAGCAGAGCTACAAAGCATTGCCGCATCCGTAAAATCCGGTGCAACCCAACTCACTTTCGCCCCGCTGCGAGCAGCAACAGCGAAGACGGATAATGCGGAAAAAAGTCCATATTGCAAGGAGCTTTGATGTTGTAACCTCTTATTTTACATCAAAAGATGACCATAAAATGTCATCTTTGCTTATAAACATAAATCACTAACCGCACCTAATAAAAATGTTTTGTAGTAAAAGTGTACAGCCACATCTGCATAAAATATGTATTTATGAAAATTAATTGCATCTAAATAAACGTTCATCCTAGAGAAAAATCGGTAAAGCATGAAACTATAGAAGTACATTTTCAAAACAAGCCCCTTTCACTTCCGTGCGTCGCAAAACGATTTCTTGTCTTTATAAGGCCATGTGTTTGAAACACATGGCCCCATAAAGATAAGAAACCTTTTACGACAGGAGGAAGGCAGACGAGCCCGTCCAGTGGGCCGTCTGTAAAAGGAAAAAGTCTACGTCAGACAAACCTCTTTTCCAATGCCTGCCACCGTTTAGCATAAACGGTGACGCCGGCCAATGGAAGAGAGGGGCGGGGCTTAACCCCTTAACGGCTGGGGCTTTTTCCCTCCAGTGCTGAGCCCTTTTTTGGCTATTTGTAGTAGTTCGCGATTACCCCTCTGTAACCTTTTGACCACATAAGGTATCCATGCCAAATTTGCGTCCTTTTCTTCCAACATCATGGGTATTCTAAAGGTACTCAGGCTTTGTGGATTCTCCATGGGGGGGTCCCACATTTTAGCCAAAATACTGCTAAATTTGGGGGTTTTTGGGGGGAAAATGGGGGAAAGGTTCAGCATATGAATGTGTCTGGGTTTTCCCCTGCAAATGGTATCAAAAAAGGGTTTGTGGGGCTGAAAGTTCAATTTTCCCAGCTTTTAGGGAATGATAGACTTTTGTCAGAAAACCAAAAATGTTTACACAGTTTTGGCATTTTTCTGGGACATAACCTATTTTTGCTATTTTAAGTGCTTTCAACCTCCTTCCAGTTAATGGTAAAAATGAGTATGAAAGTAATAATGGATCCTGGAAAGATGTACATTTTAGAAAAGTAGACAAAATTATTCTGAATTCAGAAAAGGGTAATTTGTGTAGATCCATCAAGGCTTCTTTATAGAAACGAACAGTTAAATATTGGAAAAATTGAAAATGTGTTAAACACAGCCTTTTGTGTCAACGTTTTCAACTGTAACTTCTTGTAATTTTAATAGCTCTTTAAAAGCAATATACTGTTACATCCGCTGGACCTTCCTGGTTGTGGGGATATATAGGACTTGTAGGTTCACCAAGAACCAGGCAAACCCAGTGTCAAAAACTGAGTAGCAATTTGCAAAGGCTTTTTAATATGTACCAGGTCTATAGCAATTATTGTGTGAAAATGTATATATGGAAAAATCGGTATGAAAGACACCCATGTATTTCTGAAAGGGGTACAAATTATACAGTGTAGATAAAAGTATATCTTTGCACATTTTCAAAATTGGGAATACTCATAATAGCATGGAAATTATTGGTCATTTTTCAAAAGGACTTTTTTTTACACTACGTTTTTCATTTTTGAAGGCAGAAATGCATCAAAACTCAATGGGTAATAACAGGTACTTTCAGATCTGAATTACCCTAAGTCTCCCGATAAAAATGATACCTCACTTGTGTGGGTAGGCATATTGTCCACGACCGGAAAGTGCTCAAAACCCAATGTGAACACACCACATTTTCACAATGAAAATTTACCCTTTTTTTGCAAAGTGTGTAGCTGTCGTTTTTTAACCCTAGCTGTGCCGGCACCTAGGGAAACCTAGCAAACCCATATATTTTTTAAAACTAGACACCCAGGGAAATCCAGGATGGGGTGATTTGAGTACCTGCCACCAGGTTCTGTTACCCAGAATCCCTTGCAAACCTAAAACATTGTCCAAAAAAACATATTTTCCCCACATTTCATCAGTGAAAAGTTTTGGAATCTGCGTGGATCCACACATTTCTACCCACCCTGCGTTCTCCATAGTCTTAAGAGAAAAACGGTACCTCACTTGTGTGGGTCGGCCTAATGCCCACGACAGGATAAGGTGCAAAACACAACGTGGTGACATCTAATTTTTGCAGTGAAAAATGACCCTTTATTTTTTAAAGTGCCTAGCTGTAGTTTTTGCACCCTAGCTCTGCCGGCACCTAGGGAAACCTAGCAAACCTATACATTTTTCAAATGTAGACACACAGGGGAATCCAGGATGGGTTGACTTGACTGCCCCCACCACGTTCTGTTACCCAGAATCCCTTGCCAACCTAAAAAATTGTCCAAAAAAAACACATTTCTCCTACATTTCTGTGGTGGAAAGTACGGGAATCTGCGGGGATCCACAAATTTCCTTCCACCCCGCGTTCCCCAAAGTCTTCCGAGAAAAATGGTACCTCACTTGTGTGGGTCGGCCTAGTGCATGCGACAGGAAACGGCGCAAAACACAACGTGGTCACACTTCATTTTTGCAGTGAAAAATGACCCTTTATTGCCAAAGTGTCTATCTCTAGTTTGTGAACCCTAGCTCTACCGGCTTCCAGGGAGACCTAACAAAACCACACATTTCTAGAAAGTAGACACCCAGGGGCTTACAAGGAGGTATGGCTTGCGTGGATTCCTCAACGTTCCCTTACCCAGAATCCCTTGCAAACCTCAATTTTAGCTGAAAAAATCAATTTTTTCACTCATTTTCGTGTGGGAAAGTGTGGCATCACCGGGCTCACACAAATTTCCTACCACCCAGCGATCCCTCCGGTCTCCCGAGAAAAAATGCTGCCACACTTGTGTGGGATGCCCAAGTACCTGCGACAGGCAAGGGCCTAAACCTACAGAGGCGACATCAAATTTGCCTATCTCAAAACCACCTGCTTTTGCAAGGGGGGTCACTGGGGTTTTTGGCCCGTGCTCGCCGGCCATCTAGGGAAACCTACCAAACCCACACATTTCTGAAAAGTAGACACCTGGAGGCTTACAAGGAGGTATGGCTTGTGTGGATCCCTCAACGATCCCTTACCCAGAATCCCTTGCAAACCTCAATTTTAGCTGAAAAAATCAATTTTTTTACACATTTTCTTGTGGGAAAGTGTGGCATCACCGGGCTCGAACAAATTTCCTAGCACCCAGCGATCCCCCGGGTCTTCCGATAAAAATGGAACCTCACTTGTGTGGGAGGCCCAAGTGCCTGCGACAGGCAAAGGCCCAAAACATTTTGAGGCAACATTGACATTGCCTATTAAAAAAAATTTGATTTGGGCCCTTTCCTGTCGCGGGTACTTGGGCCTCTCACACAAGTGAGGCACCATTTTTCTCGGGAGACCTGGGGGGTCGCTGGGTGGTAGGAAATTTGTGTGAACCCGGTGATGCCACACTTTTCCACACGAAAATGTGTGAAAAAAGTGATTTTCCAGCTAAATTTGAGGTTTGCAGGGGATTCTGGGTAAGAAAACATTGGGAGATCCACGCAAGCCATACCTCCCTGGAACCCCCGGTTGTCTAGTTTTCAGAAATGTGTGGGTTTCATAGGTTTCCCTAGTTGGCCCCTGAGCACCAGGCCAAAAACCGAGGTGACCCCCCTTGCAAAACCAGGTTGTTTTGTGATAGTCAATTTTGAAGTCGCCTCAATACGTTTTGGGCCCTAGCCTGTCGCGGATACTTGGGCCTCCCACACGAGTGAGGTACCATTTTAATCGGGAGACCTTGCGGAACACTGGGTGTTAGGAAATGCGTGTCTGCCCGGCGATGCCACACCTTTCCCACACAAACATGTGTGGAAAAAGTTGTTGTTTTTTATACTAAATATGAGACTAGCAGGGCATTTTGGGTAAAAAAAAAGCAGCAAGAGCCACGCAAGTCATTCACCCTTTTACTTCCCCCTTTGTCTACTACTCAAAAATGTAAAGGTTTGCCTAGGTGAGGATTGAGGTAGGGCAAAGTACCCATTTTAACATTAAAAAAACTCACAATAGGCCATTAAACCAACACAAATATAAATGTAACTCTAATTTGATAAAGCTAATCCACCACTTACACTGATTGGTTTTAGCACCTCCAGAAACGCTGGCTTCAAAGCACAAATACTTAAAGTATAAAAATATTGAAGCTAAGCCTTCTGAAGGGGAGCCATAAAGCCATGTCACGGCACCAACCACTTTATGGTCCATTCACACGCCACACATAAGACTTCCATACCGCCAGCCACAGGCCCAAACAACCATATCACTTGCACTCACACAAACATACTCCCGCCATGCAAGGGCCCATCACATTCATATGCCACAAGACATAATGACTTAGACTGTATTTTACCACCTGTCAAGTCTCCACATCTGTGAGAAGTTGGCCTGATATATGATGTTCACTAGTTCTAGTGACCACCTTGTTTCAGTCCAAACAACCCTTATGGTGATTGGTTGTAAGTCAACCTTATAGACCAGCTATCCTAGTGGTAGCGTGGACAAAGCAGTCTTAGGCTAAACTCTTTTGGCATGTGAAGCCAGCTGTATTGCCATATGTAACCCCTTGAACACCAAGTGAAAGGACACCACACAGGATATATATTCAAAATATATATGTATTTATTACTACAAATAGTCCCTTGAACTCTTTATGAGCATAGAAGTAAACACGTTAAAACAATTCAATTGATAAGTATACAAAAGTTGCACAAATATGGATAGGCCTGGGTGGCCCCTAAAACCATATACTAAAGAAGTGGTATAAGTACCACGAGTCGAAAGGAAGTAAGGCCTAGGGCAATGGGAATCGCTGGGGCTATGCTGCACTAACGCAAGTTAGGAACTAGGAGGCCCACGGGTTCTGGTTTGCAGTGCGCAAAGTTAGAAACAGTTCACATTGAAATCAATGGATGCGTAAAAGTGTTAAAGGTGAAGGTAGGAAGTCTTCCGGTCAGTCTAGAACTTAACCCTTTGGAATCTGGACACTAGGAGAGTTAAACTACTCGGGGGCACCGGAGTGCCAGCGTTACCTCCCCCACAGGAAGCGGGTGCAGTGGGGCCAAAGTGTGTCGGGATTCTGCAGGAGTTCAGATGGAGCCTTGGAGTGTTGATGCTGCAGGCGACCTCATGTGAAGAGTTCTGGTGGATCCAAGGGTGGATCTGAAGTGGTGAAGACCTGAAAGCAGAGGAGACAGTGTTCACAGTCACTAGCCAGTGACCGGCGTGGAACCAGGAAGGAACCAGGCGTTGTCGGGTGCCAGCAGGTGATGTCGTGAAGCTTGTCTCTTCAGCAGCATGGACTAGGCGACGATGACGACGACCAGGAGTCACTCACGAGCTGTCCCACGTAGGCTCTAGTTGATGGCGGAGTCGGCTTCTTGATCAGAGCAAACAGGCCTTGGCTAATGCAAGCCACGCAGGAAACAGAGAAGGCCTCTCACTCTAACCAGCAAGGTCAGAGGGGTTGCTACTTTTAGGAGCAGCAAGGGCCAGTCTGGAGCAACCAGACCAGCAGTGGAAAGTTGTCGTTTGGTCGCCAAAATGGCCACTAGCCAACGGACTAGTAACCAGGAAGGCGCGTCGAGTGGAACAAAGCAAAAGGGCCCCACGCAGATCTCGTGAGAGCTGGAGGGCTGGTCCTTGTCGCCAATGTGGTGGGGCTTCTCAAGACCCCAAGCACAGCGATGGGGGTGCCTCCGGTGCTGCGCAGTCAGCTTCTCGTGGACTTTTCAAGAGGTCCGGTCCCACTTCTCAGGTCACCTCCACTCGTCTCAGCTTTGCAGGGACTGTGGATCGGGCTGTTAGATGTCTGGGAGTCTGGTTCTTCTCAGGCTCTGGGCTCGGGCTCTGGCGGCGGCAAAGCAGTCGTTGATTGCTGGATGGTGCATGTATTCAAAGGGGGGCCACTCCTTGGCCACAAAGGAGATTCTTCAGTCTTCTGAGCAGCAGAACGTCGAAGGTCCAGAGTTTCTTCTTATGTAGTCGAATTTCAGGGTAATCTGCCGTCTTGGAACTCAGCTCCTACTTTTAAACTAATTCTAGGGGCTGGACTACCTACTAGGTCCCTCCTATGGGCGGGACCAGGAAGGGGGGTGGTTACACCCCCTTTCCTTTGTCCAGTTTCGTGCCAGAGCTGGGACTGGAGTGCCCCAGTCCAGTTTGAACTGGCCTATGCACGGGGACACCTTGTGTGCCCCGGGCATGTCTGATTCTATTCAACCCTACCTAACCAGATACACAAAATCCTCTCTGGGGTGGTGCTAGCACCTCCAAAGGCAGGAAACCCTTTTCCAAGCCTCCCTCGCTGGAAGGACTCCCAGCAGCAGGAGGTCAGACTTGTGTCTGTGGTGGCAGCATCCATTTTGTGATGCTGAGGCTCTGTTTAACTTTAACCGGGGTTCAGGTTCTGTACATGTCATGTCCCTCTAGAAGGGTGGAATGCTAACCCCGTCGCCAGAATTGGCGGGGGGTAGTATTCCATTTCGATTGACACTTTACTCGACATGTTTTGATAATGTCAAACCAGAGTGAGCATTTAACCGCGAGGTTCATAATGCACTTAAGAGTATATGGTATGACGCTATCAGGAAACAGCTAAAGGACATGGTTCCGAAAGCTGCAGACCGGCTCAGCTCATGCTAGAGCACCATCTCACACATAACCAAGCACTCTCGCTCCAGGATTGATAAGGCCTGCCATAGGAGTGACTTATAGGTTACTGTGTGTCCTTGTATGTGTTAGATATAGGGTACCATACCTAAAGCAAAGGGTGATTACACCACCTTTCCCCAGATGAGTGATCAGCCAGTTGTGTCAAATAGTAAGGCGAGGCCAGGGGTGGCACAATACGTGCTGCAGCCCCTGGTAGGCCTTGGATGCACCTATGCCCTGGGTACCTAGGGTACACTGTACAGGGGCTCACAAGGTGATCCATGTTACAATTGGTATGTACCTAGAGTACATGGAGTCCATTTTATCAGGGAGAGCAGAGGGCCTGGGGTCCTAAATAGCAGGGTCCCAGGTCAACTAAGTCGAAAACCAGCTAAACACTAGGCAAAAAGTTGGGGGTAACCATAGTCAGATGTCCACCTTCCTACAGCATCCTTCTTCAAAAATATTCCCGAACGCATGCCCAGTGAACCTATACCAACGGCTTACATGCCAGCCACACAAGGCTCAGGAAGACATTTCTTTCATGCACCTTTAGTGCACTCACTATGCTAAATCCAACTCCTTCCAGTTTGTGGATGCAAGTTGGGGGGTGCTCGAGTATGCCGCAAAGCCATTTCTCAAGCTGAGCAAGCATATCTACCTTTGAAACTAAGGCAAACATGCTGGAAATGTTCAAAACATATCATAATTCATATGCCACAGGACACAAGGACTTTGATTATATTTTACTAACCTGTCAAGTCTCCACCTCCTTCTTCCAGAACGTTATTAAACGCATGCCAAGTGAACCTATACTAATGGCTTCCATGACAGCCACATGAGGCTCTGGAAGACATGTCTTTCATGCACCTTTAGTGCACTCACTATGCTAAATCCAACTCCTTCCTGTTTGTGGATGCAAGTTGGGGTGTGCTCGAGTATGCCGCAAAGCCATTTCTCGAGCTGAGCAAGCATATCTACCTTTGAAACTAAGGCAAACATACTGGAAATGTTCAAAAGATAACAACATAAACTATGAACGGAGGAATGTGAAACAAGGGTAGTCCGTGACAATTTAGCATATGTCCAATAAACTGTTATGTGCAGTGACTGTAATGCACTTATCATACAGAAAACTGACCATCTACTAAGTTCTAACGCAGGATGAACATGTCAAGCAGCATTGACCCATAAGTGCTTCAGAAAATTTAGTGTGAGTGTGGCAGCAATGGATTTCGATCCTTGGGGAAGAAGAAGCCAAAACATGTATCTATACTACCTATAATATCTGCCTTCTACCTTTGCAATATTCATCGGAAAGCGTACCTACTGTAAGCTGTTCTAACCCGTTTGTGTGTCTGTCCTCAGAGTCCTCACTAACCCTGTCCAATTGTTAAGAAACCCTATACTAATGCCTTCAATCTCTAGCTACTTGAAGCTTGAGTGAACATTTCTGTCACGAGCGATCAATGCTCTCACAATGCTCTATCCAACTCCTTCCAGTTTGTGGATGCAAGTTGGGGGTGCCAGAGTATGCCGCAAAGACATTTCTCGAACTGAGCAAGCATATCTACCTTTGAAACTAAGGCAAACATGCTGGAATTTTCAAAAACTTCCTAAAGAGAACATCATAAACTACGATGAATGGTTGAATGGAAAACACGGGTACTCCATGACAACGTGGCATATGTTCTGTCCACCAGTATGTGCAGCCTGGGGACTATAATGCACTTGTCAATTGGCGAACAACTACCACGTTCTGAAAGCAGATAAAGGTGAGGCCCACAGACAGTAGGTATCAATTCACACCAACTGAACGGTTAACCTATTGGCAGCTCCACCTCAGTCAATTTCCCAGTATTTTGCTTTAGTGTGATACAACATAAAGCAAGTAGGAAAACAGAAGGCAGGCTTACTTGGGCACTGAGGACAGTAAACACGAGTCTCCTGCCTCTTTCCCTGCATCGAGCACACTTTACAACGACGACATGGTCGCTCCTTTTTGCCTGTTGCAGGAATTTTATCTGCAAAGTTTCGCTCCTGCAGCCTTGCCATGTTCTCCAGAACACATGAAGTGGAGGCTTCTGCTTCTGTAACAGTAAGACTTTCAATCAGAGACAACTGAAAGACATATGTCTTCCTGCGATGGTCTCACGATAAACAACATACGCTTTGTATGTTGTCATCTGGATCAGGTGCGTAAACAGTTTCTTATACCAAGTGCGAGTTTTACGACCTGCATTGTACGGCTGAAGAACCTGGTCGTTCTTGTCCACTCCGCCCATGTACTTGTTGTAATCAAGTATAAAGGTGGGCTTGTGAACTTCGGCCATCTGACCCCAAACCGTGACAGGAGAAGTGCTCTCAGCATGAATTGTAGTGAGCACATACACGTCTCGCCTATCTGAGAACTTGACGGCGAGCAGTTCGTTGGAAAGCAACGCAGTGATCTGGCATTTCTGGAGCTTCTTGCAAACAAGCTCCTGCGGGAATCCTTTGCGGCGACAAGGAATTGTACCGCAAGCCACAGTGCCAGCTTTGTAGAGCTCACTGAACAGCTCTACTCCTGTATAGAAATTGTCCACATAAAGGTTATACCCTTTGTGAAGAAGTGGCTGGACAAGCTCCCGTACGATCTTTCCTGTGACCCCTAGCATGAGAGTGCATCCTACAGGGTTAAGAGTTGTGTCCTTCCCTGTATACACTCTCAAACTGTACACATAACCAGTCGAGCTCTCACACAGCATGTACAGCTTGATGCCATAGCGAGCGCGTTTGCTCGGAATGTACTGCCTAAACAGCAGCCGCCCTTTATACAAGATCAAGGACTCATCAATGGCTATATTCTTTCCAGGAGTATAAACCTCTGGAAACCTGGCAGACAAATGATCCACGACAGGCCGAATTTTGAACAACCTGTCATGGTCTGGATGTTCCCGGGGCAATGGAGCAGAATTGTCATTGAAATGCAGCATGCGCTGCAATAGCAAAAAACGATTTCTGCTCATGTATGGTGCGAAGATGGGGGTTAACCAAACCGTGCGAGTAGACCAGTAGGATAGCAAGGTTGGTTTATGTACTACCCTCATTTTAAGCGTGAGGCCTAAAAATGTCTTCAACTCCCCTACAGAAGTTGGAGTCCACTTGCGCACCCTAGAATGAGGCCCAAGAGTGCCTCCTTGCTCCCTCAGAAATTGTTCGGCACGCAAATTTGTTTGATGCACAATTTCGTCTAGGAAGTCATCCACATAAAAGAGATGGTAGTAGTCAATTGGCAAAAAATTGTCCGTATCTACTTTACATCCAGCATCGCCAGTGAAAGGCGGAATTTGGGGCTGAACTAAATTGGGAGGCTGCCAAGACAGCACTCCGTCTGTACTTGCAGCCACACGTGCCTGCACTCTGGATTGATCTAACCGGTTACGAGTGTCCTGCGGCACAGACTGTGCTTGCAAAGGGACAGCACTACTGACATCGTCTCCTTCAGAATCGCTGGACGATGAGTCATCGGATTGAACTGCACCGACTGAAAAATTCACTCCCAGATTCAGCTCCAATGTCCTCTCCCTCAGATGCTGTCTCAGTATCTGCTTTATCAGTCTCTGATCCAGCCTCAAAGCTGGACTCCAGAACCAAATTTAGGGCCTGGGTGACATTCATCCAACGATGTGCCATCTCTTTTAGTTCCTAAACTATCCTTTTAAAACACTATCCTACGTAGAAGGCAGATAGATTGTTGATTTTTAAGTGTAGGTGGATGTGTGCGAGAGTAAAGTGTTTAAATCAATAATGACGAAGTCACCTTACCTTTGCGAAATCAGTACGCTCTCCAAAAAGACTAAGAAAGAGAGAAAAAAGACACAGTATTACTTTACCTTGCCACATACCCATCATCGCAGCCTTTAAGCGCTGGTGGGTGCCAGTGCGACCATCATTTTGGCACCAAAATGCCTACGGGTGAACTGTGCTTTACAATTGCACACTATGACCACCTTTGATGCGCCCACTACCATCCTTGCAAACGTGCCCCTCATCTCTCCATAGCCCCTCTCTCACATACACTTAATTTGTTACAAAGGGTTTCTACTGTGTGGCTTTACTAATCCACTTAGCTGTCTACATAATACAGATCTGCAGCACTAAGAAATATACATATGGGGGTTAACCAAACCGTGCGAGTAGACCAGTAGGATAGCAAGGTTGGTTTATGTACTACCCTCATTTTAAGCGTGAGGCCTAAAAATGTCTTCAACTCCCCTACAGAAGTTGGAGTCCACTTGCGCACCCTAGAATGAGGCCCAAGAGTGCCTCCTAGCTCCCTCAGAAATTGTTCGGCACGCAAATTTGTTTGATGCACAATTTCGTCTAGGAAGTCATCCACAAAAAAGAGATGGTAGTAGTCAATTGGCAAAAAATTGTCCGTATCTACTTTACATCCAGCATCGCCAGTGAAAGGCGGAATTTGGGGCTGAACTAAATTGGGAGGCTGCCAAGACAGCACTCCGTCTGTACTTGCAGCCACACGTGCCTGCACTCTGGATTGATCTAACCGGTTACGAGTGTCCTGCGGCACAGACTGTGCTTGCAAAGGGACAGCACTACTGACATCGTCTCCTTCAGAATCGCTGGACGATGAGTCATCGGATTGAACTGCACCGACTGAAAAATTCACTCCCAGATTCAGCTCCAATGTCCTCTCCCTCAGATGCTGTCTCAGTATCTGCTTTATCAGTCTCTGATCCAGCCTCAAAGCTGGACTCCAGAACCAAATTTAGGGCCTGGGTGACATTCATCAAACGATGTGCCATCTCTTTTAGTTCCTAAACTATCCTTTTAAAACACTATCCTACGTAGAAGGCAGATAGATTGTTGATTTTTAAGTGTAGGTGGATGTGTGCGAGAGTAAAGTGTTTAAATCAATAATGACGAAGTCACCTTACCTTTGCGAAATCAGTACGCTCTCCAAAAAGACTAAGAAAGAGAGAAAAAAGACACAGTATTACTTTACCTTGCCACATACCCATCATCGCAGCCTTTAAGCGCTGGTGGGAGCCAGTGCGACCATCATTTTGGCGCCAAAATGCCTACGGGTGAACTGTGCTTTACAATTGCACACTATGACCACCTTTGATGCGCCCACTACCATCCTTGCAAACGTGCCCCTCATCTCTCCATAGCCCCTCTCTCACATACACTTAATTTGTTACAAAGGGTTTCTACTGTGTGGCTTTACTAATCCACTTAGCTGTCTACATAATACATATATATATATATATCAATTCCAAATGTCAGCGCGCTCAATACTTGGTGCAGGCAGCAACGAGTAAAAACTCTTACCCGATGTTGCTTTATTTTCACCACAACCAGTCGTGGTGAAAATAAAGCAACGCTGAAACCAATCTCTGGAGTGCGGCATCCTTTGTGTTTCTGAATTTTTATATACCTATATATATAAATATCCATATGAATCATAACGAGAAAAGGCGTACTTCCAAGTGGACCAGAGCTTTGTAGCGACATCACCGCTTAACTATTCCAAATGAAAATCAAGCTATAATATAACACAAAGGAAGCCCACCAATGACCACCTCTGCCATGGATTCCCTCACTAGCTCCATAGTGCCCCTCAAGTCTCAATAACCACTGTGTCTCAGATTCATTTACTTTTATAGCAACACTCACACCAGTGTACGTTGTCAGAGCACTTTACACCACAAACACACTGCACAGAGACATGGTGTAGTGTAGCAATAACATGCCATCTATACTGGCAGGCAATATAGTTTGAGTCCTTATTCTGGGAAAGCACAAATCCATATTTTAAAACGTACCATCATTGTTAGAGGTTCTATTCCATAATAACAATTATTTTCTACTCAAATGAACACCCTTTCACAAGATTAACACGATGAAAGACTAGGCAAAAAACCATAAAGCTCTAATATAGCCATGGAAATTCACATGCAGCATTAGTATGACTGTTTAGCCCAATAAAAGCACGAAAACAAAAGGGCACAGAAGCAGTAACCCACTAACCTCTTTACATATGCACTTTGCTATGTGCATGCCTATGGCTCTCCTGGAAGTCTATGGTGGACCCCCACAGAAATGCCCATTTTTTTTGTGTATATATATATATATATATATATATATATATATATATATATATATATATGTATGTATATATCACTGAGCAGAAGGACCGACCCCCTGCCGATATCACTACCATTTTTCTTTTCTAGAATTTTTTTTCCAATATTTATAGGAAAATCTAGGCACATAAATGATCAAGTATGACCCCATACTTGATTGCATGTCCCCCACAGGGGGTCGGCCACTGATCAGAAGGACCGACCCCCTGTCAATATCAGTACCATTTTTCTTTTACTTTAACATTTTTTTGAGAATCTGGAAGTCACTTCCGCCTCAGCTCCGGACCACCACCTCCTCCCAGGCCTTCAAAACTGACCTCAAAATTCTCCTCCTTCAAAAACACTTCCAAATTTAATTCACACCCTCTCTTTTATCTGAAGGAAGACCTTCCATTATAGAAAATTCTATTCTCCATGACTATGTAAGTGCCTTCCCTCTGTATT
The DNA here is from genome assembly GCF_964263255.1 of Lissotriton vulgaris. Taxonomy (NCBI): domain Eukaryota; kingdom Metazoa; phylum Chordata; class Amphibia; order Caudata; family Salamandridae; genus Lissotriton; species Lissotriton vulgaris. The sequence goes on from NC_141694.1 coordinate 1,836,075,542, forward strand.
CTTGTGGTTTGAGTGCCTGCCATTTATTGCAGTATTATCCTTCTACTTGTGTTTGGTACGCTTTTGTAACATGCACACGTCACTTTTCTCTTGTAACACACTGTTTGCTACTCTTTACATTTTGTTTGCTTTAGATACTTGCACAAGGGCCACCATTGCCTATATGACGTTTGATCTTGTGTTTGAGTATCTGCAATTTATTGCAGTATTATACCTCTACTTGTACTTTGTATGCTTTTGTAATCTGCACACATATCACTTTTTCCTCCTGTAATGTACTGTTTGCTACCTCTTGTATTTGTTTGCACGCAATTGACACTTTTGCCTCATGTAACCTAACGTTTGCTTTTGTAATTTGTTATCTTGTAATTTTCACATCATGTATCAGTACTGATCCTATCGTGAAGCGTTCTGACACCTTAGGGTAAAGTCTGCGCTATATACAAATGCATAAAATACAAAAATAAAATAAGTATGTCCCCCACAGGGGGTCGGTCACTGATCAAAATGACCGACCCCCTGCCAATATCGCCACCATTTTTTTTTTTAACTGCGTTTTCAATATTTTCCGGGGGGCGATCACGCCCCCCAGGGAAACCCGAGTAAATTAATTTAAAAAATTGCCCCCAGGAGGGGGGGGCGACCCATCACCACAAAGGCCAGGAAGGCCTCGTTTGAAAGGGGAGAATCTCCCCTTTCAAACGAGGCCTCCCTGAAATCTGGGGAGGCTGTTTCCAGCCAGATTTCCTCCTCGGAGTCGAGCGTGGCCTTACCTGCTGCTGTCCTTGGCTCCGGTGGGGAAATCAGTGTCATCAGAGCGCCTCGCGGCGTGCTGACTTCACAGATGGGCGGGAGGGGGGCGGGGGAAAACGCGGAAAGCCTTCCGCGTCTCCCCCAGTAAAAATAATGTAAAAAGATGCACCAGACGTTTAATTACAACCCTCCCTGGTGACGTCCATTGGACGTGCGCAGCACCAGGAAGGTAGTGCTTCTGTCGGCCATTGGCCGACAGAAGCACCAAAGGGGTGAAAGCCTGTTACTGAAAGCCCTCTAAATCATTAAATCTCGCCAGCGAGACTACACATGTGCGCAGCCCACTCCAACCGAGACCTAAAAAACAGGAATGGTGCCAAAACACAACCCTGTCATACCCCTATATCAGAGGGAAATCCTTCTGTCAAATCTCCCTCACTGCTGTAACAAATTGTGGCCGAAGTATTTTCATGAAGCCTACTGAGCAATGTAATGATTGCTCTATCAATCCCCTTTTCTGACATTATGGACCATAATTGACTGCAATTCACTGTGTCAAAGGCACAGGTTAGGTCCATAAAAGCAAAGTGAGCACATCCATTTTGTACCTTGTGTACTTTTGGACAATTAATGCCAAATTTAGAGATTGTGCCACGGTTCCAAGTCCTGGTCAGAATCTGAATTGTTAAATTGAAAGCACTTGATGTTCCAGTGCCCAGATTCTAGTTTCGCCAAATTTACTCTGCCCAATATTTTAACTGAACTATCTGAAAGAGACACGTTAGTGATCGATTCCTTACCTTTAGAACATCCCCAGGCATCAGACAGGATCCGGAAAGTTTTTCGTCAGCTGTACCACTGCATGTCGGTAGGTGGCGTCGTGCAGCTCTGCGTCCGTCGCTGGCGTCGTAAGAGCCAAGAGGACGTCGCGGAGATTACTTAGGCGCCACCCATCCATGTTGACATCAGTTATATACACAACTTTCGCGCCAGGACTGCAGAGCCATGCAAGAAACTGGCCACTGGTGCCATGAAACTAGGGCCCTGAAAAGGATGTCCTTAACCCTAGAAATCAGTTCGCAGAACGGGGAGGATGGGTGGGGTGGTAAGGAATCTATCACTAACTAATGTCTCCTACAGATATATTGTTACACAAGTAGTAACTTGTGCAACAAGGCCTTAACCACTGGCCGATTGCCACCTACTCTACGAGAAGCAGTGCTTACATTAATATTAAAACCGGGCAAAGACTCTACCTTATGCACTCCATACAGACCCCTCTTGTTGCTCAACTTGGATAATAAAATACCAGTGTAGGCTTTGGCCACCAGGCTGGCCCTCCTTATGGAGCTATTTATTTCACCAGTACAGTCTGGCTTTGTCCTCCATAGGTCAACCTCATTCAATCTCCGGACAATATTCGCAGGAGGTTGTCTCCGTCTGTGCCCGCGGTGGTGGACCTGCTGGACACTGAGAAGGCGTTTAATTCTCTCGAATGGCCTTTCTGACAGCGGTGTTGTGGAAACTTTGGATCCCCCCCTCTTTATATCCGTGATTCAGATGCTATATGCTGAGCCAGTGGTCTGTATAAGGATTAACAGAACATTATCCAATGTTTTACCTAACGCTAGGGGAATTAGAAAGGGTTGCCCCTATCCCCCTTATTGTTTATCATATCTATGGACCCTTTGGTTCGTCACATGCAGGCAAGACATCTCCATTGTGGACTCCAACTTAAGCAGGGACCACTACTTCTCTTATTTGCAAACGATATACTTCTTTTTATTGGACACCCTGCAGACAAGCTCTCCCCTTTAGTGGAAGAAATAACTGGTTTTGGTGGTTGCAGATTAATTGGTCCAATATGAGTTATTTACGCTCACAGATACCACTCATCCAGTACCAACAGGATATTCAGTCCCATGGACAGATGGCCCTACTAGATATCTGGGCATACAACTACACAAGGATAAGCACCAAGTGCTACAATTGAACTATGGCCTGGCAATAGCGAACCTGGTAATCCAGGTTGAGAGGTGGGTTAAGCTGCCACTCTCAATGGCAGTCCGAGTGGCCATTATTAAAATGATCATACTCCCTTGGTTCTTATACCTCTTCCTTAATATCCCAATCCCGCTCCCAAACTCCTTTTTTTCAAACATTATGCAATTACCTGCTCCGACTCATCTGGGCAGGTCACAGGCCCGAGTGAGGTGGGATACCCTGATATTACCGTATGATAGAGGAGGTCTAGGTGTTCTAGACCTGCAGTTACATTACTTGGCAGCTCAGTGCCAATATGCACATATATTTTTCCCCGCATGTTGAGCGTGGCGTACATTGCGGCGCAAACTTGGAGGTGGCAGTTTTTATTCTCTAATGCTTCCCTTGGAGGACAGCCCGTGGCTATCCATAACCAGCAAGCCTCCTAAAAATCGCATGCTGTGACATTATAACATTCGCACCATCTGAGACCCCTTCCCAGATGGCCCAGATGGGTATGTGTTGCAGATTGCTGAGGATCCCCAATTTCTCAATATGACTCATGTGCACCACTTCCTATTTCAGCAACTTTATGCTACGCTACGCTGGGCTCCCAGCTACCCTATTTCCCCGGTGGAATTCCCCCCACTAACGCTGGTGATCTCCTGCACAGATGGCACTCATCTGACATCCAAGCTGGATCGCGCTAGGTTAGCACTAAAGCCCTACACCACTACCGGGGTACTCAAGACATGGGCACAGGACCTCAGCACGCTAATCCCAGACACAATGTGGGCCTATTGCTGTGCACAAATCCAGAAAATTTCTTGAAGCCATAAACATAAACGACTCTACTTTAAGTTCCTTCACCGGGCATACGTCGCCCCGACAGACATTGCTAAGTATGACGCAACCAAGTCAGATCATTGCCCCAAATGCAGCGCTCCTGCAGCAGACTTTGTGCATTCACATGGTCCTGCCCACCATATCTTCATATTGGACTACGGTGTATTCACATGTCAATACTATGCTCAGAGTTGATATACAGCTGGACCCAGCTGTGGCACTCCTAGGCTATACTGCCCAGATCGGTGAGCAGACTTGACTCCGTGTCCTTCCTATTGGCGAAGCGTGAGATTGCAATGCACTGGGGAAGGATGGCACCTCCAACACCCACTTCTTGGCTAAAACACATGTCCTATTGCGACACCATTAGCGCAGACGATGTCACTCTTCAACCCCCGACTTCCCGCCCCATCGACTTCTAGCAAGCCCTGTGCGATTGCCTATGCACTCTGGCACAAGACACAACCACATCCCGACCACCCACTCCTGTGCACACCAGTGTGTTCACCGCCATTGTGCTGCTGGACTCACACGGTCCATAACCTGCTACCGTCAAAGACCATACCTACCAAGACGTCTATAAGGAATCTGACAAAATATCGATTACAAAAATATCTACCTACAAAAATATTGCAACAAAAATATTGATTACAAAAATATCGACATGCTATCTCTAACAAGGAAAGTACAAAAATATAGAAAAAAATATTGTTATTAAAAAAAATATTGTTTTTTTAAATAAAAAATGTAAGAAAAAAAATAATACTTATAACTGTAATAAACATAGTTAAAATATGTTATAATATTTGAAATTAATAAATAATACATAATTTAATTAAAGCAATTAATTAATAATGTAAATATAATATATATATACTTCCTTGATTGTAACTTTTAAAAATAATTTTAATAAATAATAATATAAATTACAAATAAATGTACACACACAAAATAATAATACAAATAAAAATTAATAAAAATGTAAAACAAATTGCAAAAGAGTAAGTAAGTATTTGATAGCGTAGGGGTAAAAATTAGCATTCCCACTCCAGAGAGTGCAACAGTGGGAAAAGTGTTGGATAGCGTAGGGCCAAAAATTACTATTCCCACTCCAGAGAGTGCAACAGTAGGAAAAGTGTTGGATAGCTTAGGGGTAAAAATGAATATTCCCACTCCAGAGAGTGCAACAGTAGGAAAAGTGTTGGATAGCCTTGGAGTAAAAATTACTATTCCCACTCCAGAGAGTGCAACAGTAGGGAAATGGTTGGATAGCGTAGGGGTAAAGATTACGATTCCCACTCCAGGGAGTGCAACAGTAGGGAAAGTGTTGGATAGCGTAAGGGTAAAAATTACTATTCCCACTCCAGATAGTGCAACAGTAGGGAAAGTGTTGGATAACGTAGGGGTCAAAATTACTATTCCCACTCCACAGAGTGCAACAGTAGGGAAAGGTTTGGATAACGTAGGGGTAAAAATCACTATTCCCACTCCAGAGAGTACAACAGTAGGGAAAGTGTTGGATAGCGTAGGGGTAAAAATTACTATTCCAACTCCAGAGAGTGCAACAGTAGGGAAAGTGTTGGATAAAGTAGGGGTAAAAATTACTATTCCCACTCCAGAGAGTGCAACAGTAGGGAAAGTTTTGGCTAGCGTAGGGGTAAAAATTACTATTCCAACTCCAAAGAGTGCAACAGTAGGGAAAGTGTTGTATAGCGTAGGGGTAAAGATGACTATTCCCACTCCAGAGAGTGCAACAGTAGGGAAAGTGTTGGATAGCGTAGGGGTAAAAATTACTATTCCCACTCCAGAGAGTGCAACAGTAGGGAAAGTATTGGATAGCGTAAAAGATAAAAATAACATACTTATAAATAAATTAATAATTTAAAATACAAAAATTCATTATTAAATAAATATAAACTATTTACAAATACCAATACATAATTATTAAAAACATTATTAGCAATAAATAATTAAGAAAAAATAAATTAATAAATACCAATTAATAATAATAAATTACAAAATAATTATTTTACAATAATATAATTCACAAAACAATGAATTAAAATAAATTATTACTTAATTACATTTAAATTACTTCCCACCCTTTTCCCCTATAAACCCATAACCCGCTAAAAACATAATTATCAATTAATTAAAATTAATTACCAATTAATAAAAAGGTATTACCAATTAATTAAAATTAATTTATAATTCCTAATATTTAATAATTAATTTACTATAGTTAAATTACTTCCCACCCTATAAACCCAGAACCTGCTACGGTACTAAAATACAAAGTTTACTTAAATTACAAAAATAAAAATGAAATACATAATAAATACATAATAATGTACATAAAAATCAGACAAAAATCGATATTAGTAACATCGATATTACTAACATCGATATTAGTAACATAGATATTACTAACGTCAATATTAAACATATCGATATAACTTACCTTCTATATTATGCCCCTTCGATATTTAAAACTCGATATTTTGTCTGCCTACCGTCTATAAGCTCACGGTTCCACATTACCCCTATATCGTTATATATCTGTTATTCATTGTATTTTCTTGTCAAGTGGTTACAAAGGCCTTGGATAATATGAACTGTACCATTGTGCAAAGTGGTATTTTGGCGTATGTATTATTCTGTGGTTATTATAAAAAAATTAATAAATAAAATATATTTTTTTTAAAGGAGATTTTTGCTTTCCCATTTCTTTGTATGACAGACAAATTAGCGGTTTTAAATTGCTCTGCCAGCCAGCAATGGGAGGCTAGGAGTCATGTGTTTGATTTGTCTCTTTGTGGCACACTAATGCTGTTGTCCACAAAAGACACTTATAAGTACTAAGTACCCCTGGTACCATATACTAGAGACGTAGAGGTAAGTTAAGCTATACCACTTGGGGTCAAGCCAATTAACCATGTACCTTTTTATTGGTCAGAGCACATGCACTGAGTCCTGATTAGCAGGACTCTGGACATTTCAGAGCCATCACTCTAGTGCCTAGTAGTCAAAATAGGGCAACGGTGGGGGTGCAGGTGCAAAACAGCCTGTTTCCTCACAGCTACTTAATCCTATAAGCATCTGTGCATAGCATGTAGGGCTGTCGCATCATAAGCGCCCATCTTTCTGCCTGGATACCTTTGCAATTCTGCATATTCCTCTATTATTTTCTTCATTCTACACTGCGTTAATGCATCAAATTCTTTAGTTGACCTGCCATACAGCCTGTAACCTACTGTGCGAAAAACAAGCTAACATGGAGTCAGTGCCCATTTACAATGTACATTGAGAGAAGTCACACCACATCTTCTGATTCAAGAGACTTCTTTAAAGACTTCTTTAAAGAAAAACAACTTGCAAATGTCCGAACCCAGCGCTAGATGGAAGGAGTAGGCTAAGAAGGTGAATTGACAATACTTACTGGAGACCACTTGCCCATACTCTGAAGAAAAGTTCAAGTTTTCTTGGCCAGGGGAGATTAAGAGAGGGTATCGGCAGCAGAGATTGAAAGTTGCGTCCCTCTCATTACTTTCCGTTGCCGAAAACGGTTGAAGGTCTTTGGCCCATATTCGATCCACACCATTTGAACAGTCTGTTGGCAACACTGGACTTTACTATTTGCATGCCAAAGTCGCACCTGACTCCTTTGCAATGGCTCTCCTTCATCAGAGCCATTCCTTATACTGTGTTCTTCCAAGCCTATCTTCGACCTTAACAAGTCCAAGACATTTTGGCGATGATCCATATTTTACACCCTTTTGCCTGGGTTTCAGTGAGAGTGACCAAGGTTTCTAGCCCTCCTGGTCTCCTGCACCTTGCTAGCGGACCATGCCAGGTGACACAATACGAGCAAAGCGTGTCAGTGAAGCGTCAGTCTGTTTTCTCTATTTGTATAAACAGTGATTGTTTCAGTCATACTTGTAATGTTGTTTGCCAATAAAGTTTAATAATGTAGCTTACTCCAGTATTGGAGCTTTCATAGATTCATATGCCTGAATCATTCCCCGTCGTCGAGATGGGAGTCTCCGGTATATAAAAACGCAATGCTTAGTTGTATAGCAAACTGAAAAGAGGACTAGGCCCATTTTCCTTTTGCAACCCGTAAGCTTTGTTATGTAAAAGAGACCAAACTTGTCTCTGAACCAATCGGAGTTCCTCACCCTCTAGAGCACTCCTGAGAGAACCTTTTGCCCCTCAGATTTTCTACCGCACGTTGTGCTAGGGAGTCTCCTTTAAGCTCTGCTCAAACTCTGATATTTTCAACCCTTTTCAGGAACTTTGGGCCAGATGTAGATAAATCTTATTTACCGACTCTAAAATACAGAATTTTACCGATTCGGTATTTTAGATTCGGTAAATAAGATGTAGGTAATTATTCGGTAATTTTTACCGAATCAGAATGATTCGGTAATTACCGAATCGGTATTTACCGATTCGGTAATCGCCATTGATTCCTATGGGCCTTAAAGCCCATAGGAATCAATGCCAATTACCGAATTGTCAAGGGGGACAGGGTGTCACTTTGACACCCTGTTGCACCCCTGATTCTGGCTTGTGTGCCATGTGACACACATACATGCCCTAAGGGCATGTATGTGTGCCACAAGGCACAGGTGTACATGCACAGATGTGCATGTACACAGGAATTCGTTATTTACCACCAAATGGTATTTGGTGGTAAATAACGAATTCTTAAGGGCCTGTGGCACTATTTTAAGTGCCACCTACATCTTGATTTACAGAATCTGTAAATTTACCGATTCGGTATTTTACCGATTCGGTAAATTTACCGAATCTGTAAATTTACAATTCTGTCAAATTTAGGCCCCCTACATGTCAAACACCAAATACAAGTCAGTAACGGCCGAAATCGGCCGTTACCGACCGGTATTTGGTGTCCTACATCTGGCCCTATGTTCTTAAATCTTCAACTGGATTTTGTAACACTATAGACTGTCTTCAGGTACATTCTTTAATGTCTGGGAAAGAGAAGAAATGTCTATTTGGAGCCTGTGCCACTTGTTCAAAGAGTAGGCTCTACACTGATGACCCTCAAGCTGACTGCATTTACTGTCTATACCCGGATCACCAGGCCAAAGACTGCAAGGTATGTCGCACTTTCTCAAGTAAGACTCTGAGAGATCGTGAGGGACGCCTTTTAATATGGCTTCAAAAGCTTAAGGCCAGAAAGGAGGTTATCTCCAGTGACAGTGATGAGCCGTCCTCCTCTACATTAGGAGCTCTCAAAAGAGAAGAAAATCTCCTCATACTCCTGAGAAGACCCTCAAAAAGACAAATCATGGGTCTTCTGGGCGTAGTTCTTCAAAATCTCCTCAATCTATGGAAAAGGAGAGTAAAGGACATACTTCTGGAGAAAAATCATTGAAAAAATCTACTTCTGAGCCATCAAAGTCACCTCCTCAGGTCCGAGAATCTATCAGTAAGCAGTCTTCTATGCTCCTGAGAAACTATCTAAGAAAATGGCATTGTCGATGGGATCGTCGACGAAAAAACCATCATCGTCGACGACGAAGATAGAGGTAAAGTAACTTTCAAAGTCACCATCATTGCCTATTGCGGTGTCCTCTCCGTCAACTGCGTCATCATCGACTGGGGTGTTGACGCCGGTAACATCGGTGACGACGACTATGTCGACGACGGGATCGTCGTTGATGGGGACATCGACAATGGTTACTATGTTGTCGGCCACGGATAGCGCTCTATGCCTGGTGTTGACGACGTCATCGACTACAGTAGTGTCGACGGCGATCTCGTCGACGGGCTCGCCAATGAGGGAAATTTCAGAAAGACTGGTGATTGTCCGAAAGAGGGGGATTACGCCAGAGGTCACCTCCCCAAGCAAGATTACTCCTCTGGTGCCATCACACCTGCTAGAGGAGGAGGATTCAGAAGAGGAGGGGGATGACGGACCCTTTGATTATGTCAGTAGTCCATCACAACTACATGTAAAATGTCAGGATGATGATTATGAAGAGGGATATCGGGAGTACCAGAACCCCCCGCAACTACACTACCGCCAAGGGTACCAGGGTAGATGGTTGCTATGCCATCCTCCATGATGATGGATCTGCAGTTTATGCTGGCGGACTATAAAAAGACATTTCCACCGACAACAGCTTCTCAAGAAATCCCTGTCTCACATCCACATTCCATCCCTGCTACTCCAGTTAGAAACAGAGAATTGCTACAGGAAATTACGCCTCCAACCCCTCAAACCCAGCACCACCAGGACCCTGTCACCATGGACGATGATGACCAGGAAGAGAGGGAAATAACAGATCCCAACAAAGAATGGGATGACTATCTGATTCCATCTCTGGCATCACCCACACCAGTACCTGCTGATTCTCCGCCGGTGGATATCGGTGGATTCCATAATTTAATGGAAATGGCTGCAAAGAGATTCCAGCTTCCAATGGCTACAACACAGACTGAGTGCTTCCTATATGATTCTAAAGAGCCATACCATAAGTCGATTTGAGCTATACCAATTGTTAATCATGTGTGGGAGGAAGGTTCAAAGGTGATGAAGACACCAGCGACAATTACACCTGTGCTCGCTAGATTGGAAAAGAAATATAAGGCCCCTTCGGACGCACCAGTGTGTTTACTGGGCCATCCTAAACCGGATTCGGTAATTTCTCAGGCGGCACAACAGAATTCTAAGAATCCAATGGCGCCTAGTGTCAGAGGCGTAACTTCCTTGTTGTCAGAGATTAGCCGCGTCCCACTAACGTGACCCCTGAGGCTTACCGGTTGGGCGTGGCAGTGCAGGAGAGCGGAGACGCCGGCGGCGGGAGCTCGGTGTGCGGAGGGCCGCTCTGAGGCACAGCGAGGCGACGGTTGCCTGCAGCCGTTGGGGAGGACGACGAGACCGAAAAGCGACTCCCGGTAAGGCAGCATTCGGCAGCATTGGCGCACGCGAGTGACACAGACATTGACAAGGACTGACCGAGAACAAATTGAGATTAAATCTCTCGCTCCATCACCATCGTTTACCTTCGGTGAGCAGGCGGTTTCTTCTCTGGTCCCCCCTGCCCCTCCCTGATGCGCTGCTTGCCTGGAGTCTGCTCGGCGTTTGTGCATAACGCACTTAGAGCCCCAGAGGCCTTGAGTTTTCTCTGAGTTCTCCCCTATCGGCTAGCTCCCTCGCGGCCCGCGGTGCTCCTGTTGCTCTTGTGGGCGCCTCTACCTCCTAGCGCTTATCCGCCTCAGCTATCCCTCACTCACTGCTCGCCGCTCGGCCGGTCTCGGGAGCCCACCAGCTCTGGGGCTGCTCCCCTTGCTCCCCATCCAGTGCCAGCCGGGTCCTGACTAACCACCCAGGCCCTGTCGATTCCATCCCACCCCCAGGCACTGCCTGCACATCCCTCCCTGAGTCGTGCAGCACGTAGCTCCAGCTGTTTGCAGACTCTTACGGGGCAGAGAGGTGAGGTGAGGTGGTGTCGGTGGGCCGGGGCAGGGTTGGGTGATCCCTGCTGGAGGGTTGTGGTGAGCAGGGGGGTGCCATACACCAACACAGTCACTCAACGCCTAACGCTCAACGCTTAACCTGCATACAATCCCAGAAGCCAGAACACAGTCGCTCAACGCCTAACACTCAACGCTTAACCTGCATACAATCCCAGAAGTCAGAACCCAGAAGCTAGAATTTCGAAAAACTGCTGCAGTAACAAAGCCGCAAAAAGAGCCACTGGTGTTGGGCCTGAGAGCAACCAGAAGAGCCCAAACCCAAGCCTTCGGGAAAGAATGAGATCAGGAAAGGAGAGAAAGTACACAGCGCCCAAAAGAAGGAAAGCTACACAGTCCGACGCCGCAGAGGTCTCGGCGAACGCCAGCCACATTTTAAAAACACAAAAACCGCTAAGCATACGGGACTTCTTCAAAAAAAAGTCATCTAAGTTCGCGGAATCGCCTCAACCAAGAGCACAGTCTTCAGAGGCATCAACCACTACTCCTCTGGCGCAACCAGGCTCGACTAACTCGGTCCAATTCGGGTCGCTTAGCTTGGCCCTGGTGCAGCACTGGGCACCTGAAACCGCGAGGGCAATCGAGCCATCAGAGGTTTACATTTTTGGGTCCTCCTGTAACGACCAAAACAGCAAAAACTTTCAACTTGACCACCTCCCATCGGACAAACTTTCAGTGTCTCCAGCAGAGGACCGCTTGCCCTCTCAAGCGCCACAAACCCAGCCGGAGAACACTATGTGCCCAACAGAGGCCCAAGTAATGCCGCCTCAACCCACTGCAACTATTGCAGCGGCCACAACCATGCCGCCTGCGGCCTCCCTTCATCAAACAACGACGGCACAAATTCACAGGCAAGCCAACCCCGAGCACTCCAATAGCAGTCAACAATCCTCATCCCTACAAACAACAATCTCCACAATAGCACCACTAGCTTTGAGCCCCCCATACATGATTTTCTCGCCACCTGGACACATAAAGGATATACAGCAAAGTCAACACCCTGGCCCTATTTACGTCTGGGATCGACAGTAAACTAGATAAACTCAACTCCTTAATTTTACGGGTGCAAGCCTCCACGAAGCTCGCCGAATCAACCTGCTGTTGTTCCCCAATCATAGATTCTCTTTCTCTACTCCCAGAATGCTTAACCACAGTCATAAGGGAAGTAACGTCGTTGAGAGGAGGAAACGTTTTTACCAAACCGCCATCCCCCTCACAGCAAGAACATTTCAAACCCACTGAATCTCCTGCTAAGCAGAACACAAACTTAAAAGAAGGTGAGGCTCCAAACACAGGAACAATCACTGGCCAAATGAAACTGAACGATCATACTCCGAGCGCCCAGTTAAAATCAAACCCGACGGCAGAAAACGGCCCCCCATCGCCACCAACTGGACCCACTACCAGGCAAGATTATATCGAGCCTGTGCAAACAAACAGCCCCATTTCTCAAAGTGACTTAACAGCGGCGGCCAACCCGGGGCCAGTTTTACCACGTAGTAAAAGAGAGCGTAAACGCCAGCACAAAGCCAGAAATAAACTAAGGGCTAACTCCAACATGGCCCACCAGGAACTCTTCCCTATCTTTAAAAAAGCTGAAAATAAAAAATCCCCCGTCAAAATCAGTGCCGCAGAGCAAAGAACCACCCTCAATGGAGTCACTCCGGAAAAACCCATCCAAGAATCTGCAAGCAGCCCAAAGGTCCGAAGCAAACAAATAATGGCCCCAGAAACAACTGTGGGCAGGGATCACACAGAAATCACAAGGGTGAGCTCAGACACGGCAAGTGCAACAGGGCCTAAGATGACACCAGAGATGACACCAGAAAACCCTGGACCATCGATGGCTCTCACTTCCCCGGGAAAAGAAATCGCAGAGCCAAGAACCAATTACTCTAAAACCATCTGCAACGATCCTAAAGTTGCGACCAGTCAAAATTTACATTTGACGAGGGTCCCACAACGACTGCCACAACAGTTATATGAAATCATACTAGACAGGACAGTCGAAAATTCCAAGATTAAGCCTATAGGTTTTCCGGAGTCAATCAATAATGATCCACCTGCCATCAGATTCTACTGGCCCCCGAATATGAATCAAAAGATCGGCACAACATTCTCAACAGATCTAATCTGCTAAAACTATCAGAAGGAATTCCGGGTCTAGCTGGACTGTCCACGAACAATATTAAATCCATCGAATTCCTCTCCCCCCGCGGAAATCAACCCTCTGAGGTCACTGTGGTGACTTTTTCATCGGCTAGCTGGGTAGGAGCTTTTCTTGAACAGAAGCCGACGCTGCGGAACTGGCTAATCAGAGTGTACCCTTAATCCACCCCCGGGTATCCCACCTCCCTGTCAACAAGGCCGACTTCACCCAGCTAATTGTCAACATCCAAAACAACAGGAGGCGCGAGACCCTACTCGGTCTTAAAAAATGCTTCAGGGGCCGACGTCAAACCAAAAGGGCCCGAAAAAGTCTGGGTCAATGAAGAATCCAGTTATAGCTGGGGGTGGCTGCCAGGAATCCTGTCATCAAAACACTCAAACTGACCGCCAGAGGGGGAAATACTTGCAGAAACACACAATTCCTCTAGAAAACCCCTCTCAGCGGTGGATACATGGCACAAAAGACACACCAAGCAGGGACAGTCTCCATTATCACTGTGCTCATGGAATATCAGTGGACTTCATCAAAAAACTTCAAACGAAGACACTATGGCTTTCCTGTGCAAACATACAGCAATCGCCCTACAGGAAACTTGGGCGACAGAGGGCTGTCCCATAGAAGGATATATCGAGTTTTGGAAACCAGCTCTCAGGGACAACCGATTTGGCCACCACAAAGGCGGTTTGTCCACATACATCACAAGTAACCTAAAAGGTGCTCTCAACCAATTCCCCCTCAAAGAAGACTGGTTACTTGGGGTCAGAATCCATCCCTGTGGGAGGCAGCGTCCAATCCTCCTTGTCAATGTGTACATTAATCCCAGCACCCGTACAAAAAAAGACCACCTGGTCCGATTGTGCGAAATCATGAACGACATCGCTACTGAATATCCCAACTCGGACCGCATCATTACGGGAGACTTCAACACAAACCTATTCCAGGGGATTGCAGCAGACACGGAAGGGCCGGACATGACTAACATCATCGAGGCCTTGACTCAATCCAAACCCCCGAAGCAAGCCCCAAGTATATTAGGTGAGCTCTCCGTGATGAGATTCTATAACGCAGGCTACCTTGTAGTGAATGGAAGGACAACAAGCGACTCACCCCCAAATTGGACCTGGTCGAATGGAAGAAAAAAATCTTACTTAGATTTTACTATCTGCAATTCAGAACTACTGTTTGAACTGAACTGTTTTTGCATCCACCCACGGTCTGAAAGCGACCATAGGCCCCAGGTCATCACTCTCACCACAAACCCGGAACTCCATAAAGCGGCTCCCATAACCTACAAGGGAATCCACACCGAAAACCTCAAGCGCCTTAAATGGAAAGAAACCAACAGTCAGAGTGTCTTAAAAGCAAGCAAGGACTACATAACAGGCAGTCTTGATAAAGAAGCCAACCCGATATGGAAATGGTTGCAGTTGTGCCTCCACTTGATCAACTCATATCCCGCGACTGCGCAGAGCTCAAACCATTCGCCTCCAATAGGGGCCGCAACCTCAGCCGCCATTAAACCACTAAAGAGAGCAAGGAACACCGCACTGAGGTTGATTTTAAAATTCCCGCGGAACAGCGCCTTCATTGCCACATATCATCATGCCCAAAAAGCATTCAGGAGGGCAGTCTCCTAAGAGAAACAGGCTCAGGAAAACCAATACTGGGTAAAATTGGTGTGGGAAAGCAAGCAAAAAAACTCAAGGAAATTCTGGTCTCTTGTTAACCGCACCAACCTAAACCTAACAAACCCTGGCTCTGCAAATATCCAGGAAGCAGAATGGGTAACATATTTAATAGATCACTTCCAGGCACAAGATAACCACGACAGCTCTAGACCACCAAGGGGATGCGGGGCCGCAGACGAATCAGTGAATACCTCCTTGGATACAAATCGGGGACTGACCCCTGCATACGCACTAACCGAGGAACGAGTTGCCAAAGTAGTGACAGAAGGGAGACAAGATGGAGCACCAGGCCCGAATGGCCTGCCACAAAGGTTATTCAAATCGGCATCCCCGTGCTATGATACTTGTGGAGACCAGGGGGGGAAGGGGAGCTTATTTGGGGAAAAGCAGAGTTTTCAATTTTTTACGGAAGAGAAGGTGGCATGGTTCCAGCCGCAGGCAGCGGGGGAGTGAGTTCCATCCTGAGGACGCTTTTACTGCGAAGCGTCTACCGCCGGTGCGTGCCTTCCTGAATCTAGGGACATTGGCCAAACGCTCGTTATCTGAGCGCAGGAGTCTAGGGGCCTTGTATGGGGTGACCATTTCTCTCAGGATAGAGGGGCCAAGACCATTGAGGAGTTTGTGGGCGGTACACAAAGCCTTGAATTCTACCCTCTGACGCACTGGAAGCCAGTGTAGGGCCTTGAGCGCTGGTCTGGCAGAGGCTCTGGAGGGGAGGCTCATAAGGAGCCGGGCAGCCGCGTTTTGACTTTGCTGGAGTTTTGCCAGGGTAGATTCAGGGGCTCCAAGATAGACAGCGTTGCTGTAGTCTAGCCGAGCAAGGATCAGACCTTGAACCAAGAGTTTCCTTGAAAGGGGCGGGAGCAGTGGGAGGATCTTGCGGATGGAGCGCATGAGTCCGAAGCAGGTACCTGCTGTTTTGGCTGCCTGGGTCTTCATAGACATCTCCGGTTCAAGCCAGACTCCCAAGGTCTTGATTTCTTGTTTCGGGGTGGGCACCTCGCCGAAAACGTCTGGCCAGACCGATGGGGGGATGGTGGTCCATTTCTTGCCCATGAGCATGACTTCGGTCTTCGATCCGTTGAGCTTAAGTGATGACTCGCACATCCAGTGGTGGATTTCCTGGAGGCAGTTCAACAGATTGTCTGGGTGGTTGTCAAGATGTGAGAGTGAGACGACCAGTTGCGTGTCGTCCGCGTCGCTCACTATCTTGATTCCGAATGAGGTGACGACATCCTCGAGAGGGGCCATGTATGCGTTAAACAAAGTGGGGCTTAGCGAAGACCCCTGGGGAACTCCGCTAGTGAGGGGGAGAGGGGCTGAGTGGGAATTGCCGTCCAATACCTGGAACGAGCGACCTGATAGGAAAGATTCTATCCAAGCGAGCGCGGTGCCCGCGAGTCCTGCCACGGCCAGCCGGTGGAGTAGGATACGGTGGCTCACCGTGTCGAAGGCTGCACTGAGGTCCAGGAGGATCACTGCCACTGACCCTCCTGAATCCAAAATGCACCTTGCCTCCTCGATGACAGCGAGGAGGGCGGTGTCTGTGCCGTGGCCCGGACGGAACCCAGTTTGGGACCGACGCAGAAGGTTGTTTGATTCAAGAATCTGGGACAGTTGGGCATTGACCAGTTTCTCTGCTATTTTGCTGATGCTAGGGAGAAGCGAGATTGACCGATAATTGGCCAGGTCGGAGGGGTCCAGTTGAGGTTTCTTAAGAAGAGCTTTGACTACAGCACTCTTCCAACTCGGAGGGACAGAGCCTTGGGATAGCGAGATGTTAATCAGCTCCGTGATGGTGGGCAAGATGGTAGGGGCAACTGCTTTCAGGAATCTGATGGGTGCGGGGTCAAGGGGGGAGCCGCTTTTCATCTTGGCCAGGGTTGTTCTACTTCGTCCAATGATACTGCCCTAAAGGCGGTCAACTGTGGGTGCAGGATGTTTCCTGTATGGTTGGTAGGTGGATCGTTGTCCGTGTGGTTGGGCAGACTGGGAGGAGGGAGGGAGACTAGGATACGGGTGATTTTGGAATCAAAGTAGGTTGCCAGTTCATCACTTCTGTCCAGGGGGGATATGATGGAAGAGGGGGGCGCTGGTATTTTCAGGAGTTCTTTGGCGATGAGGTAGGATTCTCTCGCCGAGTTGGTGGAATTTTTTATTCTGGTGTCGTAGTAGGCGGCTTTAGTGAGCTTCAGGGTGGATTTATAGGTTCTCACCGACCTACGGTAGGCGTCCTTGCTGGCATGAAGCCAGTCCTTTCTCCATAGTCGCTCCGCTTTTTTGCACTCTTTGCGGAGAGTTCTGAGTTCCGGGCTGTACCATGGGGCTGATCCTATTTTCCCGTTTTTATCCTCACGGGTTTTTATGGGAAGGATAGAATCGAGGGAGGTGGAGATCCACTCCCTGAACTTTCTGTCCGCGGTGACTGGGTCATCCGGTGAACTAGGGGTTGTAGAGTTCAGGGCTCTGGCCCAGTCCTCGGCAGAGAGTCTGGACCATGCTCTGTCCCTGGTATAGGTGGCGGGCTTATGGGGTTTCCTGAATGCCTCTGGTTTGCGGAGAGGGACCAAAAAATGGTCCGTCCACGGGAGGGGGAGTGACTCTTTGGCTTGTAGGGTGTGGATATTGGTAAACACAGGTTTTAGTAGATGACCCTTAATGTGTGTGGCTCCAGAGTTGGTAAGTTGGAGGCCATAGGCCGCCAAGTCTGAGATCAAATCGGCTGCCCCTGTGTCTAGGGGGTTGTCGAAATGGATGTTGAGGTCTCCTAGTATAGAGAAATTGGAGGTGGAATGGGCCAGAGATGCTATTGATTCTAGGAGAGCGCTAGCAAACGGGCCAAAATGGACAGGGGGGGGGGGGCCATATACTAGGAGGCCTGACAGCGTACTAGTCGGCGCTAGCTGGATGGTAAAATGAAGGCTTTCAGAGTCCAAGATGTGGGCAACGTTGGTTCTACAGGAAAAGTGATCCCGGTAGAGGATGGCCAGTCCGCCTCCTCTGCCAGATGGGCGCGGTTGGGACTGGATATGGAAGCCCGGGGGAAGGGCTAAGACCACGTCCGAGTCCGAGTGGTTGGTGAGCCACGTTTCCGTAAGGAACAGAATGTCCAGCTCGTGGTCTTCTATTAGGTGGTTAATGAGCAGAGCATGCATAGGGAGTGACCTGCAGTTCAGTGAGGAAAGTTTAAGGCCCGGGTGTGAGACGGGTGGAATGGTGAGTTTTAGCTGGACTGGGTGGCAGAGTGTACAGCTAGTAAATAGTCCGTCTAAGTCATGAACATATTTGCACGTGCTGTCGTTGGTGGGTCTGAGACTAAGGAGGTCTCGACGTGAGTATCTTACCCTAGTGGGAGCTGGCTCCGGCATGGGTTCTGGCCCTGAGCCCGGCCGAGCGAGGACGGGCGCAGACGGACTTGCCTTAGGCGCTCCCGCTGCGCTCGTCCGCTGCGCTTCCGGTGGCAACACATGATGTAGGTGGATGCGGGGGCGTGGCCTCAGTCCTCGCCGAGGTGGCGTTTGTCAGGGAATTCGTGGGCTACGAGTCAGCGCTTGCTCCGCTACTCGCTGTGCTCTTCGTGTGAATGAGTGCCCTGGCGCTTTGCTAGCGCACGGTGAGTTTTAAAAAAATTACACAGAAAGTGACAATTTCAATTTTTACCAGTTTGAAAGCTCCCGGCTTCCGCCTCAGGAGTGCGCGTGTATCTGACTCTGGCGCTTGTGTTCAGCGCTTAAGTACTGCGACGAGGGGGCGTGGCCTTAAAGGGGGCGTGGCCTCAGTCCTCGCCGAGGTGGCGTTTGTCAGGGAATTCGTGGGCTACGAGTCAGCGCTTGCTCCGCTACTCGCTGTGCTCTTCGTTTGAATGAGTGCCCTGGCGCTTTGCTAGCGCACGGTGAGTTTTAAATAAATTACACAGAAAGTGACAATTTCAATTTTTACCAGTTTAAAAGCTCCCGGCTTCCGCCTCAGGAGTGCGCGTGTATCTGCACCATCAGGATTCAAGCAAGCCGGACCGAAGACGGCTGAAATGCCAGAAACCGGTCCCCGGAACCTTGTTTCCTTCCCAGTATAAGAATTGGCTTGGTAGTTTGGTCTGCCCTGTTCCCATGATGCACTGGGCCAGGGTCAGACTAATTTGCATATAGCCAAGTTCTGAGCTGGGATGGTGCAGTGAGCTAAAAAACGGTGATGGATCAAGCCCTGATCTTTGGACTGGGTAAGAGTGGTCTGCGTAATTCAGACACTCTGTTCATCACCACCCCCTTTTCTGAATCATCCTCCTTTAATCTCCAGCGCAGATGCCTGCTCAAGCCAGAATGGAACAGGCTGTGTATTCGGACCTGCAGGCATGCCATTATCGCTGCTCTGTCCCCAGATAATATTGTTTTAAACATAAACCTGTCCAAATTCATTCAACACGCTTATCGCAACCTGGATAAAATGGACATTGCTGAGGCCACATAGCTGATTGACAAGATTGAACATGTACTTTAATAGAACCTGCGACAATGGGGAGGGTTAATTTACAAATTGAAAGATTTTAACTAGCATGCTTACGGTCACATTTTATTCTTTTATAATCTTTTATTCATAAACCTGTACACAATGTGCTTTGTGCAATCTTTTAAAGATATGTTTTTTATATCTAAATAAAGAATCACTACTACTACCAATGGCGTCTATATCTGCACCTCCTGACAGAGAGGGGAGAAGTTTAGACAATGAGGGAAAGAGGTTCTCCTCCATATTGGATCTCCTTGTTATAGAAACGAATGCCCTTGCCATTCTGGGCAGATACGACAGACAGATGTGGTGCGATATGGCACCATACATAGACCTAATTCCAGAAGACAATAGACAAGAAGCGAAGAAAGTTCTTGATGGGGGGGTGGGGGGGAGGACTTCGGCTGAAGTCACTGACTGTGCGATGGATATTGCGACCACGGCCTTCCGCTCACTGGGAGGTGCAACGGTTCTGCGACGTCCAGGTTGGTTAAGAGCGACTGCCTTTAGACCGGAGGTCCAAAATAAAATTCTAGATCTCCCATTCGACAGAGAAGATTTGTTGGGAAATCAAGTAGATGAGGCCCTTCAGTGTATCAAGAAAGATACAGATACTGCGTAGGCCCTTGGTACATTACACTACCGTAAAGTGCCCTTTTGAGGCACCAGAGGAAGAGGCCAATCATCCTATAGAGGGGGCTACCAACAGGGAAGATAACCCTCTTATTCCTCACCATCGCAACAGTACCGTCAACAGTATGGGCTGAAACAGTCAGGGAGCTACTCTAAATCTGCTCCTAGAGGACGTGGAGGTCCTCAGGGGAAAGACAATGGTAGAAGACAATGACAACCTCCAGTATCCGGCTTAATGTAGTCCTTCGGCTTCATGTAGTCCTTCCCCTCCAGAAGTTCCCCTGGGTGGTAGAGTTGCTTCCCATTTACACCATTGGCAGAAAATAACGACGGACAAATGGGTCCTCAATATCATACAATTCGGACATACTCTTGAATTCCTTCAATTCCCCCCTTGGACTCCAGGTCAAGAGATCAAACATTTATCTCAAATGCACCGGGAGATTCGGACAATGCTCCGAAAGGGAGCAATAGAACCAATGCCGATCTCCCAAAAAGGAAAGGGATTTTATTCCTGTTTCTTCCTGGTCCGGAAGAATGCTCTCCAATGGCGTCCAATTCTAGACCTGTGATCTCTGCCTACTTACCTCAAGAAGCAGTCTTTCCGGATGGTGACCCTCCAAGACATTCTGCTGCTCTTAAACCCAGGGGATCATATGACACCCTAGTCTTGCAAGATGCATATTATCACATCCCCATTCATCCTTCCCACAGACAATATCTTCGGTTTACTGTGGCCAGTGACCATTACCAGTTCAAAGTGCTGCCGTTTGGCCTCAAGTCTGCCCCGAGAATTTTTACTAAATGTCAAGCACCATCGTAAACTTCAACTCGAGCTTCAACTATGGCATGCATACAGTTGTTTGCCAAACTGGGACTGACTTTGAATATGGAGAATTCATCCCTTCAGCCTTCAAGAAAGATCACATTCCTACGAGTGATTCAGGATACCTTAGTAAACAAAGCATTTCCCTCAACAAAGAGGCAACTGGGGCTCGTAACTCTGGCCAAGGAGTTTGCAAGAAAAAAGTGTCTTTCAGTACGCAAGTACAAATCGCTACTAGGGACGATGTCCTCTTGCATACCTCTCATTCTTTTTTTCCGACTAAAAATGCGTTTATTGCATGAGGAGCTGGATCGACAATGGCACCAAGCAGAGGGATCCTTCGAGGACAAGGTGAAAGTCACGCTGGCTATGGTGCAAGCAGTAACATGGTGGACCCAAAGCAGGAACATCTCAGTGGGTCTTTCCTTCCTGACCGAACCAGGGCCATTGGTAATTACCATGGATGCATCTCCGGAAGGATGAGGAGCAGTCCTTCAGGATCTGCAGGTCAGCGGTCGATGGAAATTGCAGGAACAGCAACTTCACATCAACTTGCTGGAGCTCAGGGCAGTAGGCTTAGCACTACTGACTTTTCTACCAAGAATTCAGGGAACGTCCGTCTTGGTGAGGACAGACAACACAACCGTGATGCACTATCTCGACAAGCAGGGAGGTACAAGATCACTCTCCCTGTCGCGAGAAGCACAAAAGATATGGAAGTGGGCTGTAGAGCACAGAGTATCTCTAAAGGCGGAGCACCTTCCAGGAGATCAGAACATAAAAGCGGACACTCTCAGCAGACTGAAATCGACCTGGTACGAGTGGGAATTGGACCAGGACATATTACAAAGCGTCTTCCGCAAATGGGGAGTTCCAACAGTGGATCTGTTTGCGACGGCTCAAAACAAAAAATTCTGGTTCTTCCCAAGCTGGCATCACCAATGGGGGTCTTGGGGGAATGCGTTTTTGATGGCATGGTAAGGCGTCTTTGCCTACGCCTTTCCTCCGATTCCTCTCCTGCCATGTGTGCTCACGAAGATAAAGAAGGAACCGTGCAAAGTAATACTGATAGCTCCCTGGTGGCCCAGGCAACACTGGTTCACAGAGTTGCTCCTATTGTCGGAGGATCATCCAATTCACCTGCAACCGATACCATCACTCTTGACAATGTCCTGGGGACAAGTGCTCCATCCAGACCCGAAATCGCTGCGCTTAGCGGCCTGACTCCTGAATACTCCGAATTTCACCACTTAGATATTTCTACAGAATGCAGGGATGTACTGTCAAAGGCCAGGGCGGAAAGTACAAACAGAACGTATAGGAATGAAATGGAAAAGATTCTGTTTGTGGTGCCAGGAAAATAATATCCATCCTCTGAATTCAGCGGCACATCAAATTATTCCATATATTCTGATGCTAGCTAAATCTGGTTTGGCCCTTGCTTCTATTAAGGTGCATCTGGCGGCGATTTCTCGATATAGGAAGACTTCTTCAGGTCCATCTTTGTGGTCGGAAATAATTATAAAACAATTCATGAAAGGATTGTTTCGGACCTTCCCTCCCATAAGACCTCCACCACCTCTCTGGCAATTGAACATTGTTCTTTCCCAATTGATGAAACAGCCCTTCAAACCTATTCACAGGGCGGATCTAAAATTTGTATCCTGGAAAGTGACTCTTCTGATAGCTCTCACTTCAGCCAGGAGAGTTGGGGAAAATACAAGCTCTCACGATTCATGAACCACTTTTACAATTCAGGCAGGACAGAATTGTCCTCAGGACTAATTCCAAAATCATTCCAAAAGTACCAACAGATTTTCATCTAATGAACCGTTGATCCTTAAGAGGTTTTTCCCTCAACCATCGACCGCAGCGGAAAAAGCTCTTCATTCGCTAGATGTTCAACGTGGTCTGAAGTTTTACTTGCAAAAAACAAAGCCTTTCTGGAATTCTTCCCAATTATTTGTGGCTTTTAGTGCCCCCAGGAAGGGGTTTCCGTAGTCAAAGAGGGGAATTGCCCGATGGATTTCAAGTGCAATACAGTACTGTCATCAGGCGGCAGGGAAGCCGTTAAATGCACGTGTACGTGCCCATTCTACAACAGCAGTGACAACCTCTACTGCTTTATTTTCAGGCATGCCTATCCAGGATATCTGCATGGCTGCTACCTGGAAGAGTGCACATACCTTCACCATACATTACTGCCTCAATACACCTGCAGAGAAGGATGTGGCAGTGGGACATGCAGTACTGAGGAACCTTTTCCAGTAACGGAGAGCCTTCTTTACCATCCCTCCTTCCTTTATTGGTGATATAAGCACATTTTATTGCCATAGCCTGTATTGTATACGATTTATGAAGTTTTATCTATATGTATTTATATATGACTGCAACTATTGTCAGATTACATATGTTGCCTAGTTTGTGGTCTTAGGTAACAAAAAATGTGGTATGATTTACTGCTCACTATTCTGATTCAGGCATGTGAATCTATGAAAGCTCCAATACTGGAGTAAGAAAACAAGTTAATTACCTGTAACTGTAGTTTCCAGTATTAGAAGCTTTCATAGATTCACATGCGGAGAGAGACTCACCTTGGATTTAGCACAGAAGGTGTCTATGGCACACTTGCGCGAAAATCTGAGGAGCAAAAGGTTCTCTCAGGAGTGTTTTAGAGGGTGAGGAGCTCTGATTGGTTCAGAGACAAGTTTGGTCTCTTTTACATAACGAAGGTTATGGATTGCAAAAGAAAAATGGGCCTAGGCCTCTTTTCAGTTTGCTATACAACTAAGAATTACTTTTTTATATACCGGAGACTCCTGTCTCGACGACGGGGAATGATTTAGGCATGTGAATCTATGAAAGCTTCCAATACTGGAGAACTACAGTTCTCTTCCAGGGGATCCTTACCAATAGCCATAAGCATTAGAATATTCCCCCCCATGCGCGGGACCCCGGAAACACTATATTATATGTGCCCCACATATATATATCTATATATATATATATATATATATATAACTCCAACTTGCCTTATAAGTGCTTCGTGCACAGGGCAGGTACGCAGACAGCAATAAGTACGCCAAAGCCGGACTTTTAAATCGGGATGCTTTTATTTAGTGCAAAGTTCGGTGCATGTCGTCAGACGCTTTTCGGGCACGTCCGTGCCCTTGCTCACTGATACCTGGCGGTAACACAGCACTGAATTTAAAAGACGGATCCTCTACATTTTTTCGCGCCCACCAGTAATTAGACATGGCAACAGAAATAGGACTGTCAGATAAACATCCCAGGTAAACCTTAAAAACGGCGGCCGCCATTTAAAAATGCATGTAATGTGATAATTGGACATCCAACAACTGGCTAAAAAGTAAACAAATATTCTCATTAAAACCATGAATGTATGTTGAACATATTTGTTGGATCTTAATAAAGTGCATATGTGCTGTTTGCTAATAAAAACAGTACTTATTGAAAAAATCATTGTGACATTAGACCTCCATCAATAGCTTGTACAATGCTAGTTCTTTTTTTTAAAAATAAGCTCAAATGCATTGATATTATACCATTCTGTCCCTACGCTATTCTCTGTATAAATACATTTGTCAATACGAGATAACTATATTTGTTAATGCGGGATACAAGGACCAAGATGCCGAATAGTCTGAATTAATTTACCTTAGGACAAATGTCAGATATTTTCATTTGTAAACGTAATACTCTTGTGCAAATCGCAGCATCATAATAAATAGCACATATTTACAAAAAATCATCAACAACAATCAGTCATATAAATCTTCACAGTATATGGATGCCCTTGAACACCTAAACCCAAATGTGAGCATATGTAATTGCGTAAATGCAGTAGTACAAATATACAATATTCACACCACTTTGTATCCGCTTCATCCGAAACTACCTAAGGTGCCTTTTTACCTGGTGGGTCAATCGTGATACGGGTCAAAATAAAAGACTCCCTGTTATAGTGGTATTCCTAATGAATAAATTGGACATGTCTATGTGTTATACCATGGGGCGGTATGAACTTTATGGTCCGAAAATTGTAATCACAGTGTTGGAACTGGTGAAATGAATATAAATTAGTTAAAGTGCATGTGCTAAAGTGCTCTGAAATCTTATGTACAAAAATGTAAATTATTTTTTTATTATTCTGTATTTCATATTTGCCTAAAAGGGGATCGGGAATACTAAATTCATTGCACGATTAAATTGTGCTTGAGTTACTGAGAGCCCTCAATTCATCTTATCAAAAATACACATAGTACAGAATGTCCCTTGAGAATAATCTATTGGAACAAAAAAGGACTGGTCATAAGAAGTTACGTAAATCCTCCACCATGTTAAGGCCTGCTGGGGTCTTGCTGTTAAGTTGGATGATATATCTGGACTCGAGTTGTCTCAAAGTCTTTTCATAATCACCCCCTTTCTTATTGGGCACAACTGCATCAATCACGAAACATTTTAAATGTGATACATTTTTATCGTGAGTAGTCTGAAAATGCCGAGCTACCGGGTGGAGGATCTCGAATGTTCGACGTCAACGACACCTTTTCTCGACGGCGAGCACGCTGTCGAGGGTCTTTGCTTCGATAAATGACCCATTTGAAGATCTTTTTTCGGCGCCGAGCCCGACGCTGAAGCTGAAGGACGCAAGGACTTACTTCTAGAAGATGTTCTAGCCCTCTTGGAGCCCTTCCTGATTGGAGATCTTCCTCTAGACTTCTCTGCCAGGCCATAAATGCGAATTCTTTCCCTGTCCTTCAAAGTTCTTCTGGACAGGTGCTGGCAGTGAGAGCAGGCCTTCGGGTCATGATCTTCAGGGAGACAGAGTTTGGCCTTCTTTTTACCACAATAAGGGCAAGAGTCAAAAAGAGATGGCATTTTAAGGTGTTAAAAATGCCCAAACCTGTCAAAAAAAGACAGCCTCTTACTTCTACTGATGAAAAACGTCGTAGTAAGGAATAAAAGTTGTCAAAAGTGAAAAGATTTTCTGAAGAAATCAGAAAAGAGTGGAGCTGTGTTGCCAGGATCCTTCCTGAAGGAGCCGGAAAGAACAACTGACCTAACTGTCACCCCTGAGGCATGATGGGAAGCTGGGGGTCAGGAGTGCCTTTAAGGCACGGTGTCAGTTTATTGCATGCAGCTACAGGTTAGCTTTTCAGTCTTTTTAGACTGTGTGTTTGCAATGCAGCCTGGGAGCTTCCTATGCTTTCAGTGCTTTATAAGAATTTCTACTGCTTTCTGAGCATTAAAACAGTTCTAAAACAACTTTGTTGTTGTTTATCATGTTTCTAATGCATATTATTCATGTATGGTGGAAATTCTTTACAGCATGATTCAGCTCTGGTGTTTAGTAGGCTGCAATTGCTTATTTATATATGTGGGGCACATATAATATAGTGTTTCCGGGGTCCCGCGCATGGACGGAAATATTCAATGCGTATGACTTTGATGAGGATACCCCTGCAAAAGAACTAGGATTACAGGTAAGTAACTAATCCTTACAGGTGAGTAACTTGTTTTCATTTTGTCGCATATTTGTAATAACACATTTGTAATAATACTGTTACGTTTTTGAAATGACACCTGTATTAAATGTCTTTTGTCTCCTATTCATGGTATAACATTTGTATTCGGTAAGCAGAAGAGGGTTGGGTAGACGTTATATTCCATGATCAAAAATGTTGACTTTATAAAATCTTTTATTTTTCAGTCCAATCCGGTGATGATTGATGCCAAAGAGGTGTCGGCAGCGCACAGGGCCCGCTATTTCTGGGGTAACCTTCCCGGTATGAACAGGTTGGTGAAAGCATGGGGAGAGAAAACAGTCAGGCACAACACTGGCAAAAGTGCATTATAGCTCACCACATGTCTCCTGTGCCAGAAGATGTGTCATGTGCCAGCAGATTTGTCATGTATCATGTTTCGCCCTGACAGCAAGACTTAGGATTGCAGTGCTCTTTTAAGCGATCACCGTTAGGAATAAATCTTAGAAATGTGGCACTCCTTGTTGCACAGATTTTATTGCTGTGAAATTGCTTTGCCCGCTGAGCTGTAATTAATTCTGTCTTTGTATAGTGTGTCAGTAGCAGTACCTAGGTCTGTGTGGTGCACTTTTGTTTTTATAGTGGCAATGATGTTTTCCGTGTTTTCATCAATGCTTGCTCCATGTGAATATATGAGGCGACTTTGTTTGTGGAGATTTTATACAAATTGTGCAGAGAAAGAGGAGAATTTACTAACTTTATCTTGAGAAGATCACAATTTTATTAAAGACCAAAATTCATTTATATGCGAGCACAGAGTAGATTCACATGCTTGAATCATTCCCCATTGTCGAAGTGCGAGTTCCACTGTACCATAGTGAAGCAATATGTATCAGCGTAGCATAGGCTACAATGGTACTAAGCCATGCAATTTTATAGCCTTTCTTTGTCTTTAAAAAACAAAAGATAGGACCAAACTTTAACTATGACCAATCCGGTCGTAGCACCCTCTAAAACACTCCCAAGAGAGGCTGATTTCCTCAGCTTTTCACCATACATCGTGTGTGAAGGGTGTATCCCTGAACTCTGCTCAGAGTTTCCTCATTCTAAGCTATTTTCAACTACTACTCTACCATGTCTGACAGAAAAGGCCTCTTCCATCCCTGTAAGATTTGGGGGAAAAAGAGGTGTACGTGAATGACCCACATAATGACTTTATTTCCTGCCTCTATCCCAAACATGAGGTGAAAGTGTCGCACTTTCTCCTCAGAAACTCTTAGGGACAGAGAAGAGAGGCTTCTACTGTGGCTTCAGAAGACGAAAGCTCAAAAGTCATCTTCTGAGGATGATAGTGACACCTCTTCTAGTTCTCACAGAAGGACTAGGTCCCATGATAGAGTGCCATGGAAGTCCAGAAAATCTGTAAAGACCTCTCAACAGCCTCACAGCTCTAAGAAAAAAGGAGAAGCAAAAACATTTCTCCTCAGAATCCTCCTTACCTGGTTCTTCAATACCAAGGTATAGAGATCTGCCTCATCTGCTCAGCGGTCAACAAAGCGGAAAACCTCTTCAGAATCCTTCTCGATGATGCCTTCACCGTTGACACCAAGATTGTCGACCGCCTCGTGGTCAAAACCGTAATCAGCGAAAACGACTACAGCTGCCATCAGTGCGCCCATATAGTCAATGAAGATCCAGGGTTAACTAAATCCCTACTGACGCCTCCGTTAATGACACTACCGTCAACGATAGTCCCATTAACGCTTCAGTCAACGTTTGCTCCGTCAACAGCGTTCCTGTCCATGGTGGTCCAGTCGCCATCATCAAAGAAAAACAGCACTCTGGAGACAACAACACCGCTGTCACAATCAATGGCGTTAAAGATTTCTAAGTTTTCCACAACATTTCTGCCTCCTGAAGTCACCTCACCCAGCAAAGCCTCTCCTCTACCTCTTAGTCATCTATTGGGCATTGGGGAGTTTGATAATGAGGGCGGCCTATTTGGTCCAACTTACAGTCCGTCCGAGCTAAACGATAAATGTCAGTAGCAAGATGAGGATTATGAGGAGGAAAGCCATTCTTACCAACATTACTACCTTCCCTCTCCAAGGTACTATGACACGATAAGATATTATTCAGACCCTTTACCTCAGCAGGACACTACGCACTTTAATTCATTCAGGACCTCCAAGCAATGTGAGCAGATTATCGGAGTTGTTTCCACATCCTCCTGACCAACAGCCTGGCACAGAACCTCAACCTGCCAACCCTCTTCCCCCAGCACCTCTCCCTCTGCCAGCTACACCTGCCTCCTGTGTTGCAGCACCACTGAGGGATTAAACATCATCATCTGATGATTAAAGTGAAACGGGTGAGATCCTGGACACTCAGCCACCTTTGGATGAATAGGATGACTGTCATACCAGCACCGTTCCCACCTCCGCACCACCGTTCTGATTCTCCACTTGAGGATATAGGAGATTTCCACAATCGGATGGACAGAGCAGCAACTAGATTTCATCTTTCCATGTCGGTGAAGTAGTCTGACTGCTTCCTCCGATTGTAACAAACAAGCAAGAAAATTGGTGGACTCTATACCAATCGTATACAACATCTGGTAGGAAGGAGTCAAGGTAATGAAGAACCCTGCCACAGTAGTGTCGGTCCTTCCTCGCATGACAAAAAGTACAGGGCCCCTGAGGATTCCCCTGCATGTTTGTCACGACATCCCAAATATCATATCTCAAGCGGCACCATAGAGGTCTAAGAAGCCATCTGCTCTTGTTTCGGCAGCACCTGAAAAAGACGGAGGATGTCTAGAAAACATGTCTGCTATTGCAGTGTGCATAGCCAACGCCTTGGCGATTCTCAGCCGTGATGACCATCAAATGTGGTTGGATGTCGGATCGATCATCAACTTCATCCCGGAGGATAGACAGTCTGAAGCCAGGAAGTTTTAATTTGAGGGTGAACGCCTGTAATCTGAGATGATAGATTAACCCCTCCCCTGCTGATGACGGAACCGCTCCGTCATCAGCTACAGTTGAGCTGTGCTGATGACGGAGCGGTTCCGTCGTGGCCCAGCCGCCGCGCCTGAGCGGCGCTGATTTCGCGCCTGCGCGGGCGTTCTAAAGAGCGGGGCGGGTCATGACGGAACCACTCCGTCACCAGCATAGCTCAACCGCTGCTGGTGACGGAGCGGTTCTGTCACCAGCATGCGGCCGCCCCGCCCCTTTAGCGCTGCGGCGGAATAGCCGCCGCTGCGAAGGGGTTAAGCCATGGAGATTGCATCCACCGGCTTCAGCAAACTAGCCGAACCAGCAGTGTTAAGGTGCCCTGGTTGGCTCTGGGGCTCTGGGTGGCCTCTTTCAGGCCTGAGGTCCAGTCGAAAATTTTGGACATGGCATATGACGAGGACATATTATTTGGCAAACACATTGACTATGCCTTGATTGCCATTAAGACGGACACTGATACCGCCAAATCCCTAGGAACCCTCCAATATCACAAGGTGCCTTTTCAAGGACTGCGTTTTCTCTTCATACAGAGGTGGATTTCAGCGCTTCAAACAGTATTAGTCCTACCAGCCCTAGTACGGGCAGGGGTATCAGCAACAGTCCTACCGTCAATCCTCTACGGCAGAGTTCTTTAAACAAGGGCCTCACTGATGATCACCTTCTAAGAGCCGCGACACAGGCCGCAAACAGGGAACTGCTACACCACCTTATCCCTCAGGTGTGAAGATATCCAAGTTCGAGGCATGTGGG
Organism: Lissotriton vulgaris; assembly: GCF_964263255.1. Taxonomy (NCBI): domain Eukaryota; kingdom Metazoa; phylum Chordata; class Amphibia; order Caudata; family Salamandridae; genus Lissotriton; species Lissotriton vulgaris. Next base: position 1,836,105,727 of record NC_141694.1, read on the forward strand.
CTGCTGAATTCATATCTGTGCATAGATCGCCGCCTAGTGTTGGGTCCGGATGATTGCACATTGTTGTCCTGGAAGAGTCTTCGAAGTATCACGAGATAGGTGGCTCCTCCCCTGGACTACAGTGCGCATGGGCATCGCCTTCATCCCCAGATTGTTTTTTTCCGCCATTGGGTTCGGATGTGTTTCGGTTCCCTCTGTCGGGACCGATAGTAGTTTTACGTTTCTACTTGAGACCAAAAGGTCTTTAGGCTGGGCGTCGGTATTGTTTCGTTCGGGTTATCTTATTCTCTGCTCCGAACGCTTCCTGCCCCTCCGCGTGCTCTCGGCACGGACGGGCCTACTCGACGCTCCAAGTTCCTGAACATGGAACGGACTCCATTCAAGAGGTGCCCGGTGTGCACCTCCAAGTATTCACACCTCGACGTGCACCCTGTGTGCAACAAGTGTTTATCGCCGGACCATGACGAGGCCAGGTGTATGGCCTGCTCAAAGTTCCGGTGCAAGAAGACCCTAAAGCATCGTCGGGCCGCTCGACTCCAGGCCCAGTTGTCGGCACCCCCTGCGCCCCCGCCGGACAACATCTTTGAAGAATTTGAAGAAGACGAAAATGTCTTTCAGGTTTCGGACTCTAGCCCTGCGTCGGAGGGAGAGGACTACGACGCAGAAGATGAGGAGTTTGATGAAGCCGGCGACGAGGTAGGGGACGACGATGGGGCCATTGCCACCGTGGGGGATAGCTCGGAGGAAGAGCACCCCCAGCCTGATCCAGGGGCCAATCCCCAACATACGGCCCAGGTCGAGGGATCGCCTTCGGGCCTTACCCAAGACCTTGCTAATAGTCCAACTGCCCCGCCTCTCGGCCCGGCCACGGACATTTCTGAGGCGCCACTCCCGTTTGAAGAAAACGAAAGTGAAGCCATCGGGATCCACACCATCGGTTTCGAAACCGAAAGTGAAAGCTCCACTGGTGGGACAGAAGGCTCCAGAGGTGTCAACACCTAAAAAAGTAAAAATGGCCGACTTGAAAAGCCACGCCAAAATGGCCGACCCCAAGGCCTCGGGGTCGACGCCGAAGACGAAGGCGGCCGACGCGGCTGCGTCGGCGCCGAAGATGGTCGAGGTCGACGACCCGAAAAAGGCTCCAAAGAAGCGTCAGAGCGATTCTAAGGCTCCGGCTGTGCCGGCTCCGACCGTCGGGGCCAAGGATGGCAAGGTGTCGACTCCGAAGACGCTGACCCCGGCAGACTCGACTCCCGACTCGGGGAAATCGCTCGAAACAGTCAAGCCCTCTCCAGCCTTGACGAAGAAGGTCGCTGAATCCCTGCTACGGATTTGAACCGCTGCGGTTCCCGAACCGGAGGGAGTGAAGTCGAAGCCCGCATCGAAGCCGGCGAAGGTGCAGACGCCTATTCGCTACACCCTGTCGCCAAAGTCGACGCCGAAAGCCTTCGCTCCGAAGCAGGGGGCGGACGTGCCCTCGAAGGAGGTGTCGACGCCCAAAGCGTCGTCGGTGGGGTCGAAGCCTCGGCTCCAGCCACTCGCTGAGGAAGAGCGCCGTGAGGTCATCATCGACGCCAATACTGGGAAATTGTCACTCCTCAAACGTAAAATCACCACGGAACCGGTGCTTGAACATTTTCGGATTCCTCTTAAAAACAAGAAGGACTCGATGGGCGCTTCGGCTCCTATGGAGCCTTCGTCTCCAAAACAAGTGGATCGCTCTCCTACGCGTTCTAACGCAGGGGATGGTGAAGATGAGGAGGAGGTCGAGTACAACTATCCGGCGTACTCGGATCCGGAGGAGGAACATGAACCCTGGTCGGCCGGAGCCGACCCAGATGACCCGCAATCGGGTCAGGAACCGCAGCTCTTTGTGGCAAAGACCTCACCGACGGAGGACTCTGCGGCCTTCAACGCCCTAATTGAGAGGGCCGCAGCCAACCATGATGTCGAGCTCCACTCAGATCCTGTGGATGTGGATTTTTTGTTTGACACTTTCTCAGTGGCAGAGAAGTCAGTCAAAACATTGCCGATGCTTAAAGGGGTGCTAAAGCACGCGCCGGAGGTCTTCAAGGAGCCCACTCGGGCGCGTGTCATCAATCCTCGCATTGATAAGAAATATAAGGCAGCGCCCTCGGATCCAACATACATCAAGGGACACTTGCCACTGGACTCTTTGGTTGTATCCAACGCTCGGAAGAGGGCGAATTCACAAACTATTGGTGACGCTCCTCCCCCAGACAAAGAGTCGAAAATATTCGAGGCCTCAGGAAAGAGGATTGCTGCGCAGGCAGCTAACATCTGGCGTATTTCAAACACGCAGGCCCTACTTGCACGCTACGATAGGGCTCACTATGACACCCTAGAAACACTGTTGCAGCACCTACCTGACCAGTACAAGGAGGCTGGGGAGATGTTAATTCAGGAGGGCAAGCTGATCACTAACGCTTCCATCAAATGTGCGCTAGATGTGGCTGACACTGCCTCCAGGGCGATCAACACTAGTGTGTTGCTAAGGAGGCATGCATGGCTTCGAATCTCAGGCTTTAAACCTGATATCCAAACAACCATACTCAACCAAACAGTTAATCCTGACCACCTGTTTGGCCCCGAGGTGGATGCGACACTGGAAAAAATGAAAAAGGACACGGACACTGCTAAATCTATGGGGGCCCTCCAATCTCAGCAGTTTCGGGGTGGTTCCTTTCGCCGCTCCAATTCCAGAGGCACCTCCAGGGGTCAAGCATCGCAATCCTCACAGTACTATAAAAGCAATACCCAGACCTCATACACCAACAAGGGTAGAGGTGGCTACAGAGGCAACAATGTCAAGGGCAGGGGACGTGGAAACAATAGCTCCAGGTCCACCACCGCCAACAAGCAGTGACGTCTTGTCACTGCCCCCCGACCATACAACACCGGTCGGGGGGAGACTCCAGCAGTTCCTGCCCGCGTGGAAATCCATCACCACGGACAGGTGGGTGAGATCTCTTATCCAGTACGGTTACTGTCTGGAACTTACTTCCACTCCACCAAACATACCTCCAAGAAGCCGTCCTATGTCCGGCGAGCACTTGCACTTGTTGGAGCAGGAGGTCACAGTCATGCTGCAAAAAGGGGCAATAGAGCTCGTTCCACTGCAACAAAGGGGAACAGGGGTTTACTCCCTGTACTTTCTGATCCCCAAAAAGGACGGATCCCTCAGGCCCATTCTGGACCTCAAGCCCCTCAACTGGTATATTCTCTCGGAGCACTTCCATATGCTCACGTTACAGCAGGTTCTCCCTCTGCTTCAACAGGGGGACTTCCTGGCCACACTGGACCTAAAGGATGCATACTTTCATATCCCCCTGCATCCTTCCCACAGGAAGTATCTCAGATTCACAATCCTAGACCAGCACTACCAGTTCAGGGTTCTGCCGTTCGGGGTCACCACAGCGCCAAGAGTCTTTACAAAGTGCCTGGCGACTGTGGCGGCGCATCTGCGACGCCAAAACGTCCACGTCTATCCTTATCTGGACGACTAGCTCATTCAGGCAAGGACAGAACAGCAGTGCGCAGACCACGTGTCGCGCACTATTCATCTCCTGCACGATCTGGGATTCTCGCGGAACTATCCAAAATCCCATCTCCAGCCCGCCCATGTACGGCAGTATCTGGGCGCGACGATAGACACTATGGCAGCCACTGCGCAGCCAAATTCAGTGAGAATCACCAGCATCCAAACTCTGATCCAACGATTCAGACCTCAGCGCTCGCTTCCAGCGAAGGTGTTCATGCAGTTGATAGGCATGATGGCCTCCTGCATCTCCATCGTCCCGCACGCGAGACTACATATGCGTCCGCTTCAGGAGTGCTTGGCACGTCAGTGGACTCAGGCTCATGGGCAACTGACAGACCTAGTGTTGGTGAGCGGTCGGGCGTACAACTCTCTGCATTGGTGGAATCCACAAAACCTTTGCAAGGGCCGACCGTTCCAGGAGCCTGTGCCACAGATTGTCCTGACAACGGACGCTTCTCTCCAGGGATGGGGAGCGCATGTACTCCATTACACGGTGCAGGGACTATGGACGCTACAGCAGAGGAAGATGCACATCAACGTTCTGGAACTGATGGCAATCTTCATGGCTTTAAAGGCATTCAAGGTACATCTGTCCAACAAGGTCGTGTTGATCCGGACGGACAACATGACGGCCATGTACTACATCCAGAAGCAGGGAGGAACACACTCTCCGCAGCTGTCTCATCTGGCTCAGAGCATGTGGAAGTGGGCCATTCAGAGGCACATCTTCCTCATGGCGGAGCATCTCCCGGGCAAAGACAACCAGATGGCGGACCTGCTCAGTAGGCACAGCCACCAAATGCACGAGTGGGAGATACACCCATCAGTACTCCAACCGTACTTCCAAAGGTGGGGTCATCCAGAGATAGACCTGTTCGCCACAAAGGAGAACGCAAAATGCCAAAGCTTCGCCGCCAGGTTCCCACACCCGCAATCGCAGGGCAATGCGATGTGGATGAACTGGTCAGGCAGATTTGCGTACGCTTTTCCCCCAGCACCTCTGATACCGCTGGTGGCACGCAAACTCAGGCAGCACTCGATGACTCTCATCCTGGTTGCTCCAACATGGGCTCGCCAACCATGGTACACCACGTTTCTGGAACTCTCCGTTGTACCGCATCAGAGGCTTCATCTCACCCCCAGCCTTCTGACGCAGTGCCATGGCGACATTCAGCACCCAGATCCGCAACAGCTCAACCTGGCGATCTGGCTCCTGAAGTCCTAGAGTTTGGCTACCTCAATCTTCCCCCCGATTGTATGGACATCATTCGGGAGGCAAGAAAGCCCACTACTCGAGCTTGTTACGCAGCCAAGTGGAAACGTTTTGTCATGTACTGTGTAAACCACAATATTGACCCACTGGACGCTTCCATTCAGAACATTATTTGCTACCTGTTCCACCTGTACCAATGCAATTTGGCGTACTCTTCCATCCGCATTCATTTGTCTGCGATGGCAGCATACCTTCAGAATAGGCAGCACCTGTCCCTTTTTAAGGTCCCTGCTATCAAGGCTTTTCTGGAAGGACTCAAAAGGGTCATTCCACCGCGGACACCACCAGCTCCAGAATGGAACCTCAATGTGGTTCTTACAAGGCTGATGGGTCCTCCCTTTGAGCCACTGCACTCTTGTGAGCTTCAGTTTCTGACCTGGAAGGTTGCTTTCTTAGTAGCAATTACATCGCTATGGAGGGTTAGCGAGTTGCAGGCGCTCACCATCCAGGAACCTTTCATCCAAGTACACGCTAACAGGGTGGTGCTCCGCACTAACCCTAAATTCTTACCCAAGGTTGTATCTCAATTCCACATGAACCAGACAATTGAGTTACCAGTGTTTTTTCAAAACCCAGAGTCACTGGCGGAGCGGATGCTCCACACCCTTGATGTTAAGAGAGCCTTGATGTACTACGTCGACAGGACTAAAGATTTTCGTAAGACCAAGCAACTCTTTGTTGCTTTTGCCTCACACCACAAGGGAAATGCTATCTCCAAAGCTGGGATCGCTAGGTGGATAGTGAAATGCATTCAGATTTGTTACGCTAAGGCTAAGCGCAATCTCACAATTCCGCCAAGAGCCCACTCCACCAGAAAGATGGGGGCCTCTATGGCTTTCCTAGGTAACATTCCCTTAGAAGATATTTGTAGAGCAGCTACATGGTCTACCACACATACTTTCACTAAGCATTACTGTGTAGATGTGCACTCTAAACAGCAGGCAGCTGTTGGCCAGGCTGTTCTCAAAACGCTTTTTCAAATGGCTGCAGCTGGCACGGGCGGCCGCCGATAATGGAGGGACTGCTATGTATTCTATGCACAGATATGAATTCAGCAGCCCACATGCCTCGAACTGCAAATGCTACTTACCAGTATGCATCTGTTCTTGGCATGTAGGGCTGCTGACATTCATATCGCCCGCCCTCCTCCCCGGCGCCTGTAGCAGCTGCAGTATTTTTCTTTACACATATTTTCATACTCTTAGCATAGGGCATCACTCACATATTTCACTCCATCTCTGCCAATGGCTAAAAACAATCTGGGGATGGAGGTGATGCCCATGCGCACTGTAGTCCAGGGGAGAAGCCACCTATCTCGTGATACTTCGAAGACTCTTCCAGGACAACAATGTGCAATCATCCGGACCCAACACTAGGCGGCGATCTATGCACAGATATGAATGTCAGCAGCCCTACATGCCAAGAACAGATGCATACTGGTAAGTAGCATTTGCATTACCTCCATCAATGGCAAACCATCACTTCCGACAGACCTTGTCAACTTTGGCCCTACCCTGGAGTTTACGGAGAACCAGCAACTAATCCAACAAGAGGATCGCACCCCCCTCATCTTCACTTATTACCGAAGGATACTTTCTTAATGCTTGCCAAAGGAGGGATAGAGAAAGTCGTGAGTGCCCACAAAGGGAAAGGAACCTACTGTTGTTTTTTTCCTTATTCACAAAAGATCAGTTGAGTGGAGACTTATCCTAGATCTCAGTAAACTCAACAAGTACCTCTGCAAGCAATCTTTCTGAATGATAACTCTCTCTGACATTCTTCATCGTCTCAACAGCAGAGATTTCATGACGTGCCTAGACCTGGAAGACGCTTACTTCCGTATCCCCATCCATCCCAAGCACTGCAAATATCTTCATTTCACAGTAGCTGGTGCCCATTACCAATTCAAGGTCCTTCCCTTCGGCCTCAAGTCCGCAACTTGTATATTCACCAAGTCCGTGGTCCCAGTAGCAGCAGCACTCGGGAAGCAAGGTCATCAAATATTCCCTTACCTAGGAGACTGGCTGCTAAAAGCTTAAACCTAAGGACAAAATCCTGTCTCTCGCTTTTTCTCTAACTGGGTCTCGCTGTAAATTGGTGAAAGTCCTCCACCAGTCCCAGTCAGACTATGACGTTTCTTGGAGCCGATCTGGACACAGTTCGGAACAAAGCCTTCCTCTCCTAGGACGGACAAGGGAGGCTTGCACGCTTGGCTCATAAATTTGCAAGAAAACAGTATGTTTTTATGAGATTGCTTAAGTCGCTCCATGGTATGATCTTCTCTGCAATAAGCTTGGACCCATTAGCGCACTTCAACATGAGGTAGTTACAAGAGGAACTTCTACTCCAGTGGATACAGTCAGAAGGGCCCTTTGAGAATTTGATCTCCATTACTCCACGGATGATACCCACGCTAGTAAGGTGGTCTCACGAACCACATTTCTCTCAAGCCCTTGCGTTCCTCCACTGGTGCGGTTTTAATCATCACCACAGATGCTTCTATGTAGGGATAGGGACGGCCATTTACAGGACGTTCATATCCAAGGACAGTGGTCCACGAATCAAAGGTCTCTCCACATCAGAAGCTTGGAGAGCAAGTCCATTTTTCTCACCCTGGAGACTTTCCTCCCAAGGATTAAAAACTCCTCTGTGCTGGTGTGTACTGACAATATGACCAGCATGTATTACATCAACATGCAGGGACGCTATCTCAAGAAGCTCAAGAACTGTGGGATTGGCTCACTGCCCACTGAATCTCCTTAAAAGCCTAACACGTTTCCGAAGTCCACAACACGCTAGCGGACTCTCTCAGCAGGACCAAGGACAGTTGCCACGAGTGGAAATTGGACCAACGGCAGTTAAACAAGATAATCTCACTGTGGGGGAAACCTGAGCTAGATCTCTTCACAACAGACAGAAATGCCAATTCTTCGCCAGTCGACTTCCTTTCCCAGGGTCGTGGTGGAATGCTCTTTCAATGCGCTGCTTCAGGATCTATGCGTACACTTTTCCCCCCTTTCCACTGATTCCCAAAGTCCTCACCAAGATGAAGATGGAACGCTGCCGTCTTCTATTGATCGCTCCCAAGTGGCCCTGGCAACACAGGTTTGCGGAGCTTCTCCTCCTCTGGAAGACTAAGTCCATTAGTCTTCCTCCAGCCCCATCTTTCCTGACACTGAATCATGGTCAGATATTCCTCCGGAGCCAGCCTCTCCAATTGCATGCATGGCCCCTGAATTCTATGAGGTTCGGAACTTAGATACCACTCAGAAATGCAGGGATATCCTCTCTAAGTCTGGAGCGGTAGGTACAACCAAAACCTACAGACTAAAGTGGAAAAGATTCTGTCACTGGTGTCAGCAAAATAACTTATACCTATTCCATGCTTCTAAAGAACAGATCTTATCTTCTTTCTCTGGCTAAATCGGGCCTAGTTTACTCATCAGTCAAAGTTCACCTTGCTGCAATATCAAGATGCTTGCCACATGACCTAGCTAACTCTGTTCTACAAGGTTAATAAAACAATTCATGAAAGGACTCTTCAGAGCTTTCCCATCGGTGCACGCTCGTCCTCCAGAGTGCAGTCACTGCCCCTTTTTCAGGAAGCACAAAATATTAGTATACCCATACCTAAACAATTGACTAATCAAGGCGTCAATGTCTCAGGAAGCTCAGCTTCCCTACAGCTAGACTGGGAATCTCCTTCAAAGATAAGCCCTTCATGGCAACCTCAACAAGTCAACGTCTGTCCCAGTTCAAACCCTACATTATCTGGGAGCCTCCTTCAACACAATGCAGGCAAGAGTGTGTCCTTGGGAGGAGAGATGCTTATCGATCCTTCAGAAGTGTCATTCTCTCATGAAACCTCCAATCCAACAGTTAGAACAGTATCCTCTCTCCTTGGCTCAAGGGTTTTCTGCATCTTCCTCACACTGAATGCCCATCTCCACATGCGACCTCTGCAGAATTGTCTCGAGCACCAGTGGGACCAACTGACAGGCAATTGGGAGGACAGGATAGAATTATGCCTTTATGCAAAGCTGTCCCTGTAATGGTGGTGCTCTCCATCAAACCTGTTTCATTGAGTGCTATTTCATCAGGAGTTTCTTCCTCAAACAATATTGACGGATGCCTCACTAATGGGATGGGGAGCCCACATGGTTCCCTTCCAAATTCAGGACAAGTGGTCACAGAGAGACGACCTATATCAATCTCCTCATGCTACATGCAGTTCATCTAGCGCTGAAAGCATTTCACCCGCCGTACAGATCCCATTTTCTGCTTCTTCAGACTGACAGTACAACCACTGTGTATTACCTCAACAAGTAGGGAGGGATTAGGTCCAGGCCCTTGTCATATGAGGACCAAACAATCCTGAAATGGCTAATAGCCACGGTCCTAACGATCACAGCAACTCACCTTCCAGGTGGCCAAAATGTTCAGGCAGACTCTCTCAGCAGTCTTCTACAAGACAACCAGGGGTGAGTCTTACTCAACAACGTTGTACAGAACATCTTTCAACAGTGGGGCAACCTAGCCATCGACTTATTTGCCACCGCAGAAGGCAAAAAATGCCAGAGCTGCCCCTTGAGGTACTTCCAGCCAGGGACACTGGGGAATGCCCTAAGGACCAAGTGGTCTGGCAGGTTTCTCCACGCTTTTCTGCCAATTCCCCCAAGTCCATCAGTCATCATCAAGCTGTCCCACTTGAGAGCTAAGATGATCCTAATTGCTCCAGAGTGACCTCGTCAATGATGGTTCACGGGCCTCCTTCACCGGTCCGTCTGTCCACATCCACATCTCAAGCTGCCATGCAGACTAGACTTGCTAACGAATTTCGGAGGCCAGATGATACACCCCACAGTCTCTTGTTTGAATTTGGCGGCATGGCTCCTGAGCTTGTGCATTTTATACACTTGAATCTGCCGGAAGATTGCATGGACATTCTCAAGGGGCTAAGTGGTCTTCAACCTGTTCTGCATATGCCTTCAAGTAGAAGAGATTCTGCATTTGGAGATCCTCCAAGAACGTGGACCCTACAGCTTGCTAGGAAGATGTAATTCTTCCAAAGGTACTCCAGTTGGCAAAGTCTGGTTTTCAATTCTCTTCTGTAAAGGTTCATCTTGCAGCTGTTACAACCTATAGAAAATCTTCACAAACCTCCTTTTTCTTTTTTTTTAAATCCCCATAATCAAGGATTTTCTAGATGGGTTGAAGAAGGTTTCCCTTCCCAATAGGCCTCCTTCACTGCCCTAGGAACGTAATGTAGCCCTTCACAGGTCATGCAGAACCTTTCTCAGGCCATACACAAGGTATCTCTACAACATCTAACATGGGAAACCACTTTTCTTGTGGTGATCACACCAGCCCGCAGGGTTAGCGAGATCCAAACGCATGCTCTCATGAAGCTACACTATTTTTCACTCTAGCAAAGTGGTTGTGAGAGCTCACCTGAAATTCCTCCCTAAGTTTATTTCAGATTTCCATGTTAATCAGACTGTATAATCATCAACGTTCTTTCAGAATCCCTCAACTCCAACTGAAAGATCTCTTCAGCCTCTAAATGTGAGAAGGGTCTTGTGGTTTTATCTTGATAAAACATGTGATATCAGCAGATTGAACCAATTGTTTATCAACTATGGTCTGGTCCCATTGGGATTAGCCACTTCCAAGTAATCTATTGTCCAATAGATAGTTCCCTGTATCTTAATGTGCTATCAAAAAGCTAACAAGACACTTTCAACTAAACCACCAAAAGCGCGCTTCACTAGAGGTAAAGTGGCTACTGTTGCTTTATTAAAGAATATCTCTATACAGGATATTTACAAAGCAGCCACATGGAGATCTGTTCATACATTACCAAGCATTACTGCCTAGACTCTGGTGCTAGAGCAGATGCTCAAGTAGAACAGGCCTCCCTCAGAAATCTATTTCCACCACTCTAAGTAGAGATGGGCTTGCTAATCTTTTCAGTGCTCACAACTAAGAATGGAAGTCCCCTACAAGAGAAGGAATAGTTTCTTACCTGTAACTCTGGTTCTCTCGTATGGGAATTTCCATTATAGTCATAAGCAACCCTCCCTGGTGAAGTGGACAGAAGTAACCATGGATCCTATATATCATCACGCATTGCCTCAAAAAGAACTGAAGCACCGGCCACCTGCTCAGCCTGATGGGATGCTGGTGGTCCCTGATTTCTTAAATGCACAACCTCTATTTTTAACTCATATAATGCCAGTAAATGGGCTACTCTATTGCTTTCCTTCATCTCTGTGCTCTATCATAAAGGGTTTGTGAAAGCAGGAAAGAGTTTAGGAAAACAGTGGTGTCGGGATTGATCCTGTCTCGGCAGGATTATTGTAACGGCCTACTGCTCAATGATCAACAGGGGCTGCTCAATAAATTACAAGTTCTGCAAATTGCAGCGGCCCGCTTGATCACGGGTACTCCCAAATGTTCCTGTCGCCCAAGAGCTGGTGAAATTACACTGGTTGCCTGGGCGTAAGCGGATTGCATTCAAAGCATTATGCATAGTCTTTAAGGCACTTAAAGGGTTGGGCCCTCAGTGCATGACCCAGTACTTTCGATGGTACAAACCTGCTAGATCCCTTTGGTCAACCGATCAGGGGCTGATAGTGGTCCCAAAAATTAAGAAAGCTCGATGGGGAGGCAGAAGCTTTTCCTTGGGAGCAGCAAAGGCTTGGAACGCCTTGCCAGCGGACCTCAGACAGGCACCAGATCTGATGTCCTTTCGGAAGGTCCTGAAAGCATGGTTCTTTAGGCAATGAGCATTAGCGCTAGTCTTTGGAGTGGTCAATCAGCGCCAGGACACCGGCTGGTAACAGTGCGCTTTATAAATGTTGCAAATAAATTAAAATAAATAAATAAAGCAATGTATGCTGTTATATTAAAACATCATGAAATTCTACACATCTAAAATTCTCCTGGCCCCTTTTTAGGTCTCGCGTGCCTTGCTGGGCAGAGCCCTGCTCCGCCTCCACAAGAGATTTTGTAAGAGAGGACTTTGAGAAGAGGGCTTAAAGCTCCGCCCCTCATTTCCATTGGCCGGCGTCACCGTTTATACTAAACGGTGGCCTCCCATTGGAAATGAGGGTTTTCTGTTCACGCCCTTTGTCTCCGAGCCGGACTGGCTCGCCTGCTTCACGGTTGTCGTGAAGCACTTTCTTATCTTTATGGGGCCATGTGTTTAAACACATGGCCCCATAAATACAAGAGATCCACATGCTCCGGCTGCAGCGCGGTCCTCCTTTCTCTTTCGGACCGCGCTTGTTTACTTTTAACTTGAAGATTTTTCTTCTCCAAGGGGCTGATCGGATTACTGGCAGCAGGTATCGTCCGGGGCTTTTTTTTTTTGCAGTTTGCTGAAATGTGCCTAATAAAGAAAACTGCTCATATGTGCATTTCAAAGCTAGCTTGGCTTTCTGTAATGTACTATTAACAGATGTACGCAAGTCCTCTTGTGAACATACTCTACGCTCGGGCTGCTCATTATTCACACGCTTTACATCGAGCCTGTTCGAGTCCTGTGGTTTAGACTTGCACATCTGGTGGCTGAATCATGCTCTTACAACCTCTTCACGAGTGTCCAATGCACAAATTATTCCCCTGCCCCGCGAGATGCCCATACTGAGGGTACTGTTACTCCATAAATGAAAGGAATTACCAGCCATTTACAGGCGCAACTCTGAGGGCCTCCTAAAAAATGAGGAATTACCGGTGGAATCGGTAACTCCATTCCAGATTCCCTTGATTATTTCTGTTGCTATTTCCTCCGGCCTCTGGGTGAAAGATACGAGATCTGCAGCAGATCTTGTAACTCTGAAGGGGCAGAATTAAAAGAGCACTCAGAATGAAATCAGAGGGTTCACGGCGCTTTGCTGCTTTGGCATTTCAAAAAGCCATTTATTTTACTCCCTCAGAGAACAAAGAGCTTAAGTCGAGAGGAAGGGGGGCAATACCCACCTAATATTTATTTCTCTTGTGCAAAAACGGTTTGCACCTTTGCTTTGCGGTAGCGCTAGAGTCTGGCTTGCTTCCACTAGCCGGTGGAGGATTGAGCTTTCGCACAGTGAGAGGCCCCGGGGATCGCGTTACATGTACAGGTAACAGGCATGTGCTAAGTTCAAACCACACGACTCGAACAGGCTGGATGTAAAGCGTGTGCATAATGAGAAGGCAGAGCGTAGTGTGTTCACAAGAGGGTCAGCGTGCATCTGTTAACAGTACATTTCAGATTTTGTGTTGTAGACAGAGACCTTCACATCAAGTGATTAACGCCTTTATGAGCCTGTAAAACTAGAAGGTTTTTCATTATTCCTCAGGGGTGCACATCTTATTTGCTGAAATATAACGGAGGGCAAACTCCGAGTTGCAGATTTCTTGTAATGGCAATGTCTACAAACATGGGTTTGCGCAGGGATCGCAAAATAACGATTTATTCGAAACCAAGGCCTAAATGTTAAAAGTTCAGAAAGGCAGATTAAAATCTATTGTTTATTATATTCCCAAGTCTTGTAAGATATTTTGTTAAACTCCTTTTCTTTTTTACGAAAAGAAGATACAGCTGACTGTAGAATAGTATGACTGAATGAATATGTATTCCATGGAAAAACAACAACAAAGGAATAGTCAAGATTCAAAAATAATACAAAAGCATCAACTTTTTATATCAAAGTGTTGTTAAATCTACTTATAAAATAAAGTTCTCAATGGTACTTCAGTGACCTTCAGTTCATGGGCCTGATTCCTTGTGAGGCTCTTTTATCCTTACATCTTTCAGAGGCCAGTAAATTGAGAATCATGAAACTGGATAATGTTACCACCCTGTATTTACAGCGCTTATAAACACCCAAAGTGAAGCACGAAGCGCTGTATTGTCACACTGTCTGTTAATACAATTTTAGTCAAATTGAAACCTTTGATTAAGTTACTTTTGTCAGTCTGGATTAAAATATAGGAATATGCTAATCCTGAAACAAGAGAGGCGAGAGAAGGCTGTTTCAGTAAGGACTTGCATCCATGGTACGTGGACCAGAGGGCACAGGTCATTAAGTCAGCAGAGCCAGTGGAGAGGTGTGGTGCAGCGGCCAGAGCAGTGGACTTCGGAGCACAGGGCTCACATTCGATATACGGCTCCGGCGTCAGATCAGCCCAGCACCAGGTGACTCTGGACAATAGCTCACTTAATTTCCACGACAGCCCCCAGCGCCTTGAGACCCGTAAGGGAGAGTAGTTTGCGCTTTACAAATACCAGATTTACTTATTTGTAGTGTAGCTCTGTGACAGGCTGCGGCTGGTGTGTTGTGGTGCGACCCGCGGGACTGGGCAAGTAACAGGCGGCTCCCCGTACCGCTCAGCTAATGTTTTTTTTAGGGTTGAGCAAGCTGAAGTCTTTTTGAAATAATACAACCTGGCTGTGACCAATGTGTGCCCCACTCTCCTGAGGGCTTATATGTTTTCTTCGTCTTCATTACTTGATTTTGCTTGCAAAAAAAAGTGTCCCTCAGTGGTTGGAATGTCATTCGTAATTACACTGAAATTATGAATATCTGAAACCTTGGTAGCTGTGATTGTGTTCTTGCCGATTGTGAATCCTGTTGCTCACATTATTTCCAGCAGAAAGGGCTCTGATATAAAATAGTTGACTTTATGTAACATGCACTGGAAAGAGAAAAAGAATGCACAAACAATACTATTTCCTCTTGTTTTTTATAAACATATTGAACAACTTTATTTCGGTCTGCTGCAGGGAATGTATTTTCATTGTTCTTCTGGAGTGATCTATATGGCGTTCCGGTCAGAGCTGCCGGCGTTGGACCTGGGGAACCAGGTTTGAATCCAGAGTTGGCCCAACAGCCTGGGATTTTAAGCAAATCACTTAGGCCCACATTACGATGTCTGGGAAGGAACAACCCATAGGTTGGCGGTTTCAACACCGTAATTTGGATGAGACTGCTCATAGTACAGTCGGAAACATACATTTTTCAATTGGAGCCTGTGCGGCAGGCTGAGTGAGGGGTAATGAAGCCCCTCCGAGCCACCTCACGGGCACCCTCACCGCCTCACATGGCTGTCAGCTGAGGGTCAGGGGTCTCCAACCTGGATTGCATTTCTACTCTCCCCAACCTCACACATCCTGCTCGCACTCCTACACTGCTAAGACAGTGATGGGTCAAGGTAGGTCTACATACCTGTACTGTGAAAGGTACGACCCTCCCCCAACCTCTCATGCGCCATCTTAAGACAGTGGTCTGGTATGTCAAGCAACGGCGTGTGTATGAGTAATATAATACTATTATTGACCACAACATGCAAACAAATGAAATGATGACTTTTAAAACTCAGACTGAACTGCCTACGACAGAGCCCTGCTTATATCTACTTTGCAAAAACAACAGGTGATGGACCGAATGAGGATCAATGTCACACATTCAACCCAGTCAAAAGATCTGGGTTCTAATCCATCGTTTTTTTGCACTCCACACCACCCTGGGTTAGACAATGGCGATATGCAAATCAGCTCTGACCCTGTGCCCCATGGGAACAGTCCAGTCCGAACTACAAAAGCCATGTCCTTCCCAGAACGGAATCAAGCATCCGAGGACCGGACCGGTTTCGAGGTAACACCTCTCATCAGCCCGGCTAGCTTGACTCCAGTGGTGTGGAGTGCCTGGGACCCACGTCTGGGCATCCCCAGTACACTTATAGCGAGTTTGCAAAAACAACAGGTGATGGACCGAATGAGGATCAATGTCACACATTCAACCCAGTCAAAAGATCTGGGTCCTAATCCATCGTTTTTTTGCACTCCACACCACCCTGGGTTAGACAATGGCGATATGCAAATCAGCTCTGACCCTGTGCCCCATGGGAACAGTCCAGTCCGAACTACAAAAGCCATGTCCTTCCCAGAACGGAATCAAGCATCCGAGGACCGGACCGGTTTCGAGGTAACACCTCTCATCAGCCCGGCTAGCTTGACTCCAGTGGTGTGGAGTGCCTGGGACCCACGTCTGGGCATCCCCAGTACACCTATAGCGAGTTTTCAAAAACAACAGGTGATGGACCGAATGAGGATCAATGTCACACATTCAACCCAGTCAAAAGATCTGGGTCCTAATCCATCGTTTTTTTGCACTCCACACCACCCTGGGTTAGACAATGGCGATATGCAAATCAGCTCTGACCCTGTGCCCCATGGGAACAGTCCAGTCCGAACTACAAAAGCCATGTCCTTCCCAGAACGGAATCAAGCATCCGAGGACCGGACCGGTTTCGAGGTAACACCTCATCAGCCCGGCTAGCTTGACTCCAGTGGTGTGGAGTGCCTGGGACCCACGTCTGGGCATCCCCAGTACACTTATAGCGAGTTTGCAAAAACAACAGGTGATGGACCGAATGAGGATCAATGTCACACATTCAACCCAGTCAAAAGATCTGGGTCCTAATCCATCGTTTTTTTGCACTCCACACCACCCTGGGTTAGACAATGGCGATATGCAAATCAGCTCTGACCCTGTGCCCCATGGGAACAGTCCAGTCCGAACTACAAAAGCCATGTCCTTCCCAGAACGGAATCAAGCATCCGAGGACCGGACCGGTTTCGAGGTAACACCTCTCATCAGCCCGGCTAGCTTGACTCCAGTGGTGTGGAGTGCCTGGGACCCACGTCTGGGCATCCCCAGTACACTTATAGCGAGTTTGCAAAAACAACAGGTGATGGACCGAATGAGGATCAATGTCACACATTCAACCCAGTCAAAAGATCTGGGTCCTAATCCATCGTTTTTTTGCACTCCACACCACCCTGGGTTAGACAATGGCGATATGCAAATCAGCTCTGACCCTGTTCCCCATGGGAACAGTCCAGTCCGAACTACAAAAGCCATGTCCTTCCCAGAACGGAATCAAGCATCCGAGGACCGGACCGGTTTCGAGGTAACACCTCTCATCAGCCCGGCTAGCTTGACTCCAGTGGTGTGGAGTGCCTGGGACCCACGTCTGGGCATCCCCAGTACACTTATAGCGAGTTTGCAAAAACAACAGGTGATGGACCGAATGAGGATCAATGTCACACATTCAACCCAGTCAAAAGATCTGGGTCCTAATCCATCGTTTTTTTGCACTCCACACCACCCTGGGTTAGACAATGGCGATATGCAAATCAGCTCTGACCCTGTGCCCCATGGGAACAGTCCAGTCCGAACTACAAAAGCCATGTCCTTCCCAGAACGGAATCAAGCATCCGAGGACCGGACCGGTTTCGAGGTAACACCTCTCATCAGCCCGGCTAGCTTGACTCCAGTGGTGTGGAGTGCCTGGGACCCACGTCTGGGCATCCCCAGTACACTTATAGCGAGTTTGCAAAAACAACAGGTGATGGACCGAATGAGGATCAATGTCACACATTCAACCCAGTCAAAAGATCTGGGTCCTAATCCATCGTTTTTTTGCACTCCACACCAACCTGGGTTAGACAATGGCGATATGCAAATCAGCTCTGACCCTGTGCCCCATGGGAACAGTCCAGTCCGAACTACAAAAGCCATGTCCTTCCCAGAACGGAATCAAGCATCCGAGGACCGGACCGGTTTCGAGGTAACACCTCTCATCAGCCCGGCTAGCTTGACTCCAGTGGTGTGGAGTGCCTGGGACCCACGTCTGGGCATCCCCAGTACACTTATAGCGAGTTTGCAAAAACAACAGGTGATGGACCGAATGAGGATCAATGTCACACATTCAACCCAGTCAAAAGATCTGGGTCCTAATCCATCGTTTTTTTGCACTCCACACCACCCTGGGTTAGACAATGGCGATATGCAAATCAGCTCTGACCCTGTGCCCCATGGGAACAGTCCAGTCCGAACTACAAAAGCCATGTCCTTCCCAGAACGGAATCAAGCATCCGAGGACCGGACCGGTTTCGAGGTAACACCTCTCATCAGCCCGGCTAGCTTGACTCCAGTGGTGTGGAGTGCCTGGGACCCACGTTTGGGCTTATATTTACAGCATGGGCTCAGACCACTGAGATACCGTGAAAATCAGCCGCCGATGGGCCCCGGTGTCAGTGCACCTGCTGCACCATTGAAGGTCCGCCCCTGCTGCTCCTCTCCACAGCAGGCGCTCAGCCCAACGAGATGCCTTGCAGGAGTCGCTGCCCACAGGCCTGCCCTCGTGCAGGGGTTCTGTATCTTGTACCTGCTCTGAAGGGTTCTTGGCATTCCTTGCGCCCTCCTCCCCCGGTCTTTGACCCTCAGCTGGCATTCTTAAACCGGCATTCTTAAACTTGCCTCTTAAATGGCGGGCATCGAGTGGACCCCTTAATGTCCAGGTTCTTCATCCACCAGCTGCACCTCAAGGCCGCACCTGAGCGCAAAACAGGCATTCAGCCGGCAGTGCCAGCAGCCCCTACACCTGCAGGCGGGGCCTACGCGCCCTAGTCAGTCCCCGTCCACCTTGATAAGTCTTTGACAATGCACGTCCCTGCAATTCTTTCCGGCTGCCCGTACCCCTGTTCTTTCCAGCTCAAAGCACGGTTCATTTTCTAATTCATTCTCTGGAGATGCAGAAGGTAAGGGTAGGAGTTCCTCCAAATAACGCCCCCACCACGCTTCTGCCTCAACCTGTATTTGGCGTTGGTTTTGCTTAGATTATTAATATTAATAACAATTACATTATAATGATAGAAGCCCTACAACAATAGAGTTAACATTACCCGATTTAATGAATGTGGTACCTTGCTAGCTATACCCTGTCACTTCTCGGGGAGGTTGGTTGCGGTATTGAAACACATTTGAAGACATTCCAAGCAGGCCAGATGGGCAGTGTCAGGGTCGGAAATATTTAAGGTCTGGCCAGTGTGAACACATGTGCGCTAGCACATTCACTCTTGGTTGGTAGAGATATTGTTTTGAATAAGGACCTTGGGTCCTGCCCATTGCTTACTATTGGTGAGGTTCTTTGTCACTCTCATTGGCTGCCTTCTAATTGGGTAGGCGCACTGCCTTCACTTCCTCTTCCTTCGGCAGGAGCTCCACGGAACAAGTGCTGATTGCTTCAGGTGTATTAATTTGCTTCAGCTGCTTGCACTGTCATTCAGGTAATATTTATTTTTGTTTCTTGCTTCTATCGCTCCCATCCACGTTGACAGTGTTAATTCTTTGCCTGTCTGTGTTGCTTTATCACCCCCTGCCCTCCGTCCCGGTTTCTTCTTCCCCTTCCACACCCCCCCATTATTGTTGCTACTTATGTCTGTATTGCTTATTACTCTTCCACCCGCCATCTATGTTGCTACTTATCCTACCTCCTGACCCGTTTGTTTCTTCTGCCCGGCCCCATTTCTTCTCTCCTTCCCACCTGTCCCGGCTTGTTTCTTCTCCCCTCTGCCCACCCGGCAGAAGAAAAAAATAAGCATTTGCAATGCAATTGGTTTCAAATTTACGCGAGTTTAAGCTATTGGCATTGTAAATAACAATGCCTTTTATTTATGTTTTTGAAGCAATCAAAAAGGCATTGTCATTTGCAATGTCGATAGCTCAAACTCGTTTAACTGCGAGACCTGTTGCATTGCAAATGCTTGTTTAAGTATGAGATGAAGAATTGTAGCTTAGTCCTATAGTCTACATAATATTTTACTTTAAGTGACTCTGCAGGCCTTCTTGAAGAAAGGCAAATATCTACATAAGAAGATAAATTGTGGAAAAAAAGTGCTCCGCGGTCCCCACACGTCGGCCGGACTATTCAGTGCTTATGATTATAATGGAAGGTTTGAGGCATATGAGCTGCTGATCCTATGCTTCAGCATAGATCGCCATCTGGTGTTGGGCTCAAATGGTTGCACTTTGTTTTTGTTCGAAGATGTGTTTGTAGTCACAAGGTAGGTGACTCCTCCTTACGGTGATAGTGCACATGGGCATCAACTTCATCCCCTGATTGTTTTTTTCTGCCATCACATTTGGATGTGTATTGCTGCGCTCTGGTTTGGTATCGTGTGCGCCCCCTTTCTACGCACAATCCTTACCACTCGACGGTATTGTTTTCGAACGCGGTTTCCCTTTCGACGCACATCGTAAAATCCAACAACTTCGATCGGTATCTTCGACGTGGGCTACCCGCGCAGACCACGCCAGCAGACCCTAGAACGGACTCCATTTGAGAAATGCCCTGGGTGTAGTGCTAATTTCCCACACACAGACCTGCACGAGGTCTGTAACCTCTGCCTATCCCGAAACACGAAGAAATCAACTGCGAGGCCTGTCAATCATTCCGTTCAAAGAAAACCATTTGTGACCATCGGGTTCGACGTCACGAGATGCGAGGCAGCACTAGCCCGTTGCCAGACCTCTTCGGAGAAGAGCCTGAATTCCGACAGCCCGGCGCCGAAGAAGATGAACAAATCTGCGTGTCTGAAGCCGACGACTCCGACATGGAAGACGACTTGAACGTCACTAGGCTCCGGCTCAATGGACAGTGAGTAACGAGCGCCAAGTGCCCACAAAAACCACAAAGGCCCCGGTATCACCTTTGCTCTCGGGCCCAGGTCTATGAAACATAGGGATAAGCATTCCGGCTCTGGATTGAGCCGGCCCATTCGACTCCCGGAACCCAGGACCAAGCACGTGCCTGACGCTTTGCTGTCGGCACCGAAGAAGTCTTCGGCACCGAAAGACTCCAAAAGCACATAAAGCCAAAGCTTCAGAGCTGACACCGGCTAAACCCAAAGCTTCGGAGCCAAAACTGACTAGAGACAAACCTTTGGAGCCGAAACCGACTAAAGACAAACCTTCTGAGCTGAAACCAATGAAACTCAAACCTTCGGGTCAAAACATGCCGCACCGAAAGGCTCAGAGCCCAAAAAGCAGACAGCTCCTCTTAAAGCTTCAGAGATTAACCCTGTTAAAAAGGGCCTCTGAATCAAAACAAAAGGACAAAGACACCCCATCCAAAGAAATTCATTCACAAGAGCCTTCTGATCCAAAACAGAAACAATTACATATAGGCCCTGAACTACACACCTTCTAGCAACACTTCCTAAAAAATGGAAGCTGGATCTTCCAGAGGACTACCATATGCCTCTGAAGAAAAATAACATACCACCTCCTCCTCCACCTCTTAATCCAAATGTATTGATTTCACCATCAAATTCACCACCTTTCTCACCTGAGCCACAGGATGACAATGATGGGGATGGGGATGACAATGAGGACAACATACCACAGGACACAGACCCCTGGAATGATTGCAATAAAGATCCAGATCATAATAGTGACCCTGATCTTTATCCCATCCAGACCATCACCACCCGATGACAATATTGGCTTTGCACAGCTTATTAATAGAGCTGCTCAGTACCATGGGGTGGAACTACATTCTGATCCCCTGGAGGAGGATTTCTTAGTGGAAACATTCGCTCCCTCCCAAAAATCCACTAATACTTTGCCCATGCTCAAAGGCATGATAAAACACGCCATTGAGGAATTCAAAGACCCTGTTAGAGCTAGAATACTTACCCCATGGGTAGATAAAAAAATATAAAGTCACTCCTACAGACCCAGTTTATATCAGAGGCCAGGTACCCCTAGAATCTCTTGTAGTCTCCAACGCACGCAAGAGAGCTCATTCGCAAACTACAGGCAACGCCCCTCCTCCTGACAAGGAGTCAAAGCTTATAGACGCATCAGGTAGGAGAATCGCATCACAGGCTGCTAATCATTGGCGTATTTCCAATGCTCATGCTCTTGTAGCTCTCTATGATAGAGCTCACTATGACGAGCTGGAAAAACTAATGCAGCATTTACCAGAACAGTACAAAACTAAAGTTAACGACCTCATTCAAGAGGGTAAACTCATCACAAACTCTTCTATAAAATGCACCCTCGATGCAGCTGATACAGCATCTTGTGCCATTAACACCAGCGTCTTACTACGCCGGCACGCTTGGCTTCGAATCTCCGGATTCAAGCAGAGAGTACAATCATCAAAACTTAATTAGCCTTTTGATCCGGAACATCTTTTTGGGCCAACAGTCGATTCTTAATTAGAAAAAATGAAAAAAGACACCAAGACTGCCAAATCCTTGGGGTCCTTGCAAATACCTTCTAATAGGGGCTCCTTTCATCGCTCCTTTTACTGGGGGGCACTAAAACAACTACGTCAGAAAATACCTCCTCCTCCTCTTACAAAAGTCCCAATCAATCTTCCTCCGCCAGAGGATATTTTCGGGTAGGATACAGAGGAAATAACTATAAGGGAAGAGATAAGTCCACCCGTACTTCCCCTGCCACCAAACAGTGACTTGATCATTCCACTCCTGTCGTGGGACGTCTCTCACCGTCCCTACCTGTCTGGAATTTCATCACAACAGACAAGTGGGTAAGACAAATTATCCAGTATGGTTATTGCCTGGAACACACCTCCGTTTCCCCAAATATTCCTCCCAAACATTAAGCAATGTCCTCAGAACATCTCACCTTCCTAAAAAAAAAAAGAGGTTCTCTCCCTGTTACAAAAACATGCAATAGAACCAGAAATGACTCATAAGGGCACGGAGGTTTACTCTCTCTATTTTCTAATTCCAAAAAAGGACTGCTCTCTCAGGCCAATATTAGACTCCAGACAGCTGAACCTCTACATTCAGTCAGATCATTTCCACATGGTCACCCTCCAACAGGTGCTCCCATTGCCTCAGCAAGGCAACTTTCTTTCCACTTTGGAATTAAAGGACGCCTACTTCCACATTTCCATTCACCCTGCTCACAGAAAATATCTCCGGTTTGTGGTGGACAGTCAACACTACCAGTTCAAAGTCCTCCCGTTCAGCACCCAGAGTTTTCACCAAGTGTCTAGCAGTAGCTGCAGCTCACTTAAGAAGACAACACATTCACGTGTTACCTTATCTGAACGATTGGCTCATAAAGCCCAACTCACAATACAGCTGTGTTCAACACACCCACAAGACAATTCAGTTTCTTCACCACTTGAGATTCTTTGTAAACCTCACCAAATCCCACCTCCAACCGTCCAACACACAAATATATCTAGGAGCTACACTAGACACTTGCAAAGCTCTAGCATAACCCAACCCAGTCAGGATATGCAACGTGCAGGCTCTAATATCACAATTTCAACCTCGACACTCATTAACAGCTCGAGTGTTCATGCAGTTAATGGGGATGATGGCCTCTTGCATTCTAATGGTCCTTTATGCAAGACGCCAAGTGTGTCGTCTGCAGGAATGCTTAGCATGTCAGTGGAACCAGGCTCACGGTCTGTTAACAGATCTGGTGTTGGTAGATGGCCGCACCCATCGCTCTCTGCAGTGGTGGAACACACAAAACCTTTCCAAAGGGCAGCCGTTCCTCGACCGGTTCCACAGATAGTGCTAACAGCAGACATATTGTTCACCGGCTGGGGAGCTTATCTTCAAAAACATACCATTCAGGGCATGTAGACTCTACAATGAAAACAGTTCCACATAAACCATCTGGAACTACTGGCAATTTTTCTAGCATTAAAAGCCTTTCAAGTCCATCTAGTCCACAAAACTGTCCGAGTCCGTTCGGGCAACATGACAGCAATGTACCATATACAAAAACACAGAGGGACACACTCCCTACAGCTCTTGCTACTAGTTCAAAGCATATGGAGATGGGTCATACCTCAAAAGATATATCTCCTTGCAGAACACCTTCCAAGAGTAGACAATCACATTGCAGATCTGCTCAGTCGTCAACGACAACAGATCCACAAATGGGAATTACATCCTCAAGTTCTCCTTTCATTCTTTCACATGTGGGGCTACCCAGAAATAGATCTGTTCGCCACACACCAGAACGCAAAATGCCCAAACTTCACGTCCAGGTATCCACACCCATTATCTAAGGGCAATGCGCTATGGATGA
Organism: Lissotriton vulgaris; assembly: GCF_964263255.1. Lineage (NCBI taxonomy): Eukaryota > Metazoa > Chordata > Amphibia > Caudata > Salamandridae > Lissotriton > Lissotriton vulgaris. The sequence goes on from NC_141694.1 coordinate 1,836,129,482, forward strand.
ACTTGGTCAGGAACATTTCCTTAAGCTTTTCTGCCTCTCAAGCTCATTCCATTAGTAGTTCGGAAGCTCCAACAGCATTCCCTCACAATGATCCTAATTGCTCCCACATGGGCTCGACAACCTTGGTTCATAACCCTGTTGGAACTATCTATAGTTCCTCATCAAAAACTACACCTCTCGCCCTAGCTTCTCACTTAGAACCATGGAGAGATAAGACATCCAGATCCCAGTCGACTCAACCTTGCGATCTGGCACCTGAGATCATATAGCTTGGCTACCTTATTCTCCTACCAGACAGCATGAACGTCATTAAAGAGGCTAAACGTCCTACCACAAGAGCATGCTATGCAGCAAAGTGGAAACGATTTGTAATTTACTGTACCAACAATCAAATCACTCCACTAGATGCTTCCATTCAAAACCTTATTTGCTATCTCTTACACCTACAACTCTGTAACTTAGCATACACATCTATACGATTGCTTCACGCTGCAATAACCGCTTATCTACAAAATAGACAACACCAGTCTTTGTTTAGAGTGCCCGCTATCGAAGCATTTATGGAAGGACTCAAAAAAATCATTCCCCCTAGAGTTCCACCCTCTCCAGTTTGGAACCTTTATATTGTCCTTACAAGACTTATGGGCCCACCATTTGAGCCTCTGCACAAATGTAAACTACAGTTCCTTACTTGGAAGGTAGCCTTCCTTATAGCCATCACATCTCTTAGAAGAGTTGGTGAGCTCCTGGCACTAACCATACAAGAACCATTTTTACAAATTCATCACAACAAGGACTAATCATTTTTACCTAAAGTTGTTTTTGCCTTTCCCCACAATCAGTCTGTTGAACTACCAGTGTTTTCCCTCAACCAGACACAGTGGCAGAATCTGCTCTTCACACACTAGATGTCAAAAGAGCAATACTTCATTACATTGAAAGAACTAAATCTTGTAGGAAAACCAAGCAGCTCTTTGTTTCTTTTTCACCACCGCATAAAGGCAATCCCATTTCAAAAACTGTTATTGCACGATGGATCGTTAAATGCATCCAAATATGCTACATTAAAGCTAAACGCACATTAACTATTCCCCCAGACCGCATTCCACATGCAAACTAGGGGCTTATATGGCATTCTTAGAGAATATACCCTTAGATGACATCTGCAAGTCTGCAACTTGGTCTACACCTCACACATTCACAAAACACTACTGTGTAGATGTGCATGCAAAACAACAAGCTAGTCTGTGCCAGGCTGTTTTAAGAACACTTTTTCAAACTACTGCAACAGATACAGGTTAGCCACCGCTACGGAAATAACTGCTGTATAGTCTGCTAAAGCATATGATCTACAGCACATATGCCTCAAACGGAAGATGCTACTTGCCCAGTATGCATCAGTTCTTGGCATGTAGAACTGTAGATTCATATGCGCCTACCCACCTTCCCCTGTACCTTTGTCTGCTTCTGTATTATCTTACTTAGATACAACAGACATGGACGTCTCTTTCTATTCTTACTAACTCCATCATCACCCTTTATGGCGAAAACTGGGGATGGAGTCGATGCCCATGCGCACTATAACCGTAAGGAGGTGTCCCCTACCTTGTGACTGCAAAAACGTCTTCGGAGAAAAACAAAGTGCAAACATCCGAGACCAACACCAGATGGCGATCTTTGCTAAAGCATATGAATCTCAGCTCTTCATGCCAAGAACAGATGCAGACTGGGTAAGTAGCATTTTCCTTTCCCTACGAGAGAACTGGAGTTACAGGTAATAAACTATTCCTTTCTCACTGCCCTGCTGCCTCCCCATTCTGTGAAGTGGACATCTGCACATCTGAGAGAGCTCCCAGGTTTGTTTTCAGTGCACTGTCATTTGTAATTTTTTGGAGTAGATCTTAGTCTAAGGGAACAGAAGGAAAATAATAAAGAAACTGGTATCATCATGCAGGTTTTGGGCATAGACGCATCTCCGCTCCGTCACTTTCATGGTGTTGTGAGGTCGTTTCTGAGCCCCCCAGCACAAACCTAACGACATGCGGAAGCCACTGCTTTATAAATTTCCATATCCAGTCAGATACCTTAGATTATTCTAACGGGCAGGAATATGCAGTTAGATGGAGGATCCACCAGTAAGTGTGTGTTCGAGGCATGTGGGCTGCTGAATTCATATCTGTGCATAGATCGCCGCCTAGTGTTGGGTCCGGATGATTGCACATTGTTGTCCTGGAAGAGTCTTCGAAGTATCACGAGATAGGTGGCTCCTCCCCTGGACTACAGTGCGCATGGGCATCCTCTCCATCCTCAGATTGTTTTTTTTCCGCCATTGGGTTTGGATGTTCAAATCTTAGCTCAAGTTAGGAAACTTTTTCTCAAAGCCAAAAGGCTTTCGCGAGCGTCGGTATCGTTTCGATCGGTATCGATAACATTTTATCTACAGGACATCGACTATCAGACGGCTTCCTTCACCTCTCGCATCGAGTTTCATCGACGATGGAGAGTCGAGGCCTTTTCAAAAGGTGTCCGCTATGTAACGCCAAAAATGCAGACAACGACGTCCACCCTGTGTGCAACAAATGCTTGTCACCGGACCACAATGAAGACCAATGTATGGCCTGTGCCCGGTTCAGATCAAAGAAGACTCTTCGGACCCGACGCGCGGCTCGATTGGAATCGAAGAGGCCAGCGCCGGAACCAGATAATATCTTTGGGACCGGAGACGAAGAAGTCGTCGAGATCCCGGACCAAGATGAACCATCGGAGCAGGGATCCGCGCATGGATCCGACTATGAGGCCGATGAGGAGGAATATCTGGAAGAAGAGGAGAATTATGAAGTCGTCGACGAGGTAGGAGTCGACGACGTTCAGGCCCTTGGGGCCGAGGAAGATAGCTCGGAGGAGCTAGGCCCAACCGTCGATACGGGGGCCGATGGACATAATATCAATACGGCTCAGGTCGAGGGATCGCCACGAGGCCTTACCCAAGATCTACCTTCAAGTTCAACAGCCCCGCAAAAAGGCCCGGCTTCGAACATTTTAATTGAGCCATCGGTTTCTAAGCCAACTTTGGTTGATCTCAGCAAAACGAAACCGAAGCCAGCACAGTCGAAATCGAAACCGAAAGTGCAACTGGCTCATGTGGCGCCAAGGCCTCAAAGCCCTCGGGCCGCCGAAACAGATGAGGGACTTCGATGCGGGGAGCTTCCAGAAGGCCCTCGAGTAGCGGGGCGCCGAAGGCCCAGGTGAAGGTCGTCGAGTCGACGACGTCGGCACCGAAGGGAGCCGCTACACAGCTCGAATCGAGACGGGGCACCAATCCTCCATCTATGACGGGACAGGAGACGAACGTCGGTTCCATGTCAGATGTCGATGCGGCGCATAAGGCCCAAGTCATGGCCCTACACGTCGCGGATTCGATTCACAGAATCAGAGACAAGGCTTCGACGGCTGGTCCGAAGAAAGCCACGACTACCAAGTTGGTCACCGCGCTCGCAACGTCGGCGCCAATAAAATACGGTTTACCACCGGCAGTGCGGCCGAAGATGTTCGAGCCGAAACAGTGTATCGGCATCATAAAAAGACCTGCATTGACCCAAATGCCTACAAATGAGACCGAGGAACGGGAACCGAGACAGTTCATAGACTCGGAAACGGGGAGACAGTCTATCTACAAAAGGAAAATAGTCCCTGAAAAGCCCATGTAGTCATTCAGGATTCCTCTAAAGAAAAAGAGGGGATCACCTGCGTCACCAGTGATGGTCGAACACTTGCAGACATATGAGCAGGAGCCTCAATCCTTTTCCCCTACATACTCAGATGCAGGGGCAAGTGACGATGATATTCAAGGTGATGGCGATGTGATGGACACTGATCGTGATGATCTGAACCAGACATGGGCAGACCCTACTGACCCATGAGACCCGCAACATGACCCTGATACTACGGTCTACAGTGTCAAAACATCTCCGACTGAAGACACTACAGCTTTCAACGCTCTGATTGAAAGAGCTGCGTTAAATCATGACGTTGAACTTCATAGTGATACTGTGGAAGTGGACTTCCTTGTGGACACATTCTCAACTTCCGAAAAAAGTGTAAAGACACTACCAATGCTCATGGGTGTTCTTAAACACGCCAAGGACATTTTCAAAGAAAATACTAGAGCTAGGGTAGTTAACCCAAGGATAGAAAAGAAGTATAGGCCGGCACCCGTGGATCCTGCCTATATTAAAGGACAATTGCCTTTAGACTCTATGGTAGTTGCCAATGCACGAAAGAGGGCAAACTCGCAAACAACAGGAGATGCGCCTCCGCCTGATAAGGAATCAAAGATACTGGAAACATCTGGCACAAGAGTGGCAGCACAGGCTGCAAACATCTGGCGTATTGCTAATACTCAGGCGCTTCTGGCCAGATATGATAGGTCCCACTACGATACTCTAGAGACATTATTGCAGCACCTCCCAGAACAATTCAAGGAAGGAGCAGAGCTGTTGGTTCAGGAAGGGAAGCTGATCTCCAACGCTTTCATCAAGTGTGCACTAGACACAGCTGACACTGCAGCTAGGGCTATAAACACTAGCGTCAAGCTAAGGCGACATGCTTGGTTGAGAATATCTGGTTTCAAACCAGAAATACAGACCACCATTCTTAATCAGCCAGTTAACACTGACTTCTTGTTTGGCCCAGAAGTTGATGCCACCCTAGAAAAGATAAAAAAGGACACGGAAACTGCAAAATCCATGGGGCTCTGCAGTCGCAGTAGTTTCGGGGTGGTTCCTTTCGTCGATCCAATAACAGAGGATCGTCAAGGGGTCAAAACACCCAACAAACGCAGTATAACAAGGGAGGTACACAATCCACCTACAATAAAAATCCCAGAGGTGGATATAGAGGAAATAACATGAAGGGCAGAGGAAGAGGAAACAACAACTCCAGATCCTCTGCTAATACCAAACAGTGACGCCTTGTCACTGCCCCCCGACCATCTAACACCTGTCGGGGGGAGACTACAACAGTTCCTGTCTGTATGGAAATCCATCACCACAGACAGGTGGGTAAGAGATATTGTACAGTACGGGTATTGTCTAGAGCTTACAGCCACTCCACCCAACATACCTCCAAGACACCGTCCTATGTCCGCAGAGCACTTCCACTTATTGCAGCAAGAGGTCGTCAGTATGCTGCAAAAAGGAGCCATAAAGCTTGTGCCTCTAGCGGAACAAGGGTCGGGGGTGTACTCTCTGTACTTCTTAATTCCAAAAAAGGACGGGTCTCTCAAACCCATACTCTACCTAAGACCTCTGAACCAATACATTCTGTCGGAGCATTTTCACATGCTCACCTTACAGCAAGTCCTACCGCTTTTAAGTCAGGGAGATTTCCTCGCAACACTGGATCTCAAAGATGCGTACTTCCACATACCCATACACCCTTCACAGAGAGAGTATCTCAGGTTCACCATTCAGGATCAACACTCCCAGTTCAAAGTCCTCCCCTTCGTCGGAGTGACGACGGCACCCAGAGTATTCACCAAGTGTCTGGCGACAGTGGCGGCACACCTCAGGAGACAGCACATACATGTCTACCCTTATCTAGACGACTGGCTTATTCAAGCAAAGTCAGCCCAGCTGTGTGCCAGCCACATGTCCCACACCATTCACCTCCTTCACGATCTGGGATTCTCACTGAATTACCCAAAGTCACATCTTCAACCCGCCCACGTACGGCAGTACCTGGGTGCGACAATAGACACTCTGGCAGCCACAGCTCAGCCGAATTCAGTGAGGATAAACAGCATGCAATAGCTGATACAAAAATTCAGAACTCAACGCTCGCTTCAGGCGCGAGTGTTCATGCAGTTGATAGGCATGATGGCCTCCTGCATCTTCATAGTCCCGCACACGAGACTACATATGCGCCCGCTTCAGGAGTGCTTGGCACGTCAGTGGAACCAGGCTCAAGGGCAGTTGAAAGACCTAGTGTTGGTGAGCGGTCGGGCATACAACTCTCTGCATTGGTGGAATCCACAAAACCTTTGCAAGGGCCGACCGTTCCAAGAGCCTGTACCACAGATAATACTGACAACGGACGCGTTTCTCCAGGGATGGGGAGCTCATGTACTCCATTACACAGTGCAGGGACTATGGACGACACAGCAGAAGAAGATGCACACCAACCTTCTAGAGCTGATGGCAATCTTCATGGCGATGAAAGCTTTCAAGGTACATCTGTGCAACAAAGTCGTGTTGATCCGGACGGACAACATGACTGCCATGTACTACATACAGAAGCAGGGAGGAACACACTCTCCACAGTTGTCTCACGTGGCTCAGAGCATGTGGAAGTGGGCCATTCAGAGGAACATGTTCCTCATGGCGGAACACCTCCCGGGCAAGGACAACCAGATGGCGGACCTGCTCAGCAGGCACAGCCACCAAATGCGCGAGTGGGAGATACATCCATCAGTACTCCAACCGTACTTCCAGCAATGGGGTCATCCACAGATAGACCTGTTTGCCACAAGGGAAAACGCAAAATGCCAAAGCTTCGCAAGCAGGTTCCCACAGCCACAGTCGCAAGGCAATGCGATATGGATGAACTGGTCAGGCAAATTTGCGTACGCTTTTCCCCCAGCACCTTTGATACCGCTGGTGGCACGCAAACTACTGCAACACTCGATGACCCTCATCCTGGTTGCTCCAATGTGAGCACGCCAACCATGGTACACCACGTTTCTGGAACTATCCGTGGTACCGCATCAACAGCTACGCCTCACACCCAGGCTTTTGACGCAGAGCCATGGAGACATTCAGCATCCAGATCCGCAACAGCTCAACCTGGCGATCTGGCTCCTGAAGTCCTAGAATTTGGCTACCTCAACTTGCTGCCGGAATGTATGAATATCATCAAGGAGGCAAGACGGCCCACAACCAGAGCATGCTATGCGGCTAAATGGAAAAGGTTTGTCATATATTGTACCAACAATGACATTAACCCACTGGATGCATCTATTCAAAACATCATCTGTTATTTGTTGCATTTATACAGATGTAATTTAGCGTACAGTTCCATTCGCATACATTTATCCGCCATAGCAGCCTATCTTCAGAACAGGCAGCACCTCTCCTTATTCAGAGTGCCTGCCATTAAAGCTTTTCTGGAGGGACTTAAAAGAGTGATCCCTCCCAGACACCCACCGTCACCAGTCTGGAACCTGAATGTAGTCCTCACCAGGCTAATGGGACCACCTTTTGAACCTCTACACTCTTGTGAGCTTCCATTTCTGACTTGGAAAGTTGCTTTCCTAGTGGCCATTACCTCACTGAGGAGAGTTAGTGAACTCCAGGCACTCACCATCCAAGGGCCATTCATCCAGGTCCATGCAAATAGGGTGGTATTACGCACCAACCCTACATTTATGCCTAAAGTTATTTCGCAGTTCCACATGAACCAGACCATAGAACTGCCAGTTTTCTTTCCCAATCTGGAAAATGTCGCAGAGAGATCCCTACACACGTTGGATGCCAAAAGGGCTCTAATGTACTATATAGACAGAACGAAGGATTTCAGAAAAACAAAACAGCTTTTCGTTGCCTTTTCTCCACAACACAAAGGCAACCCCATTTCCAAAGCAGGATAGCCAGGTGGATCGTTAAATGTATACAGATTTGCTATGCCAAGGCTAAACGCACACTAACCATTCCACCACGAGCACACTCCACATGTAAGTTAGGAGCGCCCATGGCTTTCCTGGGGAATATTCCTTTAGAAGAGATATGTAAGGCAGCCACTTGGTCCACCACACATACATTTACAAAACACTACTGCGTAGATGTGCATTCTAAACAGCAGGCAGCTGTAGGACAGGCTGTTCTCAAAACTCTTTTTCAGACTGCTGCAGCTGGCACGGGCAGCCGCCGCTAACAGGGGGGACTGCTATGTAATCTATGCACAGATATGAATTCAGCAGCCCACATGCCTCGAACCGAATATGCTACTTACTAGTATCAATCTGTTCTTGGCATGTAGGGCTGCTGACATTCATATCGCCCACCCTCCTCATAAAGAGTACAGGGCTGTTGTGATTCTTAATAAATATCCTGTTTATTTTCATAACACTTGTGTGGTGTCCTTTCACTTGGTGTTCGAGGGGTACATGTGTGGTAAACAGCTGGCTTAACGCGCCCTCTCGAGTCTTTAGCCTTAGACTGCTCGTATCCACGCTACTAGGATAGCTGGTCTATAAGGTTGACTTACAACCAAACACCATAAGGGTCGCTGGAACGATACATAGCGGTCGCTAGAATAGCGAACGTTGCATATCGGGCCAACTTCTCACAGTCACTCCTTGGCCACAAGGCAGATTCTTCAGTCTTCAGCTCAGGTGAATGTCGAAGGGTCCAGAGTTTCGTCTCAAGTCGATTCCAGGATTAATCTACAGTCCCCTGGGTCATCTCCTACCTTTATACAACTAAAGGGGGCTGGTTTACTCACTAGGTCCATCCTATGGGTGGGACCAGGAAGGGGAGTGGTTACACCCCCTTTCCTTTGTCCAGTTTTGTGCCAGAGCTGGGGCTGGAGTGCCCCAGCAACCGGTTTGAACTGGGGTATGCTTGGAGCACCTAGTGTGCTCCAGGCAGTGTCCGTTTCTATTCAGCCCTCTCTGTCCCAATACACGTCCTCCTGTCTGGGGTGGTGCTCGCACCGCCCCAAGCAGGAAACCTATTGTCCAAAAATCAGTGACTGGAAGGACTCCCAGCAGCAGGAGGTCAGACTTGTGTCTGTAGCAGCAGCATCCATTTTGTGATGCCGGGGCTCTGGTTAACTTTAACCGGGTACAGTAGTTTCAACATGTCTTCTCCCTCTAGAAGGGTGGAATGCTACCCCCGTCGCCAGAATTGGCGAGGGGGTAGTATTCCAAAGCGTATGACACCTTACACGACATGTTTGGATAAAGCCAAACCAAAGTTAGCATTAACCGCGAGGATTATAATGCACTTAAGAGTGTATGGTATGGCAATATCATAGAACAGCTATAAGGACATGGTTCCGAAAGCTGGCAACAGGCTCAGCTCATGCTAGAGCATTATCTCGCACATAACCAAGCACTCTGCCTCCAGGATTGTTAAGGCCTGCCATAGGAGTGACTTATAGGTTACTATGTGTCTATATGTAATTAGGTATAGGAATACTACACCTAAGCAAGGGGTGATTACACGACCTTGCTCCAGCTGAGTGATCAGCCAGTTGTGTCTATTTGAGTGGCCAGCCAGGGGTGGCATAATACATGCTGCAGCCCCTGGTAGGCCTTGGTTACACCTATGCCTTGAGCACCTAGGGTACATTTCTACAAGGGCTGACAAGGTGACCCAATTGTGGATGTACCTATAGTATATGGTGTAAATTTAGAGAGAGTGCATCTGTGCTGTGGGTCTGATTAGCAGGCCCACAGCCATATCTAAGTCGAAAACCAGTAAAGCAAAGCAAAAAGTGGGGGTGACCATAGGAAGCAGACCCTACTCTCCTACACTCAGATTTACACATGAGCAAATATACGCATGTACATTTGCTTATGTACAAATGTAATTTTACTGGAGGCGTGGCCTAGCGGTCCAACATGGCAGACGCGCATTAGGTGAGCTCGCGCAGCCCATTAAAATCAGTTTTTTATCTTTCCCCATTGGCCTCTTTAGAGACACTGAGGACCTCGCTGGGGCAAGTGCTTTGATCGCTATTGTGCGTGGGAGCTGCGGCACACTGAGATGCAGCATTGAGACGGTGTCGGGCTGAAGCAGAGGCCACTGGCGCGGAGTGGCCTAGCGGTGACGCCGTAGTAAGAGATCCGAGGGCTTCAGTGGAATCCAGGCAGTCCTCTCTCGCTGAGGGGCAGCTGCGGTGAGATTGGAACATGCAGCATCGTGGGAGAAGACCGTCTGTGTAGTGGCTTGGGGCAGAGTGAAGCGCGCTCCCTGAGAGGCTCACTGGGAGTTGTGGCCGGGCCGCGCCTTGACAGCCTGAGGAGGAGGGCGCTGAGGTGCCCGGAGTCTGCCCGAAGCAGTACGAGGTGGGGAAGTGTCTGAGGGTGTGTTGCCTGCCATTTGCGGCTAGATAAGCCTTTACGTGCAGGCATTGGCGATCCGACTCGGCGGGCCCGGACTCTGGCAAAGGTGAGGAGATCGACCCGATCTGGTAGCTGTTAGGAAAGCTAGAGGCGGGCCTCTGATTAGGCCTGGCAGCCTCCTGGCTCGATTGAAGGCCTGCTCCCCTGGGAGATGTGCATGGGGGCTGATGAATACCAGGATTAGTTATCCCTGGATGCTCCGAGACGCCTACCCTCCTCGCAAACTAGTGGGGCCATGAGGCTGGAGGAATCCTAATGAAATAAAAGGCCATGGACCCCCCGAACTACCTGCAGCATGTGGGCCCTGAAATACTACATACTGCCACAAACAATCCTGGAGGCCGAGGCAATCCCGATTACGTGATTAGCGGGAGGCGCTTGGGCTTTGTCCACGGGGCATGATTTTGGGCGAACAGGAAAAGACCTACGTCTAGTGGGTGTGCATGTGCCTTTTTGTGGGGGGTGAGGGTGCGGCTGCCTGCAGAGGCGGATGGGCTAGGTCGCGGTGCGGCTTGCGAGTGGGGGCCCTCCTTCCCTGCCTCGGCCATCAAGAAGATATGACATGGAGGTGGTGTGATAGGTGTCCCTCCTCCTGTGCCTGATATACCAGGTCAGCACAAAACAGGGTGCTTATTCAGAGAGTCCACCGGACGTACATCAGCGCTGCTGGTGCCTGGATCAGTGTGCTAACTTGGGGCCTCATGATGACGAAGGACAAGGTGCCAGGGACCTCTTCACAGAGCACAACAGACTGCTATATGGACACAGGGCCCGGGCGCCAGTCCCTGGTGACTCGTCTGGCATCATGCCAGATATTCAGGCGCTATATAAGAAACATAATAATAATAATAATAATCGAGCATTAATGGCTGCCATCACAAAAACCAGAGACACGTTGGGACGGCAAAATAGGGGTGATGGGCTCAAATTTCATGCTTATTCAGCACGACCTGTGCAACGTGGTAGATTGGATCATGGAGACAGGGATAAGGTTGTCTGGAGTTGAAAACACACTTACTAATCTACAAAAGAAGGTGAATACTCCGGAGACCCTCACGATAGGACCGGCGTCCTGTGTGGAGGATGCAGAGGGTAGAGCCAGAAGGAATAATCTACGCTTCGTGGGTTTCCCGGAGGGATGCGAAGGCAACGACATGGAAAACTTCCTAACCATGTGCCTTACAGACTGGCTCCCCACTGACTCGCTATCACAATGTTTCGTAATTGAGAGGGCTCACAGAGTGCTATTGCAAATGCTGCCTCCCGGAGCCAGGCAGAGACCTCATTGCCCAGATTCTAAATACCACGGCAGAGATGTAACATTGAAACTGGCCAGATTGAGGAAGTCTCTTACATATGCCTCCTATCCTACTTTTTCGGGACGACACCAGATTGGTCCAAGCGAGATGACAATCCTTCACAGAAGCCAAGGCATGCCTGTGCGATCTAAAACTTCTTTATACTCTGCTGTTCCTGAATTTGAATTTGAATTTAAAATACTTGTAAAGCGCTACGTTCACCGTGCGGTTTCTTGGCGCTGTGGAGACAAATTTAGCAGAGAGAGGCCGTAAATAGCTGGCGCAGTGAGATAGGTAGGACAAATTTACAAAGAAAAGGCCTGTTTAAACAAAAAAGTTTTGAGGTCTTTACGGAAGGAGGAGTAATGTGAAGCAGATCGTAGTTGGTCGGGGAGGGAATTCCAAAACGTAGGAGCCAAAGTTGAAAAATTGGCTCCTCCCCACTTTTTACGTTTGTAACGCGGGATTTTCAAAAGTGATTGGGACGATGAGCGAAGCTGTCTGGCAGGGACGTATTCCCTAATCAAGGAAGAAATGAAGGCGGGAGCGGAACCCTGTCGGGCCTGAAAAACCATACAGCCAGTTTTAAAAAGGGAACGTTCCCTGACAGGAAGCCAGTGGAGCGCCTTTAGTAGGGGTGTTGAATGGTGAGAGCGGGAAAGGCCATACACCAATCGGGCCGCCTGGTTCTGAACCATCTGGAGCTTCCGAAGGCTGTACGCCGGGATGCCGTTGTACAGGGCATTGGCGTAATCCAGCCGGGAAATCACCAGAGCGGACAAGATCAGTTTGAGTGCCAGTGGAGAATAAAAGCGGGAAACAGTGCGAATAGTACGAAGAGTGAAAAAGCAAGAGGAAACAGAGCTAATTTGTGAATGTAGGGTGAGATGATTGCTCATTTTGATACCTAGGGTCTTGACTGTGGAGGAAGGAGTGGAGGGGGGACCAAGGGAAGAGGGCCAGAATATAGAGTTCCAGGGACTGGAAGAACCACCTTGTCCGGGCTCAACTTCAGATGGTTGTGGTTCATCCAGTCCCTGATGAAAATCATAAAAGTCTGAAAATTAGAAACAGAGTGAGAAGAAGAAGAGAGATTGAAAATGAGCTGGAGGTCATCCGCATAGTTATATACGGTGACCTCCAGCTGCTGGAGTGCAAAAATTAAAGGATAGATATATAGATTAAACAGTAAAGGAGAGAGAGAGGAACCCTGGGGAACACCACAGGTGACCTGAAGTGGGGTGGTCGTGAAATCCCCCTGCCGGACCGCCTGGGTGCGGTCCCTCAGGAAGGACGATAGCCAGACCAGGGCTGAGCCCTCGATTCCCACCGCTCTGACACGTGAAAGCAAGATGGTATGGTCCACCGTGTCAAAAGCGGCGGAGAGATCGAGGAGCACCAGGGCCTGGTGTTTATTTTGGTCCATGCCCTCCCTGAGGTTGTCTAGGACCGACACCACGGCAGATTCAGTGGAGTGCCTGGGACGGAAGCCAGATCACCATTTGCTTCTACATGGGCGCTGCCAAGGCTAAGAGTTATATTCCAATCACGTACACTCTTTTTCGAGTCTCCTGAGGAAGTCTTTGCTTGGGCACGCTAAACGGTGAAGCTTCGGCCCCACACACCGGCCTGAATTGAATCAGACTTATCCTCCAGTGATGTGGCCCGCAGACAGCCAAAACCTAAAGGGAAATTGAACAGACGATAAAGATCAAGAAAGAAGCGGCTATCTTGATACACCTCAGGGTCCCGTTTGAACATTATAGGTCTTGTATAGACACACAGAATAGGTATATACTCATAACAAGCACACTGTATAGGGAGTGGATCTCCCTGGGCAGTAATCATGCCCCCCTACCTCTTGCAGTGGCCCTTCTTGGAGTGCCTAACGACACTCTGGATCAAGGTACCTGATGGACTGGTGGTTCTGCGAGGGGACTGGAACGATGTGTTAGATCCAACCTAGGATAGGTGGTGAGAGACGAATAGCTCATATACACCGCAGGTTACACGAGTGGGCTACATGGTGGCGGGGTTGGGTTGAACAGACACCTGCAGGAGACTTCACCGGACGGATCAGGGGTTTATGTATTGCTCTGGGCTACATGATTCTTGCTAGATTATATTTTTGTACCCTCCAGCCATGCCCATAGGGTGAGGCCCACAGACATCCTACTGAGGGCCTTGTCAGATCACTCCCCGGTAACACTTGGGCTTAGGATAGCCTTCTGTTGGAGCCTCTGACCATGGCAGTTTACAGGATGAACAATATCAGACACATATGGACCTGGCTATTGAGCAATACTTGAATGGCAATGTGGAATCAGTGGCATTGGTTGAGACCTTGTGGGAAGCTATGAATCCGGCGCTTTACGGCGTAGATATTTCCTTTTGTTCAGCGTTGCACAAGCGTCGTCTGGAATCGCTACTGTGATCAGAGGCCCAACTTATAAAATTAGAGCGGTGCAGATGAGGGGAGGATGGTGGCGAGGCGCGCCATCAGCTACTCCTCATGCAACAGATTTATGCAAGTGAATTACTTGACGAGGCCAGACATGCATGGCTTGCTTCTCGTAGTAGGATTTATCAGTGGGGTAATAAATCTAGTAATTTGTTACAACGTTTGTCAAAGGGCGCTCCAACCCTAGAATATCCTAGGCATTCTTGGCCCGGAGGGCGGGGTGCTCATTGAACATGCATTGATCGCCACAAGCTTTGCAAATTACTTTGCGGAATTATACGCCCCTAAGGAGACTCAACGGAAGAAACAATACAATTTTCATAGATGACCTTCCATCGATTGCTCTCGCCAATGTAGCAAGAGAGGAACTCAACGCCCCCCTCACGGCCGAGGAATCTCATAGAGACCTCTAGCCGCAGATTCCTTAACTTAGAATATCCCCAGGACTCAGAGTGGATCTCAATAGTTTTTCCGCAGCAGCAACTCTGCGCCCCAGGAGGGGGGGGGGGGTCCTCCATCAACATGACGTCAGCGGAGCCATATATACCCCTCCCGGCGCGCTGACGTCAGTTTTCTTCTTTACGCGTTCTTAGCGCGGATCCTGGAAATCCAGCATTTCCTTGCCCTGGTTTTTGGGCCTTCGAGGTGTCGTGGAAACAGTGTGTAATGCAGAGGTCTTCAAACTTTTGGCTGCCGAGACCCCCCTGTCAACATTTTCAAGCGTAAGGACCCCCTCCTGACGAAAATTTCTAGAGGTTATGAGGAAGGTGAGGACCAAATTATGCGACAGGCTTGACTAAATTGTGTGAGTAGAAAATGTAAATAATGTTCTGTGATGCTGCGTATTTTGGGGTAGTATTGCTTTATTATGTAGAATTTTTTTAAACACAGTAATACTGAGGAAAGATTTCACCCCATCAGTACCAGTTTATAACCAAAATACAGCAATTAAAATCAGAAAGATGTCTAGTCAACCTCTGTGAAGGGCCTCCCAATCCACAGGAATACGCGCTGCCACATTAGAAGCTCACCTTGCCATGGCCGGGAGCAGCAAGGGTGCATTCAAACCGTGGCGGTCTTGTGCAGAGTTAATCAGTTTACCCATGCCCCTTTTCTCTCACCCCCTTCCTTCCATCCCTCTCTTCTCTCCCAACCCCGGATGCCTCTCTCACATTGCAGGCAGATGGTTATTAGCCCCAGGACACCTTTTGGTAACAGTAGCGCACTACAAATGTAAATAATAGGCAGAAGCAGGGGATCCACTAGACCCGATCTTCGGGGGGGGGGGGGTTAACACTCCCAGCTAGGGCTTGTCCAAGCACTGGTCGCACACGGTGCAACAGTCTTTCCACCTTCTCCATGAATTCCATCACTA
Source organism: Lissotriton vulgaris (assembly GCF_964263255.1). Taxonomy (NCBI): domain Eukaryota; kingdom Metazoa; phylum Chordata; class Amphibia; order Caudata; family Salamandridae; genus Lissotriton; species Lissotriton vulgaris. The sequence goes on from NC_141694.1 coordinate 1,836,144,742, forward strand.
CCACTCACCAACAATACACCTCATCTCTCTATAGCACCTGTCTGACAAACATTTCATTTTTTTATAGCGCTACTCTTAGTTTACTCACACTCAGTTCTGTGATGTGCATGGTACAGCTTCTTTGTACCTGGCACTTTAACTTTCTGCACTGTTTGGGTGACAAGAGTGCCCTGGTGACTGCACGGTGAGCAATGCAACAGTGTGAGAGTAGGGTAAAAGGAGTGACTTCAGGGTGAGTGAGGTGACCATATGAATTTGGGTTCGTCTGTAAGTGCAGAGTGGGACGAATTAGCGCATGGTTAGTGATGGCCTTGTTTGAGTGAGCTACAGATTGAGCAGTAAGGGGGGGGATAGGTGAGTGAAGTGTCACATGAGTGCAGGGTGAGAAGTGTGCTTGTGTGACTGCAGGGTGAGGTACAGAGTGAACAATGCAAGCGAATATTTAGTGCAGAGTGATCACTGTGAGAGCAGGGTGAGCGGGTGAATGTTGTGAGTGCATTGTGATCACTGTGAGTGCAGGGTGAGCGGTTGAACGGTGTGAGTGCATGGCGATCGGTGTGAGTGCATGGCGATCGGTGTGAGTGCATGGCGATCGGTGTGAGTGCATGGCGATCGGTGTGAGTGCATGGCGATCGGTGTGAGTGCATGGCGATCGGTGTGAGTGCATGGTGATCGGTGTGAGTGCATGGTGATCGGTGTGAGTGCATGGCGATCGGTGTGAGTGCATGGCGATCGGTGTGAGTGCATGGTGATCGGTGTGAGTGCATGGTGATCGGTGTGAGTGCATGGTGATCGGTGTGAGTGCATGGTGATCGGTGTGAGTGCATGGTGATCGGTGTGAGTGCATGGTGATCGGTGTGAGTGCATGGTGATCGGTGTGAGTGCATGGTGATCAGTGTGAGTGCATGGTGATCAGTGTGAGTGCATGGTGATCAGTGTGAGTGCATGGTGATCAGTGTGAGTGCATGGTGTTCAGTGTGAGTGCATGGTGATCAGTGTGAGTGCATGGTGATCAGTGTGAGTGCATGGTGATCAGTGTGAGTGCATGGTGATCAGTGTGAGTGCATGGTGATCAGTGTGAGTGCATGGTGATCAGTGTGAGTGCATGGTGTTCAGTGTGAGTGCATGGTGATCAGTGTGAGTGCTTTGCGATCAGTGTGAGTGCATGGTGATCAGTGTGAGTGCATGGTGATCAGTGTGAGTGCATGGTGATCAGTGTGAGTGCATGGTGATCAGTGTGAGTGCTTTGCGATCAGTGTGAGTGCATGGTGATCAGTGTGAGTGCATGGTGATCAGTGTGAGTGCATGGTGATCAGTGTGAGTGCATGGTGATCAGTGTGAGTGCATTGTGATCAGTGTGAGTGCATTGAGATCGCTATGAGTGCATAGTGATCGCTATGAGTGCATGGCGATCGCTGTGAGTGCATGGTGCTCAGTGTGAGTGTATTGTGATCGCTATGAGTGCATTGTGATCAGTGTGAGTGCATGGTGATCAGTGTGAGTGCATTGTGATCGCTGGGAGTGCAGGGTGAGCATGAAAGTGAAGGCGAGAATGATAGTGAGTAGTATGAAAGCATGGTGCATTCCCAGAAACTTGAAGCGTAGGGTTTCAGATATAAGTTAAACTATTGCTATAATGGCATTAATCAGGGTTTGAGGGTGGAGGAAATAAATAATGTGCTGATCCTGCAACAAACTTCCAGTCTAATCATTAGGGTTACCAGCTCATTATTTTGATGGCCCAGTAATAAGCAGTCACCTACAGCTGTATATTTTGCACTTATCTGTGAATACGTAGAACAGCAAATATAAATAGAAAGCACTTTTAATTGTGTTCTAGGGATGCCTCAATGATCCATGACTAATAATTAAATAGAATAAAGACAGAAAAGTCACATAACTAATTAATACATACTTTTTTATTTATAACTCAATTTAGTGTCAAGAGTAGGTCTCTGCAGGATCTTTAAACACATAGCAGACATGTTTCTTTTGGCAACTTTAAATTTCTTTTCATTAAATGCATTGTCACACTACAGCAGTAAGTGTAAAAATACAAATGTAAGGAATAGGCAGAGTGGGGGCCCAGGGGGTACTGGAACCATACAAAAACTAAGCTTTAGTAATCAGTTAACAAAGGCATGTAAATATGAAAATGGTCTTTAAAGACATGTGAAAAACTCAGCCGGAGATAAGACTCTAGACACTGCCCAGCCGAGGCCCCAGGAGCGCGAGCTGCACTGCAGCAGCCCGGGCTGAGACACAGGATGGGGGAGGAGGGGGGCTGAAGCCCTGGAGGCCAGGGCATAAGTGACACTGTGAAGGCGCGACCCCCTTTGCATCGCTCCACAGCCCCCCTGGGGGTCGTGCCCCACAGTTTGAAGACCCCTGGTGTAATGCCTTCTGGATTTAAGGCTTGTGAAGCCTGTACGCCTCAGATGTCTGGCTCTGACCCGCACCTCATTTGTATGTGGTGCCTTGGCGTGCACCACGACTCCAAGGACTGTCCCGCCTGTCAGAGGATAAAACCAAAGTCTTTGAGGGAGTGTCGCATGAAGTTGCTGGCCTCACAGGTTTCTGGCCAGGCTTCCTCCCGTCGCCACTCTTTTTCGAGGGATTGGGCTCGTTCTCGAGGTCGCTCCCACGACCGCCGTGCGACAACAGGTAAGTCTAAGCACAGGCGTCGCTTACAGAGATCTTCATCTGCTGCCGCCCATTCCTCTCGCACTGCCCCAGGTGAGGGTGCACGGCAGGCTCATACTCCATACCCACCCTTTCCAGGTGTTGGGGCAACGCATGCCCAAATGGAGGCTTTTGCAAAGGCACTCCAGGCTTGTTTTGTGTCGCCCCCTCTCCCTGGTGCGCCTTCCGGTCCCACAGAGGTAGCTGGAACTCATGCCAGGTCTTCCTCTGCGGATGTTTCCCCGGCACCGGCTGTGTGCGTCGACTCTGATTCCGGAGCCGACGCAACGCTACCGAGCCAGGACCCAGAGCACAGCCCACCCCGTCAGTCAGAGCATAGCCCTGTGTGGCTTCCTACACCGACGTCGGAGGCGGTGCCGGCGACGCCCGGGTCGACACAGGTTCCAGCACCTCGTGCTCCCTCCAGGCAGGTTGCAGTGGGCTTGGCGTCGGTCGGCGTCCAAGTCGAGGCCTCTGTGGAGGTCGTTGCCGTCAAGGCAATTCCGATGCGGCGTCGTTCAACGCCGGTGCTGGTGTTGAATCCGCTTCTCTTGGTGGTTACTTCCCCCGACTAATCGGGCAGCAATGGGTCTCCACCACGGCGTCTGCCAACGCCAGGCTACCATTTACGCCTCCTCGCTTGGAACCTGATGTTTCCCTGGACTCCTCTGATCAAGGAGCCCAGGTGCAAGTACCCAGTGTCGCCTGGCCTTCAGGTCAGTCTCCGGCTCCTCCACTGCTCATGTCCAGTGGTAGAATTAGCCTTCAACCTCTTTCACTGACAATTTGTTATATCCTATACAGATGGTAACTGAGTCTAGTGCTGCCTTTGCGTGCACTATTCATGGGGCTGCTGCTGTGCTTTGCTTTAAGCCTCCTATGGTGCCTCTTCCCTCTGATCCTTTGTTGAATCTTCTCCATTTGGAGCCTATCGAAGTAGAACCTTTGCTGCCCTTCGGAGACTCTATACTTGATATCCTGCTTGGCACATGGTCCAGACCCTCTTCAGGTGACCTGTTGATCGGGCTATTGCTCGTAGACACCGCCCTGCTCCGGGTGATCCTCTTTGTCTGTCTCTTCACCCAACAGCTCAGGGACTGGTTATTCAGGCAGCTTTTAATTTATAGTCTTGATTCTCTTTGCCCCTGTTACCTCCCACCAGGGAGTCTAGGTGGCTGGATGATCGTGGTCGCCAGCTTTTAGCCTCTGCCAGCGCAGGCGTCCAGGCTTTAGTTACAGCTTGTGCGTTTGCACGCGCATCCTCCGCTCTTTGGGATTAAGTTGCTCACCTCTCGCTTCTATTCCAGAAGGTCCGTGGACAGAATTGCTTAGTACTTAGTCTACTGCTGCATGGTAAAAGCATGGCACAATTCTCCCTTAGGTCTTCCCTGGATGCAACTGACTCTAGGGGACGGGTCCTTGCTCGCGCTGTGGCTTTGCACAGCCATGCTTGGCTGCGAGACAGTCTCTTCCCAGATTATAACCGGGATACACTCACAGATCTTTCATTCAATGGAGTGGATCTTTTTGACCGCCATGCCGATTCGTCGGTCTCCCATCTCTTGTCAGGGCTGCCATGAATCTGGTTGCCTTCATTCTCTGCCTTATTTTTGGGCGACCAACCTAATGCTCAGGTTGGTTTTTAATTGGTTACTGTTCATGGCTGGGTTGCCATCTCTATGTTCGTTCAGCGCAGCTGTTTGGCTGATTCTCTTCTTTTCAGTCCTCTGAATGAGTGCTTAGCCCAAGAGGACGCCCCTTCTGGGGGATTAGCATTATCCTATGTGGGCTATTTCATGGCATTGGGTTCTGCCTTTGCCTTGGTACGCTCCTATGGAGTTCCTCGTATAACTTGCTCTATTGCACATTGAGTTGGTCTGTCTGTACTGCATTTGAACCTGGCTTGTGTTCCGTGCTGTGTGGTGTCTATCTCACACGCCTAGTGCGCCACCTTGTTGTTGCAATCCTTTCACGAATGACACCATATTTGCCACTGTGCTGCCTGCTTCTTGTTTTTATTGGTGCATATTGAACATACAGCCCCTTCAGGTCTGTCCTTCAAAATGGTTGATTAGCAGATGTTCTCTGTTTCCGTACGAGTGTTTCCACGCTTTTGCTTGGATTAATTCTGTGCATTATCAGAGGGGCGTGTTTTCCCTGGATACTCTCTCCTTGAGGTCTGAGTCCTTTACATTTGTCCTCACTTTTGCTACTGTAGTGACTAGTTCATTTTCATCTTCTGTCTTGCTGGGGACTGTGGTTCTTCTCAGGCAAGGGGCAGGGATTTCTTACTGCTCTAGACATTGCCCTACCCAATTTCCGCATGTCTGTAAGTATGTTCAACGTCCTCTGGACTCTTGTTGGGTCATGTTTCATTGTTTCAAAGCTTTTCCTCCTGCTCTGTATCTGCTCTGTGTTTTTACACAAATGATTTGTGCAGGCGTTTTCATTCATACGGTGTCTGTGGTTCCTGGCCCGGTCCACTTTTACCACCAGCTCTTGTGGTATCTGGCTTGATGGTGCCCTTCTTGGTCCACTGAGATGCTATGCTACCCTATGGGTAGTCTTTGCTTACTGCGTATGGTTTCAGTGTCCACACGGCATACTTAGGTCCCTTCCGGTCTTCGCTCTTGTTTGTTGTTGCTCGACTGCTTGTTATCAGCCCTTCACGTATTGTGACAACACCGCCTAGTCCGGGCGTGTCTTGTACCTTTGTACTACCGGCATCTTGTGCCCATGGATTGGCATTCTGCCACTGCTGTCACTTGTGCCTTCTGTTACTGGTTTCAACATGGTTCTTTTTCGCTGTTGTACATATCGGGCTGATGTTCCATGGCTCTGTCATACTAGTTGCCGTCTCTTGAGACTTTGCTGCAATTGGCATGCTGCATCCAGCGGTTCTCTCACACCCTCGGGTCAGCTCTACTTCTTACGAGGTCATAACCTTCATCTTTACCTCCAGTTTATATGGTTTCTTCTCCATGCTGACACTTCCTGGGTAGGGGTCAGCCTATTGCCACTACTGCCCCACATGCCTTAACATGTATGGTTTCCACAGTGCTTTTTAACACTGTTTTTCTTGGTCGACGGTAATGGCTTTTGCTTTCTATCGCCACCGGTTGACGGTAATTGCTTTTGCTTTCTGTCGCCAGCCTCGGATCCTGTGGATCCTTCAAACCCTGGGTTGGTTCATCACTTTTTTGAAGTTATAAACTCTAACTTTGCCACTAGTATTCTGGCTCTGCGTTTTCCTTCTCTCAACCCAGTATACACAAAGGTTTATTTTTTCGTGCTGTTTGACGGCTTCTAGTGCCTCTGCCTCCCATAGCTTTCCACTCTCTTTAGAGCTTCATGGTCTGGTGGTTAACTGCGCTAACATTACTGTCCTCATTTTGGTTCGTCCCCAAGGTTAACAGTGCTGTTAAGTTACCTTATGGACAACTAAGTTCTTTCGGGAACTTGGTGGGGTTCAGACGCAGACCCACCTCTTCTATGGGTATGACTTTGGTATCTATTCTAAGTTGAGGAATCTGTGGGTAGACGTCTCTATCAGATGAACAAGTTACTTACCTTCAGTAACGATGTATCTGTTAGAGACATAGTCTAGCCGCAGATTCCTGTATGCCCGCCCCTCCTCCCCGTTCTGCGAGGACCTTTTCAGGTTGAGGCTATCTATTCTCGCCTCCCTTAGGGTGGCTTGTCCTTTGGCACTCCAACAGACTGCTTTGTTCTGTTTCTCTGCTACTTTCCGCCCATTCTCTAAATTTAGGCGGTATGTTAATCAATCATGTATTCCTTCCAGCCCTCGGGCTGGATTGTAGGGTGTGAAATCTATTCACTCTTTTTCCCACTATCCCGCTTTCCCCTACTACAATGCCTTATGGTCTTTGCCAACTCTGCTGCCTTTTCCTCAGGTCCATTGGCTATTTACATTTATGGATCTTTAATTTGGATTGCAACGTCTCTTTTTGGTGACGTCTTGTGGTGAACTCTTCTTAATCTAGTGTTTCGGACCTGTTCTCCTTCACGGGTTTACTTTCAGGATGTGGACATTCTATCCTCTGCCAGGCAGTTTTTCCACATCTTTGTCTCCCTTTAACGTTGATTGAGCCTTCGCTCTTGCGGGGTGGCTTTTCAGAGCACTGCTCTGTCCCACCTGTCGATTTCTTCTATTTTTTTAAAATCATTTTTGCACACTGTTCCCATATTGTCAGTTTTTTGGGTGATGGCTCCGCGTTCTGATGCAGGAAAGTTTCTCCAACAAAATACGACGCCAGCGCGCCGGGAGGGGCATATATGGCTCCGCTGACGTCTTGTCTTCCCCTCCCCCCTTTCCTGGCGCACAAAAGTGATGCTGTGGGAAAAATTTCCGGATCCAGTCAGACGCCTGGGGATATTCTAAATTAAGGAATCTGCGGCGAGACTATGTCTCTACCAGATACATTGTTACCGAAAGTAAGTAACTCGTTCTTTGGGTGCTGCGTTGGGAGATTTGCCTACGGGCAAAGCACCGGGCGCAAATGTTTTTCCACTCAAGTTTTTCATGGCTAACTTTTCCTGGTTTGTCCCCATTATCTTGGGGTCGTAAACGACGCAGTGGAACTCCAGCTGGACTGGAGACAAGCTGAGGTAGTAGTATTGTTTCTCAAACCTGGTCGACCCCAGGAACAGCATGCTTCATATCGCCCTCATCTCCTTATTAAATGTTGAAGCCAAAATACTGGCTAAAGCGCTTGCCAATCGCCTACTGCCGCACATAACTGAATTGGTACATCCAGACCAGGCAGGGTTCATGCCTCATAGGGCAACGCATCACAACCTTCGCTGTTCCCACAATGCCATAGCGGCAATTGACAGCTATGAGGGGCTATCTGCATTGCTACTAGCGGATATCGACAACAATTTCGATTCCCATAGCTGCTCCTATCAGTTCGCACATTTGCGCAGTCTCAACATAAGCCCTCACTTTATATCATACTTTATACTGGTCTCATGGCCTTGGAGCTGGTGGTGGGATCATTTTCACAAACGTTCCCCATTGGAAGAGGCACCGACGGGGCTGCCCCCTATCCCCATGCTTACTCACTCTAGCGATAGAGCTGCTGGCGGCGTGGGTTGGAATTGATGCCCCGGTGCGGGGTTTTTCATGATTGTGTGGGGTCTCTGATCGTATTGCGCAATATGCGGATGATGTTTTATTTGTTCTCATTGACCCCAATAGGACGGGTCCGTGATTGCTCTGCATCATGCAGGTCTTTGGTGAGTCATCTGGTCTATTATTAATCCCCATAAGTCTATCTTCTGGCAACTTAAGGGGGCTAGCGAACTGAGCCCGTGGGCAAAAGCTGTAATGATCACCACGGATGGGGTGAAATACCTGGGGGTTTTTTTATCGGACACCCAGCATACATTCTGGGAAAAGAATCTTGCCCCAAAATGGAGACCGGCTAAGGAGGAGATGCAATCTTGGTCACATTTGCCCCTCTCTATATTTGGGAGATCGACCATCTTTAAAAGGGTCTCCCTTACTCTCCTCCTTTATCAGCTGCAGAACCACCCATACCCCATTTCAAATGGGTGGTTTTACCTGTGAATGTGGCCTTGGGGCAGTGTCTGTGGGGAGAGGGCTCCCGGGTGGCCCTGTGAACCTGCTTTCAGTTTATTTACTGCCGGTGAATGGCCCCAGCAGATATCCAATCCTATTATGTGGCCTCACATGCTAAATGAATTTTGGTACAGGGACAGTCGAGACCCAGCTTATGCCGTGGAGTGCTGGCTAATGGGAGACGCAATCCTTCACACCTTATACTTCGGACCCTGCTGTCGGTGATGAAAGTGGTGTTTAAAATATGGAAAAAATCCCTATATAAACTGGGATGGTGGGGGATATTTAAGGGAGAGACCTCCTTGTAGAACAATGGCTGTGTGCCTCAATTCGCTACACTGGCTGGCTTTCGAGACTGGGACAATATTGATATTTCCACACTAGGGCTGGTCATGCGGGGACATTGAAATAGTTTCAAGATCTCGAAAGAGAGTATAATATGCCCCGCACACAGTTCTACAATATCTTCAATTTCGACATGCCATCTCCAAAAACATCTCAAACATTGAAGCCTTGCCTGAATTTAACCCAATCGAACCCTAGGTGTTTATGGCGGACTCAGGGGATCACAAAATAGCTCAAATTTACCAGTCCCTCGTAACTAACCCCCCCCTAGATGCACTGAGCGAAACATGGACATTAGATCTAGGTCAAATAGATGGCGACGACTGGATGGAGGCACTGGCTTCCCGGCGCGGCAATTGCATCTCGGCTACGCCTTATTCCAGTTTAAGTTCCTACACCAGGTATACTACACTAGGCTCCGGCTGTGGAGGGCTGTGGAGGGCGGGACTAGTGGCATCCCCAGTGTGTCTGTGGTGTGGCACGCAGAAGGAACCCTTATACATACAATATGGTACTTTACGACATTCACAAAGTTTTGGAGGGGAGTCACAACGTGCCTCCCCAGGTACTGGGGTGGGACATCCGTATATCACCACGCTTTGCAATCTTGTATATCACAGAGGGGATCGGAGGTAACATCTGTAAGCACCATTTACTGTTCTTAGGCATTACTTCGGCTAAAAGGCATAACGTGAAACTGTGGAAGGCTGCCTCCCCACCATCACTGCCTGGATGAAGGGGTTAGACCACTGTAAGGGTATGGAGCTACAGGTGTTTAAGGCCAGTAGATGTCCGCAGAAACCCCCCAAAATCTGGAAGAGATGGCCAGATGACCGGGGTCTATATATAGAGCTCATAACCCTGATAAGAATTAAAATATAATCATTGAGATCTTAGGAAGATTGACAATGGTGGTGATGAGATTTCTAAATGCTTAAGATATTGAAGCTATGGGATACAAATGCGAATGACAGTAACACAGGTGCAGCATACTGGCTTTTGTTTCCAATTGTTTATGATATATTTTAATATGTATTTTCTCTATGTTGGGAACATAAATTAGATGTCAGTATCAATGATGCATGGTATACTGTATTGCGATTGCCCCACAAGCTTGGTCGGTCTGAATTGTATTTGGCTGTTGACACAATAAAATTAATTCTAAAAAAATTAATGGAATTAACAAAAGTTTGCTAGGAGTGCGGCTTCCATGTCTATTCCTGCGAACTCTTGTAAATTTCTGTGTTGTAAAATGTCACCATAATAGTTTTACACGTATTCTTCATTACTAGGTTTTTTTTTTGTTGTTTTTTTTAATCTTGGGGGTCCGCAAAGCTCTGGGATTGCTGAAAAAATTGTGAGGTTTTTGCAGTTCATTAAAATTGTATATAAATTAAGACGCAAAATGAAAAATATTAACTTTGAAAGATTTCTATAAATGTGAAGAAATCTGAAATTGGAGGCTAAAGATGAAGTTTGTATCATCAGATTGATTTGTGAGAGCGAGGTGCTTCAAACAGAATAGAGTATGGACGATGGATAGCTCAATTGAATTTAAAAAAGCTCCAACCTTCTCGTTTAAATTATTTTAAAAAAATTTGAATTTGTCAATTAAATAACATATTTCATCATTTGTGTATTTGTGCCATAAATGCTTTTTTTGGGTGTATTGTTTTGTGGTTCATATCATCTAAATTGCTTAGGCTGGAGTCTCTGGCTCCAGTTATGACTCTGTGGGCGTCCTTGAATAGCAATTTGGTAGGGGTGTGATAAGTTGGCCTGTTATATGATCACTATTCTAGTGAACACCTTGCACCAGTCCAAACAAACCATATGGTGATGGTTGTAAAGTCAACCTTATAGACCAACTATCCTAGAGGTAGCGTGGACAGAACAGTCTTAGGCTAAAAGACTCTTGAGAGCGTGTAAAGCCAGCTGTTTTACCATATGTAACCCCATGAATATCAAATGAAAGGACACCACACAGGATATATATAAAATATATATGTATTTATTTACTAACACACTCCTCTGAACTCTTTATGAGATCAGAGACAAAAGCACATAACAAGTTACACTCAGAAATACTTTATATAGCACAATTTACAGTTAGGCCCTAGGGGCACGTAAAACCATATACTAAGTAAGTGGTATAAGAACCACGACTTGGGAAAGGAAGAGGCCCAGGGCTTAGGGAATCGCTTGGGCTACACTATCTGACCCTTAGGTTAGGAGTAGGAGGCCCACAGGTGGCGCGTGCAGTGTCAGTACACTCACGCGAGAGTCAATAGAATGTCAATGGGAACTTAGATAGGTAAGTAATGGAGTTTTAGGACACTTCCGGTCTAGCTAGAAGGATACAAAAACCTAGACACTTGATTAGTCAATACCCTTGAGAGCACCAAAGTACTCGCGTTACCTCACCCACAGGAAGCGGGTGCATAGGTGTGAAGATGTGTCGGGTTTCGCCGTTGAGGTCTATGGAGCCTGTGAAGAAAGATGCTGCAGGCGACCAGGAAGATGATGTCCGGGTGGATCCAAGGGTAGATCGGAGTTGAAGAAGACCTGAAAGCAGAGGGGACAGAGTCTAGGTCACTAGCCAGTGACCGGGTGGAACCAGGGAGGAACCAGGACGTCGTCGAGGAGCAATCAGGTGCTGGGGTGAAGCTTGTAGTTTCAGCCACGCGGACCAGGAGGCGTCGAGGACGACCAGGTGCTGGAGAGGAGCTGTCCCACGAAGGCTCTCGCAGATGGAGGGGTCGGCTGCAAGATCGGAGCCAGCAAGCCTAAGCAAAGGCAACCCACGCAGGATACACAAAAGGCTTCTGGTGCAGACCAGGAGGGTCTGAGGTACTTCACCTTTTCAGGGAAGCAAGGGCCAGTCTGGAGCAACCAGACCAGCGATGGAGTTTCAAAAAGGCTCGTCGCCAGGGGCTACTAGACAACGGGCCAGCAACCGGACAACGCGTCGAGCAGAACACAAGCAGAAGGGCCCCACGCAGATCTCATGGAGTGTGGAGGGCTGGTCTTCGGTGCAGGTGGAGCTTGGTGTTGGGGTGTCTCAGTCCCCAGTGCACAGCTTCGAGGAGGCCTCAGGAGCTGCCCTGTTAGCAAGTTGCAGACTTTCCAAGTTACCTGCTTCCACGGGTCCCGACGCCTTCCACTGTGCTCAGCTGTGCTGGAGTCGTGCAGTGGGGTCAGAGGGATCCAGAAGTCGAGGTCTTGTCAGGCTCTGTGCTCGAGTTCCGGTGGGAACGGGGACAAAGCAAGCCGTCGAGTACAACTAAAGGGGGCTGGTTTGGTCACTAGGTCCCTCCTATGGGTGGGACCAGGAAGGGGGGTGGTTACACCCCCTTTCCTTTTTGCAGTTTGGCGCCAGAGCTGGGGCTGGAGTGCCCCAGCAACCGGTTTGAACTGGGGTATGCATGGAGCACCTAGAGTGCTCCAGGCAGTGTCTGATTCTACTCAGCCCTCCCTGTCCCAATACACATCCTCCTGTCTGGGGTGGTGCTCGCACCTCCCCAAGCAGGAGACCTATTGTCCAAACCTCCGTGACTGGAAGGACTCCCAGCAGCAGGAGGTCAGACTTGTGTCTGTGGCAGCAGCATCCATTTTGTGATGCTGAGGCTCTGGTTATCTTTAACCGGGATAGTCAGAACTAATATGTCTTCTCACTCTAGAAGGGTGGAATGCTACCCCCGTCCCCAGAATTGGCGAGGGGGTAGTATTCCAAAGTGTATGACACCTTACACAACATGTTTTGATAAAGCCAAGCCAAAGTTAGCATTAACCGCGAGTATTATAATGCCCTTAATAGTATATGCTATGGCAATATCATAGAACAGTTATAAGGACATGGTTCCGAAAGCAGCAGACAGGCTCAGCTCATGCTAGAGCACCATCTCACACATAACCAAGCACTCTGCCTTCATGATTGGTAAGGCCTGCCATAGGAGTGACTTATAGGTTACTATGTGTCTATATGTTAGTAGGTATAGGAATACCACACCAAGCAAGGGGTGTTACACGACCTTGCCCCAGCTGAGTGATCAGCCAGTTGTCTATTTGAGTGTCCAGCCAGGGGTGGCACAATACATGCTGCAGCCCCTGGTAGGCCTTGGGTGAACCTATGCCCTGGCTACCTATGGTACACTATACAGGGACTCACAAGGGTGACCCAATATCCAATTTGGTGTGTACCTACAGTACATGGAGTCCATTTTACAGAGAGAGCAGATAGCCTGGGGTCCTGAATAGCAGGATCCCAGGCCAACTAAGTCGAAAACCAGCTAAACACTATGCAAAAAGTACGGGCAACCATAGTCAGATATCCACCTTCCTACTAGGGGTACCTGTGTTGCAGTAATGATTAAGTGAGGGTCCATAGAAATCAACAACCCTCGCTCATAGATCCATGCTGTGGTACAGTAAACTGACAGGCACGAGTTTGTGCTGACAAGGGCCAGTGGAGAAAGTATGTTGTTGAACAATATATTGTGGTTGTTCCACGACAAAAATTCCACAGCCCTGCATCATGGCTAAATAATGCGGATATGATGATAATAATTTCCTGCAGCTCGTTGGGCACTTTGTGTCCAATGATATACCTGTTATATAACCTGTTAGATTAACTTATGTTAATTCCATTTTCATATGTATGTATATTTGCTCATACGCAAATGGAATCAACAAACTTTTGCTAGGAGTACGGTTTCCAATATAAATCTTGTAAAGTCTTGTGAATCCTGAAAGTTGTAACTCTGCAACAATATATATATATACATATAATATATCTATACTAGGGTTGACTTTCTCATGCCCTAATTTTAATGTTGCACAAAATGGTTTTAGACGGATTCTCCATTAGCGTTTTATTTAATATTAGCATGCAAACTTATTTTACTAATCTGAAAGAAACAGGTTAGTGTTAGATACCTTACCTTGAAATATCCCCAGGCGTCAGACTGGATCCGGAAAGTTTTGCATAGCAGTACCCCTGCGCGTCGGTAGGCGTCGTCTGCGGTTTGGAGTCGTTGGCACCAGGATGACGTCGTCGGAGTACTTAGATGCCGCCCTCGCGCGCTGACGTCAGTTCTTCTTTTTTCCGCGCCAGCAAGCGCAGGTCTGGAAATAGCAGTACTCCTTACTCACTTTTTGACTAACTTCTTTGATCTTTTTGATCCGGTTTCGAGTCGTAAAGACTATCGGTGCCGTTAGGGATGCCCGGGTTCAAGCACTGTGCCGATTGCAACCGACTAATGATGGTTACCGACCCCCACCACCGGTGCCTGTATTGCCTTGGGGCCGACCATGACGACAAGTCGTGCCCCGACTTCCGGGCCTTGACGTCGAAGGCTAGGCGGGAGCGGTCCCGTAAGCGCCTCGAGCTCCGGCAGTCGGCCCGCGCCGTTCACGGTCCAGGTCGAGGAGGAGGTCGAAAGACCTGTCGCGGGGCCACAGTCATCGAAGCTCGGCGAGTCAACACCATTCGTCGGGCTCCAAATCCTCAGGTAAGAGGCACAAGAAGTTGAAGAGACGACATCGCTCTTCCGACTCCCCCCCGACTCTCGCGCAATGCGGCCGGGGGTTCGGGCGACACCGCCCACGCGGCTCCGCTGGAGCCGCAGGCGCTGCTGCCAGCTCCATACCCGCCGGTCCCTGGGCTGAACGCGACACCGGAGGAGATCAATGCCTTCCTAATGGCCATGAGGTCTCTCTCTCCTCCGTCGGGTCCCGCTGTGGCGCCTTCGGGCCCCGCGGCCCGACTGGGAGTCCAAGCGGGCCGGGTGCTTCGGCAACGGTCGCCGTCGGGTGCTTCGGCCCAGGCGCCGTCGACGACTCCAGTCCCGACGCCGCAGGGACCTTCCGGGTCGCCGCTGGTCGACCTTACGACCCCTTCGCCGGTGCTGACCCCCAGGGTGTCTCCCCCGACGCCATCCCAGGACACCGTCGTCCCCAGTCCCTCCCTCGGTCCAGATCCGGCGTCGCTCGACGCCGCAAGAAGAGCAATTCTTCTATGATCCGGCCCCATCCTTTGAACCGAACTATCAAGAGATGGGAGGCGAGGGGGACTGGGAGCGGTCTGAGGACCCTCTGGTACGAGAGTGCCAGTTGTTACAGGACTGGACAGTGGATCTAGGGGAGGCCAGTGGTTTGGACACTTCGCCCAACACTGGCTTTGTCTCCCCTACTACCGTGGCTATGGAGGAGGGGGCTGCTTACAGCGTGGTGCTGACGAGGGCGGCCAAGGCCTTGGGTCTTGAGCTCCCCGTTGCGGCCTTGAGGACTAACCTTCTCACCAAGGTCCTTAAACCGCAGGCAAGCTCTTCGGAGCCTATGTTGCTGTTAAAGGCCCTTACTGACGTTCTGTTGGGCGCTTGGTTCAGGCCCGCTACAGGTCCCCCTGTAGATCGGAACGTGGCCAGGCGCCACCGCCCGGCCCCGGGCGACCCTAGCTTCCTTCCCACCCACCCCACCCCCGAGAGCCTGGTTATCCAGGCCTCTAACTCCCAGACCACATTCCCGACTGCACCACCTGATCGTGAATCCAAAAGGTATGAGCAGTTCGGTAAGAAGCTGTTCTCCTCAGTTAGTTTGGGGTTGCGGTCGGTCAACACTGCTTGCCTATTGGGCCGTTACACCCACTCTCTGTGGGACACCGTTGCGGACGTGCTGCAAGCTTGGCCGGAGGAGGCCTGGGTGAAACTCGCTCAAGGGAGGGATGAGCACGGTATTCTATCCGATGTGGGCTGGATACCACGGACTCGCTGGGCAGGGCGATGGCAATGACGGTGGAGGTTCGCCTCCACGCCTGGCTGAGGTCCGCCAACTTTTCGGCTGATGTCCAGAATTTCCCCATGGACATGCCGTTTAATGGCCGTCGCCTTTTTGGCGACAAGGCAGACAGTGCGCTTGAGCGTTTCAAGGACTCCAGGGCTACGGCCAAGTCCTTGGGCCTGCCTTTCGCTCCTTTCGTAGCCAAGGAAGGTGTGCCACTTTATGTCCTGCCAGCCACGGGCCACAGACTAACATCACGTGGTAACCACCGTGACGATGCCAGGGGACATCGGCGAGGCCAGTACACATCCGCCTCAAAGCCTTCCTAGTCCAAGCTTTCAGGCCCATTCAAGATGCTGACTTTGGCTCAGGTCTTAGCTGCCTTATACCCGGGAGATTGGATGGTAGCGTTGGACTTGCAGGATGCCTATTTCCACATCCCCGTCCTGCCGGCCCACCGGCGCTACCTGCGGTTCACGGTAGGCCACGAGCACTTTAAGTTTACTGTGCTCCCCTTCGGCCTTACCAGCGCCCCACGGGTGTTCACGAGATGGAGGAGGTCGCAGTTCCTCTGCGCAGGTTAGGGGTTTCAGTCTTACCCTACCTCGACGACTGGTTGTTGAAGGCGGGCTCGCCCCAGACAGTCGTCGGCCACCTCCAGACTACGTCCGACCTGCAGGGGTTCTCCATCATTGTGCCGAAGTCGCACCTGTGTCCCTCTCAGAAGCTCCTCTTCATCGGAGCGGTTCTCGATTCACGCAGTTTCTTGTTTATCCTCCCAAACAGCTTGTTCGGGATATTCAGGCTCTGATTCCGATCTTTCAGCGGTTATCCAGAGTCTCAGTCAGGTTGATGCTGCGGCTTCTGGGGCTGATGGCCTCCTGCATCCTTCTGGTGCATCACACCAGGTGGCGGATGCAGGCTCTGCAGTGGGACCTGAAGTTTCAGTGGGCCCAGCATCAGGGCAACTTGTCCGACCATGTCTTGATCTCGGAGGGCACTGCAAGACAGTTGCAGTGGTGGCTCACGGACCGCGATTGGGTCAGCGGCAGATCCCTCTCCCTACCCCACCCGGAGCACGTAGTTGTGACGGACGCGTCCCTCCAGGGCTGGGGGGCACATGGGAGAGGCGGAGATCAGAGGCCTCTGGTCTCCGGCGGAGTCCCGGCTCCACATCAACCTTCTGGAACTGCGGGCGGTCCGGCTTGCACTGCGAGTGGAGCTGCGGTCTGTTGTACGCCTTTCCGCCTATACCACTTCTGCCCAGAGTGCTGAAGAAGATCAGACGCGACCGGGCCCAAGTCATCTTTGTCGCTCCAGACTGGGCACGAAGATACTGGTATCCCGAGCTACTCAGCATGTCTGTTGATCCCCCGATTAGTCTGCCTCTTCAGGGGGACCTTCTGTCGCAGCAGCAGGGGACGGTCCTCCACCCGAACCTGTCCAGTCTCCACTTACATGCGTGGAGATTGAGCGGCGGCAGTTGAGGCCATTTGACTTGCCTCCTGAAGTCTGTAATGTGATTCTGGCAGCCAGGCGTACCTCCACAAAATCGGTATACGCCTGCAGGTGGAACAAATTTCTTTTCTTGCATGGTGCACAGGAAAGGCTGTGGATCCCCTTTCTGCCCCTTTTACGGAGGTTCTCCTCTTTCTTCTTTCTCTTGCCCAGCAGGGCTCTGCTCTGGACACTCTGAATGGCTACCTCTCTGCCATTACCGCCTTCTTAAGACTTCCTGATCTGCCCTCTTTGTTCAAGTCCCCAGTTGTAAATAGGTTTTTGAAGGACATCACTCATATGTTCCCTCCTGTTCCTTTCGTGATGCCTCTGTGGGACTTGAACCTTGTTCTGACTTATCTGATGTGCGCTCCCTTCGAGCCACTTCATAACTGTCCTCTTCGTCTCCTTACTCTTAAGACTACATTCCTGGTTGCCATCCCCTCCCGCAGGAGAGTGAGTGAGCTCTTTCTTCTAAACCTCCTTTCCTTTCTGTCCATCCGGACAAAGTTGTGTTGCGGACGCGACCCTCTTTCCTGAACAAGGTAGTCACAGCCTTCCACATCGGGCAGTCCATCACCTTGCCCACCTTCTTTCTGCCTCCGCATCCCTCGAAAGAGGAAGAGAGGCTCCACCGTCTGGACCCAAAATGTGCGCTCTCATTCTATCTAGATCGCACACGCCAGTTCCGGATGGATGACCAACTCTTTGTTGGTTACATGGGCGCTAAGAAGGGTTGGGCGGTGCACAAGCGAACCATTTCTAGATGGGTCGAATTGTGCATCAAGGCTTGTTACTCTCTGGCTAGAAAGGAGCCTCTTGTGGGGCTACGTGCCCATTCCACTTGGGCCACGGCGGCTACTACTGCCCTAGGTCGGGCAGTCCCCTTGCAGGACATCTGTCAGGCAGCTGCTTGGGCCTCGCTACACACATTCGCAAGACACTACTGCCTGGACAGCCAAGTCAAGAGAGGGCTTTTTCGGCCGTTCCGTCCTCCAGGACTTTCTGGTGTGAGCATTGGTTCACAGACCCACCACCGGGGTTGGTATTGCAGGGGTATATATTCTAAGGTAAGGAATCTAATACTAACCTGTTTCTTTCAGATGCACAAGTTACTTACCTTCAGTAACAATGTATCTGGAAGAAACAGTAGTTAGTATTAAATTCCTTACAGCCCCACCCATCCTCCCTGTTCTGCGAACCGATATCTAGGGTTAAGGTTCACCCCTTTCAGGGCCCTAATTTCTTTGCACCAGTGTTGGTTTTTATCATGGCTCTGCTCTTCTGGCGCGGAAAAGCTGTGTATAAGAACTGACGTCAGCGCGCAAGGGCGGCGTCTAAGTGCTCCAGCGACTTCATCCCGGTGCCAACGACGACGGACCCAGAGCCGCAGACAACGCCTACCGACGCGCAAGGGTACTGCTATGCAAAAGTTTCCGGATCCAGTCTGACGCCTGGGGATATTCTAAGGTAAGGAATCTAATACTAACTACTGTTTCTTACAGATATATCGTTACCGAAGGTCAGTAACTTGTGCTTTAGTAAGATTCAATCCTGAAGCCTGCACACTGCCATAAACTTATTTCAATGGTTCCGCATTCATCGGGGCGAACGAAGATCAGAAGGGAACTGACATCAAGATGCAATGGTGGCACACATATAGTGACCCTGACAGACCATTTTTTCCGCAGCTTTTACCAGTATGCAAGAGACATGTCCTGTTAAAAAACAACAGGGTCCAAACTGTGTAAAGACTGCCTCAAGCAGATGTTCGTAATGGACCCCACTAGGTCACTGTATAGGCTCTAAATACAATATGGCACTGTGTGACAAATGTGTAAAGATGAACTTGACGGTTATACACAACTGCGAGACTAAACGTTTGGTTGCAGAGCACCTTCAAATGTCCAAGAAGACGTAGTCTTGTTGAAGTAGAGAGCATGTACCTGCTTTTGCTCTGAAGGACGCTCTCACAAATGATCCTCTTCGAGGTCAAGGTCTTCATATAACTCGAAGAAGCATTAGAGGTTGAAGCAGTTCTCCTTTGTCACAATGCTTTCATCCCGAGCAGCCGTGTAACACCCCTGTACAGCTAGTCTATGAGCTCTGTCTCCATCTTCTGTCCCTTGTCCTATTTCTCTCTGTTTCGTGGGTTAATGGGCTGCAATACAGTAACTCTGCAAATTCAAAGAGGCCAGGAGCATCATTTTTGGTATCTGTCTCGATCCCTCTGAAGCTCCTTTTTACCCTAAGGGTTCAAGGTGGCTTATCTCCCACCAGGGAATTCATCCCTGACGCCAACGTCATGCAGATATGTAGACCTCACATTACCTCCCACTGAAGTCAAAATAAATGTCCTCACCAAAATGCCTCTCCGTGACAGACTGCACAGGAGCCTTTTCTTTCTTTTAAGGCGGGCTTCAAAAGCAAACTGCAGGGCACATGGACAAAGCCAGGATTTTGCCCTCCAGTAAACAGGCAGATGGTAATGTAGTATAAACCTGCTCTGGCGGGCCCTGCCTTCCTACTTCAGAACCCCACCCTTGAGAGTCTAATGGTACACGCCTCTACAAGTGGTTTCAACCCAAATGCATTTCCTGCCACCCCACCAGACAGAATTTAAACGTATGGAGGTGTTTGCTAGAAGAAAGTTATCCTCAGCCAGCCATGTACTCAGGTCGATGAACACCAGTTGCCTCCAGGGAAATACTCCCATGTGTTCTGGGACATGGTGGTGGGCATTTAGCCAGCTATTGTTGATGATATCTGGCCTCAACTGCAACGCCTCATTCAGGATGCTGTGAAGTACTTCATCCACTTGGTTCTGGAGACCACGGACTGCTTGGGTAGGGCAGTGGGGACTAGTGCGGTCCTTCATCGCCATGCTTGGATTAGCTCCATAGTTTTTTTTTATTAGGTTCCACAGTCTTTTATGGTCTCTTTGGAGACAAGGCGAACTCCGCTCTTGAGTGCTTTAAATAGACCAAAGTGACAATGCACTCTTTTAGGTTGTCCCTGCCTGTTTGGCAGTTTAATCAGTTGCGAGGCTTCGGAAGAAAATACCATCCGATGCAACGCCACAACTTGCCTCAACAACAAGCGTTTCAAAGCAGCCTTTAGGGATCCAGTCATCAGCGTCCATGCCACGGAGACAGCGTACTAGCCACTTGCTTCTTTCACGCAACTGAAGCAAAACTACTTTCATTTGACCTCTGTGGCACACCTTTGTCCGGTGGGAGGTTGTATCCCCTTCTATCGCCCTCGGTGGAGGGACATCACGTCAACCAGTGGGTGCTCCCCACCTTTTGCTTCAATTGGAGCTCGGGACACCTGTGCACTTTTCCGTTTCTCCTCCTCCTCCTGCCCAGAGTTCCCAAGAAGCTCAGGAAGAACCCGGTCCAAGACATCCTAGTGACTGCAGACTGGGTAAGGAGTGTGAGATACCAGAACTAATACTGGCCATGAGCATCGGTCTTTTCTCTGGCTACCCCTTCAGGGGAATCTTTTGTTGTAGAAGCAGGGCAGAGTCCTTCCCATGAACCTCCAGAACATTCACCTCCTTGCGTGGAAATTGAGCGGCAACTGTTAAAAGCCTTTGATGTTCCTCCTCAAGTAGTTGGTGTTATAGTGGCAGGCAGGCGTTTCTTTACCAAGATTGCGTGGGATGATGGAAGAAGATTGTTTTTTTGTGTTGTTCCCACACTATCCAGCCTTCACAGGTATGGTTAGCTGACATAATGTTCTCTTTTTTGTTTGCCCAGCAGGGCTTGCTATGATGACAGAGGCTGCTTATCAGCTCTCTCAGCTTTCCTACACGTACTGTATCAACTATCATTGCTCAAATCACCTGTTGTGACATATCTCTTTATAGGGCTGATTTAAATATTCTCACCAACACTTTTTGTGATGTTTCAATGGGACTTTCTTTTTTGGTTCTCACTTATCTCATGTGTGCCCTATTTCAACCAGTGCACAGCTGTCCTCTCCGCTTCCTCATGCCGAAGACCGTCTTCCTCTTAGAATTCATGTCAGCTGGTCACATGAGTGAGCTGCACGTGAAGTCTGTCCAGCTGCCATAGACCACTATCTTCCCAGTAAGATGGTACTCAGGACCAAAGCAGCATTCCTACCAAAGGTAGTCATGCTCTTTTACATAGGGCAGTCTATCCTTCTGCCAGCTCTTTTTGCCCCACCTTATTCACTTAAAAAGGAAGAAAGACTCCATTGTCTTGATCGCAAGAGAGCCACCAGTTTCTTAATCGATCGTGCAAGGAATATCAGCTCTTTGTGGGATACTCTGGGGTAAAAAGGGCAAAGCTGCTTAGAAGAGAACCATCACCAGATGGATTATCTCAAGCATTATGATCTGTAATGAGCTGTCCAAGAAATATTTATCAAAAAGGAGGGAGAAAGATTGATCTCTTGATCAGCGGACACCAATTACCACCAAGGGTGGTGGAAGGTCCAGTAGCAGCTTGTGTCCGTATCTGGTACAGAGGATACAAGGGGGAGATTACTGTACTGTTCCTATGTAGAAAGGAGGGAAGGTTTTAGCTGGCATGACCAAAGGTGTTTGAATGGTACCTTGGGGCATCCATTGTGTTGGATGTATTTGCCTCACACACCCCGAAGGATGTCATGCTTCATCATTGGCGTTTGCTCCTCGTCGGGGAGGCGGTGCAATCCCCGACTGGCTCACCTCAAGAGGGGCTCTTTGGCGGAGATCTTTTATCCAACAGCCTTATGGTGAAGTGGGGGTGTGTGGGCAGGATGGTGTGTGGTGATGGGATGATTGCTAAAATGTAGCTAGGGGTACCGGAATTCACTTTATTCTGGGGGTCCCCTGGCTGCAATTAAAACGTGGGGCTAGCCTACTAGGTGTCAACAAATTAGGTTGAGTGACACTAGAAAGGACTAGAGATCAAAGTGGTCGACATGTTTCTCGCAAAGGGTCGAGTTACCCGCGATTCATCAGGACCTTTACAAAAAGTGAGGAAAAGGGGAACATGCTCGTGTCATGTATATGGTGTGTGTTACCTCTATGGGGTCTCCTATGCCTAAACATAGAGAAAAGGAACAACAATGATTAAAACATTTCGCAATAATCAAAATGAATGTTATGTCAATGCCAGGTAGTAGAGAATATGTGGCATGCTGGCGGTATTGTGAACTGTTAGGCACAACAATTGCATGCCTGAAAACATTGAGTGAGCAATGTGCATGTGTAGGGCACACTCAACAACTTTGTGAATACGGGGGATGGTAGTGCATAAAGGTGAAGTTAAAAACAGTGATTAAAAGAGCAGCAGTTAAGGAGGGGTGTAATACCCATTCATATACATTTCATATATAGTACAAGTATTATAGGCACCTTTGGTAAAAGTAAGTACTATATAACATGTCTTTGGTGACAACCAGACACAGGATTAGTCAATAGATCACAAGCACACACTGATATCTGTCAAGATGATGAAGGCGCATGGTATGTATTCCCTACTCACCAGAAGGTCAGGGACTGAAAGCCACATGAGGGTCGGCGGGATTGGATATCAGGGGTGAGCCCATTAGGTGAGGCTGGAGGAAAATAAAGCGGTGGCGCCGCTGTGTTAAAAAGCGCTGTTTAATGTGCACCGCTCTGTTAAGTATTAGCCTCCAAAGTAGCTGCTAATGCAAAAGCTGCCCTAGTCCCATTCGATGATCTCACTCACCTCAGCATGCCTGTATCCTTGCCGTAGGACCTACCCGTCACCGCCGAGCTCGAGTAGATGAAGGAGCTCGGCGGTCGGGTTCATTTAAACAAACGCGGCGACCGGCGTGTGCAGCGCATCATCGCCTGAAGACAAAGTCATGTGATTATCGCCGGGAAGGTGGCGGCCATTGTGGAGTTGTGAAGTGTTATTGTGCCGCTATTTATTAATAATATGTAATGGCTCATAGTTTTTATTAGTATTGATTGGAAAGTCAGCAGAGTGTCATTTTTCGGGGAATATGGAAAGTCACACCTTTCTGAGCTGCTGGGTCCGTATAGTTTGCTATGTGTGTACTTGAAAGGGGGGCTGATAGGTCTAATACTGGTTAGAAAGGCTTTGCACTCATTCCACCAGATCAAAGGCTGCTCCCACAGTGCTAGTGCACAGTGTGCCAGTCTTTGACATGTGCTTAGAAGCTGTGTGGGTGTCAGTTCACATGTTCACGAAACACTGCTGCCTGGATAGCCACTACTTCCTGGATAGTCTGCAGGGAAGGAAATTTTGCTCAGTCTGTTCTATAGGGTCCCATGGTCTGAGCCATTACACAGACCGACTACCTGAAGAGGTTCTGCTTGGGTAGACATTCACAAGGTGAGGAATCCGCAGTTAAAATTATCCATCAGAATAAAAAGTTACTTATGTTCAGTAACCCTTTTTCTGGTGGATTCTCTCTATGATCGTGGCCAAGGAGTAGCCTCAGTGGTCCACGTCTTATCCTCCATCTAGGCAACCATGCGCTCTATCCCACCACATTTTGAAATCTTGTGTGCTGGCACATTTAAGGTTTGGTACCTTAGTAAAGAAATCATTACTGTCAACCATATCTTCTAGAAGCAAATTTTGTCTTTTTTGATAGATGGGCTATCAAATGAAGAATACATTCATTTCCAACTTTCCAATTGCAACGGAACTAGCTCCTTCCTTCTCTGTCCCTTGCCTTAATTAACCATTTCGCTAAGTTTGCTTTTGGCAGATGACAACTGGCTATACAGGCATCCTACTATTGGCACTGAAGCCAGATAGGTCCAGTCATTGCCAGGTTGATTACGGATATGATCTGATACATTACAGCTACATTATATTTTTGCTTTCCATTAATCTTCTGTTTTAATTTATTTTTATTATGCACGTCTAGATGATATTAAAAATGCAGTTTTGAATGCTGGGTACCTTTCTAATACAGTCTTCTGTATTTAATGCCCCATTTATCTAAAACTCTTTGATTGGAGAAGCTTAGGTCCAGGGCTGATATTCCTCTCGCAGGAGAATAAATCATCTGCAGGCAAATAATACACTAACGTGCCTCAAGGACTGTTTTTGCGAAGCACTTTTTCTTCTTTCTAACAAGGGGGGCACCATTTTGTGTCTTGTGATATTTATCAACAATGGCTGTCTGAATGGCTTTGTTATGACGCTCATTAACTCTCTTATTGGTTTAGAGTTAGTCCTGTGGTGACATAACCATCAATTCTTTGAAAATGAGTGACTCCGGCTCACATGCAGCTATGGTGGTGGTTTCTCGCAGAACATGCTAAAGTTCCCTCTTAACTGTGTAAGAAAAATCACGCTGTGTTCTTCTAGTTGAAGGAGTAGAGAACTACATTACAATTTGCTTTGGGAGTTGGCCAATAGTTCTCTCTTTAAATCAGCAAACCTTCTGACAATGTTCCATGGACAGTTTGAGTTGAGCCTTTCAAAGATTATGCTTGACTGAGTCATTGTTTGAGAATTCAAATGTTTATTAGAATAAGAAACATAATTCATATAGACTTAAGGATCAATTGAATTCTACAGCTATAATCAAAACAAACACAAATTTCCAGTTGCTGATGAGAAAGTAAAAGGCTATCTATCAGCAGTCTGAAGTAAACAAATACATTTTTAGAGCATTTCAAGTGCATTGGAAGCGCTACGGAGAACAAAAACATGAAAAGTTTCTATTAATTCAACAATTTGGTTAACGTTGACAAAGACACAGATTTTCGAGTGTCCAGGCCAGGTGTAATTTTATTATGGATCTTGCTTGAAAGCTTCCCAGTCAATCTTGCCCTCAAATTGTCACTCTTTTTCTCTTTCATAATTGATAATGATTTTAGTGTTGAATTATATTGTGTCAGGGGTTCACATGTTTATACCTTGTACTAAATATAGCTTCTGAGTTATTTCCTAACTCTAGTGAATATGATTAACATAAAACAAATGTGCCATGTCACACTTAAAACAAAGGTACCATGGCTGTCAAGCAAAAGTCGAGGCCAACTGTATGAGTGTGAGGGTTGTTTGCTCTATTTTCCTTACCCTGTACGGAAGGAGAGGGAGAAGAGAAGTGTAGGCAAATATCCCTGGCTAGTTCTTCCATGGTGCATTGCGATGGACTGTGAGTGTGGGTACCTGAAGCCAAAGTTTGAGCATTTATCTTTTTTAGGTTAGGGAACAGGGCTATCTTTGGGGTGCCCCAGCACCGGAAGTAGCAGGTCCACAGTCGCTGTTCACCCCAGAAGATACTCCGCCAGGAGGTATATGCAGTGGTGGGTGGCTTAGTGTCAAATCTCCTGCGCTAGTTCTGACAGAAAGGGAGTGTTTGTGCCTCCTTGTTTCTGGAGGTAATACATGGCGCTCATGTTCTCAATTTTGGTGAAAACTACTCTGCTCAAAATGACCTGAAAGAAGGATTTGAGAACTAGGCTTATGGCCAGCTACTCAAGGTAGTTGATGTGGCGCCCCTGGTTATAGGGGACTACAATCCCAATATAGTCTTATTTTCAAAATGCGCCCCCTAGCCTCCAAGAAAGGCGTCTGTGGTAATGGTCACCTGTGGGGCAGGGTATGGAAAAGCCCTGCCCTGCAACATATTGTTGCTGTTCCACCACTACAGAGAGCAATTGGCCCTAGTCTTTACCAGTGCTAGATCATTCCGGTGATCCTCGAATTGTGACTATTGCGCCAAGAGGCATTCTTGCAACATTTGCGTTTGGAGCCTGGTGTCAGGTACTATGGTGATACAGGAGGCCCTCCTCTGAGTCGCATCATGTCCCTGAGGCCGATTCATAGATCTAACGTAAGATATAATCCTAAACTCACTACTTTTGGTATTCACAGAAGGCATTTAGTAGTAATAAAGTTAGGATTTTGTCTTAAGTTTGACAGATTTAAGACAAAATCCAAATTTAAGTCTGTCTTAAGTCAAACTTAAGTCAAAATCCTAACGTTACTACTACTAAATGCCTTCTGTCAATTCCTAAAGTAGTAAGTTTAGGATTTTGTCTTTAGTTAGTTCTGTGAATTGGGCCCCCTGACTTTAAATTGAGGATTAGGCTGGAAAAGAGACTGCAATTTCTGAAATGCTTTCTGTTGGTTGGGGTAGGCTTTGCTTGTCGATCTGTTTAGGACTGACCGTGGAAAGATTTGTTGAAGGTGGAACTTGATGACATTTATGATGAACAACAGGCTGTGGTGCAGTGAGATTGCAGCTTGAGTGTGGACTAAGCATTACTTCCTGCCTGCAATCTTGATCAGCCAGTTGTAAAGGTAGGGGACGAAATGAGTGTCATACCGCCCCCCCCCCCTTTTAGTTTTGCGGCTACCACCACAAGGCACTTAGTGATTACCCATGCAGTAGTGGTAACCCTGAAGGGAAGTACTTTGAATTGATACTTTCGACCACTTACCTCAAAGTGAAGGTACTGTCAGTGGACAGAATGTATGTGTATATAAAGGAATTCGAGAGTAGACACACTTGACCTTGTGTTGAGGAGATACTCTCTCTCTTGCCCCTTCGTGAAAGAGTGCGTGTACCTCTTCTTCCTGACTGCACAGATATTCTCTGCTGAGGATGTGTATGCAGGGTGGGATTTTGGAAATGTTATTAGAAGCTCTAGATGGCAGATGTGGTGAACTACGACTACAACCCTCTAATCTGACCTGATTTCCTATCCATGTTAGAGGAAATCTGGTAATGTGGGCACCCGAATTTGGACTCTGACATGAAAACAGGGTGGGCACCCGTAATTAACCCCACACCACCACGGGCATAGTGCAGGGTAGGCACCTGCTATAAACACGAGCAGGACAGTTAAAAAACAAAGCGCTTCTCAGGCGCTAAGGGAGACAGAAACCCTAGCCCCACAAAGCAACTGGAGCAAAAGGGTTTCCAAGAGGTCCTGGGCATCAGGATGGGCAATGCAGGGCCCAGCGGCCAGCACACAGGGCACTCCAGCAAGGAGACAGCCCCCATGGCGGTCCCTCCTGGGCCTCACTAGCAGCAAGCCCTCTCCTGCTAGGATCCAAGCCAGAACTCCAGGTATCCAGGCATCCAGGGGCTGGGCAGGGCCCAGGGAGGCAAGCCTTCCCCTGGGCCCCAGCAGCAGCACTCCCCTGGTAGATTCAAGTCCGGAACAAAAACATTTTACATGAGGTCACAGCCTCTTTTTATACACAGAAATCCTTTGTTGTCAAAGATGTCGGCAAGGGGCGAACCAGATGCAACTGGTTCTTGAGCACTTTGTTTTGCTCAGCCCCTCTCCCTATTCACAGGACACGCCAGGGAAAGGAGACACACCACAGGGGGTAGAGCCAGCATTGTGGAGGTAAGGCCCAGCCCTATTCAGGTCCCAGGTGCACTCCTCCCTCCCATCAACATGCAGATCTCTCCATTCACCACCAGGGCAGACCCATCCTGACTCCTGGAGCCAGGCACACCAGCCAGCTCCAGCCAATCACAAGCCAGTCAATTCACATTAACTGCACAGACATGCCAACTTCTAGAAGTGCCACTTCCAACTAGACACAATAAATCCACGCACATCATTGCGCAGCATTTGATCACACGAGTCCGCACATACCAAACTCGACCCTGCACTCCCCACACATCAGGAACTACCATGGACACGCATATTCCCCTTGAATTTCTATGGGCGGGCAGGCCAATCTCACCCACGCACTCAAAGAGCGCACGCACTTTACACTGGGACACAGTGTCAAAGTGCGTAGAGACCAGAAATCACTATAATTATGTAACATTAAAAGGTCAAAAGTTCAGGGGTGAACCTGTCAAAAGGGCCAAGTCCAACACTCCCCATGGCAGGTGACTTGATCGGGGGAAAGTCCGAGCAAGTCAGTATTTGGAGGCAAAGGCCCCTTTAACATAGTGGGCTTTACCCCTCTCTTGTTGTTACTGCTGTAGGTACCTATGCTGTTACCCCTTCCTGCCTGCGGGGAAAAGGACTGCTACTATCTCTGATAAGAATGCAGCTGTTCCGAGGAAGTGGCTTTGAGGACGACTCTGCTATTTTTGAAAGTAGCCCCTTAGCAGCGTGGTCAAAGGAACATGGCCCTTGCTATAGACCGGACTGGTGGATGATGGTTTGTATTTTTCTCCCCCCAGGGTGTTACTACCCTCGCCTTTACGGTCTCTTTCAAGGTCTATGAGCAGATTTAAGCTTGACATTTAGCACAGGTAGGACCTGACTGTCCTTTCTGATTTGGAGAACTTCTCTATAAGAAGGTCTTCTTCTTACTTGTGAATGTCTACCTTATTAAAGGTTGTGGCCCTTGGGGGGATGCCCTGCCAAGATAGTGGTATAGACATAATTCACCTTGGGTGGCCCTGTTAGTCATCCCACGGATTATCTGTGGGTTTTTTCTCAAAAGCGATGGCCACAAAGATCAACATGTTCAAAGGAGCTGTCTGAGTCCGAAAAGGAGAGTGGAGATCCCTTGCGAGGCAGAGTCTCTGTTGGCTTCAGCGGAGGTGATTTCGCCAAGGTTTTCCCAGTGACAAAACAAATGAAGAGGTGCTCCTACCTGGTGTAGAGCTGGTCTTGGAGTCTCTGCAGGATAGAGTGCTCTGGTTTCTCAGATCATACTATCAATGGTTCTTTCAGTATCAACGGCATTTTGTATGTCAACTAGAGCTTTGGCATCCGCTTCAGTTGTGGCAGAGGCCCTTGAGGCAGCAGTTTTTTTTTTGGATGGTCTCCATGCCCGACTTCCACAGGAGCAGTGCTCTACCTCAGCATGAAGCCTCTTGTGAGACTTTGAATGAGTATTGGAGCAGAGTATACTCACTACCCTGGGCATGGTCTTGGTTTGAGGGCTGCTGTTCTTGGATGCTTGCACGAGGTCCCCTTTCTTATCGAGTTTCGAGGTGCTGGAGGAAATGGACTCTGAACTGGACGGCACTTGACCTGGAGGGATGAAGGCGGGGCAAGCGGTCTGTGTTAACGCCACAGGGTTTCTGCTCACTGAATATATATCGGAGGGGTCTCAACAGATGATTGTTGGTGTGCCCAACGCCTACCCCTTTGGTGCCATCAGATCTTCTTGTTGCAGAAGGCAAGGCAGGACTCACAGGAAGTTGTGTGGTGTTCTGGAGCAAGGAACAATTTGCTGACGTCATGCATGGTCTGTCCACAGGTACTGAGAGTGGTACCGGAGACAGTTTTGAAAGGACCACCGTTCCATCCCTCATTTACGGTCTGCGTTCTCTCGTGTCGAAGCTCATGGGCTGTTTCTTACAGATAATTTACATTGAATTCTAACTGCATGGGTCCGGAATATATGTGATTATCAGTGCTCTGTTGGTTGATGTCTGAACCCATTAGCAGAAAAAGCAATCTAACACGGAGTTGGTGCCCATGCACATTTCAAACACAAGGAGATGATGGATTGAGTGCTGAAATTTTTTAGACGCTCACCCCCAGTCACAGATCTGGGTTGAATCCATCATCATTCTTTAGATCACTTTACCACCCCAGTTTGGACCCAGCCATATGCGAATCAGTCTTGACACAGTGCCTCATGGGAACAGTCCAGCCTAAACTTCCAGGACTGGTCCTCCCTGGACCGGAAACAAGCATCCTGGGACCGGTTTCGGTATAACACCCTTCATCAGCCAGGCTAGCTTGAATCCAGTAGCAAAGTGAGCAAGGGACCTGAGGCGCTAGGGGGCGCACAGCGGAATGGCTGGGTGAGACCGCAGCTCCGCCGGCGACCGAAAACATACTGGTCTGCGATCGCCCCAGAGCCCACAACGCCGCTATCTAAAGGTCATCACAGGCGTCTGAAACCACCAGGATCATGATGGCCTGAAGTCCGAGGATTGCAGCTCAGCATTAGCGGGCGAATTTTACAAAATACGGCAGCGAGGTTCCGCGGCGGCTATAATGGCTGCCGCAGCGCCACATATCGCGGTACAGTAACTGGCAGCACAGTGAGTACAGCGCCAGCACGGAGTTAATATGAGACATCACATATGCTCTGAAAAAACTGCGTGTGTAAATGGCCATTGGATGTGCCCGCTTTGGATGTTTTGCTAAGCCGCTCCGTAACTGGGTCTGTTTGGATACAAGATGGCGGCGCCCAGTGGTCGGCAGAATGGCGTGTGGGGTTGACGCTGCCCGAGGCCCGTGCGAAACTCGAAGCGAAGCAGCAGTGCATCATGCCAGTCAGTTCCCAGTTGCTTCCTGAGCCGAGGAGGTACAAAGGTACCATGGCTGTCAAGCAAAAGTCGAGGCCAACTGTATGAGTGTGAGGGTTGTTTGCTCTATTTTCCTTACCCTGTACGGAAGGAGAGGGAGATGAGAAGTGTAGGCAAATATCCCTGGCTAGTTCTTCCATGGTGCATTGCGATGGACTGTGAGTGTGGGTACCTGAAGCCAAAGTTTGAGCATTTATCTTTTTTAGGTTAGGGAACAGGGCTATCTTTGGGGTGCCCCAGCACCGGAAGTAGCAGGTCCACAGTCGCTGTTCACCCCAGAAGATACTCCGCCAGGAGGTATATGCAGTGGTGGGTGGCTTAGTGTCAAATCTCCTGCGCTAGTTCTGACAGAAAGGGAGTGTTTGTGCCTCCTTGTTTCTGGAGGTAATACATGGCGCTCATGTTCTCAATTTTGGTGAAAACTACTCTGCTCAAAATGACCTGAAAGAAGGATTTGAGAACTAGGCTTATGGCCAGCTACTCAAGGTAGTTGATGTGGCGCCCCTGGTTATAGGGGACTACAATCCCAATATAGTCTTATTTTCAAAATGCGCCCCCTAGCCTCCAAGAAAGGCGTCTGTGGTAATGGTCACCTGTGGGGCAGGGTATGGAAAAGCCCTGCCCTGCAACATATTGTTGCTGTTCCACCACTACAGAGAGCAATTGGCCCTAGTCTTTACCAGTGCTAGATCATTCCGGTGATCCTCGAATTGTGACTATTGCGCCAAGAGGCATTCTTGCAACATTTGCGTTTGGAGCCTGGTGTCAGATACTATGGTGATACAGGAGGCCCTCCTCTGAGTCGCATCATGTCCCTGAGGCCGATTCATAGATCTAACGTAAGATATAATCCTAAACTCACTACTTTTGGTATTCACAGAAGGCATTTAGTAGTAATAAAGTTAGGATTTTGTCTTAAGTTTGACAGATTTAAGACAAAATCCAAATTTAAGTCTGTCTTAAGTCAAACTTAAGTCAAAATCCTAACGTTACTACTACTAAATGCCTTCTGTCAATTCCTAAAGTAGTAAGTTTAGGATTTTGTCTTTAGTTAGTTCTGTGAATTGGGCCCCCTGACTTTAAATTGAGGATTAGGCTGAAAAAGAGACTGCAATTTCTGAAATGCTTTTTGTTGGTTGGGGTAGGCTTTGCTTGTCGATCTGTTTAGGACTGACCGTGGAAAGATTTGTTGAAGGTGGAACTTGATGACATTTATGATGAACAACAGGCTGTGGTGCAGTGAGATTGCAGCTTGAGTGTGGACTAAGCATTACTTCCTGCCTGCAATCTTGATCAGCCAGTTGTAAAGGTAGGGGACGAAATGAGTGTCATACCGCCCCCCCCCCTTTTAGTTTTGCGGCTACCACCACAAGGCACTTAGTGATTACCCATGCAGTAGTGGTAACCCTGAAGGGAAGTACTTTGAATTGATACTTTCGACCACTTACCTCAAAGTGAAGGTACTGTCAGTGGACAGAATGTATGTGTATATAAAGGAATTCGAGAGTAGACACACTTGACCTTGTGTTGAGGAGATACTCTCTCTCTTGCCCCTTCGTGAAAGAGTGCGTGTACCTCTTCTTCCTGACTGCACAGATATTCTCTGCTGAGGATGTGTATGCAGGGTGGGATTTTGGAAATGTTATTAGAAGCTCTAGATGGCAGATGTGGTGAACTACGACTACAACCCTCTAATCTGACCTGATTTCCTATCCATGTTAGAGGAAATCTGGTAATGTGGGCACCCGAATTTGGACTCTGACATGAAAACAGGGTGGGCACCCGTAATTAACCCCACACCACCACGGGCATAGTGCAGGGTAGGCACCTGCTATAAACACGAGCAGGACAGTTAAAAAACAAAGCGCTTCTCAGGCGCTAAGGGAGACAGAAACCCTAGCCCCACAAAGCAACTGGAGCAAAAGGGTTTCCAAGAGGTCCTGGGCATCAGGATGGGCAATGCAGGGCCCAGCGGCCAGCACACAGGGCACTCCAGCAAGGAGACAGCCCCCATGGCGGTCCCTCCTGGGCCTCACTAGCAGCAAGCCCTCTCCTGCTAGGATCCAAGCCAGAACTCCAGGTATCCAGGCATCCAGGGGCTGGGCAGGGCCCAGGGAGGCAAGCCTTCCCCTGGGCCCCAGCAGCAGCACTCCCCTGGTAGATTCAAGTCCGGAACAAAAACATTTTACATGAGGTCACAGCCTCTTTTTATACACAGAAATCCTTTGTTGTCAAAGATGTCGGCAAGGGGCGAACCAGATGCAACTGGTTCTTGAGCACTTTGTTTTGCTCAGCCCCTCTCCCTATTCACAGGACACGCCAGGGAAAGGAGACACACCACAGGGGGTAGAGCCAGCATTGTGGAGGTAAGGCCCAGCCCTATTCAGGTCCCAGGTGCACTCCTCCCTCCCATCAACATGCAGATCTCTCCATTCACCACCAGGGCAGACCCATCCTGACTCCTGGAGCCAGGCACACCAGCCAGCTCCAGCCAATCACAAGCCAGTCAATTCACATTAACTGCACAGACATGCCAACTTCTAGAAGTGCCACTTCCAACTAGACACAATAAATCCACGCACATCATTGCGCAGCATTTGATCACACGAGTCCGCACATACCAAACTCGACCCTGCACTCCCCACACATCAGGAACTACCATGGACACGCATATTCCCCTTGAATTTCTATGGGCGGGCAGGCCAATCTCACCCACGCACTCAAAGAGCGCACGCACTTTACACTGGGACACAGTGTCAAAGTGCGTAGAGACCAGAAATCACTATAATTATGTAACATTAAAAGGTCAAAAGTTCAGGGGTGAACCTGTCAAAAGGGCCAAGTCCAACACTCCCCATGGCAGGTGACTTGATCGGGGGAAAGTCCGAGCAAGTCAGTATTTGGAGGCAAA
Organism: Lissotriton vulgaris; assembly: GCF_964263255.1. Classification (NCBI taxonomy): domain Eukaryota; kingdom Metazoa; phylum Chordata; class Amphibia; order Caudata; family Salamandridae; genus Lissotriton; species Lissotriton vulgaris. The sequence continues at coordinate 1,836,177,786 of NC_141694.1, forward strand.
GGCCCCTTTAACATAGTGGGCTTTACCCCTCTCTTGTTGTTACTGCTGTAGGTACCTATGCTGTTACCCCTTCCTGCCTGCGGGGAAAAGGACTGCTACTATCTCTGATAAGAATGCAGCTGTTCCGAGGAAGTGGCTTTGAGGACGACTCTGCTATTTTTGAAAGTAGCCCCTTAGCAGCGTGGTCAAAGGAACATGGCCCTTGCTATAGACCGGACTGGTGGATGATGGTTTGTATTTTTCTCCCCCCAGGGTGTTACTACCCTCGCCTTTACGGTCTCTTTCAAGGTCTATGAGCAGATTTAAGCTTGACATTTAGCACAGGTAGGACCTGACTGTCCTTTCTGATTTGGAGAACTTCTCTATAAGAAGGTCTTCTTCTTACTTGTGAATGTCTACCTTATTAAAGGTTGTGGCCCTTGGGGGGATGCCCTGCCAAGATAGTGGTATAGACATAATTCACCTTGGGTGGCCCTGTTAGTCATCCCACGGATTATCTGTGGGTTTTTTCTCAAAAGCGATGGCCACAAAGATCAACATGTTCAAAGGAGCTGTCTGAGTCCGAAAAGGAGAGTGGAGATCCCTTGCGAGGCAGAGTCTCTGTTGGCTTCAGCGGAGGTGATTTCGCCAAGGTTTTCCCAGTGACAAAACAAATGAAGAGGTGCTCCTACCTGGTGTAGAGCTGGTCTTGGAGTCTCTGCAGGATAGAGTGCTCTGGTTTCTCAGATCATACTATCAATGGTTCTTTCAGTATCAACGGCATTTTGTATGTCAACTAGAGCTTTGGCATCCGCTTCAGTTGTGGCAGAGGCCCTTGAGGCAGCAGTTTTTTTTTTGCATGGTCTCCATGCCCGACTTCCACAGGAGCAGTGCTCTACCTCAGCATGAAGCCTCTTGTGAGACTTTGAATGAGTATTGGAGCAGAGTATACTCACTACCCTGGGCATGGTCTTGGTTTGAGGGCTGCTGTTCTTGGATGCTTGCACGAGGTCCCCTTTCTTATCGAGTTTCGAGGTGCTGGAGGAAATGGACTCTGAACTGGACGGCACTTGACCTGGAGGGATGAAGGCGGGGCAAGCGGTCTGTGTTAACGCCACAGGGTTTCTGCTCACTGAATATATATCGGAGGGGTCTCAACAGATGATTGTTGGTGTGCCCAACGCCTACCCCTTTGGTGCCATCAGATCTTCTTGTTGCAGAAGGCAAGGCAGGACTCACAGGAAGTTGTGTGGTGTTCTGGAGCAAGGAACAGTTTGCTGACGTCATGCATGGTCTGTCCACAGGTACTGAGAGTGGTACCGGAGACAGTTTTGAAAGGACCACCGTTCCATCCCTCATTTACGGTCTGCGTTCTCTCGTGTCGAAGCTCATGGGCTGTTTCTTACAGATAATTTACATTGAATTCTAACTGCATGGGTCCGGAATATATGTGATTATCAGTGCTCTGTTGGTTGATGTCTGAACCCATTAGCAGAAAAAGCAATCTAACACGGAGTTGGTGCCCATGCACATTTCAAACACAAGGAGATGATGGATTGAGTGCTGAAATTTTTTAGACGCTCACCCCCAGTCACAGATCTGGGTTGAATCCATCATCATTCTTTAGATCACTTTACCACCCCAGTTTGGACCCAGCCATATGCGAATCAGTCTTGACACAGTGCCTCATGGGAACAGTCCAGCCTAAACTTCCAGGACTGGTCCTCCCTGGACCGGAAACAAGCATCCTGGGACCGGTTTCGGTATAACACCCTTCATCAGCCAGGCTAGCTTGAATCCAGTAGCAAAGTGAGCAAGGGACCTGAGGCGCTAGGGGGCGCACAGCGGAATGGCTGGGTGAGACCGCAGCTCTGCCGGCGACCGAAAACATACTGGTCTGCGATCGCCCCAGAGCCCACAACGCCGCTATCTAAAGGTCATCACAGGCGTCTGAAACCACCAGGATCATGATGGCCTGAAGTCTGAGGATTGCAGCTCAGCATTAGCGGGCGAATTTTACAAAATACGGCAGCGAGGTTCCGCGGCGGCTATAATGGCTGCCGCAGCGCCACATATCGCGGTACAGTAACTGGCAGCACAGTGAGTACAGCGTCAGCACGGAGTTAATATGAGACATCACATATGCTCTGAAAAAACTGCGTGTGTAAATGGCCATTGGATGTGCCCGCTTTGGATGTTTTGCTAAGCCGCTCCGTAACTGGGTCTGTTTGGATACAAGATGGCGGCGCCCAGTGGTCGGCAGAATGGCGTGTGGGGTTGACGCTGCCCGAGGCCCGTGCGAAACTCGAAGCGAAGCAGCAGTGCATCATGCCAGCCAGTTCCCAGTTGCTTCCTGAGCCGAGGAGGCACGCTTAAATCGTATTGCGGGCTGTACAGGCAACGATCCACGCAGAATTAGACACGCAGCAAAAGGCGCGAAAGGCTTAGGTGATATCCCCGGAGCCGACCATGACCGATTAAAATCTGAGCTTTTCCCTTGATGCCGCTATCGCCACAACGGATCCTGCTAAGCTGCGACGTGGGGACTGTGCTGCCGGGGGCGTTGGTGCTACACTACAAAGGGGGCTCCTATGTACAAGACCTTCGGAGCCATGCACTAATTACAGCCTTTACACCACTGCACTCACTGCTGTTGGCCCACGACAGAATAATTCACACAGCACAGTCCAACAACACGAGGGTGGTTAAATTGAGCGTGATAGATCCAAATCGCAGCCCACGTTCCCATAATTACGGTCCATAACGGTGGCCAAGACGGCGACGTCAACCAGAAGAACCAGGTCCACACCTTTGACGACACCTCCATCAGTAACAATGGTAAGACCTGACAAACAACAGCAGAAGATATCATTTGAAGCCAAAAAAACACCCAAGATCACGGAAACGATGTCTGGAAGTGGTGCACCGGCCTATTCACCTCCTAGCAACAACATGGAGAAAATACTACTGTCCATCCAGACTAACCTGCAAGACATTAATGGCAAACTGGACAATTTGACGTGTAGGATGGATGGTATGGCGGCCGAGCTGGAGAAGCACAGGGAGAGGTTGGAGACGGCCGAGAAACGAATTTCAGCAGTTGAAGATGAATCGCATGCCACTACCACAAAATGCACCAACATGGAACGTGTACTGGAGGTGATAAAAGCGAAGGAGGAGGAATTCGAAGCGCATTCTAGATGCAACAATGTGCGCATAACGGGCCTTCCGAAGACGACGAACACGGGGCCTATGGAGCAATACATAGAGAAATTGTGCAAAGACATTTTTGGGGATGACGCGCTGTCGCAGATATTTGTAGTGGAGAGAGCGCACAGGTCCCTTGCGCTCCGTCCACCGCCTGGGGCTGCGCCGCGTCCCATCGTGGCAAGAATACTGAATTATCGGGACAGAGATACCATCCTGAGGCTTGCACGAGAGAAAGGAACCATCACACACCAGGGCAATACCCTGGAATTCTACCCGGACCACACCCTTGCTGTTCAACAAGCAAGGAGGGAATTTACATCGGTAAAATCCAAGCTTCAAGACCTTCACGTTAACTATTCTATGTTGTACCCTGCCAGACTGCGGGTGATGTGGGAGGGCAAGGCTGTGATACTGGCAACCCCCAAAGCTGCGCAAGGGTTCGTGAAAAAAATAATGAAACAGAACAGGCCCAGTGCACAAGATGGCCAGCAACTTGAATCTGACTGAATGCATCTACGATGGGATATATGCCACTCATGGGTATTTGATAAGAATTGGCGCCCCAGCGGTGGCTCTACACCCTCACGTTGAGTGGGGTGCTGCAGTCGAGGGAATGACACCTTACATCAGCTTCCATCGTCTCAGTGTCAGGAAGTACCCTGATTGCTAATAATTACAAGTAGCTTTACTCTTTGACACACTTCTGCACACCGAGTTCTATGGCAGAAAAGTACGTATCCTGAATCAGGGCCTCAGCATGGGCCTCGGTGAAGGTAAGCCACTACGTGCAATACCGAAGTGCTGCGGCTGGTTCATGCTTGCCACCAGTGTGGCCTTATGTCATTGTACTGTACACACGTCATTCACAGTGCTAACATTAAGCGTTTAAAAACAATGACAGTTGTAATAGACATTAAGTTGATTGTTACTACTCATTAACACTGTTGGCACAGATGCAATGCTGCTTTCGACAGTCACAGCCCTCATGAGGTTGGGCCGGGAGTCCGGCTTCTCAAAGGGTGTCTAATTCGGGCCCATGTTGGCATATGTACTAATACACCCTGTTGGACAATGTTGGACATAACTTTGCATCACATAGCCAGTTGCTGTAATGCCACACAGGAAGTAGTACTCAACGGCAAGTACATAATGCTTTGCTTTCCTTGTTAAAGACTTTAGTGTCCTCAAACGTTATGAGTTGTTAATGACAATGGAGGCGATGATGGTATATCTTATTGGGGTACTGTCATTTACACTGATCGGCGTATCAGGGGTTTGAAATTCAAGAACACAGTTGTTAAATTTGCATGACTGTCCTCGTTTGCTATTCTTTACAGGTAGATTTGTCGTGTAATGACGCCGTGTAGATACTACTTGCAGTCCGTGATCATATATGTGAAGGGCATGGGCGGATCTGGGGCATGCAGTCATATCACGGTTGAGTTAAATTATCGTTATTAGAGTCGTCCACATCCATTAAGTTGGATGGTGTGTTGTGCCCCAAGCGGACCTTCACTAGGGTGTTCCCCATAAAAGTTCCGCTCCAATGGTAGTTATGGAAAGTTCCGATCTGTTGTCGGGACTAGTTTGGGAGGGCAAATGGCTTCGGCAGGATTGGGTTGCTGGAGTGGGTGGAGGTGGGAGGGGTGGGGGTTTTGTTACTGTTCAGAGACCGAATCTTCTAGAACATGTCACTTCGATATATGTTGTGCGTCAGATAGTCGCCTGGGCACATGTGAATACATACATTGAAATACGCACCGTTCCTATGCATGAATGTACTATGTCACAAGTTTGGATACCCCTACCTCACCGATGACACAGAGGGTCAATGGTACAGGAAGTAATCACATGAATCTCCTCACATGGAATGTTAGGGGTCTCACACAACCCAAGAAAATTAGACAGGTATTCGCCTACCTAAACAGATGTAACATAGATATCGCTTTATTGCAGGAGACGCACATCGCACCTAACACACATCAATTCATAGGCAAACAATGGGCTGAGTCGGTATACACTGCTACTTATTCTTCTTACTCAAGAGGGGTGATGACGTTGATACTTAAGGGCATGAATTTCACAACACACCAGGTAATTCAAGACCCGAATGGTAGATATGTTATTGTAACGGGTATTATGCGTGGGCAGAGACTGACAATACTTAATGTATATGGTCCAAATGTGGATGCACCGGAATTTTTTCAGGAATTGTGGGGACACCTACAGCAGTTAACAGACACACATGTCATATGTGGAGGTGACTGGAATGTGGCATTTGCTGACGATATCGATCGTTCCTCACAATCCACCGAACCACACAAACAGGCCAGAGCAAAACTCCTTCACATGCTGAAGGATTTGTCATTAACGGACCTATGGAGACGCAAACACTCCGCTTCACCGGGTGCAACACATATATCTGCTATTCGCAACATCTGGTCACGCCTGGACTACTGGCTAGGCACGGATAACATTACACTGTGGACGCAGGACTTACGGGTCCTCCCTAGAACACTTTCAGACCATAACCCCATATTGTGCAAACTCACTATACCAGATTACATTCCACCCCCGTTCCAATGGCGGTTCAATTCACGTTCCCTAACAGATATAATTTACGCTGACACCATCAACACAGCGATCAAAGAATACTTTCAGATAAATGAGCCAATGGTGGAGGACCCATGTCTCCTGTGGGAAGCCTTCAAGGCAACGATACGAGGTGTGTGTGTATGAGCACTACAGTAGGCATACTTCGTACTATACGGCAACAAATACATAATTGTGAAACACGCATGAGAGAATTAGAGAGGGCCTTCGAGGTCACACATGATATTATGCTTTTGGGTGAGCTGAGACAGGTACACACTGAGCATCAAACATTGGTCGATGACGAGATAAAATACTTAGACAAGAAACACTCAGCTAGGTCTTATGGTGAGGGTGGTCGGCCGGGCAGAGTGCTGGCGGCCAAAATATGCGAAGGCAGAGGTCATGCAGCCATTCTACGCATTAAATCGGAGGATGGGACGCTCCAGACACAAGCCACTGACATTCTGAACTGCTTTGTTGACACTTACGGGGCACTATACAGATCACAACCAATTGCGTCGGCAGAGGAAATTGGCAGCTATTTAAGAGATGTAGCAATAGCATGGCTATCGGATAGTCAAGAGAATATTTAGCTGCACCCATAAGGGTAGAGGAAGTCACGGAGGTGATTAAATCATTGCCGAATGGGAAAGCACCAGGCCCAGATGGGTACACAAACGAATTTTATAAACAATTTGAATTTGAATTTAAAATCATTTATACAGCGCACGTACACCAGCGGTTTCATGGCGCTACAACTGACAGAGAACTGGGCGAGGGAGCTGGAGCTAAGTGAAAGAAAATAGAAACAATACGCTGATATACTGGCCCCTCACATGGTGGAACTGTACGGAGCTGCATTTGATCAAGCAGAGCTACCTCCAACACTCAGGGAAGCAGTAATAATTGCCCTTTTGAAACCCTCTAAAGATCCAGACCTTTACGACTCCTACAGACCACTGTCGCTGATCAATGTAGATTCCAAGATACTTGCGAAAATTCTAGCGGTACGGCTCACACCACTGATGACAAATCTGGTACTACCTGACCAGACGGGGTTTGTTCCTACAAGGTCCACGTCCAATAACACCAGGACACTATTTGCCTTGTCCCACTATCTTCAGCCCACTACGAAGGCGATAGCGGTGATGCTTGATGCCGCCAAGGCGTTCGATTCTAGCTACCTGATTGCTATTCTACACCGCATGGGATTCCCCAAAAGATTTGTTCAATGGGTATCCTTAATTTACACCAAACCGTGCGCCAGGGTCCGGATAAACGTGTACTTATCCGAAGGTTTTGTTATAGAATGCGGCACTAGGCAGGGATGCCCACTATCTCCCCTCCTATTCGCCCTAGCCCTTGAACCTTTGGCCTGCTTGATCCGCCAGAATTACAAGTCGTCCGCCCTGCAATTCCCTTCCAGACCACTACATATATCTCTGTACGCAGATGGGCGGGCAAAAAAGCTAGCATAGATCTCCAAACGTTGACTCTCCCATGTGCCAGGGGAGGACTAGGGGTGCCGGATTTTAGATTATACTATTTATGCGCACAGGCCCAGTATGCTGCCTACTGGTATCACGAAGTACCATACCTCACTCATACGGCGATTGAAGAAGGGGACGCGAAACCTATCCCATTGTCAGCTATTCTATCACACAAGAGGCAGCCCCTGCATGCTCAGGACATTAACACGATAGACACTACAGTAAGGGCATGGCGAGCACTTGGGACAACTGGCACATAAGACACCCCTCTACGCACCAGACATGCCTTTACATAATCATCATGCTCGATCAGTCACGGGCGAAAAAGTGGGCATGTCATTGTTGCAGCAGGTGGGTATGGAACGTATGGGAGATCTGTTCAGGGATGGCAAATTTATAGATCATGCGGACCTGACATACATTCAAAACAAATCACAAATGTTCAATTTCACACACTACAGGCTGAAACGGGCCTTGATGGAACTGTATCCCACCTTTCCTGACGAGCCAGAAAGTCTTAACACACTTCAGTTGATAATTACTACTCAAGATCTATCGCACCTAGTGTCAAGGCTGTACACCACAGCGCAGGCTGAAATACCTCACACCACTGAGAGGGCCAAATCCAGGTGGGACTCGGTGCTAGTTGATCCAGTAACAGAACAGGAATGGCAACAGACCTGCGCATTAACACAAATTCTTACTCCTAATGGCAATCTTAGAATCATACATTACAAGTTCCTCCATCAGGCATACTACACACCTGCACGAATGTGTAAATACGGTCTGCAGGATGGAGACAGGTGTAAACAATGTGGAACGGAAGGCGCAGACTTTGCACATTTAGCCTGGTTTTGTTCCAGAGTCTGTGAATACTGGGTCGATGTCACTGCAAAACTATCTACTATGATTGGGGTTGAAATAGACTGTACGATCCGTATATGCTTGCTGGGCATTGTACCACAACTTAAGTCTACCAAACGAAAGTTCTGTGCGGTTTCATTATTACTTGCCAAGAGATAAATATCGCAGTGCTGGCACAGTCCCAAGGTGCCAACTAAATCCAGGTGGTTACAAGACATGTCCAGCTGCAGGGATAAACTCCTGACATACGAGGAAGAGCTACCGATGAGATCTAGACCAAAAGATTTCTGGGGATACCTTACTGAATATATGCGCAAATTGGAGGCTGCTACAAATGAATGAGTTAAGATAGTGATTCAAATTTGTAAAGGTATGTGTCGCTGTGGTTGGGTGACGATGGACGTTGTCTGCACGAACATATTAAGATGCATTCAGTATTTACGAAATTGACTGCTAGTATGTGATGGTCTCATTCCCTGGTTTCTGAGTTGTTAATTTATGTTTCTTATTGCACATCAACAAAAACTGAAAAACAAGACCTAATTTATATGCGTTACGCCGCCGGACCTTGTGTTGCCGGCTACAAGGCTGTGTAAAATCACTCCTGTACTGTATTATTTAAATCAACGCAGCCGGCCCCCAGGTTGTAGGCTCCTGGCTGTGTAATCATCTCCTGTCACAATAAAGGTCTTACAAAAAAAAAAAAATGAGCAAGGGACCCACGTTTGGGCATAACCTGCCAACTTAGGGCGAATAAGCAAACACAAGGAGATGATGGTCGGAGGGCTGAAACTTTTCAGACTCTCGCCCCCAGTCATAGATCTGGGTTGAATCCATCATCGGAAACAAGCATCCAGGGACCAGCTGATGAGGGGTGTTATCCGAAACCGATCCCAGGATGCTTGTTTCCGATTCAGGGAAGACCTGGCTTGGCAGTTCGGGCTGGACTGTCACCATGATGCACAGGGTCAAGACTAATTTGCATATTACTGGGTCTGAACTGAGGTGGCGAATTGAGCTAAAAAACGATGATGGATTAAACCCGGATCTGTGACTGGGGGTGAGTGTCTGAAAAGCTTCAGCACTCCATCCATCTTCTCCTTGTGTTTGCCCATCCGCATTTGGCAATTAGGGGAGGAGTCATTGTACATCCCATGACTCTAAAGTCTTCCTCTAATAAAAATAGCAACCTGCAAGAGTCTGTTTTTCCTGCTAAGTGTCCACATGGCACTTGTAGCTCACAGAGATCCATTGCCTAATTTGAGCCAGTGGGGCCAATCGCCACTTATTTTTCCTTATCAGACATTGACTGCAAGCAGGAGGGGGAAAAAAGCACACAGAGGAAATAAGTATTAAGAGCAAGACAGAAAACCTGTTGCAAAGTTAGAAAGCCGGAACCTGGAGTGAAATAAAGTGGTATGAAGTATCGGATAGTGGCTAGAAGAAGCATGAGGTTAATTCATGACTTTGCTACTTTGCTGCAATGACATTTAAAAGCACCAGCCGCAGGTTTTTTAATAGAACTTTGGACACCAGCACTCATTCTGTTGCAAATTAAGCACTGCAGAGATCTCAAAAGCAAGCAATTGCCTTGAATCTTACTAGGTGTATTTGTATCCCTGAATAAAAACACAAGCCTTTTAAGTTTTCAAAAAAGTTGTTGGAATAATAATTATGGTCCCTTACAAATGAAGGAATAAAATTAAATAAATATACACAGTCGTTTCTATATTGGTGTGACATGTCCAGCCGGACAGAGGTCTGATATTTACTTTAGAGTAGTAGCGGCAATTCAATCAACAATTTACAAGGTGGGGCACAAGCCTGTACCCTACTTAAACAATCACAAAAGGGAAGTTGGGGAGCGTGAAACACAAAGGACTTTTAGGCAAAAGCTTATTGCTCTGTAAAAATCACAATTTCAATAGTAGAACAGAAAATTTCAAACACCTTTACATGTTAAATGACACAAGGTACATAATTGTAAAAGGTGCGCAATTCAGGTCGACGGCGTTTCGATCCCACTACATTGTTATGGGGATCATCATCAGGACATTTTATAAATGCCTAAACGATACAAGCCTCATTTGCCGTGAACGAGCCACTGAGGAAGGGGCTCGGAAACCGGTGACATGCAATGGGTATTATGGAGAACGGGACCCGGAATGGGGAGCCAAAGTGAAGCGTCAAGCCAATACCTGGCAATACGAGCGATCACTTCACGTTAAAGCAAAATTGCCGAGAGATTCAACCAGTGTTAGTCCGTCACGATGGTAGGTGGTAGGGTACAGGCTTGTGCTCCACCTTGTAAATGTTGATTGAATTGTCGCTACTACTCTAAAGTAAATATCAGACCTCTGTCCGGCTGGACATGTCACACCAATATAGAAACGACTGTGTCTATATTTATTTTATTTTATTCCTTAGTTTGTAAGGGACCATAATTATTATTCCAAGATACGACTGTGTCTATATTTATTTAATTTTATTCCTTTGTTTGTAAGGGACCACTGTTGTTTAAAAAGTATCTATTCCCAATGTCCCTTGCTGACTTGATTGGGTGCCCTTGTTGTTTTCAAATGGAATAATAATTATAACATATGATTGTCAGAGTTCGTAAAAACAGCAGTTTCAGCAAAATTACATACTTTTTCATTGAGTCTGCATTTCTGTCTTCTAGGCCTCTGGCTTCCACTGCCAACGATAAGCTGGATCTGCAGGACTGTTTGGAACATGGCCGTATAGCAAAGGTAAAGAGCGTTGAAATATGGTGGAAACCGCACAGGCATAGTGTGTCTCCCTCTAATAAAAGGGTGACCAAATCCCACAGTGCTTCCAATTGCACTTGAATCCAAGAACTGAGGTCCTACTAAACATGTGGCCGAGGTACTGAAGCACACAGCACATACTCCTTTTTTACCTGTTACAGCTTAGATGCCAAGCCTGTCCGTTTTTAAAGTGCTAGTTGTGGCAAATGGAACAGAATATCGCATAGTAAACTAGAGTATATGTTCCATGAGCTTGTTTCTGCTTCTGAAGGATGAAATGAGACTCTACTTCCTGTTGAGAAAATCAGTGTAGATAATAGGCTTAAGGCTTCGTTACGGTGTCCTGTGTGGTAATTAATGCACCTGATAATAACCAGCATCTCTCACCTATTCCAAGTTTTACCCAGGAATACCCCATGGGGTATAAGATGCAAGCTTTCCTGATATCTGCACTCGTATCTGCAGGTCTCACTATTTGCCAGGCATTATCCCCTGATAAATATAATCTGATTTGACCTGCCGAAATTAACTCGAGGAAGATTGCAGAGGTGTGTATTTGGTTGCGGGCCCATGATTCAGATTTGTGCCATAACTGGAGTTATCCCTCATATTGGATTTTTACAGGGCACTCGTACTTGAGCCCTCAGTGTGTGAAATAAAAGAGACTACCTTATGTTCCTCAAAATCATGATAAATAGACCTATTGAAGCAAACAGTGGTTTCTGAAGAGTTAATTCATCAAAACATGACAGTATAAACACCAGTAGGATCTGCATGATGTGTGGTTTAAGCCAACATCAGATTTATGGCATTGAGTGTGTTTGTAGGTGTACAGCAAACAACCTTGACATATATTTATAGCCATACAATATGGTTGTCTGTTTCCTGCTATTTATAGATTTTAAGACACAGCTGTTTGTGAATAACGAACTTAGAAACGAATTAAATCACAATTTGAGAAATGAAAGTCAGCATAGGATTTTAAAAATCAATGTTTCTACTGCAGTAAACAAGAAATCCACTCACACAAACGTACAGCACACCTTTCCGATTCTCACAGTGGAATTCAAGGACACATCACACACTCCTACCTCTAAAACCAACATCCAACACTCAAATGTTACCCCTTCATTATTCTAGTTACGCTACGCCATTGTGGCTCTCAACAAATCCATTTGGCAGAGCATGCTTTTCTGTGAATACAAGGAAATGATGAGCAGTAGAACTTAAGGGATGCATGTTTCAAGGTACATCAGTTGGTCGCATTTAGCAGTGCCAAATAAAGATGGAATAAATTAATCCCTCAATCTGCCATGCCCAAAATGACACACAGCTGTTGGCAGTAGAAAAAGAGGTTGGATTTAAGGGGCAGTTACACACCCACCTTTCGGGAGTACTGGTAATCAAGTGGCAGTCCCTATCATATCACATGCTTTCTTTTTTCACAGTTCAGCAAAGTAAGAACCATCACCACTAGATCCAACTCCATCAAGCAAGGTAAAGACCAGCATTTCCCGGTGTTCATGAATGAGAAGGAGGACATTCTGTGGTGCACTGAAATGGAAAGGTAAGAATCATTGAGCATACTTAAGAGTGGCAGGTATTCAAACCAGCGAAGGACCGTCTGTCAAATGTAGGATGCTATTGTACACTATTGGCATTAGATTGAAGAAAAATTTGGTTTTCAACATCGGCCTATGATGCAATGCTATAAAAGAACATTATGCCCCTGGGAATAAAGTGTTTCCATTTTATATGATTAACAATTCCCTGGAGGCATTGGGAAACTTTTGAGTGCCAAGCATTTCTAATCACATGAGCTTTTATGTGTTGCCATGGGGTACCTGTCCTGTTCCTGGATCATGTCATCATTTAAGTGAAGCTGCCTTTTTCACATTTTAATACCTGTTTTGTTGAATCATGGTTTTATCAGGAAAATGTAACACCTTCTGTGTTTTAGTGGTTAATGCACTAATCTTGCAGTTGGACTGCAACAATGAATTGCATCTAGAGCTGTCTGCCTGCTAGTTTTCAAGAATCCAGAGTGCATGGAAACCTGCTGCATGTGGTAAAAGGAGAAAACATATGCCCCTATCATTGAAAGCCCTCTTGCTGCCTTTTGCTAATATTGTGCATTTAGGTCTCTGCATAACCGTTGGATATTTTACCATTTACTTACTACTTCTGTGTATCAAATTCAAACACTGTGCCAACAGATCAGCTTTTTTGTCCAATTATTTATCCCAAGCTTTAGAAGAACATATTTGAGGAGAGTCAAAGCATTTATCATGCAGACTGCACAATTGTGTATAAGGAAATGCCTCTTTTTGTATGGTCACCTTCAAATATTTGGACTGATGCTGCTGGTTTTCCGAATCTGAGAGTGCACTGAGGTCAGCTAACCAGATCTCTGTGCCTGTGCCCTTACTCTTAAACTGATTTGTGGATTGGCTATTCCCCAATTAGCTACTAGGCCAAGTCCTCAGTAGATGGTTCCTAGGGCATTTAAGTTAGAGGGTCGCCTCATGGGATTGCAGCACTGGTTGTGCCACCCTGGGTGTGACACGAGCACAGTGAGACTCCCAGCCTGCTATTTGCAGTCTAAATGAGCAGTTTGAACTGCTAGCTCGATTTTGCCATTTAAAGTAATGGCAAAACCAGACCTCTCCCAGGCATGTGTATAGGTCATGTGTATGCCAGGCCTATTGAGTCCTAAGGCAGGGTGCAACATTTCTCACAAGCAGAATCTGAAATATTACATATTCTGACAATAAACACGCAAATGTGTTGTTCTTACTGTGGAAAGGCTTGGTTGCCTAATTGGCAAATATAGGGTTACATGCTGACCCCTTGGCTGTGACGGTCCGACCAAAGTGGGTCATCCAAGGTATTTAACCCGGTTAAATCTTGGGTCGAAATTTATGCGTCAAGTCGCAGTGTTCGACCTTAACAAAGTTGCCACTTTGTTGACTTAAGTCACCTATGCCCGTACCTTTTGCACATGGGGTCCTGTCACCCAGACAGTTTTTTGCGCTCCTGGAGAGATGTGCTAGCGACTCCTAGGAATGGATACAATAGGGGCCAGCTCTCACAGGAGATGTCACCGAGAAACAGGGCTGCCTTTGAAGGACAAATGGGTAACACTTGGGAGAGGGGCTTCTCCATTGTTCAGGCAGACAGGCTGGCACTAGAGACAGGAGAATGGAAACTAATTGCCAAACCTGTTTTCCAGGGACATATAGCCCCCTTGTTAGCTGCATCACTAGGTTGGGCTGAGGCGCTCCACATGCGAGGAGATCGGGTCCTCCCGTATTGGAAGTGGGCAGAATGGTGCATCCTGGGATGGTCAGATGCCAGACTTCGCAGGAAGTGGTCATCCGGTGGGAAGAAGCCTGTTAGCCCATTGACTACTAACTGCATCATGCCCTGAGGGCATTTTAGTATCTCGACAGGACTGAAATAAGGACCGTGGAATGACCGTTCTGATGACCGTGGAACAGGCAAAGAGAGGCTCACAATTGTGGACTCCACCTGTAGCTAGCTAGCAAAGGAGAAAAACTCTGCCTGCCATGTCGCACTCAGAGCCCAGCCAAAGTGAAGATACTCCAAGGGCCGGCTGACGGTCCTCTTGTTCACAGCACAAGGACACACCAGCTGAAGAAGCCTGCTGGGGCAAGTTGGTAGCCCAAAGTATTCACACTGCTGCAGACTGCTGGCAAGCTGCACCAATGACCAGGGCCCTATGTACAAAGTTGCACCCGATTTTGTTGAGCCGGGAGTGCAGCTGGGCGCTCCAGAGGATGAGCTGTCAACCCAGGAAGGATTGACCTGTGACACCCATACTGAGCGACTTGTAGTCCAGTGGCAACTGGTCTTTAGCCAGCATCGAGAGGGCTTTGTAGGACGTCGACCCTGTGGCCAGGACCCCATTACCCCCTCGGTGGACCGAGGAGTAATTGCAGCAAAATTTTCAGTCTACCACATTGTATCCTGCGAGCATCTTCAGCATCCTTCATCCCTTGCATCAGGACCACTTCTATAGGAAACCCCTGGAATAAATAAAAGAACATGGAACTGCCTGCAGACTGCTTCACCTTTTGAAGAACCCATGTGTGAGGACCTTGCTGGTCCCCCTAACTGACTACTCACTGCAGTTGGTCATCTACAGTGACTTTAAGTGACTGCATTATTGTTAGCCCAAATGTTTTGCTGAAAAAGTTTCTACATATACTATTCATTGAATTTGGCAAAGCTTGTTTACGGGTGAGTGAAATGCCTTGATTTACTATGCCTTTTAAATTATATATCTCTGGAAACATACAGTGGAACTTTTTTGTTGTAGTGTCTAAAATACATTTAAAAAAACAGTATTTTAAAAAAATAAAAAAAATTGTGTTGGATCCCTTAATGTCTTGTCGATTTTGTGTTCAAAGGTTTGGTGCTCTTTAAATGCTTTACCCTTTCTTTGTGTTAGCCTTTCTGCTCCGAGCCATAGCTACCCAGGGTTGGACTGAACGCTTGACAAACAAAACCTAAGGATCCTAAAGAGTTTGGTAAATGTGTAATACACAGTGAGGTAGCACAACCACATCATATACTGCACTCTGGTTCCTCACACTGTGGAAATCTGTTCTCTTTCATTCACACAGAAATTAAAGACAGGCTCAAATTCTAGAGGGTCTTTAAGACCTGCCAGTGCCCAATAGTGTCGGCACATTTCTTAATCCAGTCCTCTTCTTTTGAGTTTTAGCATTAACCACCTGCCACCTTCCATGCTCTGCCATTTTCAAGTTGTTAAACCCTATAGTTGGAAAGAATGGTGGTGTTGTCTTATCTTTTTTTACTCTTGTTGCATTTAGTGGTAGTATGAACAGGTGCCAGATATGTTGTAGGAGGCTGAGGCTGGCTTAGTATATGGTGCACACTTAAGTGATGCTCCTTGCACTAATCCAGGCAACCCTTAAGGGGATTTTAGTGGTCTTTGATAACCATAGAAAGCTCTCAAAGTGGTAGCTGGGGAGAGCAGCCTTCAGGCTTTTCTTGAAGGAGTGTTAAGCAGCTTGTTTTACCAGATTATTCATGTAGTGTAGGTTAAATGAAAAAGAACCACACAGTGTATATATACAAATTTATGTTTATTGCACAAAACTCACTAACTCTCTGGTATATCTCCTACCCGGAGATTTCAACACGGATACACATTGATACTTCAGTTGTAATAAGGTAAGTAGCACAAAATACAGTGAACTCCAGTGCGAGACCAAACCATATATTAAGAAAGTGAAATGCGAGCTGTGACCGTAGTCAGGACTTGGACCATAGACACAAAGGTCTCAAGGTGCTGGGGACCATTGCCCAGAGTCACATGGTGCCAAGGTGAACTGGCGCCGGGGATCAAACCGTGAGCCCTGTGCTCCGGAGTCAGCTCCCCTGGCTGCTACACCACACCTCTGCCAGGTAAGTACCAGGAACCCCATGGAGGCTGTTTGCGAGTGGCAACACAGCAAGGTGTCCTTAGAAATCAACGGGGAAGTCAGTGTTGCAGTTTTGAAGAAGGAGGACCCTTCCCAGTGGACCCTGAAGAAACCCTGTGGAAGACAGAAGGATAGCCACTCCACCTGCTGATGTGGATACCCCAGGAACCAGGATGCATAAACCAGGGAAGCTGGGTGCATAGGTGCTAACTGATTTTGGAAACGCCGTAGACCACAATGGAGGACTTCAGGAAAGAAGCCGCTGGAGAAGACTGTGCAAGAGTGCAGTGGAATCCAAGGGTGTATTCTTGAAGAGGAGAACCTGTGTGTATGCCACTCGAAGGTGACCAGGAGGCATGGAAGAGCAATGCCCACCGATGACTGACGGTTCAGGAGAGTTGACGATGACCTTGGTACTGCAGCTGTGACGACCAGGCAACGCTGAGGAAGACCAGGAGCTTTGCGCAAGCTGTCCCACGTCAGAAGTCGAGAACCAGGGGTTCGGTGACCGGAGTGATCACCAACTAGCCTTGGCAGCTGCAACAGGCGTGAAAAGCGAAGAATGAGCAACGTTTGAGTCCAACGGACTCTCCACAATCAGGAGAGTCAGAGCAGGCCCGAGCAAGCAGGAGAGCCCACTGGAGCAGAAAAGATCCTCAAGAGGACCCAAAGGCCGAAGGCACAGGAGTCGCCGGAAGACTTGGAGCAGCTCACCAAGAAGGAAGACCTTGCAATGCAGAGGATGCTGCACTTGACCGGAAGAGATGCTGGAGCTTCTTGTAGCCCAAAGATCTCTGGAGTGCAGCACCAACAAACCTTGGCAACGGCAAGTCGACGTGGTGCACAGGGGTTCGGTCCCAGCGATTCCGAAGAGGGAAACTGGCTTCAAAATTGCAGAGAGGACAGGCCAGGCCTCGCAGGAGTTGCAGAAACACCATCTGTGTTGCTGAGCCTTTCAAACTCCTTGGGACGTCAGGAAGAGCAAACCGGTCATCGTTGTTGCCCTGCCTGCAGATCCATAGAGTGACTCCTTCACCCCAAGGGAGATTTCTTTGGGTGTCCTTGATGCCCACAAGTCTATTGAAGGTCCTGGAAGAAACACAGACAAAGAATATCTACAGAACAGCAAGACCAGGAGGAGCAGGAATCTTCCTTGATGCAGTCTCGGTTCCAGGCTAAATCGATGTGTCAAGACTGCCGAAGAGTGTTGTGGTTTCAGGCTTGAGTCTTGTTCTATGACGAATCTGAACAGCCACCCACAGGTAAGCTCTTAAGTAACCTAGGGAAAGGGTTGGAATGACTATGGGGTCCCTCCCAGAGGAGGGTCTTGACAGAGGGGAGGATACTCCCATGTCCTCTGTCCAGTTACACACCAGAGCGGGTCCCTGAACTGATTCAAACTGGAGTATGCAAGGAGGGCACCAAATGTGTCAGTCTGGTGGCGCTGGCTAGTGCCCCCAGCCCAAAACACAAAGTCCTGTCTGGGAGGTGGTCACACCTCCCTGTGACAGGAAACCTATTGTTCTGCCTTCCCCCGCTCGAGCTCAGCTCAGCAGCAGGAGAGGAGAATCGTGTCTGGTGGTCAGCAGCAGCACAAGCATGCTATCAGACCCTAAAAACGTGTTACAGGGGGCTTCCCAGAGGAGCCCCCCAGTGCATAGAATCATACCTACAACACTGTTAACGTGTTGCAGTTTGATTCCAATATGTTTGATACTAAACATGCCCAGGTTATGTATATGTATCAAAATTACTGGTGGCACTTACAAAGCCTGGAGAATCGACTCAGAGGTTTTTAGGGGTGTCCTGCTCATGCATGGGCACCCTCACAACCAATCACTGTGCCTTCACAACTGAAAGGCCACCGATAGGGGTGACTTATAGGTTTTAAGTGTAGAAACCTCAGATATAAGGAAACTTTTATCTGTCGTGAGAGGTGCAAGCACCAGCTCACATGGCTGCAATGGCAGGCCTTTACTCACAGTTTGAATGGTCTCTCATTGGTGGCACAATACATGCGGCAGCCCATAGGAGACCCCTTGAGTACCTATGCCCTGGGTACTTTAGTACCATATACTAGGGACTTACATGGGTACACCAGTAGCCAATTGGGAAGGTACCGAAGTACTTACCACTGTCATATTTAGGGAGAAAGCACAGTGACAGGGGTCCTGATTAGCAGGCTTCCAGTCAGACTCGTCAAAAAAACATACTGACACCAGCAAAAAGTGGGGGTAACTATGAAAGCAGATCCTACTTTACTACATATGTTATGTTAAATTATTTTTATTAAGCGCTTGATTAACCAAGGGTGTCTTGGCGCTAGAAACAATGTGGCAGGTAAATCAGGACTTTAGGTGAACCCCATTATGGAGAATTAAATAGCCACGTCTCAAGGGACTTTCTAAACATCAGGAGATTAGGGAAAGCTTTGATATGAAGAGGAAGGTAATTCTATGCTTGAGAGGCACGTGCACAAAGCTGCGTCCGCCCCAGGTCGCACGTATGAATTTGGGTAAAGTGACTATTATAGCGAAAGAAGATCTTAGTGGCCTGTTGGGCAAGTACCAGTTGAAGCTGTTTAAGGAACACGGGCCCAAGACTGTGTAGAGCTTTATGGACAACACATACAGCCTTGAAAGCAACTCTCTGCCTGATGAGCAGCTAGTGTAACTGCCACATAGGTTTAGCCACTGCTTGATATTTGAGGATTTTAAGTAGGAGCCGGACGGCGCAATTTTGCTAAGTCTGTAACCTATTCAGCGCATAATGGCATGCAGTTAAATGCATACTATTACAATACTCTAGTCTGGACAGAGGAAGGGAAATATTAACAGTCTTCTGAAGCTGAGGGGGGAAGTTAAGGCGTATGTTCTTTTATGAGCCTGAGAAAGTGGAAGACCTTGGAAGTGACTGCATTGATTTGGTCTTATTATTGATCAGAACACCCAGGTTGCGGGTTTTGTTGACAGGAGAACGGAGGGCACCCATGTCCTGGGGCCAACAGGCGGGTGTCCAAAACGAGGGCTGCTCTCCAAAGAACAGGACAGCCGTCTATCCAGAATTCAGCTTGAGGTAGCTCTGTGCCATCCATTGGTTGACGGCCTGAATACAGTTGCAGAAATTGGATCCTGTACGTGTTGTGTCAATGATAACAATTTGTGTGTCGTCTGTCTAGGAAGTAAGAGCAAAGTCAAACCACTTGAATTCAGCTAGTGGGGTGACGTAGATGTTAAACAACTTCGGGCTCAACAAGAACCCCTGCAGTACCCCACACGGAAGGGAAAAAGTGTGAGAAACAAATTTTTCCAGTCGGACCGCTAGTTCACAACCATGGAGGAATGAACCAAGAAGTTTCAGTGATACCGATACCTGCTAAACGATCCAGCAGATATGCATGCAGTCGTACTGAGGCACCACCGAACGTAGGCAAGTAAATTCATATTGCCTGCTTGCGAGCCCTCAAAATTAGTAGCTTTTATTTTTTTATATTCATTAAAAAAATAAGATATCTCCACGAAGAATTTTAGAACACATTTTCAATTTTTGAGAAACGTTCTTATAATCATAACATAATTTGGGGCACATTTTATGCTTTTTAGGCCTCGGCTGGAAAATACATGCACTATCAGAAAGAAACACATAGTGATAGATTCCTTACCTTAGAATTACCCCCAGGCGTCAGACTGGATCCGGAAAGTTTTTTCGTCAGCAGTACACCTGCGCGTCGTCATGCGTTGGTAGGCATGCGTCGTTGGAGCTCGGATGACGTCGCTGGAGCTACTGACGTCAGTTCTTTCTTTTGCCGTGCCAGCAAGTGCAGATCCGGGAAGTGCAAGTACCCCAAGTCACTTTTTAACTGAGTTTTTCGAGGTCTTTTACCTCATCTTTTGTAGTTGATTGACTCCTGGTGTCGTAGGGATGCCCGGTTTGAAAAACTGTGGGGACTGTCATTGCATGATGTCGGTGACGGACCCCCTCTGCGTGTGTCTCTACTGCCTGGGGCGCGACCACACCCCAAGTTGTGCCCCGACTGCCGGTCCATGGTGCTGAAGACTTTGCGGGAGTGGTCCCAAAAGTTGCTTCAAGTCCGGCAATCGGCTCCGCGCAGCTCGAGGTCCCGGTCTCTTGGGAGGTTGAGGGACCGGTCGCGTAGTCACCATCACCATTCTTCTGGATCTAAGTCTTCGCACTCGGAGTCAGGTAAGTTGAAGCATTCCAAAAAGAAGTCGAAGAAGCATTGTCGCTCTTCGACTTTCCCTCACCCTTCGCGTGGCTGAGGGTGCGGGCGGTGCCACCCCTGCGGCTCCGGCAGAATCTGCGACATCGCCTTCAGTCTACCACCCCTCAGGTGCAAGAGTTTCTTGCTGCCATGGCCCGACTCTTTGGGCCGTCTGGGCCCACGGGCTCGACGGAGGAACCTGCTTTACCTTCTCTGGTGGCTCCGGCCCCAGTGTCGCCAGCGGCTCAGACGCCGCAGGCCCCCAGGGATCCGTGATCGGACCCAGATCGACCTCTTAACATCTCCACCGGCGTCAATCTCCCCAGCACCGCTTCAGGCGTCTCCCGCTCCTCAGGACAACGTCGTCCCCAGGTTCAGCCTGGACACGTGCCGGATCGATGTCGACCGATACCGACGCCGATGGGGCCCTTTATGCCCTATGTCCGTCCTCCTTATTTTGAGCCTGTTCCAGAGGCTTCAGAGGAAGGGGAGGACTGGGAGGGGTCTGAGGACCCTCTAGCACAAGACTGTGCCTATGATGAGGACTCGGCAGAGGATTTGGGGGATGCCAGTGGTCTTGACACCTCACCTGACCTTGGCATGCTGTCTCATCCTACCGTGGCTGCAGCGGAGGGAGCCAGTTACGCAGTGGTGGTGCTTAGGACAGCCGAGGCTCTACACCTTGAGCTCCCTACAGTGGCCATCAGGACTAACATCCTGACAGAAGTGCTCCAACCGGCGGCTACCTCTTCGGAGCCATTGCTGCCTTTTATTGAAGCACTTTTAGACGTCCTTTTGGGCCCCTGGTCCAGGGCCAACACAGGGTCTCCTGTGGATAGGAACGTGGCCAGACTCCATCTCTCGGCTCCAGACAACCCCCCTCTTCCTTACCCAACACCCCACCCCTGAGAGCTTGGTTGTTGAAGCCTCAACTTCCAAGAGCGTGTTCCCTACCGCACCTCTGGATAGGGAATTCAAGAAGCTGGATCAGCTTGGCAAGAAGCTGTTTTCATCTGCCAGCTTAGGGCGGCGGTCGGTGAACACCGCATGCCTCTTGGGCCATCATACCCACTCTCTGTGGGACACAGTTGCGCAGGTGCTGCCCAACTGCCCGTAGGGGGCCCAGGCAGTTCTTTCCCAGGCGATTGCTGCCGGGAGAGAAGTAGCGAAGTTCACTAGGCACATCGATTTCCACGACGGTGGCGCTTCCAAGTCACCCCTGGTTGAGGACAACTGGCTACTCGGGGGATGTCCAGAACACCTTGATGGACATGCCCTTTGATGGCATTCACCTTTTTGGCAATAAAGCAGATAGTGCTTCACATCAGGGCAACCTGTCTGATCACGTCCAGATCTCGGATGGCACTGAACGACAATTGCAGTGGTGGCTCACGAATCGTGATTGGGTCAATGGCAGATCCCTCTCCCTTCCCCAACCGGAACATACAGTTGTGACAGACGCGTCCCTTCTGGGATGGGGCGGCCACATGGGAGAGGAGGAGATCAGAGGCCTCTGGTTTCCGGCGGAGTTCAGGCTCCACATCAACCTGCTGGAGCTTCGGGCGATCCGACTTGCACTGAAGGCATTCCTTCCCTCTGTCCGGGGAAGTGTAGTGCAGGTGTTCACGGACAACACTACCGCCATGTGGTACTGCAACAAACCAGGCGGGGTGGGGTCGTGGACCCTTTGTCAGGAGGCTCTTCGCCTCTGGCAATGGCTGGAACACCAGGGCGTCACCCTGATGGTTCAACACCTGGCAGGTTCTCTGAACGCCAGGGCGGACGAACTCAGCCGCCGGTGCACGATGGATCACGATTGGCGTCTGAACTCGGGCGTGGTGCAGGATCTCTTTCAGCAGTGGGGAGAGCCTTGGTTAGATCTATTCACCACTGAAGAAAACGCGCAATGTCATTAGTTCTGCGCGTTGGAATTTTCAAGGCGGCACACACTTTTCGTCGCGAGTAGAGTTGCGGTCTGTTGTACGCCTTTCCGCCTATACCACTTCTGCCCAGAGTGCTGAAGAAGATCAGGCGAGATCGGGCCCAAATCATCCTTGTGGCTCCGGACTGGGCACGAAGATACTGGTATCCCGAGCTATTTAGCATGTCAGTCGATCTCCCAATTCGTCTGCCTCTTCAGGAGGACCTTCTGTCGCAGCAGCAGGAGACGGTCCTCCACCCAAACCTGTCCAGTCTCCACCTACATGTGTGGAGATTGAGCGGCGGCAGTTGAGGCCTTTTGACTTGCCTCCTGAAGTCTGTGATGTGATTCTGGCAGCCAGGCGTCCCTCCACAAAAACAGTATACGCCTGCAGGTGGAACAAATTTGTGGCATGCTGCACAGCAAAGGCTGTGGATCCCCTCTCTGCCCCCCTATCAGAGGTTCTCCTCTTCCTTCTTTCTCTTCCCCAGCAGGGTTCTGCTCTGGGCACTATCAAGGGCTACCTCTCGGCCATTTCAAGCCTTCTTAAGGCTTCCTGATCAGCCTTCTCTTTTCAAGTCCCCTGTTGTAAATAGATTCTTGAAAGGCATCACACACGTTACTTCCTGTTCCCTTCGTGATGCCACAGTGGGACTTGAATCTTGTTCTGACGTATCTAATGTGCGCTGCCTTTGAGCCACTTCATAACTGCCCTCTTCGTCTTCTGACTCTTAAGAGTAAATTAGCAACCATGGGCTGTACGTTGCAACTCCCTTTTCGGTCAATTTAACTTTCCTGTAAGGCCATTGCAAATGGTGCCTTTTGTATACCTGAGCCATGGAAAGTTAAATATATGTAGATCAAATACCTTCAAATATACCCCCCAAAAATATTTTTGCCAAGAGCACTACTGTGTTTTAGCCAAGCAGCATTTTGAATGCACTGGAGTGATACATGACCGGGAAAAATTATTTGCCATGTAGGAAATGCCTATTTTTATCAATTGAAAAGTCATCCCTTAAGCGCGCCTTGTAAGCCCTCAGGGCATGGTGATGATTTGTAAAAATAAATAACAACCAGGGCACACAACATATTTGGGTTATTGTACCCTCATAGTAAAATTAAACCCAAGAACGGGTTTTTACTATGTAGGCTAGACTAGACTTTTCCCTAAAGGCCTACTTTAGATTAAAAGCTTTAATTTTTCACTTTCGCTTATGAAGGGCTGACAAAATGCTTACAAGTTATTTTCTGCTTAGTTTTTAAAAATCTGACTTAGATTTTTGATAACTTTAGCAGTAAAGTAACTTTGTTAGAATGCACTTTAGGCTGTGCAAGAAACATGTGTTATTAAGTGAGCGGGTAAAGTACCCACCTCAAGTAATAATCACACACTACTTATAGGCAATTGGGTCCGATATGCTTGACCTCACTTTTGCTTCTTCTGCGTATGGCACAATTGACCATACATTGCTTTTGAGAACGCTTCAGAACTATGCATGCATCACCAGGAACGCTCTAGATTGAATCTGCACCTTCAGATGTGATTGCAGCTAACAAGAATACATTTGTTTGGCAACATCATCTGAGAAGGAATCCTATGCTATACCACAAGTCTCACCTCAACATAGGGTGCTCTTTCACATATGCCAATGCCCAGATGCAAATTCTATTCGAAAAGTCATAGGTAGGCCAGAAGTCTGTAATAAAATCACATGTACAGCAGATGCAAGAAAATGTATTATATTTAAATTGAACAAAGAGGAGGATCGTTGTGTTTGGCAGAGTAGACGAACATCTACCCACTTTGAGTGACCACGTGATCAGGGAAGTCTGTTACCTACATACCCATGGTAAAGAAAATGCAAGTTTAGCTTAACATTGGTATGTGTTTTTAAACCCAAATCAACATTGTCGGTCAAGTGCTTCAGTTTGCAGCTGTGTAGATCAAAACCTTACCGTTTTTCGCCCATTGTATAGGAATGACAGTGTTTTGTGATGGCACAGTATTACTACTATGGATTATACTGGATTTAAAAACAATTGACTGAAAACATGCAAATTCCGCAGAGAACTGTAACTAGGATGTGCCTGAAAACTCAAAGGCATGCCTATCTAAAGCCAGCACAGCAGTGAAAACTCGGCATTGGTTGTTAAGAGACGAGAAAATCAAGTTTAAAGTGCTCAGTGAGGTTATATAAAGCGTATGGAAGGAAAAAAACGGGGTACATGCAATATGTCGCCACTGAAGAATAATCTCGGATCAGCTGTATCTCATCCGATCATTCAACAAACCTATATGAGATCAAAAATGACAGTAGACCCAAAGCTATGCACTTTGAACTTGACCTTGAGGTCAGAACTGAGCTAACGGTACTTCAAGAAACTCTTAAAAATTGAGTTGTCCAGGCTAGCCTTTAACTCGACCAAATAAAACTAGTGGTAGCAAATGTAACATCAGAGCTGGGTCAAGCCCCATAGGCAGTTAAATTCATACTATTGCACAATCTTGACTTTTCATTTTGAACTGTACTACCTTGGAAGCAAGTATGTGACGTGAGGAACAGTGCTATTTGTAACTCCTCAATAAAACTTAGGATGAATGCCCCTTTTTTTAAACTGCTGGCTACTTTTCAGTGTTCTAGATCTGTCTGCTAAACTGTTTACTAGGATTTTGAAATAAATGCATTTATACTGTGCTCTCACTTGGTTACTAACTTCTGCTTGTCAGCCTCCGTACCCTTTTAGCACGTTTAGCAGACCTTTTTTTGTAATAGATGTACATAGCACAGGGGTCTCCAACCATATGTGTAAAAAGAGCTACTTATGCTCTCTGAAAATCATCCCGAGCTGCTAATATTAGTATTGTAAGTGACCACATCAGACAATATTATATTATTGGCCACGATATGCAAGATTACCAACCTCATCACCTCAGTTCTTCAGGCATGATAGCCAGCATTATTGTAAAAAAAGGTCTTTATTAATTTGAAATACCTCTGCATGGATAATATAGAACAGTCATATCTACAATTTCCCTGGCATCAAGGTAAATACCATTAGTAATAGGTCTCTCCAGCGCTGCATGATTTATCATTCAAATATAAACTTTAAATATGTCTTGCAAAATAAACCATTTTCACCAAACATTAGTTTGAGTTTACACACATGTTCATCTCGAAAACATGCTTTTCAATTTTGGTTTACATAGATTATTTCAACGAAGCAAGAATTTCTAATTTAGCAGGCTAGTCAGCACAGGAGAGCTACTTGCACGTAGCTTGAGAGCAACCAGTAGCTCAAGAACTACTTATCGTAGAAGCCTGATCTAGCGCTTACAAGGTCAGCAAGACATCTAAACACTTCACATAGCTTGAAGAACCAAAATTAACTGAGAGCCAGGATAAGAAAAACATATAAAGGCAAACAATGTCCAAGAACGTTTGGTGGGGAACACTGAGAGTAAACAGTAGAGCTCCCTTCCTGCTCGGAATAATAATTAGTGAACTATACACAGTTCGCCACCAAGTAAAAAATATTACATCTTGCCAAAGTACTAATTACTGCAGCTTTGCAAAAAAAACAGATTTTCTGTGGTACAGGAGCAAGAGGTTGATGACTTTGTCGTAATCCTTAGTTGAAAGTGAGAAATTGGCTGTGCAGCTAAAAGCACCTTTAAAATATGTTAACTGCTATTGAATAATATATGCTAATTTCATGTAAATGAAAAGGCTGGCGGCGAGATGGACTCAGGAATAGTTCCTGAGTATTATTTACTTTTAGTTGAAAAAATTGATTTTCCGATGTTATTGATTGACCTAAAGGAAAGTTGTGATGCATTATTCAATTAGGGTAGGCAAAAAAGTGATGGTTGGGAAGCTTGAACTAATCTCTTCCACTGGTAATTTCGCGGGCTATCGTTTTTTGCCCGCAGTGTAACCTCCGATTAGACCCAGCCATATGCAAATTAGTTTTGATCCTGTTAAAGTCGGAACAGTCCAGCATGAACTGCCACGTTCGGTCCCCTGAACTGGACTGGGATGCGCCCCGAGCAATTAGCAGTGGCTGAGGTAATTCAAGCATTCCATCCATCACTTTTTGTTTGCCTTGTTCATATGTTCTGGAACAACAGAAGAACCTGCTTTCAAAATCTGAAGCATTTAAACATTCACCAGGAGCGCCCTAAATGTGATATAATCATATGTAAAGAGGAGTCTTTAGAGAGATCCTGAGATGGTTTATGAAGTCCTCGAAAAAGGAACGCTTTTTTAAAAACAAATATATTGAGCACCAAAAAAATAATACATTGAGTAGCTGTTTAAAGTGAGAAAAAAAGAGAGAAAAGAAAACAAATTCCAATTCATTACAATTTGATCCAAAATCGATTAGCCAAAAAGGAGAGAAATCCTCGGTTTAGGAATAATTTTCAGAGGGCATTTATGAAGTGTTGGGTGATCTTAGAATTTGTGCTACCAACGTCTAAGTAAGTTGGTTGGTTGGTTCATGTGACAGCTACTTAAGAAAGTTTCCAAAACTTATGTTGTGCATTCCCACTTCCCATTTTGACTAACTTCCATTTTTCCCATTCTTCTGCAGGGTGTTTGGCTTTCCAGTCCACTATACAGACGTGTCCAATATGAGCCGATTGGCAAGGCAGCGCCTCCTGGGAAGATCATGGAGCGTTCCAGTTATCCGCCACTTGTTTGCACCACTCAAGGAATATTTCGCCTGCGTCTAATGAAAGAAAAAAGACTGGCAGACGCACGGCGAAGCAACAGGAACTGAAGCAAACACAAAATGGGCAGAAAATAAACCCGACAAAGTGGAACGCAAATCTAGGAAAAGCAAGAGGAGTCAACACCGGTTTTTGGAACGACAAAGAATTGCATTTGAGCAGATGTTTTTTACGTAAATTCCTGTTAATTGTTACACTTTTATCCTATTTAATTTTTTGTTTGTTTTGGTAAAACTTGTACAATTTTTAGCTATTTTATTGGGGCGGATTGGAAAGGATTTGTCTGTTTTCTTATTTGTTCTCAAGCTGTATTTGAGACAAAGGCTTTTACTATCTTAGCGGTGCTGTAAAAATGAATACAAGATAAAAAAGCTCAAAGGAAAACAAGCGAGAGGGGAATGAAAAGAAAGAAGATCTGAATATACATCTTCTTTCTCATCTCTGAACTGGTCTCGTTTTAGAGCACAAGTAGGAATAGACTAAGTGGATATAACGAATGGGCCTGCAGCATTGCCTGACTTCCAGCTGTGCATTCCGTAAATGTTGTAGTAGTACTGATAACGGGTGCTAAAAGAAAATACTTCCAGGGAAAGCAGAAATTGAAAAGCGAACTCTGACCACATTTTTTAAAGGATTTCTGGTGCCTAACTCAAAGGAGACCACAAAGAGACAGTTCCTACAAGCCGCTCTTACCTCTTGTTTACAGTTTATACATATGGGAGTGTACATGTCTCCATCTACAGATCTTTATATTTATGTATACATACATGTACATGTATGTAAAAGTGCATATACAGATATGTAGATGCTTTATCTGCACATGCATATGTATGCTATGACACACATGACTACTTAACACGCACACACATGTATGGCTCAAGGCATCTGCCAAAGTAGATTTATAAACATACATATGTGTATGCGTGTCAGCGTCTAATTGGTACTATTACTTCTACTGTACAACACAACTTCATAATGGTGCTTTCCAGCAGCGGGATGATTAAAAACATCAGCTTCCATGTTGCCTTAATAATGGAAACAAGAAAAGAGGGGATCATATGTAGTGGGCTAAAACCTACTTAAAGGTTCGGAAATGGGTTACTTGAAGGGGGCTGGGCAGAGCTCGCTGGGTTGAGAACTTCCAAAGTGATGATGCAATAACCTACAGGCCTTGTTTTCTACAAATGTAGTTTGGTTCCCAATTGCATCTTTTCTGCTCTCCATCTCCGATCGCTCTACATCACTGTCTCATCATGTCTTTCCAAATCATAACATTTTTGTACGCGGGAGGGATAAGGGGAATCAAAAGGCAGAGGAGGGCAATTCAAAACATTTCAGTTGATCCAGTCGGAGACAGGGGAAGCTATTTACTCAAACATGGTGCTTTACTGGTGCTCTCTGTGTGTGTGGTGTAGTGATCTGCCCCCCCACAGACTGTGTTCTGCATTACTGTAACCTTACCGGCAGCAGACACTGAACAGCCAAACTTCCCAGGGATGGAGAAGCGATGTTTTTGGTCATCTCTGTTCAAACCAACAAAACACACACTGCAGTTTTATAACTCACATGTGAGGAGTTCAACACACCTCCTCTTTTTTAAAATCGTTTTTATTTTTTCTGTTATTGCAAAATATTTTTAGATTTAATGACCACCTGACCCATTCATGCCTGGTCGGCTCCATTTTCTTTTTATGGGAGCTCTAGGAGCAGACCATGCTTTCTTTTTCTTTCTTAGCTCCCATTATTATTTCATTTTGGCAGAGGACAGATTATCATTACTACATCCACCCATCCTCATGTAATTGGAAATGAAGAAGTTATATTGCACATGAGAGTCAGTGCTATGTCATGTACTGGAACTGCCAAAACATTTCAGACTCCGTTTCCTAGAAAATAGATTGCATTGTTTTTATTTATTTATGGACTAACTGAGCCGGCTCAATGATGTAAGCGTTGAACATTGTCTACTCTCTGTTAGGGTTTCAGAGAAAATATATTGTGTGTTTTTCTTCTGTGGCTAGATTTGCAGACGTTGTGAGCTTTATACTCGCTTGCAGCATTATAACAGAACTACTCTGTGCAGTCACCGTGTTAGAGCGTATATCTTTAGCTTCAGAGCACTG
Source organism: Lissotriton vulgaris (assembly GCF_964263255.1). Lineage (NCBI taxonomy): Eukaryota > Metazoa > Chordata > Amphibia > Caudata > Salamandridae > Lissotriton > Lissotriton vulgaris. The sequence continues at coordinate 1,836,207,167 of NC_141694.1, forward strand.
AAAGCTGTGGAACCAGATAGCATTGCCATTTGCTGTGGATCATTAGTGTGCTCTGGATTTGAAGATAGAAGCTAAGAGAATGGCATTCCGGAAACATGATGCATGGTCAGATCAGTCCTGTTTGTTATGTTTTATTGGGGGGAAAGCAGAATCTAATTATAATAATATCAAATGCTTTTGATGGGAGTTGGGAAAAAAAAAAACATGACTGTCCAGAGGTCTTCCCTATAAAATCTGGGGCCTGATTCGGATCTTATCCATCGTGAAATACCAAAATGTCGTGGTTATCTTTGGACATTAAACCTAGGCTAGCTTATCTGTCCATGAGCTGAAAATAATTAGCTACTTGAACTCTGTTTTGTTGGGCTCATGTCCACGTTTTTCCAGGTGAACAGGAAAAGCATTTTAGAATCTGCTTTCAAGCCAAGAAGTATGATTTTCTGTCATGTTTTCTGGATAGGAATCCACAATATCCACAAGTTCTGAATGATTTACAAGATCGGGTGCAGCTACATGTCATCCCTACTCTGGTTGTGGAGGAGCGGGGGAGAGGAATGGGTCAGGGGTCCTTTTTCCTCTGGTGCTTGCTGCTGATTCTGTAGCATATCCCCCCTCCTCTCCATTTTTAGCTCACCTGGCAGTTTGAATCTGTTTGATGTAGAATGTCTCCTTGGGGGATTTTCAGTTCTCTTCTTAGTCTCGTTCTTTTCGCTTTCATGTTATATTATTGGGGACTGGGCTAGGCGGGAGGAAGTGTGAAGAAACGATGGGCTTTTCTTTTGGCTTTCGTTTCTCTGTAAATGATGTGATTTTTTGTTTTATTTGTTTCTTCTAGTACTTGTGTGAACATAGGGTCGGTCTATCTCACTCCAATAAACAAAGATAAATGCATACCGTAAAAAACAAACAGACTTCAAGTTTTAATAGTAATTTAGCTGAATGTCTGTGACCATGCCATTTGTCAAAGGGACTATTGCTTGTTTATCCCAATGATTTAGTCTTTAAATTGTTTTTTGTAGGCTGATCAAGGAAGGAATTATGTTTTCTGATGTTGCAAGTGTCAGCATATGGAGTCGTGGGCAGGGAGATGGAATCAACTTTCTTGCCCATTTCAAGTGGGGACAATGGAGTATAAATGCCAAGGGGTGTGTTTTGGCTCACATTCGTGAAACGTTTGTTCTTTTTATGTGTGTTTGTGTTTCCTGTGACCAAAAAGCTTAAGTGCTTTGGGTGCTTCCTCCTTTCTTCGCAACGAAGGTTGAGGGATGACTGCAATGCCTCCTCCATCACCAAAGAGGCATGAGACCAACCACTGTTGCTTTGGGCAGCTAAAATGGGTGCAAGTTTGATTTTCAAATGAAAAAAAAAACAGTTTGGAAAAACCCAGAAAGATATGCATTTTAAACTCAGCTGGGCAAAATCTTTGAAATGAATGTTCATGCTGGCAAGACTGCGCCTAAGTAAAATGTAACAACTGTTTTCGGTGCAGGATATTTAATTTCCTTTTTTTTGGGCAGTTGTATTTCATCACTGACATTTATCTTAACCCCTTGCGCGCTAGCGGTTTTCCCGCTGTGTGCTGGGTTTTTCGCAAACCCGCGTTATATGACGAGCTCAGCTCGTCATCCGCATCGAAGGGGTTAAATGTCAAACATACATGTTCGAGGCCCGGGCTTTTATCTTGCAACATACTGCATTCACTCCTTCACTTTCCTGGTCGTGAACCTCAGATGAAAAAAATCATGTGTTAATGTATTGCCTTGTTAATGTTCACGTGCAGTCATGAAATTATGCACTTGCCATTAGCAGGATTTCTTGATGCTGTACGCACTTTTTCTTTGCCTATTATTTATATCAAGTGAACCAACAGCTCTCTACCAGTCTTTATGTGAACTTCTCATTGTTGAAGATTGAATTCCCAGGAGGGACAGGTGCTCCACTGAAGCAGGGCTTAGAGCGGCATCAACTCTATTACATCGAAGCACATCATCATATTTTTCCAGAGAATGCTACCAAGACCATTTATGGCGAACTTAAATCGCCATGGGCATCTCCTATGAGTGTTGTAGGTACGGATGTTGTGTGCCTCCAGAACTTTGCACCTCTAAATGATGTTTGCTGGCCATGTGAATTTTCAATTAAATATATTTTATTTGGAAAGAGTAAAAATCATACACTTGACAATGGAAAAATTGTGGGAGGGTGGGCAGTACGAAGCATTCATTACTAGCACACTGCATACGCAGACTAGAGAATAGAAGCCATAGACTGGCACTGTATGAAAGTAATATCTGTGTCCATTATCCCTCAGTGATTCTGTGTCCTAGCTACGGGTCAATAGTCATGGTATGGCCCAGCCAGTCTTCAGTATGAGATTACTCCTGGTTCCAGGCTGTGTGATATACGAGGCTGTGATTTATTTATTTGACGACCTGTAAGTTATATTTGAATCGTGAAAATAAAGTTGTCTTAAATCCCTCGAGCACATAATGCGTTGGCTTTTTGCGTCCTCGGTGTAATGCACGAGTGCCCTTGTTTCAGCACTTGTATTTCACAGCAGTACAGAAAGTCTCTACTTAGTGCTTTTGTATAGTGAATAATCATCTTTCAGGGCTGCCTGATGCATCTCCAGCACTGTTTTAATTTAGTGGGCTAATATCTTTATTTATGTTAGTAGTTCTTGACATCCATTGAGAGTTGTGTTCCCAAAGTGTACCATTCTTCTTACATGCCTCACTTTGGGCAGGAAGTGTCTACAGTGGGTGACGCCAGTGGCAGCATGCTGGAGTCTCGATGGAGGTTCAGTAAAATAAATACGTTTATCATCCTTTACCCTTTAACTATACACTGTAGCAAAAAAACACTCTTTTCAGAGGTGAACTCTCAATACAAAAACAAAGATCAGGTTGATACTGGAAGTTGCGAATTCAAGCAAATTCTAAAAACAAGAAAATCTTGCAGCATAACTATTGTGTTACTTCAGTAAATGCATGAAACATCCTCAAACAACATTAATAGTAAAACTCAGTTTTAGTAGACCAATTACCTCATGCGTTTTAAAAGGAGCTGCTTAAGAGTTCACAGTCAATGGAAGTAACGTTTGTCAGACAACAGTATGAGAGATAAAAAAAATTGTAAACCCAGCCTCTCATAATGCGTCGTGCCAAAAAAGCTTAGCAGCTGCGGCTAGCGCACTGCACTTTATTCCGAGTTCCCATGTTGTCCTGTATTTCAAAAAGTAAAGCGGTGCAATTAGTCCCAACAGTAGAGATTTATCTGCAAGGCTTCTGACCACCCTAAGAGCAGGGTTGGTACGATCAACAGTATTATACAGCAAAGAGTTTTGGGATGCACTCTGACTTGTCCAACTCAAAACTATTTTATTGGTAAACTTAATCAATATGTATTCCAATAGCAAACAATTCTCACATTTTCTTTACTTGTAATCCATTTGAGAAAACAAACTTTTCAGATCTCTTTATGTGGTCAAAAAAAGGGCACGAGCCCCAGAATATATGAGACTTCATCAGAGTTTAGGTAATGAAGACAAAATCAATATTGAATTCCTAAAGGAGGTAAAGCTAGTGTATTCCAGCTGTTCACACTAAAACAGAGTATGTGTAAAGTGTTCTGAAAAGGTTAATGTCTTAGCCAACATGTAGTAGCATCAGATCATATTCCAATAGTAGATATGGAAGTGAAACCATATTCCAATATACAGTTATAAAACATGGTTGTGTATCTTTACGTGTTGGCAGTATCACAAGAGTTGGAGCAGCAAAGTTGAGTGGCCATTGTAAGCTGGGATATAGTATATAGATGATTGGAAAATATTTTGGTTACATTTGACTATATAGTTGAAGCGTTTCTCAAATCAGTACATCACAAAACGTTGTCACATGTTAATCTCGGCCTTTAGCACCAGTACTGCTTAATGTCTATGAATATTGTCTCTGACAAAAACTGCCTTGTCCGATTTTCATCGGAGAGCCTGCACACTTGGACAAATAAGAAGTGGGTAGGCAAAATATGTGTGTATGCAAGGTACTGTTTACAGATTTCCAACTGGTTACTGTTAGCACAAAGGTAGTAATTGCATGATAGGGCCTTTTAGAAAAACATGGTATATTGGGAGGAAGACCGTTTTTGCACATGTGATTGCCTCCCCGATATCCTGGAATAAAAGTATGCAAACTTTTGCTTCGACGCCATCTTTCGGGTAAAGTAAACCACATTTTGTTGTATTCCAGAACTAGCTTCAGTCTCTACCAAATTTCAAGATTTTGATGTAGCTTGCCAGAGCTAGCCCACTGTTTAGCCTACTAAATAACTTAAGTTTGAACTGTAGGTAGCTTTAAAGAGAAGGTGTCGGTGTCTGTGATATTTCCAAAATATTACAATAAAATCTTCCAGCCTGTGGGCTATCAAAGTCATGCCGAGTTTTAGACGGCCACTTGATAGATTAGATGTCAATTGTCTAACTTTGCGACAATTTATGTAGTGAGTTAGCCATGATGACATAAGGTATGTTTGTATTGGATCTAGGCTAGCAGTTACCCCCATACATCCGTAACAGGAAAGGTTTGCCCCAAAAGCCTCCAACACAGAGGTGAAAGGATGCCGCCAATGTTTCTGTGTAAATGAGCAAGCTTATTGTTGCTGCTGGGTTTGGCCCAAATTAACTTTTTGGCTGACACATGCCTTCATTTACTGTGATTGTTGCCCGAAAGCGGAGTACTTTTCTTTAGAATTCTGGTACATTATAATAAAAATGATATGCTGCACCCTGGGAGATAATTTTCTTAAATGGTTTCAAGTTGATCAGGAAGATTGTGTCACCTGTTCTTTATGCAGGTCATTGTATGTCAAACTGTGCTACACAACTAAGTTCGACAACTGTGCTTCATATGTGTGGCTAGTTAAAATCGGATGTTTCATGCTCTGTCTTTACCCCTAGGAGTGATATGACATAAGCCAGAAATTGAAACACGTATGGCTTTTTTGGACATGCCATAGTGCTATTTTATACCAACTACCATTATGTATTTGATACTTACAGATCATTCAATCATTTACTAGTTCCGTGGTTGCATCTAAGTTTTTAGGACCATGTGCGGAGAAAAGAGTTGGCATTGTGGGAAATTTAAGTTGCCATTAGCTTAAACATCATGATAGAGTAGTAACCCTACTTTTATCTGGGGCTAAATGTATTGTGTTGGCATATGGCCAGTTGGAGTAGATGGAGCATAAAGTGGGATTTGGGTGGTAATTTTTTACGACGTACCCATCCTACCTCTGACTCCTGCTGTTTATTTTCAACCTCACTACATTATTTAAACAAGTTTGCCAAAATAATTGCTTCGCAGAATCTGAAGTGGAAAAATGTAACCCTTCCGTAATATATGGGACAAAAGAGAAAATAAAAATGATAGAATTTGTTAGATTTTAATTTTCTGGTCTTTACTGAGCAAGTAGAAGCACTGCCCATCTATGCAGTCACTGAAGCTTAGTGGAAATGTCTTCCCATCCTCGAGTAATGGGGAATTAAAAGCTGATTACAAAAATAAGTAGTTCTTACATTTTGAAAGGGCATCCGTCGCTCATCCCTGCGGCAGCACAGTATAGTTTTCTTCCTTAGCTGCACTATGTATCTGGGACTGCTGTCCTTTGTAATGCCATATGGTATTAACGTATGTGAAAAAAGCTCAAGTAGCAAATTCTCACCAGTCATTAGTCTAGGAGCGGCCCAGATGAGCAAACCATTTCTGAGAGTTTCTTCATGTGTAAGCGACTTCCTAAATCTTAGTTTGTGAAAGCACTTGAAGTATAATGCAATTTGGGACAGGTTCTCTCTCTTCCCCCTTATAAAGCAACACATCCCCTTTTTATGTCACTCAAAAATGTGACACTGTGTGATCAGGCATTATACACATGTATTCACTCACTGCAACTATAGGAATTTTATAGCCACTTATTCTTGCATGGCAGGAATCTATTTCAAAGCTGTCTAATGTTTGCAGGGAGTCGTCAGTTCCATGCAAGTAGTCCTGTCAATCTGCCGCACAAACTTTATATAACCTCCGTTCCTTTTTTTCCTTTTAGCACTGACGAGTGTGGAGTGCCACATGTTTCATACTCCAAACGTGCTTGCTTCCTTTTTCCCCCAATGTTGCACTCCCTATATTAACTGAGTTTAGAAAGAATAATTTATTTTCTTTTTTCAAAACCTTCTTTTTCTGGTCTCTGTTTCCTGATTGTTGTATTTCAACATAACCAAGATTCTAGTTAGCCATGGTTTGTGATAAGGTTGAGTAGTTGTTCCTCTGAAATCTCCCTTGAATGATTGTATAAAGAGGATAATTCTGCAGGTGAATGTTGGTTTTATTATCAACTGGTAAGAAGCATGTATAATACAGATCAGATTCCTGGGTCAGGAATGGTCACCTTACTTTTTCACCAGGCACCAGGGGAAATTAAATGACTTGGGTCAACTCTGTCATTCTCTTTCCTGTTCAGTGAGGGACAAGAACACAGGTGCCTCCTAAGCATTCACAGCGGCTGACCACTCTAGAAGTGAAAAGCTCCCAAAAATACAGATTCTTCCTTCACCATGGCCCTAAAGTACTGCCTGACTACCAGATCAATCTTTGTTCCCTTCATAGTTCTTTCACTTATTGTATCCTTAGTTCACTGGTACTGCCTCCGTACCAGTTGTCTATAAGCTAAGTGTTCCCTCCACAGTCCTTTCCCTTTAACTTAGATTGGGCCATAAACACACTTGATCAGAATGGATCCAAGTACCTCAAAATGACATACTTTCAGGTTCATCAGGAGCACAAGGAGTCATGTGGTTCAACCGAATGATCTTTCTTAAACCACTGCAGTGAATCCTATCCACTTCTTAGGAACTCCTTGCATGTTGAGCTCCATTCCTTTAATACAAGAGTACGAGCATTGTTTAAAGTTTGATTGATAACCAAGGAGCCAGGTAGTCTATTTATTCCTGATTTACAATCTATATTAGTAGATACCCAGCCATATAAGCAATGAAAAGTTCACTTACGGAGACTCTACAATCCCTGGTCCCAATAGATTACCTAGCAACACTTTCTGCCTCACTTGCGCCTCAGCCATTAGTCCTTCATGCCATAAGGACAAACCATAGTATTTACCTATACCCCTGGTATTTTATTGAAGACCTGCTTTTGTGCACAGGGTAATGTTTTAGGCTATACTACAGATCTGAACATATGCACATTCTTTAGTGCCTGTTTGTCCTTTTAAGACTATATGTGCTCCATGAGTACTGAAAACTGAGCGAACCAATAGATGACTGAATTAAAGTCTGAAAATGTTCCTTACTCCAACTCAAGTTGCTGTCCCATAAAATGCATATTGGATGTTAGCTTGCCATTCATGGTGTTACCAGGGACTAGGTTCTAAAGCTTACTTAATAAGAATATATGTAAGATCTTCTCAAACATGCCACAGATTTTTATTTTGTTCACACAGTCCAGCTGATACTGTTATTTTAGTTGACAATTCCTTTGTTTTACACTTTTAAGTGTGCACTGAATGTACATGTTAGTTTATATTTACTCTAACAGTTCAGCAACATTATGGACAGTGGAACAAATCTAGCATTGTTTGCTGGTGTTGTTTTTCAGATAAAGTGAAATATGTATTGTTCATTTTATTTTGAGATAAAATTGAACTAACCAGTCCCCTGACACTGTGAAAGGCTCTCTAGATGCATTAGCCCACTTGCATAGCACAGTTTTCCTTTATAGGAACACACCGTCTCCTGGACAACGTTGAAATATTTACTGTGCATAGGCTATAATAATCAGTCCATATCCTCTTTTTTGAAAATAAAAATGTCTCCTGCTTGGTTGGGACAGTTCGGGTTCTGAGCAGATCCACTAATTGGTAGTGACTGGTCTCAGAAGACTCTACCACTTGGATATGAAGAGCCTAGCACCTCAAACGACTATGCCCCTTGGTTGTGAGGGGCAGAGGCTCCCATATACACACTCTTGCATCCACATCTATTGCGAGGTTTCCTACGACATTCCATATAAAGGCATTTCATGTCCAGAGGAGCAGCCTGAGGGTTGGTTAGCTTGACCTCTGTATCTTCTAGGACGTTTACAAGTCCTGTGTCTGTATGTTAGCCCAGAACGTTCTGGGCTGGGAAAAGTATCTATTTATTTTAAGAAGCTAGTACTCACTAGTACTTAGAAAGAATTGTATTCGACCCTCACTATCCATCAAAGGCTTACCTTGTCTCCTGTCTACATTTTTCATTAAACTATTCTCTTTTGTTTCCAGTTTGGCTGTAGGTCTGGACATGAAGTTGGAGTAGGTCTCCTTTCCATCTGGAAGAGACTACTATGGATGTTTTTCAGTTGTTGCTAGGTGGTCTTTATAGTCTTAGAAATTTGATTCACCAGATCTATTGTTCTAAAACCAGAAGACATCCAAGAGTGAGCTAGTGTACTCTCAAAGTACTGTTTTCATAGTATTCCTAAAAGCAAGCAAATTATTTTCCAGTCTTAGTTTTAAAGGAAAATAATTTGATGCCCACCTAAAAGTCTATTTCTGAATTGTGTAAAGGAGAGTAACACGTCAATTCCAAATCATAAGACAGGAAGTGGAATTTGCTTGGTTGCAAATCTTGTCAAGAAAGAGGATCTGTGCAATAGATTATTTAAAATATAGTTACAAATCCGTGATAACAAGCATTTACATGACAAACATAATGGCAGCAGAAGGTGTTGACCCAAGATTAATTAACACGGATTGCTATTGAGCCGAAAGATTTTGACTTGATATCATTATACTACTGCCCAGGGTACTTTATCATAGGACTACCTGTATGTTGAGATGTTACAGACTTCTCCTATTAGGGCTCGCTATAATTAGAATGCCACATAGGTTTAGCACAATTTTTAAATTTTCTGACATGTTTTTGTAATTCATTTTCAGGATTTGGATGTTTTCGAATAGCGAATTGTCTTGACCATATTTTAAACAGTGCCACCCCTTCTTCCACTATTTAGTTGCTGGACGTTTCAAAATGTGCTTTGCAAAAGATAAGTAATACCATTTTTGCAAAGAATTGCTTCCTAGAGCTTCGGCAGAGTGGGTGATTTTCAACATCAAGGTTATTCCCCCACATATAAATAATTTGTTGTTGAAAACATCCTGGAATAGAGCTCCCTTTTATTCCAGCTGCTTTGTATGTTTTCCTTAAGTTTCATTACTATCAGTTGACTTGTGTGGCATATATTGAATTACATATTCCATTACTTTATGCTTTTATTGCTCAGCAGTTGGCTATGTTACTATCATACATTTGTTAAACATTCTAGTTGTTTAAAAACCGCTGTTTTGTGCTTCCTCATCCTTGCACCTATCCACTTGTGCTAGTGAGGCTCGTGTTTCAACTAGTGTTTACTACAAAGCATTTTCTCCTTCATTGAAAGATACTATACTCACAACATACTTAAAGTTGAACACGGCGGCCACTATTCTAACTTGATTAGCCTACCCCATTGGTTTGTTATTCCATTCATTCATGCTTTTTGTAGTAATTAAGTTTGTAATGTGCTATTTTATGGCAATTTTCTATGATTTTATTACATGCACAGTGATTCTATGTGGGCAGATTGTTGCAGAAGTAGCATGGAAATCTAGGTGCATTCAAGCACTCGTCTTCCTCTTTCAAAGAGAGCAGCATCTCACTGCTAAGTCTGGTGCACTCCTATTGCCACTCGACTGTACTGTATGACAGCAATTTCTGTGGCCTAAGATGGGTACTTTTATCAGCCTGTCATGATATGGTCCATTCCATTTTTCTTCTCGCTTGTAGCAGAAGCAAATGCTACTTACCTCACCATCCTTGGACGATCAGTCATTGGTTGTATTTTTTTATTAGATTATGAACGGTTTTAATTTTGCACTGTCCCAAGTAGTTGTAAAGTTCCTGTAAAACCCTTTTTCCTCAGTCATTCAGATGGCTTGTCTGTGCTACCAGTTAGAAAGTCCCCTGTGTGCAAGTCCACACCAAGGGCTGAAACTAGAAAATACCCCTATGGTAGTGCATTAGAAAGGCAACAATTGTGTGACATACAAAGCATTGCTCTAAAAATGGAGACCTACCTATATGTGGAAATAATATAATTTGTAGGAAATCTGTAAATATTTCATCAAAGTATTACATGAAAAGCGCATAATATAAGTTGTCTTGGCTTTCCTCGTTTCACTATAGATATAATAAATTCTTTGGTACCAAGTTGAAAATTTGTCCCGCCACTGCATTCGTACTTGGGTGATCATGTTAATGGAATCTGGGGTCCTAGGCTAGTTGGTTTGCGTTTGTATCCTTCCCGCATTTGAATGGAATTTGCCAAAAATGTCTAATCAGTGTATTCACTAAACCTGATAACCCTATCAAATCCCATTATCATCTTAAAAACTCTGGGATCTCAATTAACATTCTAGGGCAAAACTTCCCAGAGCAGTTGAATGTGTTAATTTGACTTAATATTTGTTTCCTTCTACACACAGTTTGATGTTCTTTAGTTACTAGAAAATCTTATTTACTTTTCTTTAATAATTATATTTGAGTTTACAGGTTGTTTCTTTCTCTTTTTTGGTGTTCTCGTGTTTTTTTTCCTTTTTCTGTTACTTTAGCGACTCACCAGTGTGGTACTCGCCTCACTTCATCCTGCCTTCATACTTATGCGTCCCCTGACCCAACAACTGTGCCTTGTTTCTTTTAGGTTTTTTTTTACCTTGCCTCTCGTTGCATCCCCAGTCACGTGGCCACTTTATTCCTTCCGCTTATTTTCTTACAGTATGTGGGTTGTGCATTTTTCCGGACCCTTCAACTCCCTCTCCCTTTCACTGATGGCCTTTTCCTTTCATCTGTGCCCGTATCATGCTGATCATGTTTAGAATGGTCTCTAAAAGGACTCGTATCTTCTAGACTTCAGAAATGTTTGGAATTCGTTTTTGTAATTGGGTGAGCTGTGAACATGTCTGCATATTTTGACACATTTCGCTCAATGCAAATTGTGTAGGTGTGTGTTGACCGAGTATCGAAGTTATGACTGAGAGAAAACTAACATTTGATAATTTAACTGCAATATTTTAGGCATACAAACTGAGATTGAAATACCACGCTAGCTAGGCCACTGGGCTTTCATAATACGCTGCCTCACATTTCATCAAAGAAAAGAGCTTCCTGGGCTGCAGGCAGAGTGTGCACTCTGGCCAGTAGAAGAAATGGGGGCAAAGATGCTTCGAGTATCCCAGACACACTCAGAAAGACTCCTGTTTCAGTTCACTGCAGCATATCTAGAGGATGGTGACTGCTGCCCATATCTATATCGAAGTCCATTCCAGTGTGGCTACCAACCCTGCCATCTGCACAGCACTCGAATGAACTGTAGTGCTGTCATTAGCATAGACGTTTATATAATGAAGTGAAAAGTGACTGTATCTTGTGCACTTCTTATGACTGTTGCAAATGCTTAAAAAGTACTAAAGGCAGAGTTGGCTTTACTAGTCCGACTCTTTCTTTGGAAGGGTTTCTAAAATCACCTCTTTCAGAACCTAGTTGACACCTGATTCTGGTGAATCAGGTTGTTTAGGTGTTGGTTGCTTTCCAATGGAGAACCTCTGGCAGATGTCTGTGCTGTGGCATTTCGAACAGGCCATCAGAATAAGCTGCTTATTTTTTCATAGTTGATAGGAGCTGAGTGATATGTTTATAATTCCTTAGTTTTATAGTCGTCTCTTGAATGCCTTAGCAGAAACTGTGATTACCGAAGTCTACAAGCGCTCATTTGAAGGATGCTGGGAAATTGTCAGTAGTACCATGTAGTGTTACTGAGATTTCCATCATCTGCATATTTACCATCTCATATTTTTGCGCATCCCTGATGAGGTTTCAATGTAGCCTGCAAGTATTTTAGGATTGTATTCAGACTTGATACCATAATGTACAGTCTTTAGGGCTATTTAGAGTTTTGCCTAGGTGCTCTAAGATTGGCTCCTCTAATTGAGGCATATGCTTTGCCCATTCGCAAGGATACTGCTTGGGCTCAAACTATGACATTTTTAATATACCAACACATTTTTCGCTTTTTAACCAATAATACAAAATCCTATTTTATGTATGTACCTTACTCTTCTCGATAAATCTGAGGCTTACCATGCGAGTATCACTTACCGATTGTCGGTATTGCAAGCCTTCCAGTATCGACTCTAGATGCAGGAAGAGCAGGGAAACGAAACAGACGGGCGTGCAGGGATAGAGCTTTGCAGATTCAGTTGGAACAGCCTTATTGCCTTAAAGACACACTGTTTTAGAAAATTTGAATTAACCCCCACACCATGTGCATCCAATACATGGGGCCATGGTTGGTGAGAGGGCAATTAACAGTTGTTAATACGCTTGGCAGGTGGCAGTAACATTAATGCATTGATTCATAAGACCTAGCGATCTGCATTTACAACCAGCAATATATTTTTGCAATGTTAAGTATTGGAATTCAGTTTTTTTCAAGTTCACAACTGCTAGGGACAGAGATTGGTCTCCCAATTCCTAGCTAAAGGTACGGACCTGGATTGCCCTCATCTTAGCACAGGACGCGGTAACAGAAGTTGTGGCAAGAGTGACATGAAGCAAATCAGGAGGTTGTTTAGCTAAGAGATTTTTAGGGGGCAATGCCCAAGGTATGAATTGTTGGTTGTTCAAACGAAGCGTGAAAGACTGAGTCTAGGAACGAGAATTTATACTAACAATACCTTCTGAGAATATTTACCTTTTAGGCCAGTTTTCAAAGCATGCCCTGTTTCTTGTTGCATTTACTCGCGCCACTTTTAATATATTATTGAATATTAAACTTTTTTTAAAGTTGTCTTTTATGGGCAATGGTGAATGAATTTTAAGCTAGAGTGACACTGTGTTTCACGTTGTTACTGTTCTTTTGTTTGCACAGCCTAAACTCGTTAATCATGATGAGGAAGTAGGTGATTTTAAACGGTGCTAAACATTTTAATAAAAATATATATTGTTAAATTAAATCTGCTATCTGGACAGTGACTGTTCATTTTTTTTGTCTTGTAGTACAGTTCAGAAGAGCACTATTATTTTACTCTTATATAATATTATTATGATGAAATTTAAAGAAGGCGTTTTAACTTTGTACTTGAAAATGTAAAAAAACAAAACATTTCATGTGTTTTAGCCTAGGGATTGAAGTAGTTGGTGCTTTGATGATTTGTGGGAATTATGTATTGGAGAATAAAAGATGTAGAACATCTGGTGATGCCCTTTTACTGTTCTGTATGGTGACAACCTTTATCCCGGGTAGCAAAATGCCTTGCTATTTACAACATTCCATGCAGCTTTACGCAGTATACTTCTTTCCTCCTGCTAATATCAATTTGTTTAAATTTGTTTTGTCTCCTTCAGTGTTTTTGTATTGCATTACATAATCTTTTGGCCGATCTGCGCATTTAGGTTCTGTTCTGTTTGGGTGGCTTCAGTATTTATTGAAAATAATGTGCATCTCCTAGTACAGCTTGCCAGGGAGCAGGAGGGCAGGGGGGCATTACGTGGGGCCGATGTAAAGTAGTTGTCGCCCACTCCCTGTTGATCTGCTCCCTTCCCCGGTGGTTCTGTTGTATTTTTATGTAATTAATGCTCGTGACATTACTGTTTATGAAATATTAAAAAGAGGTCCCTGCGTGCATCAGATCTAGCAGTCTGTTCGCTCGCCTACATCCATTTCCTTTTTCGGTGTCCAGGAAACAAACACCTTTCTGATGTACTTGTGCTGGAGAACACTTGAATAAATGTACTGTTTTTGTGTAAAAAGAAGAACAATTGTGTCTCCTGTATTCTGCATTCTGGTCCTTCTCATTACTGTCTCTGAAATGAACATCTGTCACTTAACTTGAGGCGCTCCTCTGCCCGGCTGGTGGTCATTCGCCACCTAGTCTGGCGATTAATTTTCTCCCATCCTTTTAAGTTTATTTCTGTTACCGATTGTTTAGGTTTTATTCGTTTCAGAGACTATTGTGAACGGCGTAACATCCGAGTATGTCCTTTCTGTCCTGCAGCATCGATAAATCAGACGTTTTAACTGAGAATGTAACATTGTTTGGTACATGTTCATTATGTAATGTTTTTTTCCATTATATATCTGATAATACAAGATGCACTTTCAACAATTCTTCAGCATCGGTCTCCTAGTGTAAAAGCGTTATATGTAATGCAAAACATTGCTGTGTATAGCATCATCTCAACCTCATTATGTTTGTTCTAATGTCAGCTAGTAAGGTGGATATTCTATAAACTCCACTCCCTCGGATACCACCCTTCCATGAAAAGCTTTGCTCTTATCAGTGCTTTCTTTTTAATAAAAGGACATTGTCTGCTTCAAACAGCTACACAGCTAATCTGACACTGTTTTACTTGTCCAACTCATCCAAACGTCTGTTTCTTTTGGAATCAGCCATGCCTGGCAGGACCCAAAGAGCACTCCTGGTGTTTGTAGTCTGGATTTTATCCGAAGGTAACATTCCGCTTCATGTTTATTATAAAGACGGTAGTTCCTTGAGCAAAAGATAATTCTATGTACTAGTTTTGTAAAGCCTGTGACATGACTCAACTATACTTCAATGACCCTCGACAGAAGGGCATCTACTGCTTTCCTGCTGGCCACAAACCCCGAGGCTGTGAGGTTTTTCAGTCTTTTCCTTCAAAATCCTTTTGGGACAGGCAGAAGACAATGATTTATTCCCAGAAAATCCAGTCAAAATTGACCTCATTAAAGAAGAAGCAACAAATATGTCTACTGATGACAAAAAGGGGGACAAACGTGTGAAATTCACCAACTAATCTAGACTCTTCTCTTAGAACAGTGGCCTCCTCTTTGATTCCGTTATTCAGGCCAGAAAGGATCTTCATTGACTACCTGCCCATAGTAGTATTAAGTTTAAAGCCATGATTATAGTTCACAGGGCCATCTATTGTAATAGGTCTCAAATCATGGGCAATACAGTCTACTGGCACAGACTAACTAGAAGTTTATGACCTGAACAATCTTTAAACTCCAGATTCCCAAACTCTTACTTCAACTTTTGGGGTTACAGCCTTCTCTATTATGGCTACAAGATCCTGGAATGTGCTTCTGCTTGCCCTCTACGCACAATCCTCTCTGCTTCTCTTCAGAAAGCCTCTAAAGGGGCGTGGCTAAGATGGCGGCCTGAGAGGACGCGTTTCTGCGGAGCTCCTCGTCCCAATCCCTCAATATATAGCCACGCTATAGCAACTGCCTCGAAATCGGTGGCCACGACACCCTACGATCGGGGAGTCCAGGGCAGTGCCATTTATTTGCAGCTTTGGCGCCAGAAATCTCGGGCGGACCCCTCCGCCGTTGGCGCGCAGCAGCTCCGGGCCCGACAGCGCCGGCGCGGTCGGAGAGGCCGGGCAAGAGACGTAGGGCCGGGCCCACCGGAGCACTACCAGGCGCCGGACAGTGACGGGATCCGATCGGCGGAGCAGCGTCGGCTGCGGTGACCCGCGTTGGCGACCCCGAGTTGGCCCCGGGAGGCGCCTGGCGAGGGAAAGTGCAGTGGCGGCCTGACGAACTACGAGAGGCCCCGGCTTGGGCCTTCCCCCCCCCCCCGCACTTGGCAGAGAGGTGAGGAGCGGGGCAGCGCCGGCGTGGGACGCCGATACTCGGGGGCCAAGCGATCGAGCCCCCGGTGTCTCCGCACAATAGCTTCAATGACGGGGGGCAACGGTGAGCCGGCCCCGCGCACGCCACAACTTGGGACCCAAGGCTGGGGAGGCCTCGTCGACCGGTGAGCGGCCATTTTCCACGAGGCCCGGAGGAAGGCGACGAGCCCCAGTGGCGGATACGGGCGCGGCGGGGGTGCCCCCGGGACGGCAGGGACATGTCCTCTAACAATCGCAGAGGGGGCCGCACTATCCCCGATATGCTGGCGAAGGGGGCCTCCAAGGGGGACAAGAGCCCAGATAAGCCAGTGGTGGTGCCTCCACCCAAGGACAAGGAGCGAGACGAAGGAGACGCCCCGGCCACCAAATCATTTATGGAGGCGCTGTTCTCATCTCTCAAGGCCGACATCCAAACCCTCCGGCAAGACATGGCGGGGGAATATAAGGAGCTCCGCCGCGATGTGGACGATATAGGTGAACGGGTGGCGGCTGTTGAGGCCTCGGACCAGGCCCGCAGTGCAGAGGTGGAACAGCTGCAGCAGGAAATCCTCCGGCTTCACGACCAGCAGACACAGCTCCAGGCCCATGCTGAGGACCTGGAAAACCGGTCCAGGAGAAATAACATCAGGGTACGGAACGTACCTCTCAAGGCGGAAGGGGGTTACATCGCCGCGTATCTGCAGGAACTGTTCCGCGAAGTCCTGGGCGAAGATGACGACTTCGATATCCGAATCGACGGGGCCCACAGGGTGGGCCTAGCACGCAGGGTGCCGTGCTAGGACTTCCCACGGAGGAGAATGGCCAGGGAGACACCGCGGACTTCGAGCCCTCCCTATCCCGATCTCCCCGTTCCCAGGCAGACGGCTGGCAGACTGTGAGACGTCGTCGCACGCCTAAGAAAGGGTTCAGGCCGGGCCCAGAGGAGGTGGCGAACGAACATGCGGCAGCAATCCAGAAGGTCGTCACTGACACTACCTCACCACTGGGGATGCTCAAGAAGCTTCAAGACGCCCTGAACCACTACGTGTGGGCGGGCAAGAGGCCCAGGCTACGGCGCGACCTGGTTACGCGGGTGACAGCTGAGGGGGGCCTGGGAGTTCCGGACCTACGGCGCTATTTCCAGGCGGCACAACTCAGGTATTTGCTGGAGTGGTCCAGGCCCACCTCCGAAAAACACTGGTTGTTCCAGGATAGGGCCATGGCGGGCATGTCACTGTGGAAGGTCCCTTTCCTAGCGCGCCCTGACAGGCCGGCTTACTTGAAGAAATCCCCTATCACCAGGACTTTCATGCAGGTCTGGGATGCCACCGCTGTCCCAAAGGGCCTCACGACTTTCCCTTCACCTATGACGCCCCTGCTAGACAATCCGGCCTTCCCCCCGGGAGTGCCGCCGGGCTCGTTTCCCCAATGGCGGCCGTCTGAGTGCCGCTCTGCGGGCTATTTGTTCGACACGGAGGGCTTCCTGCCGTGGGACGTGGTGGTGGCTGACTATGCCCTCGACAAACCACACCGCTTCCAATACTTTCAACGTAGACATTGGCTGACACACCCTGAAGTGGCTCCCCTGGCCAGCCGCCCACTAACCCCGTATGAGAGATGGCTTATGACTAAAAAGTCAGACTCCGGGTCCATCACGGAATTGTATCTCCTGCTGTCCCCATCACCTCCTACAGAGAGATCTGCAGGCCAGAGACGTTGGGAGAGAGAGCTGGGACGCACCCTATCGGATAAAGAATGGCAGGATATATTTTATAGGGCCCACCACACTGCGAGGAACACGGCCAGAAGGGAGGCGGCAGTGAAAATCGCCTACTACTGGCACCTGACCCCAGAGCGCCTACATCAAGGGAACCCAAGCAAAGACCCCACTTGTTGGAGGGGGTGCGGACACACTGGGACCATGCTACACATACTGTGGGAGTGTACGGCAGTTCAGGAGTACTGGGAGGTGGTGCTTAAAGACATGGACACCTACTTTGAAACTGATACCCCACGCTTCCCGGCGTACGCGATCCTGGGGCTTCCTAACAAGCTCATGTTCCCTCTCAAATCACTGCGGGGGAGGCAGATGGGACTAGCAATGGGGGCGGCGACACACCACATCTTATCATTATGGGGCACACCGAGGAAACCTACACACACAGGGTGGCTACACAGGTTTTGGTATATCATGGGGATGGAAAGGATTCAGGCCTCGCTTACGCAAACTTCAGACACCTTCCGGCAAACATGGCAACCACTCATTTCCCTACTATCCCAGGAATTCACGGAGCTCACCTGCCCGAAATATCTCAGGGTCCTGAAGCTGGCGGAGGAATTCCGCGATGAGAAGACCAAAGCGGAACACAAGGTCTAGCCTGGCCCCCGCTCGGCCCCCACCGGGCTTGATCAGGAACACACCGAGGGGGGAGGGAGGGGGGGGGGCTGTTGTGGGATGGGAGTTGGTCGGGTCTGGGTGGGGGAGGGACACGGTTTTGGGGGGGCGGGGAAAAAAGAGTTCTTGCACCTGGCGTTGGGTTTGTTTCTTGCCATACGACCTTGCACAGACAATGTGTTTATTTGCTAGCTGGACTTTACAGGGACACGCCTATTTTCAAAGTACCTGCACTGTAGTTTTGCTCGCATTGTTTTTTGCTGCTATATGGTGTTGCTCTGTGGAACTCAATAAAAACACATTTGATCAAAAAAGAAAGCCTCTAAAAACATTTTTTATTCAATCAATAGCCCATCAGTTCATACAGATTGCAAAGTTTACCCTAAGCGCTAAGAAAGCTCAATTGGTGTATGTGTGATCTATAAGTATCCTAACCATAGCCACATAGTCAGTTGATGGCCCCTCACTAGATAGTTGGTGCTGCCCAAAAATACTTTTTAGTCCTTGCTGGTTAATGACTCCTCAATTATTATCACTGGTATAGACAAGATCCTCTGTCAGTAAAAAGTTAGTTATGGAACTTTGACCAAGCCATTACTAAAGCCACTTTAGAAATACTTTTACCTGCAGATTTCTCGCCTGTAGAATAATCCTACATGTCAGACTGGTTCTGGAAAATTCAAAGTTCTCATGTTACAGGTGGGGTGCAGGAGGGCGGCGCTGGCCTTGCATTGAATCCGGAAGTGGCTTCAGATGACATCACACAAGCCATATAGTGCCCACCTCAGTGCAGCAACATCCGTTCCCTTTTTTCTGTCTCTTCGACGTGGCTCCAGAGATTGATGCAACTTGGCTCCTCAGAGTTGTAAGTTTTCTGCACAGAAAGTCTTTTAGTGCAGTACAATGTCTCCTAAGCATTTAGGCTTCACGTCTTGTAGGAGCTGTTCAGGACAGATGGCTTTCACTGACTTCCATTTGATCCACCGCTGTTGTTTGGGTTGGACCATGACTCCCTGTGCTGTGAATCCTTTTGAAGCATGCATCCAAATGCCATCAAAGAGAGGAAGGCGAAGTTCTTCAAGGCCTTGGCCAGGGTCGAGAAATGCAGTCAACATTATTCGAGGTCTTGCTCATGATTGTCTTCGTCACACTCTTCAGATAGTAAGAAAGGAAAACACAACAACCACTCTTAAGAGTAAGCACCCCGACACCCTCCAGCTACTACATAATCTTCAACGTCCGAGTTGATTGCAATGGAGCCTGCTGCCCCAACTCCGAGCAGCTCCACTCCAATGACTTCACAGGACTTGGCCCGTAGCCACCTCGATCTCCACTGCCATTCTTATCCGACCCTTCGGCGCTGCAGCGTTCCATCTTGGAGTTACTTCCGCCAGCCTTCCTGAGTTCCCAAATCCATGCTCTGCTCCAACGCATTTCTTAATGCTATGTATTCCATCTTCACCTGGCATTGACGTCAGTCAGCAAGTCTTCAGGCTCCATTGTGTTGTGCGGCATGCCAATGTTTATGCCCTTGGCCGGAAGTTGTTTGGATCCGTTACACCTGGACCCGACTTGGCTTTCCATTGATCTGGCACTTAGATGCCCCATGCCTCAACTACCTGCTACATTACCGGCCCTGCCTCCACCATGCCACCTCCAGCGCTGGGCTCTGTGCCAGTCCCCTAAGTCGCACCACAGTACAGGTTGTCTAGAGAATCACAGGGATTGGTGGAGAAATAAGATTATAGGCAAAGAATCCATGATGTCTTCGGTTCTGACTCTGGTCCCTTAAAATGATATGCCTTATGCGGTGATGCCACTAATGGCCAGGATGAGACAATTATAGGCATATCGTCTGAAAGGGGGCTGGGAACTTTCCCAGGATGGGATTGGTTTTTCTATCAGGAACTCCCATGCCAGAGATTGTCTTTTTATTCTGAGGTGAAGAAAGCAGCTGAGGTACTGAAACGTTAGCTTCCGGCATTCTTTTCTTCCTAGCCTTCACCTCAAAGCCTGGATTGAGAATTACTGAGAGGCTGCTAGTCGAGCTCTCAGTTGCTGCTTTAGTTTTAAAAACTGTACCTGATTTCTCCCTTTGTGTCCGATCCCCCCCTGTATTTTGCACTACATTTTAGGACGAAAAAACGGAAGTTTTAAAATCGAATTTAGAATTGTTTAACTGAACGCTCCTACCCTCGTTAGGCAGAGAATTCATTTCCCTCGGTCCCCGATCCCTGGGTGCTGGGTTTAGACCGGTCCCGGGCTCGATCCCGTTTTGGCAGCCATCTTAGGTGGGGGCACATTCGCCGAGCGGTCTAGTCGCCCTATAAAAGGAGGGCTTAGTGACCAGACCAGAGATTGAGAATTACTGAGAGGCTGCTAGTCGAGCTCTCAGTTGCTGCTTTAGTTTTAAAAACTGTACCTGATTTCTCCCTTTGTGTCCGATCCCCCCCTGTATTTTGCACTACATTTTAGGACGAAAAAACGGAAGTTTTAAAATCGAATTTAGAATTGTTTAACTGAACGCTCCTACCCTCGTTAGGCAGAGAATTCATTTCCCTCGGTCCCCGATCCCTGGGTGCTGGGTTTAGACCGGTCCCGGGCTCGATCCCGTTTTGGCAGCCATCTTAGGTGGGGGCACATTCGCCGAGCGGTCTAGTCGCCCTATATAAACAGTCACACATGGCTCCGCGCAGCGGACGCGAGCAGCGGACGCGCCGGACTAGCGCCGGAGTTTCGCCAGAGTTAAGCCCGTCTGTGCCCGTCCGGGCCCAGACGGGTCCAGGACCAGGGGCTATGCCCGAGGCGAGACCCCAACAGGCTATTACGATCAGGTACACGAAGGATGAGCTCCTATCCTTCAGAATACCGAAATATGCCAGTTGCTGCTATATTGCCAAAGATGGAAAGCACTTTAGGGGATGTAGAGTTTGCCAACCGGATGTCGAAGAAGCCACCCCCACTACCTTGTGTCGGCTCGCCCTGCTTAACTGCAGATCTCTCCCCTGCCACGCTATAGAGATTAACTCCCTACTACTGGACCACAAGGTTGATGCCTTGCTTCTCACTGAGACTTGGCTATCTGACACCTCGGGTCCGGATATGGTGACAGCGTTGCCGCCGGGATATCTGATCTACCATCTTGACAGAGGCACAGGGAGAGGTGGGGGTCTGGCTATTATATATAGGGAGTCACTGGGTTGTAAGGCACGTGAGGCAGGGGTCAAAGATTGTGAGAGCTGCCAATTCTCACTTCAATTCTCCCCTACCTACTCGCTGACAGGCCTCCTGGTCTACCGGCCCCCTGGAAACATGGGTGATTTTATATCGTCACTAATGGAAACCACTACCCTGTTGGCTGCGGCCGCATCCAACTTCATATTGCTGGGAGATCTCAATTGCCATTTCGATGAAGAAACTGACCCTATAGCAACTAATTTGTTGAGCGAGCTGAGCGCCCTGCAGATGAAATTGATAAATACTGGGGCCACACATGTTAAAGGTCATCTTCTGGACCCCATTTTTTCGAACATGACGGGTATATCCGCTATGCCTCCCCTCGCTCTTCCTTGGTCTGACCACTCACTGATCATGGCTAACTGGGAGGTTAAGTGTGTTGATACGCTCCCACTCAGGAAATTCAGAATAGACAGGGCATGGTCAAGGCTTCCTGTACAGACGTGGAATACCCGTCTTGAGGACACCCAGCCTGAGAAGGGTGGTGATCCGGTGTCTGCAGATGCTATAGTGAGGAATTGGTTGACCAATGCAGTGGACCATGTGCTTCCACTCAAGAAGATGCTCATTAGGGATAAGAGAAAGGGGTCTGGCCCTTGGTATACCCCAGAGCTCAGAACCCTGAGGCAGAACTGCAAACGCGCGGAGAGACTATGGAGGAGGAGCCCGGAGATAGATAGCAGGGAAAAATATCGCATGGAACTAAGAATATACAAACGTGCTATACGTACTGCTAAGACCTCCTTCTACGAGGAGAGAGTAAATCACGCTGCGTCCTCATCCAGGGAAGCCTTCCTAGTGATAAAGGGGCTTCTTAAACCACCTGAGCCTATTCCTGTCTACGAGAGACCACAGGAAAAATGTATGGAATTAGCCACCTATTTTAAAAACAAAATTGATATTATTATTAGTTCTCTCCCCTCGGTGGTGGGAACATCGTCCCCCTCTGAGGACTTCAGCATGTCGGAAAATCGACTGATGTCATTTGGTCCTGTATCTTCAGGCGAAGTGCTGAAGGTCCTCGGGAGCCTGAAAAGTGGCTCACCTCGGGACCCAGTCCCGATGCGGTACCTTAAGCAGGCCGCCTTGGCGATAGGAGAGCCCGTGACCGATTTGATCAATCTCTCGTTCACCCAGGGGACTGTGCCGCCTGACTGGAAGAGTGCGGTGGTCAAAGCGCTTCTGAAGAAGCCGGGCCTGGACCCGCAGAACTTGGCCAATTTCAGGCCCATCTCCTTATTACCAGGAGTGAGTAAGATTGCCGAGAGGTTGGCGAACCATCGGTTATCAAACTTTCTTGAGGAGAATGGCCGGTTGAGGGACTCCCAGACGGGATTTCGTCCAGGCCATGGAACGGACACGGCTCTGCTAGCAGTGGTAGAGGAGGCCAGAAGCACTTTGGACGGAGGGGGATCAGTGGCAGTGATCCTCCTGGACCTCAGTGCGGCCTTCGATACCGTCAACCATGGGGTGCTGATACAACGTCTAGCCGAGTCGGGTGTCGCAGGAGTGGCCCTGGAATGGTTGACCTCCTTTTTGGAGGGGCGTACCTTCGAGGTCTGGGAAGGAAACGCAAAATCCCCTCCTCTCCCACTTCATTGCGGGGTGCCACAGGGCTCATCCCTGAGCCCCACGTTATTTAACGTGTATATGGCACCCTTGGAAGGTGTGGTGTCTCCGTTTGGCTTTAAGACCATAAGCTATGCGGATGACACCCAGCTAGTGGTGAGTCTTACACAGCTGGAGAAACAGCCTGAGACGCTTCATGCTTGCTTGAGAGAGGTGTTTGATTGGATGTCCAGGTCATCGCTCAAATTGAACGGATCAAAAACCGAGCTGATGATCTTGGGCCAGTCAAGTTTTGCCCTCTCGCCAAGCAGCTGGCCCAACTGCATGGGCACCCCGCCCGATCCTAAAAAGGAGATTAAGAGCCTGGGGGTCTGGCTGGAGCCGGATTTGTCCTTTAGGACACACGCCAAAAAGACCGCGGGCGTGTGCTATGGAATGCTCCGGTCGGCCCGCAAGGTTCTCCCTCTGCTACCAGAACTCTCCCGGAAGCTGTTAGTCCAAGGCTTAATCATCTCACGCCTGGACTACAGTAATGCGCTCTTTCTTGGAGCGCCAGAATTAACGTTTAAGATCCTACAACAAGTGCAGAACGCAGCAGCAAGGCTGCTGCGGAACGTTCCGGCCAGACAGTCAGCCAGGCCTGCTTTAAAAGCACTTCATTGGCTCCCTGTCAAAGAGAGAGTCACCTTTAAGGCCCTGTGCATTGCCCACAAGAGCATACAGGGTAAAGGACCAGCTATTCTGAAGGACATGATTTGTCCATATAAGCCCACAAGAGCCTTACGCTCTGTCAACAAACATTTCCTTCAGACAAAGAGAATCAGGAGAGCCCGCTCAGGGGGCCGGAGTTTCTCTTTCCATACAGCGCGCGCCTGGAACTCCCTCCCATTCTCGCTGCGCTCTGAACCAAACCTTCTCAGATTCCGAAAACATCTGAAAACGTATCTTTTTCCAGAATAATGGTAGCTCCCCTGTTCTCTATTAGCAGTCTGCTCTTGGTCTCTATAGGCGCTGGGATGCCTCAGGGTAACCGTGCGCGGTATAAAATTCAATAATAATAATAATAATCATGCTGGCATTATGCTCAGCAGGACAATCGGCTGGAACCTTTCAACTATCCCTTCAGTCTGAGAGTTTAAGAGCTTGAAGACCTTGGGGGTGAGGGAGGACGGAACCACCTTGTCTGCGAGGAGCATTGTAATAAAATCCTTGAATGCAAACTGCCTTCTGACACACCATACCCATGCCCTATGAGATAAGGCTCAGATGGTGGTATCTCACATACCAGAAGAGATGAGGGCACACTTTCAGGAGGTTTTCTAGGATGGTCAAAATGCAGCACGAGCCATGGGTACTTCTGTCTCAATCTGCAGACATACTTGGTTCAGAACGTCAAATTTTTTCCTCGGTGCCCAAGCTAACCTACTGTACCTTCTATTTTATGGAACTCACCTGTTCAGGGATAAGGCAAATTCAGTGCTGGAGAGGTTTAAGAGCAGTAAAGAACAATCTGCTCTTTGTGACTTCAGTTGCCACCTCCTACGAAAGACTAATGCCAATTTCTGCATTTTCATGGCTTCTCAAGAGGAGTTTCCTTTCTTCAGCTACAACCCTGAAAGTGCCAATCTTAACAGCAGCAGAAACTGATGGTGAAGCAGTGTAGGGAAAGCCAGAGGAAAGGGCTCAGGATCTACCCAGCAACTATTCTCCTCTCCCACACCAAGAAGCACTAGTTTGCCTCCCCAAGCCCAGTCTGAGCTTGTATGAGAGCCGATGTCATTCTGTCTTCTTTTCTGTAAGGCCATTATTTAGGACCAGTGGTTTCTCCAAATCGTAGAAAGGTGCTACCCTTCCCTTCCTCAGGTTCCACCCCCATTCCCACACAGTATTCCTCTTATACATACCCTCAACTCTCAGATCTCTTAGCCATCCTGCAACACTATTATGGAAAGGAGTGGTGGTGTTAGTGCCCAAGCAGGAAATAGGCCAAGAATGTTACTCCCTTTACTTCCTTGACCCCAAGAAGGACAGCAGTTGCTGTCCCGTCCTGTACTTCAGAGAATTAATCTTCTACCTAAGCAAGGAAAAGTTCAAGATGCTGTACCTTGCTCAAGTGTTGCTGGTGTTGTGAGCTGGAGACTTGATCGTGTCACTCAACCTGCAGGATGCATATGTCTATATTCCGATCCTGTGTTCACATTAGAAGTATTTGCACTTTCTAGGGGGTTCTATTCATTACCAGTTTGTGGTGCTCCTATTTTGCCTAACAACAGCACCCCAAGTCTCTACGAGGATGGCATTGTTTGCGGCTTATCTCAGAATGTGGGGCATTCCAATTTGGCGGATACGTCCTGACCTGCGTCCACAAGAGAAGAATGATCGCGCTGACACCACCGCGACCCTTTCAGGTTAGTTATCCAAACTCTGACACGGCAACTACGGGCTTTGCTACCGCACCCTCATTATGTTCGATTACAATATTTGTTTTCTTAATTTTCGATCCACAGATACTACCACGCTAAACCAACTTCACAGTGACATGTAAGAAATCCCATATTAACTTCATTGTTTTTACACACTTGGCAATCGAGGTTTTTTTAAGGCGACACCTTAATCAGGCACCTAGCATTTATCACACCCCTTCAATATGACATCACACACCCCATTTACTGTTTATTGTACAGGATACATACTGAGAGTCTGTCCACTCATGTTTCATTTTTACAGTGTCTTTTTCCCTGATAAAGGGCACAACTACTGGCCCGAAATGCATTGGAATTATTTGAAAGACTTTGTCATATGGTGAAAAATATGAAAAAACTGAGTATCTAATGTTTACTTTTGGAACACTCTTGCAAATTATTTTTGGGAATTAAAAACAACGAAATATTCAATACACCTAAGAGTTTATGAATCCTCTGTTCTTGGGAGGAATGATTGTGTGCCCATAAGGATGGAACCAGTGACCCACTGGTTCCACAGATGAATCATAGTTGTTAAGATGCCGTAGGACACTAGACGTCACTCATGGAGCACCTACAAGTTTGACAAATTGAACAGACAGTTAAAACAAGCTGTGCATCTGCCCTACCAGTACTAGCATTCCAATTTTCCCATTTATGGACAACTGAATTATCAGAGCCAGGTAGCTGAAGGTAATGTCTCGCCATCTGCAGTCAACAGTATCCTTGCTGTTCTACCTGTTTCTTTCGATCAACTAGGCCAAATCTCACCTGAGGCCCTCTTAAACGACTCCAGTTCAAAGGGTCCGTGCTGGACTCTCCTCTTCTCCACGCCTTCCCTCCACTCAACAGAGCTCCCCACTGGACTTTGCTCCCTCCAAATCTCTCCTCTTCCTCAAGGGTACACACTGGTCTTGGCAAGCTGGCAGGTGCTGGCGGTCCAGGCTCCAGAGAAGGTGGTCTTTGTTTCCCTTGAGGATGTCCCCTCACCCAGCAGGGAGACTTAGAAGGCCTTGGCTCCTAGTCTTGGTCTCATGCAGAAGTCTTGCAGAGCTTTCCCTCACACAGCCCTTCTGCCTGCTTGGCGGATGACAATTATTCGGGGTCTCAACCTCTGTTTCCAGGCACCAAATTTGATTTAGGATCTGGGTCTTTGAAGTTTTATGCTGGGGGTCTGCTTCTTTTGAAGTGCATATTATCTTCTCCTGCACCCTCTTGGAAGGCCATCTGTCACAGCAGGAGAAGCCTCCAAAGCCAGGCCAAGGGAGTGACTAGCGTTCACATCTGGTTGTTGGTGATAATGTGCATCAAAAGGGTAATCCCAGGCTTCTAGCCCTACTCTTTGTGATTACCTTATCTGAAAGAAACACGTTAGTGTTAGATTCCTTACCTTAGAATATCCCCAGGCGTCAGTCTGGATCCGGAAACTTTTGCGTAGCAGTACCCCTGCGCGTCGGTAGGCGTCGTCTGCAGGCGTCCCCTGCGGCTCCGCGTCCGTCGTCGGCCTCGTGCGCCGTGATGACGTCGCTGGAGTATATAGACGCCGCCTCCGCGCGCTGACGTCAGTTCTTCTTTTTTCCGCGCCAGTGGACGCAGATCTGAAGAGCAGTACTCCGGTCTTTGACCAAGTTTTTTTCGAAGTTATTTCTCACTTTGTGCCTGATAGGATGCCTGGGTTCAAGCACTGTGATGACTGTGAGCGCACGATGTCGGTCACAGACCATCACCGCCTCTGTCTCCGGTGTCTGGGCCCCGACCACGACGTGGACTCCTGCGTCGACTGCCGGGCCCTCACCAACAAGGCTAGGCGGGAGCGGTCCCGCAAGCTACTGGAGCTCCGGGTGTCGGCCCCACGTCGGGACCGGGAGCGGTCCCGGTCCGGCCGGAGGTCGAGAGAGCGTTCGAGGGAACGATCGCGGAGCCGCGCCGAGCGTTCCGGAAGTCGACACCACTCGTCAGGCTCGTCAGGTAGGAAGCACAAGAAGTCGGGGCGTCGTCATCGTACCCCCGACTCCCCCCGACGCTCGCGCGATGCGGCCGGGGGCTCGGGTGACCCCAACCCCGCGGCTCCGCGAGAGTCGCCGGCGCGGCCTGCCTCATACCCTCCGGTCCCTGGGCACGGTGCGACGCCTGAGGAGATCGAGGCGTTCCTCATGGCCATGAGGGCGCTCGGTTCTCCGACGGGGCCTACGGTGCCTTCGGGCCCAGTGCTACCGTCTGGGGGCCCTGGCGGTTCGGGTGTCCCTGCCTCGGCGCCGTCGGGTGCTCCGGCCCCGGCGCCGCCGACGGCTCCGACCCCGGCGCCGCAAGGGCCTTTGGGATCGGCGCCGGTTGGTCTTCCGGCCTCCCCGGCGCCGTTGCCATCGGGGTTACCCCCGACGCCGCCCCCGCGCGGCGCCGGACGGGCGTCGCTCGACGCCGGTCCCGGCGCCGATGGGGCCCATGAACCCCGAGGAGCCGGTCTACATCGTTGACTCCGAATACGGAGAAGA
The DNA here is from genome assembly GCF_964263255.1 of Lissotriton vulgaris. Taxonomy (NCBI): domain Eukaryota; kingdom Metazoa; phylum Chordata; class Amphibia; order Caudata; family Salamandridae; genus Lissotriton; species Lissotriton vulgaris. Next base: position 1,836,235,064 of record NC_141694.1, read on the forward strand.
TGAAGAGTTCGGTGAAGGTTGGGAGGGGTCCGAGGACCCTCTGTCACGCGAGTGCCAGTATGACCCGGACTGGACAGGTGACTTGGGGGATGCCAGTGGTCTGGACGACTCTCCTAACCCTGGTTTGATCTCTCCTCCTTCCGTGGCATCGGTGGAGGGAGCTGCATATTCTGTGGTGCTGATGAGGGCTGCCAAGGCCTTACACCTTGAGCTCCCCGTCGCGGCCGTGAGGCCTAACATCCTCACCGAGGTCTTCAAACCGCAGTCATGCCCACAGGAGCCACTGCTGCCGTTTAACGAAGCCTTGTCAGACGTTCTGTTGGGCACTTGGTCCAGGCCCGCTTCAGGTCCGCCTGTTGATCGGAACGTGGCCAGGCGCCACCGTCCTTGTCCGGACGACCCCAAGTTCCTGTCTACCCACCCCACTCCTGAGAGTCTGGTGATCCAGGCCTCGACCTCCCAGTCCGCATTCCCGTCGGCCCCGCCCGACAGGGAATCCAAGAGGTATGACCAATTTGGCAAGAAGGTCTTCTCGTCCATTAGTTTGGGCCTGCGGTCTTGCAACACCGCTTGCCTCTTGGGCCGCTACACCCACTCTGTGTGGGATACGGTCGCGGAACTGCTGCCAGAATGCCCCATGGAGGTGCGGGCAAAACTCGGTCAGGCTGTGGCTGAGGGCCGAGATGCAGCGAAATATTCGATACGGTGTGGTCTTGATACGACCGACTCGCTGGGCAGAGCTATGTCAACGACAGTGGCGATTCGTCGCCACGCCTGGCTGAGATCCGCCAATTTTTCGGCAGACGTCCAAAATACCTTGATGGACATGCCGTTCGATGGCTGTCACCTCTTCGGTGACAAGGCGGACCACGCGCTGGAACGCTTCAAGGACTCCAGGGTCACGGCCAAGTCCTTGGGTCTCTCGACCCAGCGTCAGCAAACGGGTTCGTTTCGTCCCTTTCGTGGCCAAGGAAGGGGCGCCCCCACACGTGCTGCCAGCCACGCGCCGCAACAATCCTTTCAACGCGGTGGCGGCCGTGGAAACCGCCGTGGTGGCGGTCGGGGACAACAGCGGGGTCAGACCACACCTTCCCCCGCAGCATCTACCCCAAAATCCTCCTAGTCCGTGCTTTCGGCCCCATGTGACGCCAGTGGGTGGCAGGGTTCGCCATCACCACGCTCACTGGCGCACGATCACTTCGGACAGGTGGGTGCTGCAAATCGTCCGAAGGGGCTACTCCCTCCCCTTCGAGGCCTCTCCTCCAGCCATGCCACCGCAGAACCACCGTGTGTCGGGGGACCACTTGACACTTCTGCAGGAGGAAGTTACGGCCCTCTTGGCCAAGGGGGCCATCGAGCGCGTTCCTGGGCCAGAAGTAGGGCGTGGTTGTTATTCCCACTACTTTCTGGTGCCCAAGAAGGACAAGGGGGGCCTACGTCCTATCTTGGATCTAAGGAACGTCAACGGCTTCCTCCGGAAGGAGAAGTTCAAGATGTTGACGTTAGCTCAGGTCTTGGCTGCTCTAGACCCACAAGACTGGATGGTAGCGTTGGACTTGCAGGACGCCTATTTTCACATTCCCGTCCTGCCGGCCCACCGGCGTTACCTGCGGTTCACGGTAGGCCAGGAGCATTTTCAGTTTATCGTGCTTCCCTTCGGCCTTACCAGCGCCCCACGGGTGTTCACAAAGGTGATGGCGGTGGTCGCAGCCCATCTGCGCAGGTTGGGGGTTTCAGTCTTCCCCTACCTAGACGACTGGTTGTTGAAGGCGGGCTCGCCCCAGACAGTCGTCCACCACCTTCAGATGACGGCAGACCTCTTGCACGACCTGGGGTTCTCCATCAATGTGCCGAAATCACACCTGTGTCCCTCTCAAAAGCTCCTTTTCATCGGAGCGGTTCTGGACTCGGCGCAGTTTCGGGTTTATCCTCCGGAACGGCGGGTTCGGGATATTCAGGCTTTGATTCCCATCTTTCAGCCGCTATCCCGGGTTTCGGTCAGGTTGACGCTGCGGCTGCTGGGACTGATGGCTTCCTGCATCCTTCTGGTGCATCACGCTCGGTGGCGGATGCGGGCTCTGCAGTGGGACCTGAAGTTTCAGTGGGCCCAGCATCAGGGCACCTTGTCCGACCACGTCTTGATCTCGGAGGGCACTGCGAGACAACTGCAGTGGTGGCTTACGGACCGCGATTGGGTCAGGGGCAAGTCCCTCTCCCTTCCCCAACCGGAGCACGTTGTCGTGACGGACGCGTCCCTCCAGGGCTGGGGTGGCCACTTGGGAGAGGCAGAGATCAGAGGCATCTGGTCTCCGGCGGAGTCCCGGCTCCATATCAATCTGTTGGAGCTGCGGGCGATTCGTCTGGCACTGAAGGCATTCCTCCCCTTTGTCAACGGGAGTGTAGTGCAGGTGTTCACCGACAACACCACCGCCATGTGGTACTGCAACAAACAGGGCGGTGTGGGGTCGTGGACCCTTTGCCAGGAGGCTCTGCGCCTCTGGCAATGGCTGGAACGTCAGGGCGTGACTCTGACGGTTCAACACCTGGCAGGTTCTCTGAACGCCAGGGCGGACGAACTCAGCCGTCGGTGCTCGATGGATCACGAATGGCGTCTGAACTCGGACGTGGCGCAAGGCATCTTTCTGCAATGGGGAGAGCCTTGGTTAGATCTATTCGCCACCGAAGAGAACGCGCAATGTCATCAGTTCTGCGCGTTGGAGTTTCCAAGACGGCACTCGCACGGCGACGCCTTTCGGCGCGAGTGGAGTTGCGGTCTGTTATACGCCTTTCCGCCTATACCACTTCTGCCCAGAGTGCTGAAGAAGATCAGGCGCGACCGGGCCCAAGTTATCCTTGTGGCTCCGGACTGGGCTCGAAGATACTGGTATCCCGAGCTACTCAGCATGTCAGTCGGTCCCCCGATCCGCCTGCCCCTTCAGGAGGACCTTCTGTCGCAGCAGCAGGGGACGGTCCTCCACCCGAACCTGTCCAGTCTCCACCTCCATGCTTGGAGATTGAGCGGCGGCAGTTGAGGCCATTTGACTTGCCTCCTGAAGTCTGTGATGTTATTCTGGCAGCCAGGCGTCCCTCCACTAAGTCGGTATACGCCTGTCGGTGGAACAGATTTGTGGCATGGTGCACAGCAAAGGCTGTGGATCCTCTTTCTGCCCCTCTTTCGGAGGTTCTTCTGTTTCTTCTTTCTCTTGCCCAGCAGGGCTCTGCTCTGGGCACTATCAAGGGCTACCTTTCTGCCCTTTCAGCCTTTTTAAGGCTTCCTGATCAGCCTTCTTTGTTCAAATCCCCGATTGTAACTCGATTCTTGAAAGGCATCACTCACATGTTTCCACCTGTTCCGTTTGTGATGCCTCAGTGGGATTTGAACCTGGTTCTAACTTTTCTGATGTGTGCTCCCTTTGAGCCCCTTCATTCTTGCCCTCTCCGTCTCCTAACTTTAAAGACGGCTTTCCTGGTTGCCATCACCTCTGCCAGGAGAGTGAGTGAGCTCCAGGCTCTTTCTGTCCAACCTCCTTTCCTGTCCATTCATCCCGACAAGGTGGTTCTGAGGACTAGACCTTCTTTCCTGCCCAAGGTTGTTTCGGCCTTTCACATCGGGCAGTCCATCACCCTCCCTTCCTTCTTCCCGCCTCCGCATCCTTCAAAGGATGAAGAGCGGCTCCATCGTCTGGACCCAAAACGTGCGCTTTCATTTTACATGGATCGCACACGCCAGTTCCGGGTGGATGACCAACTGTTTGTTGGCTACGTGGGTGCGAAGAAGGGACGGGCGGTCTGTAAACGAACCATCTCTCGATGGGTCGTCCTCTGCATCAAAGCGTGCTACTCTTTGGCTCGGAAGGAGCCTCCTGTTGGGCTGAGGGCCCATTCCACTCGGGCCACGGCGGCTACCACTGCCCTGGGCCGGGGAGTCCCCTTGCAGGACATTTGCCAAGCGGCTACGTGGGCCTCGCTGCACACCTTTGCGAGGCACTACTGCCTGGACAGTCAAGTCCGGAGGGATGGCTTCTTTGGCCGTTCTGTCCTCCAGGACTTTCTGGTGTAGTATTGTATTGGTTCGCAGACCCACCACCGGGGTTGGTATTGCTGGGGTATGTATTCTAAGGTAAGGAATCTAACACTAACGTGTTTCTTTCAGATGAACAAGTTACTTACCTTCGGTAACGATATATCTGTAAGAAACATTAGTTAGTGTTAGATTCCTTACCGATCCCACCCATCCTCCCCGTTCTGCGAACTGATACCTAGGGTTAAGGACATCCCTTTCAGGGCCCTAGTTTTACATGGCACCAGTGTTGGTTCTCTCATGGCTCTGCGTCTCCTGGCGCGGAAATGCTGTGTGCAAAGAACTGACGTCAGCGCGCGGAGGCGGCGTCTATATACTCCAGCGACGTCATCACGGCGCACGACGCCGACGACGGACGCGGAGCCGCAGGGGACGCCTGCAGACGACGCCTACCGACGCGCAGGGGTACTGCTACGCAAAAGTTTCCAGATCCAGACTGACGCCTGGGGATATTCTAAGGTAAGGAATCTAACACTAACTAATGTTTCTTACAGATATATCGTTACCGAAGGTAAGTAACTTGTTCAACAGGCCCATATCCTTCCAAAGATGTGTTCAGACCTCTTCCCTGTGATCTATCACTGAATCAAAGTGCACCATTCAAAGTGTCTCGCTCCCTTATTAAGTGCGTGTCCCCCCCCCCAGCTCATAGAAATGCAGCAATCCACAAATATGTGGGGGGATTCCTTCTCCCCCCTCATGTCTTTACCAGGCAGTTCTTGGCTTCCAAAAATGGGACGAGGAGACCTCCATGTAATGTACCATTATAGGCACCCTTGCACTTAGTGTATGTACCCAGCACACACTGTAAAGCACAGTTTTTTCCATGTATTGTACCACTAAGAGCACACACAAATAAAGCTCACAGATTTATGCTGCGCAAACTGCCAGGTACTGTAGTCTTTCTGTATTTTGTCACTTGTAAACACACATACAACCAGCACACACAATTGCCATGTTGGCGCTGCATAGTAGTACACCCTTCATGTATTGCACTCATCACAGTTACACATAAACACAGTGTGTGCATTACCCATGCACACACTGCTCAGCACTGCTCTAACCCTGTCGAGTAACTGGACCCTTCCCAGGCACACAGATGCAACCAGTGCAGAGTCACCACTCCTGCACTGTGCAACAAGTCACATCTAATTGATGTAGGCCAAAGATGATTCAAGGACACAGCAAAGGAACTGTAAAAATTAAAGTGAGCTCCAGTCAGTCCAGTGACACAGGTTGAAAAGGACTTGTTCACACTTACTGATCACTACACGATATGCTTCCACAACCGCACTCATGCTGCCTAACTCCTGGTGAAGGCAGTATCTTTCCACCACTATCAGGGTCGTGCTTTGGGCTCCTCTCCCGGTCCAACAAGTCTGCAATCCACTAGACAGGCCTATGTAATGGTGCACACACATGATCCATTTTTGCCTGTGACAATAAAAATCTGCAGTAGGGATCCAGACAGTACAGTTGGGCACTAAGCACTGGGTTTCAAGCCCATTACCATGTAGAGGATTTTTCCATCCAAGCAGTGGGACAAGAATTGCCGGAAAGGCCTTTGCACTGCTTCCATCCATGACAGTCGTAGTAATGGATACTTCTACCTCAGAGTGGGGGAGCTCACCTGGAGATTAGAAGCCTCTGGTCCCTAAAGAGCAGGTTCTCCATATAAACCTTTTCTAACTGCAGGCAATTTGACTGGTGCTCAAGGTCTTCCTCCCTTTCATCCAAGATCTGTCTTTCAGATCTTGATGGACAACATGACAGCGATGTAGCACATCAGCAAACCAGGGGAGAGTAGGGTTTTACCTTCTTTGTGTGGAAGCCTTGAGACTGTGGTCTTGGGCACACCATCAAAGGGTCTGGTTGACATTTATTAATGGGGTCACTGAATGTCAGATTTGACAGCCTGAGTTGCCGTTACCTTGCTGATTACGAGTGTAGTCTCCTGCCAGAGGTAGACCAGGACTTCTTCGCCCAGTGGGGCACTCTTCATGTGGACTAGTACGCCTCCTAGGAAAATGCTTAATATGAGCAGTTCTGTGCCCTCCAGCATCCATAGAAAGAAGTTTTTTGGGACACATTTTAGGTGAAGTGTAACTTTCAGCTGCCCTGTATATTGTCTAGAAAAACAAGGGGGATGGAAGCGAACTCCCTGTGAGAAGTTGGCCTGATATATGATGCTCACTAGTTCTAGTGATCACCTTGTATCAGTCCAAACAACCCTTATGGTGATTGTTTGTAAGTCAACCTTATAGACCAGCTATCCTAATGGTAGCATGGACAAAGCAGTCTTGGGCTAAACTCTTTTGGCATGTGAAACCAGCTGATTTACCACATATAACCCCTTGAATACCAAATGAAAGGAATCCACACAGATAGTTATGAAAATAAACAAGATATTTATTAACTAACAAACACCTCTGAACTCTTTATGAGATCAGAGGGCTAAGCACATGACAAGACTCTTAAGAAAAATATGTTTAAGTTGCACAGTTGCAATGTTGCCCTAGGGGCACAACAAACCATATACTAAGTAAGTGGAATGTGAAAGTCGATAGAAGGAATGGAGCTGTCCAGAGGCTGTAGGATCGCTGGGACCACACTACCCTAACCCTAGGTAAGTAATAGGAGGCCCACGGAACGCGTGTGCAGAGTGTGAACTCACACTCGAGATGCGTAACAACGTCTTTGGACAGTACAGTTCAAGTAAAAGGTGAGTACGGACAATCCTGACTAGTTAGGACTAAAACGACGGTGGAATTGGACACTAGGAGAGTCAATCTACCCTTGAGCACCGAAATGCTCGTTACTTCACCCACAGGCTGCGGGTGCATAGGTGCGAAGTCGTGTTGGGTTCCGGCGTTGAAGTCTATGGAGCCTGGGAGAAAAGATGCTGCAGGCGACCAGGAGGAAGATGACAGGTGTGATCCAAGGGTGGATCAATGAAGAGGAGAACCTGAAAGCAGAGGGGACAATGTTCAAAGTCACTATCCAGTGACTGGAGTGGAACCAGGAGTGGAACCAGATGTCGTCGTCGCGATCAGGTGAAGAGTGGACGCTTGTCTCTGCAGCCACGTGGACCAGGTGGTGTCTTCGACGACCAGGATGGAGGCACGAGCTGTCCCACGCAGGCTCTCGCTGTCGGCGGTGTTGGATCCGGATTTGGAGTCAACAGGCCTTGGCAAAGGCAACCCACGCGTCTGGAGTGGACCAGGAGGGTCCGGGGTGCTTCTCCTTCGCAGGGAACAAAGGGCCAGTCTGGAGCAACCAGACCAGCAGATTGGATTTCAAGATTCGTCGTCTAGGAGGTCACTAGCCAGCCGGCAAGTGACCAGACAACGCGTCGAGCAGCAAACAGGCAGAAGGGCCCCAAGCAGATCTCGTGGATGCTGGAGGGCTGGTCTTCGGTGCAGGAGCTGCTCGGGTCGGGCTTCTAAGTCCCCAAAGCACTTGGACGAGGTTACCTCAGAAGTCGTGCTGGAGCGAAGTGCTGCTTCTTTCAAGATGGCTGGTCCCACGTGTCTCGTCGCACCCACGGATCTCAGCTGTGCTGCAGATATGGGTAGAGGTCGGAGAGGTCTGGGAATCCGGGTCTCGTCGGGCTCTGAAGTCTGGATCCTCGAGGGAAGACGACAAACGGAAGGCGCTGGACGCTGATGGTGCCTGCTTGTGCAGGGTGGATACTCCTTGCACACAAGGGAGATTTCTTCAGTCTTGGCAGAAAGTCGAAGTCCAGAGTTTCTTCTTGTAGAGTTTCAGTTCAGGATTAATCTAACTCGGAATGGGACCAGCTCCTACCTTTATCCTGCTAAAGGGGGCTGTACTACGACTAGGTCCCTCCTATGGGTGGGACCAGGAAGGGGGGTGGTTACACCCCCTATCCTTTGTCCGGTCTTGAGCTATAGCTGGGGCTGGAGAGCCCCAGGAACTGGTTTAGACCAGTGTATGCACAGGAACACCTTGTGTGCCCCAGGCATGTCTCATTCCTTTCAGTCCTGTCCTACCCAATACAAAAAATCCTGTCTGGGGTGGTGCTAGCACCTCCCAAGGCAGGAAACCCTTTGTCCGAGGAAGGACTCCCAGCAGCAGGAGGTCAGACTTGTGTCTGTGGTGGCAGCATCCATTTTGTGATGCTGAGGCTCGGGTTAACTTTAACCGGGGTTCACATGTCGTGTCCCTCTAGAAGGGTGGAATTCTACCCCCGTCGCCAGAATTGGCGAGGGGGTAGTATTCTAATTCATATGACACCTTACTCGACATGTTTTGATAATGCTATGCCAAAGTTAGCAATAACCGCGAGGATTATAATGCACTTAAGAGTATATGGTATAGCGTTATCATGGAAACAGCTAAAGGAATTGGTTCCGAAAGCTGTAGACAGGCTCAGCTCATGTCAGAGCACTATCTCACATAATTCCAAGCACTCTACCTCCAGGATTGTTAAGGCCTGCCATAGGAGTGACTTATAGGAGTATATGTGTCCATTTTATGTTTAGATATAGGTATACTGATTGATCAGCCAGTTGTGACAGATTTGGATGGCCAGCCAGGGGTGGCATAATACATGCTGCAGCCCCTGGTAGGCCTTGGGTTCACTTATGCCCTGGGTACCTGGGTACCGCGCCAGCAAACTGGGCCTTTTGTTCCTTTTGTGGCCAAGGAAGGGGCGCCCCCACACGTGCCACCAGCCACACGCCGCAGACTACAATCCAGCGTGGGGGCCGCTGTGGAAATCGCCGTGGAGGCGGTCGGGGAAAACGGCGAGGCCAGTCCACACCCTCTCCCGCAGCATCCGCCTCTAAACCCTCCTAGTCCGTGCTTTTCAGCCCATGTGACGCCAGTGGGTTGCAGGGTTCGCCATCACCACTCTCCCTGGCGCACTGTCACTTCGGACAGGTGGGTGCTGCAGATCGTCAGAAGGGGCTACTCCCTCCCCTTGGAGACTATTCTTCAAGCCATGCCACCGCAAAACTACAGCGTATCGGGGGATCATTTGCAGCTTCTCCAGGAGTACGTTTCGGCCCTCTTGACCAAGGGGGCCATCGAGCGCGTTCCTGGGCCAGAAGTAGGACGTGGCTGCTACTCCCACTACTTTCTGGTACCCAAGAAGGGCAAAGGGGGCCTACGCCCTATCTTGGACCTACGGAACGTCAACGGCTTCCTCCGGAAGGAGAAGTTTAAAATGCTGACTCTGGCTCAGGTCTTGGCTGCCCTGGACCCAGGAGTCTGGATGGTAGCGTTGGACTTGAAGGACGCCTATTTCCACATCCCCGTCCTGCCGGCCCACCGGTGCTACCTGCGGTTCACGGTAGGCCACGAGCACTTTCAGTTTACCGTGCTCCCCTTCGGCCTTACCAGCGCCCCACGGGTGTTCATGAAGGTGATGGCGTTGGTCGCAGCTCATCTGCGCTGGTTAGGGGTTTCAGTCTTCCCCCTACCTCGACGACTGGTTGTTGAAGGCGGGCTCGCCCCAGACGGTCGTCAGAAACCTCCAGACGACGGCAGACGTCTTGCACCAGCTGGAGTTCTCCATCAATGTGCCGAAGTCACACCTGTGACCCTCTCAGAAGCTCCTTTTAATCGGAACGGTTCTCGACTTGGCGCAGTTTCAGGTTTACCCACCCGAACAGCGGGTTCGGGATATACAGGCTCCGATTCCAATATTTCAGCCTTTATCCCGAGTTTCGGTCAGGTTGACGCTCCGGCTTCTGGTGCTGATGGCCTCCTGCATCCTTTTGGTGCATCACGCCCGTTGGCGAATGCGGGCTCTGCAGTGGGACCTGAAGTTTCAGTGGGCCCAGCATCAGGGCAACCTGTCCGACCATGTCCTGATCTCGGAGGGCACTGCGAGACAGCTGCAGTGGTGGCTCACGGACCGCGATTGGGTCAGCGACAGATCCCTCTCCCTTCCCCAACCGGAGCATGTAGTTGTGACGGACGCGTCCCTCCAGGGCTCAGGAGGCCACATGGGAGAGGCGGAGATCAGAGGCCTCTGGTCTCCGGCGGAGTCCCGGCTCCATATCAACCTTTTGGAGCTGCGGGCGATTCGTCTAGCACTGAAGGCATTCCTCCCCTCTGTCCGGGGGAGTGTAGTGCAGGTGTTCACGAACAACACCACCCCCATGTGGTACTGCAACAAACAGGGCGGGGTGGGGTCGTGGACCCTCTGCCAGGAGGCTCTGCGCCTCTGGCAATGGCTGGAACATCAGGGCGTGGCCCTGGTGGTTCAACACCTGGCAGGCTCTCTGAACGCCAGGGCGGACAAACTCAGCCGCCGGTGCATGCTGGATCACGAATGGCGTCTGAACTCGGACGTGGCGCAAGGCCTCTTTCAGCAGTGGGGAGAGCCTTGGTTAGATCTATTCGCCATCGAAGAGAACACGCAATGTCATCAGTTCTGCGCGTTGGACTTTCCAAGGCGGCACTCGCTCGGAGACGCTTTTCGTCGCGAGTGGAGTTAAAAAACTCCGCCTGCTCATCCAAGGAGACCTTCTCCATCTTTAAAGAACTCCTCCTTGTCCCGGCCCCTCCCCAAAAACCTATGGACCCCAAAGAAGCCGAGGAAAAATGCGTCAAGTTGGCCTCCTTCTTTGACGAAAAAATAAAAAGAATTCTCTCCTCCCTCCCACCTGCCAACTCCGACGTCTTAGAGAAAGCCAAGGAGCAGATACCTCCCGCTGATAAACCCTTTCTAGAGTCGCTTGGCCCGGTCACAGAAGAAGAAGTAAGAGTCATATTTACCTCAACTAAGAGCGGAGCCCCTAGCGACCCGGTTCCCATACGTTTTGCAAAAAATATCGCACAGACTATAGTTCCTCAATTGACAGCCCTGATCAATATCTCACTGGAACAAGGAGAGGTTCCTTCTAATTGGAAGGAAGCTGTCGTCAAAGCGCTTCTCAAGAAACCGTCGCTTGACCCCACAGACCTCTCCAACTATAGACCTATCTCCCTTCTCCCCTGGATAGGTAAAGTCGCCGAAAAATTAGCAAACAAAAAGCTGTCACAGTACCTTGAGTCAAACCATCTTCTCAATGACTCACAGACAGGATTTAGACGAGGTCAGGGCACAGACACTGCTCTCCTCGTGGCAGTAGAAAGAACCAGGGAAATCATCGACACAGGAGGATCAGTGGCAGTGGTCCTCCTGGACCTTAGTGCGGCCTTTGATACGGTCAGTCACCAGGTTCTAATCCACCGTCTCGGGACTGTTGGGGTTAAGGGCAGAGCCCTTAAGTGGCTTTCGTCCTTTCTCTCCCGACGCTCCTACCAAGTATGGGAAGGCGAAAGCCGCTCCTCCTCCATCCCCCTCCAGTGCGGCGTGCCTCAGGGCTCCTCCCTGAGCCCTACGTTATTTAACGTTTACATGGCCCCACTGGAGGAACTTGTCTCACCCTTCGGAGTCACTATCGTCAGCTACGCCGACGATACACAACTGGTGGTAACACTCTCCCACCCTAAGCTCGAGCCCTCCAACCTCCACGACTGCCTCTCCAGCGTATACCAGTGGATGAGCGACTCTGCTTTGAAGCTAAATGGCTCCAAGACAGAGATTCTGCTCCTTGGACAAAAAACCACGAACATCCCTTCTAACATCTGGCCCGCCTGCATGGGCGAACCCCCCACTCCCAAGAAGGAGGTCAAGAGTCTCGGAGTGTGGCTGGAGACTGACCTTACCTTCCGGACCCAGGCCAGAAAGACGGCCGGCACCTGCTACGGTTTACTTAAATCTTGCAGGAAAGTAATGCCACTTCTACCTTTCCAGTCGCGTCTCATGCTGATCCAGGGCTTAATTCTATCTAGGCTGGACTACAGCAACGCCATCTACCTGGGCGCCCCAGAATCCACCTTTCAAACTCTGCAAAAAGCACAAAACGCCGCCGCTCGACTCCTAACAAACACCCCGGCCAGATCATCTGCCAAACCCGCTCTTAGAAAGCTGCACTGGCTCCCGATTAGGGAAAGGGTCACTTTCAAGGCCCTCTGTCTTGCCCACAAGGTTCTCCATAACACCGGCCCCCCCATACTAAACAACTGGATCACCCCTTACAGACCCACGAGAGCGCTCCGCTCAGAGCACGGAAACCTTATCACGATCCCCAAGGTGAAAAAGGCCCGCATAGGTGGACGCCGCTTCTCGGTAAACACTGGAATCAAGTGGAACGCACTCCCTCTGAACCTCAGAACAGAACCTAACCTCCTCCGGTTCAGAAAAACTCTTAAAACTCTTCTCTTCCCCTAAAACTGGCACCTTTCCGGTCCTCTCCCCCTTATGAGTAACAAGGTTTTAGCGCTGGGATACCCTCGCGGTGACTACGCGCTCTATAAAACTTTAAAATAAAAAAATAAATAAATAAGTTGCGGTCTGTTGTACGCCTTTCCGCCTATACCACTTCTGCCCAGAGTGCTGAAGAAGATGAGGCGCGACCGGGCACAAGTCATCCTAGTAGCTCCGGACTGGGCACGAAGGTACTGGTATCCCAAGCTACTCAGTATGTCAGACAATCCCCCGGTTCGTCTGCCTCTTCGGGAGGACCTTCTGTTGCAACAGCAGGGGACGGTCCTCCACCGAACCTGTCCTGTCTCCACCTCCATGCTTGGAGATTGAGCGGCGGCAGTTGAGGCCATTTGACTTGCCTCCTGAAGTCTATAACATCATTCTGGCAGCCAGACGTCCCTCCACAAAGTTGGTATACGCCTGCAGGTGGAACAGATTTGTGGCATGGTGCACAGCAAAGGCTGTGGATCCTCTTTCTGCCCCTCTTTCTGAAGTTTCTTCTCTTCCTTCTTTATCTTGCCCAGCAGAGCACTGTCAAGGACTATCTTTCAGCTCTTTCAGCGTTCTTAAGGCTGCCTGATCAACCTTCTGTGTTCAAGTCCCCTATTGTTAATCGATTCTTGAAAGGCATCACACATACGTTCCCTCCTGTTCCCTTTGTGATGCCTCAGTGGGACTTGAACCTGGTTCTTACTTTTCTGATGTGCGCTCCCTTTAAGCTACTTCACAACTGTCCTCTAAGCCTCCTTACGTTGAAGACAGCCTTCCTGGTAGCCGTCACCTCTGCCCGGGGAGTGAGTGAGCTCCAGGCTCTATCCTGTAAACCCCCTTTCCTTTCAGTCCATCCGGACAAGGTTGTGTTGAGGACCAGGCCCTCTTTCCGGCCCAAGGTAGTCACAGCCTTCCACATTGGACAATCCATCACCCTGCCCACCTTCTTTCCGCCTCCGCATCCCTCGAGAGAGGAAGAGAGGCTCCACCGTCTGGACCCAAAACGTGCCCTTTCGTTCTATCTGGATCGCACACGCCAGTTCCGGGTGGATGACCAACTCTTTGTTGGTTACGTGGGCGCTAAGAAGGAGAAAGCGGTGCACAAGCGGACCATCTCGCGTTGGATCGTCTTGTGTATCCAGGCATGTTACTCCTTGGCTAAGAAGGAACCCCCTGTTGGGCTGAGGGCTCATTCCACTCGGGCCACAGCGACTACAACTGCCTTGGGCCGAGGAGTGCCCTTGCAGGACATTTGCCAGGCAGCTACGTGGGCCTCGCTGCAAACGTTTGCAAGACACTATTGCCTGGACAGCCAAGTTGGAGGGATAGCTTCTTTGGCCGTTCCGTCCTCCAGGACTTTCTGATGTGAATTTTGGTTCGCAGACCCACCACCGGGGTTGGTATTGCTCGGGTATGTATTCTAAGGTAAGGAATCTATCACTAACGTGTCTCTTTCAGATGCACAAGTTACTACTTGTGTAACGATATATCATGCGCCATGAGACTCCCTCTGGGATGTGATATTTCGCGCAATACAAATATCCAGACTAGACTAGACTATCTGTAAGAGACATTAGTTAGTGATAGATTCCTTACCGACCCACCCATCCTCCCCGTTCTGCGAAACGATATCTAGGGTTAAGGTCATCCCCTTTCAGGGCCCTAGTTTCATGGCACCAGTGTTGGTTTTTAGCATAGCTCTGCGTTTCTGGCGCGGAAAAGCTGTGTCTAAGAACTGACGTCAGCAAGCGGAGGAGGCGTCTAAGTACTCCGACGACGTCATCACGACGCCGACGACAGACGCTGAGCCGCAGACGACACCTACCAACGCGCAGGGGTACTACTACGCAAAAGTTTCCGGATCCAGTCTGACGTCTGGGGATATTCTAAGGTAAGGAATCTATCACTAACTAATGTCTCTTACAGATATATTGTTACACAAGTAGTAACTTGTGCGTTTAGCTCAAAAGCTTACAAGGAAACCATGGCCAATCTGGGCGTTGCAGTGCGGTATTCTAGTCCATTCCATCCTGAGGGAAATTCGGTAGTGGAGAGAAAAACCGGGACATAAAGCAATCTAGGGTATTAGGCTCGGGTGATGGGTGGGTCAAACATCTAATAAGTGTCCAACGTAGTCTTAGCAATCTGCCAAGAAGTTATCTAGGGGGAATCACTCCATATGAAATCCTTTTTGGAACTAGAATGATTGTACAGGACCTCGATTTTCACACTTCAGTGGTAGAACAAAAAACCTTTGATGTCCAAGATCGTTTGGCTGTTTTGCAGGACTTAAATGAAATAAGAAAAAGCCAAAGTAACGTGTTCCTGAAGCCGACGACCAGCAAGGCCTGTCAGGATTCTAAAGATTGGGTATCTAGTCAGAGAAAATATCGTGGACAAGAAGGAATTTGGGCCTTCTTACAGACAACCAGTACCTGTCCTAGCAATCCACGGATCAAGAAAAGTATTACTTCCGCCCCTTGCTGGTAAAAAGGAGAACAGGTTTGTGTCTATCAACCTGGTCAAACCACATCATGTGGCCAATCATAAGTAGTAGGCCAAGTGGACTCCAAAGATGTAGCAGATGCCCTAATCTTGCTACTATCCAAGAGGTCCAAACTGAGAGACTCCTCACCTTTGAAGAATCTGCAGTGAGAAATGAAGGTCTATGCAACAAAGCCATGGAACTTGTACCTCTTGAGACCCAAATAACAGTTCAAGAAAGGCTTGTCTACAATGAAATAGCATCTGACTATAAAAATGTAACAAGTGATCAAGTGGTTTCAGCGATTTCAACGAATCCTGATGCAATCTCTACAATTGACAGACTGCCTCTAGCTATTTCATTAACTTTGATACGTTTTCCAAGGATCCCAGTGAGCCTGAAACGACGCCAGCAAAAAGAACTTTCAAAGAGCAAGCAACAGAACTTTTTCATCACATGGAAAAGACTTATCTGGTTTCACCATGGATTGAACTTTGGATTGTGTTGGGTGTACTTTTTCTTCTACTTTGGTTGACTCTTGTATTTACTTTGGAAATGCTGATAAATGGAAGATATGTTAAAAAGGACACAGCAAGTAAGAACATCAACTTACTGCTCAAGCCACACAAATCATCTCATCGTGAACAAAGAGACTTGTCATCAGTGAACATCACAGCCGTTTCTATACCTGGTGGTATAGCTTGGGACAGAACTGATTATGACATCTTTAGTCCTGCAGAGCTGTTGAAGATTCCACACCAATTCAAGGTTTCCTTGAGTGACTTTGTTTCATCTAGTACCTTTTCTGATGATTGGGACTTCGAGACTGTTAATAATATGATGTCAGACTTAGAAATGTCTGCAAAATTTACACATCATGAATACCTAGAAGTTCATCAGATTATGAACAAATCTCCTGTTATAATCACTATGGTCATCATTTCTTTCGAAAATCTGCAAACCCTAAAAAATGTATTAACTTATAACTAATGGGAACATTGTCCTTCGCCACTAAAGGGTAGCTCAAAAACATTATATGACAAATTTTCATTCTTTTCAGGTTTTAATGTTTCAAATCCAGAATCATTTTACTTTAAAAATGTTAATAGAACAGGAATGAAAAGTATGTTGCCAAATACCAAGCAAATTCACTCTGCAAACTTTTATGCTCAACTGTCTACATTAGGCTTTGACTTTGGGAAAGACAACATTGAGACGAAAACTGTCTGGGGCACAAAAGACTGGCAGGTGCTGGGATTGGAAGCACTATTTAGAGCCTGCATCATCCCTGAGCAAATTTTGTTTTTAAATGACACTGTTCAACAAACATCTTGTCTTGGGTTAGCCAAGATAAAAGATTTAAACAATCCGTCGATACCTACACCTACACCTGATAGTAACAACACTTCAGAAGGGGTGGTCGACATACATACTATTTTGCTTCAAAACAACAAATCCTGATTGGGAAAAATAGTTAATCTGGCCCACAGACACAAACACCTGTCAAAATAGATTCCTGAACAAGAGCCAGGGTTTCAAATTCACTAGGCCAGATCCAAGATATGTTCAGAGACAGCATCCAGGAATAGTAACATCATACAGTGTAGGGAAACTGTACCTTGAGTGGCTACAAAAATCTACATTGAAGGAAGTAAAAAAACACTTATCATTACTTAAAGATAGCGTTGATCTGAGGGACTTCTTACAAGGACCTACTAAACCGCGTCATAAACGTTTTATATACGCTGGTATCTATGCTATATATAATGAAGAGTGGATGATTACGCAAATAGAGACTGCAGAACGAATACGAGAAATTGATTGTATTAATTATGAGAAATCTCTCTGTAGTTGACAATGGGTTAACAACTCTGTCATCCAGAATATATTCTTTTGGACAGCATTGTATCCTCTGCCATAGACATAATGGAAAAGGACTTGGTCATGTTGCAACATGGTCAGTCGCAACTGCGTTCTATAATGCTATTAGGCTGGACGTTACAAAACCTACGTTCAGGCTATGTGCCTTGGCATCTAATCAACACCACGTCACTGTTTTCTGAATTTAATCTCACAGATAAGCTGTCAAAACTGGCACGGAGGGGAGCGGACTATACGGTGCTGAGCCTTGAAAAACTGGAAAGATTGCCATTAACTGTTTCTGAGAAACCAGCAACAGAATGGATAATACACGGTACAATCACTCGGCCTGTTACAATTTTCCATTTTCAGTATTGCTTAAAACATATACCATCAGACGTGTATGAAAGTTGGGTAAAGAATACATCAATACATCCTGGGATTTACCATATACACACAGATGTTGGAGTGGGGGGAAAGAAGTGTTTCTTAGTGGTACAAATTGTGAAAACGCACTAAGCAATTCTCTCCTATGTCAGGGTATTAATTTACAGGGGGCCTGCGATGGTTCCTCAAACAACTTATCCTGCCACCTGCAAGTTTCACCAGCTGCAGTGATTGATCAACTTTTTGGACAACTTTCTAGTGGAAGTTACATTATGTTGAATGATCACAGCTGCTGTAGCATGTTGCCAGGAATACCCTATCTTGTAACTGTAGGAGAGTAGGGTCTGCAATCCTATGGTCACCCCAGATATTTGCTTTTTGCTTCACTGGTTTACGACTTTCCCTGGCTGTGGGCCTGCTAATCAGACCCACAGCCTAGCTGTTTTCTCTCTAAATTGACATCGATGTACCTTAGGTGCATTTACCAATTGGTATTGGGTCACTCTTGTAAGTCCTTGTACGGTGTACCATAGGTACCCAGGGCATAAGTGTACCCAAGGCCTATCAGGGGCTGTAGCATGTATTGTGCCACCCCTGGCTGGCCATCTAAACAGACACAACTGGCTGGTAACACAGCTGGGGCAAGGTGGTGTATTCACCCTTTGCTTTAGATATAGTATACCTATATCTAACCCTAAAATGGACACATATCCTCCTATAAGTCACTCCTATGGCAGGCCTTAACAATCCTGGAGGCAGAGTGCTTGGAATTGTAGGAGAGTAGGGTCTGCAATCCTATGATCACCCCAGATTTTTGCTTTTTGCTTCACTGGTTTACGACTTCTCTGGCTGTGGGCCTGCTAATCCGACCCACAGCCTTGCTGTTCTCTCACTAAATTGACACGTGTACCTTAGGTGCATTTACCAATTGGTACTGGGCCACCTTATCAGACCCTGTAACTCAGGGCATAGGTGTACCCAGGGCCTACCAGGGGCTGCAGCATGTATTATGCCACCCCTGGCTGGCCATCTAAATCTGACACAACTGGCTGCACGACAGCTGGGGCAAGGTGGTGTAATCACCCTTTGCTTTAGATATAGTATACCTATATCTAACCCTAAAATGGACGCACAGATCCCTATCAGTCACTCCAATGGCAGGCCTCGACAATCCTGAAGGCAGAGTGCTTGGAATCGTGTGAGATGGTGCTCTGGCATGAGCTGAGCCCGTTTGCAGCTTGAGGAACCAAGTCCTAATAGCTGTTCCATGATAACGCGTACCATATACTCTTAAGTGCATTATAATCCTCGCGGTTATATGCTATCTTTGGTATCGCTTTATCAAAACATGTCGAGTAAGGTGTCATACGAATTGGAATACTAACCCCTCGCCAATTCTGGCGACGGGGTTAGCATTCCAACCTTCTAGAGGGGCATGACATGTATGTAACTGTGAACCCCGGTTAAAGTTAACTCAAGCCTCAGCATCACAAAATGGATGCTGCCACCACAGACGCAAGTCTGACCCCCTGCAGCTGGGAGTCCTTCCAGCGAGGGGAGCTTGGACAAAGGGTTTCCTGTCAGGGGCGGTGCTAGCACCATCCCAGACAGGGTTTTGTGTATCCTGGGTAGGCAGGGCTTTAGAGGAAGGTGACTGCAAGTGGCACCCCGGTGCTCACTATGCATCTGCCGGCTAGAACCAGTTCCAGGGGCACACCAGCCCCTTAGCTGGGGAAAGTCCGGCATGGGAGAGGGGTGTAACCACCCCCCTTCCTGGTCCCACCCATGGGCAGGACCTAGTCGCGTGCCAGCCCCTTTTCCTAGTATAAAGATAGGAGCGGGCCCCCTTCCAAATTAGATCATCTTTGAATCCTGAAACTACTTTCTACGAAAGGAACTCTCAACTTCTTCTCAAGATTTCTCCCTTGTGACTAAGGAGTAGTCACCCTGCACCCGCAGGCACCATCCAAGAACACTGCGGTTTGCTGCACGTCCCTCCTCCGGAATCCGACCGACCAGCACGACGAGACCCGGCTTCCCTGGCACCTCTGACCTCTACCCACATCGTCAGCTCAGCTGAGATCCGTGGGTGCGACGAGACCTCGAGGGACCGGCCATCTTCAAGACTACACGACGCTTGCCCAGCACGACCGCCGGGGGATCCTCGAGTGAGTGCTTTGGGGTCCGAGAAGCCCCAACCCTGAGCAGCTCCAGCACCGAAGTTCAGCCCTCCAGCATGCACCAGATCTGCGTGGGGCCCTTCTGCTTTTTGCTGCTCACCGCGTTGTCTGGCTACTAGCCCGCTGGCTTGTGGCCTTCCCGACGACGAACGACGACATCAACACTGCAGGTCTGGTTGCTCCAGACTGGTTCTTGCTCTCCTCCAAAAGAGGAGCACCCCGGGGCCCTCCTGGTCCACTCCAGACGCCATTTTAAGTCCACCGCGTGGGCTTGCATTTGCCAAGACTTGTTGCCCCAATCCTGGGTCCAGCAACGTCGACAGCAGATACCATTTGGGACAGCTCGCACCTCCATCCTGGTCGCCGACAACGCCTCCTGGTCCGTGAGACTGCAGAGCCCAGCGTCGCCCACTCACCTGGTCGAGGTGACTCCATCCGGAGCCATCCTGGTGCCCATCTAATCACTGGCTAGTGATTCAGAACTTGGTCCCCTCTGCTTACAGGTGTCTTCCATCTCCGATCCAGGCTTGGATCCATCCGAATCTCTTCACTGGTCGCCTGCCAGCAACTTCTTCTTTCAGTCTCCATAGACTGCAACGAGGATTCCCGACGTCTTTCCAGACCTATGCAGCCGCAGCCCCTGGGCTAGGTAACTTCGGCATTTCGGTGCCCCAGCATAGCCTCACTATCCAAGGGTCAAGATCCTTTTTCGTTTCAGCTCTACCTAGTCGGATTCGTCCGATATCACTAACTTTGTAAATTCTAGCATCCATAGACTTTGTCCCACATCCCGCGTGAGAGTGCACACTCTGCACCCGAGCCCCCTAGGCCTCCTGCTAGTAATCTGAAGGTTCAGTAGTCCAGTCCTAGCGATTCCAAACCCTATGAGATTAGTACTTACCTGCTAGTAATTTCGCATTCCACTTTTTTAGTATATGGTTTTTCGTGCCCCTCGGGCATTTGTGTAAATTGTGCAACTTAAAGTATTTTCGTAAGAGTTTTGTTGTGTGCTTAGTACCCTGTCCTCATAAAGAGTACAGTGCTGTTGTGATCTAAATAAATACACTGTTTATTTTCATAACACTTGTGTGGTGTCCTTTCACTTGGTGTTCAAGGGGTATATGTGATGGTATAACAGCTGGCTTAACACGCCCTCTAGAGTTTAGCCCGAAGACTGCTCGTATCCATGCTACTAGGATAGCTGGTCTATAAGGTTGACTTACAACCAATCATCAATAAGGGTTGTTTGGACTGATACAAAGTGCTCACTAGAATAGTGAACATTATATATCAGGCCAACTTCTCACAGGAATTATGTGAGGTGGTGCTCTAGCATGAGCTGAGCCTGTCTGCAGCTTTCGGAACCAAGTCCTTTAGCTGTTTCCATGATAACGCTATACCATATACCAGTGGTTCCCAAACTTTTTTGACCCATGGCTCCTTTGACCTAATTGGCAATTGGCCGTGGCTCCCCACCATTTTTTTACCGGGGGGCGGGCGGGGGAGGATGTAAGCCCGACCTTGGGAGTACTTCCTGTTGTCTTCCTTGAATTAATTGGGATGCAATGAAGGTATTATAGTCATATTTGTAAAAAAAAATAAGAGAACAGTTGTTTAATAAAAACTAAATCTGAGATCCACATCTGCTTCTCTCTTTTAGACTTATTTTTCACCTGTCTCTTGCGATTTGCCTTTCTTTCACCTCTTTTCAGTTTTAGCTTTCTGTGCTTTTGGCTTTCCTCTCGACACTTTCACCCTTTTGTCACCTTTAAGGCTGTGGTTCCCAAACTGTGATCAGCATTTCACCAGCATTATTTTTACTGTAAAAATGGAGCACATTAGAAATCAGACATAAAATATAAGCCAAGACCTTCTCTCAGAGAGAAGGCGGCCTTGGCTTGGCTTATAATTTATGTCTGATTTCTATTGTGCTGCGTTTTTACAGTAAAAATAATGCTGCTGATGCAGGTGTAAAGCGAAGGTTAGGCATGAGATCGGCATGGCTGTTAGTAAGACGAACCTCTGCTTTTAGTACCCACAAATGTAGAACTTTTTTTTCAATATCGCTCTCATTTGAGTGTGTGGCTTGAAACTTTTATATAGCACCCAGCTTGATTCTAATTGAATCTTGGAGCTGGCTGTACTGCCCTCTATATGAATACAGGGAATTAACCACCCTTGTGCTCTCAATAGCCATGCATTCAGCCTGTGCCTGCCTATGATGTGTAATGTCTTGCTTCTGGGTCTGGCACATGAGGCTAAAAAGGTATGATCAGCTCGCTCAGTGATGTTAGCTTACATTTTTGCAGGTCACTCTTGCACTTTCTGGCCTCAGAATTTGTCTTTGTTTCAGTTTCATCAGATGATCTCCATTGAAGTCCTGGGAATGAACTGCTAGAAATGTGTGGCCTGTCTCTGCTTGCACAGCTTATTAAAGTTGTGGTGCTGGGAATCCCCGTGTCTTTCCTCTCTGATTTATAGATATATGTATTTTTCCTAATAAACACTCTGCTTACGGCATTTTGGGAAAACAGTATCCAAATAATCTTAAAAAGAAAGCATACAATCAACAAGACAATCATATGGCAAGGTGTGAAAATATTCTACAGTCTCTTGTCAGACATTCAATTCCAGGTGAGGCAAAATATGCTGCTTCCTTAATCGATATCCAATGCCCAGAGTTTTAAAGAATGGCATGGAAGCATTTGCAACACATAACAGTGGCTTCGACCAGACATTTTAATTCTGCAAAAAAGGTAGATCTATCTATTTATCTCTCTATCTACCTACCTACCTATTTAACTATCTATCTACCTACTTACCTACCTATTTATCTATCTACCTGTCTGTCTATCATTCTGTTTGGAAGCTCGAAAGAGATGAGTCAATAAATAATCTGGGCTTGAAATTCTGTAAAATACTGCAAAGAATGAACAGCCCCAAAACATCAGCGACCTGGAGGCCATGCATAGCAAACTTATGCCAACTTTGATGTAGGAAGTGCAGAGGTTTAGAGATCGCCTGGAGACTTGGCTGGACCAGGCCCAAAAGTAACAAAAGCTTCTGTTCAGTTTTTGCCCTTCCAAACTGCCACCCTGTTTGTGGTTAGTATTTAAATTATCCAGGCACAGCCCGATGCTAAGAGCGTGCTATTGGCGTACAGCTAGAAAATGAAGAGCGAAACATAAAATAAAAACCGGAGAACTTCATTTAAAAAATCTTGAAGGGTCAAGATCTCCGGGTAAACGCACTGCCAGCTAAAACACCATGAATCATCACGAAACAGGTAAGACGCACAGACAAATGGCAACACTGAACCCAGAAAACGTAAGCAACGTGTTGTAAAAATGTTACAAATCAACACCAACTGCCCTTTTAATTTACCTTACGTGGGAAGAGGGTCCTACGGCAGAAGACGGCACAAGTAACTTCCCCTCGGCTAGAGCTGCGTTTGGCAATTGTTTGGCCCGTAATGGAGACTACCTCCGATGGCTGCGAAAACACACGTAAGACACGTATATGTACGCACGTATGGCAGCAGTGCGTTCTTGGGACAAACCATGTCCCCGGTTTTTGCAGGTGGGAGGTATTTTGGCAGAGGCTGCTTCACTTTTCCCAATTGTGGTCGCGGCTCCCCTGGCTTCTCGTTACGGCGCACAGTTTGGGAACCACGGCCATATACTCTTCAGTGCATTATAATCCTCGCGGTTATTGCTAACTTTGGCATAGCATTATCAAAACATGTCGCGTAAGGTGTCATACGAATTGGAATACTACCCCCTCGCCAGTTCTGGCGACGGGGGTAGCATTCCACCCTTTTAGAGGGACACAACATGTATGTAACTGTGAACCCCGGTTAAAGTTAACTCGAGCCTCAGCATCACAAAATGGATGCTGCCACCACAGACACGAGTCTGACCTACTGCTGGGAGTCCTTCCAGTGAGGGAGGCCTGGACAAAGGGTTTCCTGCCTTGGGAGGTGCTAGCACCACCCCAGACAGGATTTTGTGTATTGAGGTAGGACAGGCTGAAAGGAATGAGAGATGCCTGGGGCACACACGGTGTCCCTGTGTGTACCCCGGTTCAAACCAGTTGCTGGGGCACTCCAGCCCCAGCTCTGGCGTGAAACCTGACAGAGGATAGGGGGTGTAACCGCCCCCCTTACTGGTCCCACCCATAGGAGGGACCTAGTCACAGTGCAGCCCCCTTTAGGAGAATAAAGGTAGGAGCTGGTCCCATTCCAAGTTAGATTAATCCTGATTTGAAACTACAAAGAAGAAACTCTGGACTTCGACGTTCTTCTCCACAGAAGACTGAAGAAATCTCCCTTGTGGCCAAGGAGTGACCACCCTGCACAAGCAGGCACCATCAAGCGTCCTAGCGGTTCACTTTGTCGTCCTTCCCGGTGGAACCAGACTTCAGAGCCCGACGAGACCCGGACTTCCAGACCTCTCCGACCTCTACCTACATCTGCAGCACAGCTGAGATCCGTGGGTGCGACAAGACACGTGGCACCATCCATCTTGGAGAAACTGCACTTCGCTTCCAGCACGACTTCAGAGGCATCCTCGAGAAAGTGCTTTGGGGATTGAGAAGTCCCAGCCCCGAGCAGCTCCTGCACAGAAGAACAGCCCTCCAGCATCCACGAGATCTGCGTGGGGCCCTTTGGCTTTATTGCTGCTTGACGCGTTGTCTGGTCACTTGCCGGCTGGCTAGTGGCCTCCTAGACGACGATCCACTAAATGTACACCACTGGTCTGGTTGCTCCAGACTGGCCCTTGCTTCCCTGCAAAGGAGAAGCAACCCGGACCTTCCTGGTCCGCACCAGACGCCTTTTCCACTCACCTCGTGGGTTGCCATTGCCAAAGCCTGTTGACTCCGGATCCGACACCGCCAACAGCTCATGCCTCCATCCTGGTCGTCGAAGACACCTCCTGGTCCACGTGGGTGCAGAGTCAAGCGTCCACTCTTCACCTGATCAGTACAACATCATCTGGTTCCTTCCTGGTTCCACTCCGGTCACTGGCTAGTGACTTTGAACATTGTCCCCTCTGCTTTCAGGTCTCCATCTTCCTCTATCCACCCTTGGATCGCCCCGGACATCTTCCTCCTGGTCGCCTGCAGCATCTTTCTTCAAGGCTCCATTGACTTCAACGCGGAAACCCGACACACTTTCACACCTATGCACCCGCAGCCCTTGGGTGAGGTAACGAGAGCATTTCGGTGCTCAAGGGTAGATTGACTCTCCTAGTGTCCAGGTATCCAGTCGTTTTACTCCTAACCAGTCGGAACTGTCTTTTACTTACCTTTTTCGTAATTTGTAGTGTCCATTGACTTTGTTACGCATCTCGCATGTGAGTTCACACTCTGGACACGCGTCCCGTGGGCCTCCTGCCCCTTACCTAAGGTTAGGGTAGTGTAGTCCCAGCGATTCTACAGCCTCTGGACAGCTCCATTCCTTCTATCGATTTCCTTATACCATTTACTTAGTATATGGTTTGTCGTGCCCCTAGGGCACCATTGTAATTTGTGCAACTTAACGTATTTTTCTTAAGAGTCTTGTCATGTGCTTAGCCCTCTGATCTCATAAAGAGTTCAGAGGTGTTTGTTAGTAATAAATATCTTGTTTATTTTCATAACAACCTGTGTGGTGTCCTTTCATTTGGTATTCATGGGGTTATATATGGTAAAACCGCTGGCTTCACATGCCAAAAGAGTTTAGCCTAAGACTGCTTTTCCATGCTACCATTAGGATAGCTGGTCTATAAGGTTGACTTACAACCAATCAACATAAGGGTTGTTCGGACTGATACAAGGTGATCACTAGAACTAGTGAGCATCATATATCAGGCCAACTTCTCACATTGGTGTGCAGCGGTTGGGGTTTGAGCTTGCTGTTGTTTTTATCAAATATAATCTTGAGATATCATTTGAAAGATCACATAAGGTACCATAGGTACATATAACAAAGCTTAGAAATACTCTGAGTTCTACTGAACCAGCTGTTGTAGTAGAAAGGGAGTAGCACACCCTGACTACAACTCTTAGCAAGGGATCAGTAGGAAAACCCATAATGTAGGTAAGTGAACCACTTACACCTCACTAGAAAGTATGTCTATCACAGGAGAGAGCGCAGTGGCTCCCCCTGTAATTAGTGACCCTCCACAGGTCGTTTCTAGATATGCAGCACTCCGCTTCCTGGAGATGAGATAATTGTGTACCTCCAGGAAACTGAAACAGGGTTCTAACCCTACCCTTCCTTTTCTGTTAGGTCTCTTAGAGACATATGATGCTAGAAGGGCTTCTAACCCAGGCCCCTCTGATCCTACAGATGGAAGCATGCCCCCCTTAGAAGGTGACCCTGAGTCTAACCTCCCTGAAACAGAAGATGTAGATGGTAGGGAAGATGGGAACTCATCTGAGGAGGAGGTAGACAATGGCCAACCTTTAGTCAGCAGACTTACAAGGGCCAACTTAAGCCTACATGGGGATGGAACTGGGGGAGTCCCAGACCTATCTACAAGCAGGCCTAACCTTGGGAATAGGAGAGCTAGGTTTCACTCCAGAGGCTCTAACAGATCTATTCACTCCCATGTCTCTCACACATCTTCTCAGAGAGGGATGACTTCCCCTCAGAGAAGAGAACATGAGGCAAATATGAAGTAAGTTAATCTGAGGATCCAAAGGGAAGAATTTGCCCTTGCCAAGGAGAAACTTGCCTTTGCCAGAGAGCTGAAATTGAGTGGGTTAGAACCCACGGGTGGCAGCATTATCCCTAGAGATAAAGACAGGAGTTTTGACAATAGACACCTGAGTAAAATAGTGCCCTCCTATAAGGTAGGAGATGACATCCACAAATGGATGACTGCTCTGGAGAGGGCCTGCACAGTATAGCAGGTACCCCAGGGTCAGTGGGCAGCTATCTTTTGGCTCTACTTTGAAGGTAAAGGTAGAGCTAAGCTCCTCACTGTTAGAGCTGAGGATGCTAATGATTACCAAGTCCTGAAAAATGCACTGATTGATGGGTTTGGCTTAACAACTGAACAGTACAGGTTGATGTTCAGAGACACTCAGAAAACTCAGTCTCAGAATTGACTGACTTTGTTGATTGTGCCACTAAGGCTTTGGAAGGCTGGTTACTGGGAAGTAAAGTTACTGATTACACAGGATTGTATAATCTAATTATGAGAGAGCAAATCTTAAATAATTGTCAGAACCAGTTGTTACATCAGCATCTGATTGACTCAGATCTGACCTCTCCCCAAGAATTGGGGAAGAAGGCAGACAGATGGGTCAGGACAACGGTCAAGCAGCAGAACCAGGGTGGTGGCCAGACGAAAGCAGACCGAAAGGGTAGTAATCGGAATCAACAAAATGACCAGAAGTCTTCAACAGGGCCCCAACAATCTAAGTTGGGTGGGTCCCAGTATTCCCAAAAGAAGAAGACTGATGTTCCAAGGAAACCATGGTGCCAGTACTGTAAAAGTAAGACTCACTGGTTTAGTGAGTGCACCAAGAAAGGCTCCGCTCCTACCACTACTGCCCCTAAGGCGCCTGCACCCCCTAGTACATTTAGTAGTGGTAGTGCACCCCCCAAGGCTATAGTTGGGTTAACCATGGGAACTGAGGTGGGTTCCGACTTAGTCAGAATACCTACTCAGGCTGTTCTTGTTTGTAGTGGGGACATGGATATGACCCCTACTGTAAGTCCCAGTACTCTGGGCAAATACATGCAAACGCCTTTAATCAATGGAAAAATGGTTCAGGCCTGCAGGGACACATGTGCCAGTGTCACTATGGTGACACCAAACTTTGTGGACCCTGATCAGATCATACTAGGTTCAGACTACATAGTGACCAATGCTAGCAACGTCACTACCAATCACAGTATGGCAGTTGTTAACTTCTCCTGGGGAGGGGTAACTTGCCTCAAAAGGGTTATAGTTAGTTTAGACCTCCCAGTGGATTGTCTTTTGGGCAATGATTTGGAATCCTCCTTATGGTCAGAAGTGGAGTATGGGACTCATGTGGAAATGTTAGGTTTGTCAGCACATGTCCTTGCTGTGACCAGGTCACAGGCCAGAAAATGCCCAGCTGAACAAGTGCTGGATCCTGGAACAATGGACCAGACACTACCCAAGAGGAAGAGCAGTAGGGTTAAGGCAGTGCCTTCCCCCCTGCCTCAGGTTGAGGATCAGCCCTCTCAGGAGGCTAACCCAAAGACCACAGAAGGAACTGTCCTAGAAGAACCTGAACCTGAACAGGTTGAGTTTCTTGGGACAGGGGACCTTCCAGGGCAGACTTGAGGCAGGCACAATTAGACTGTTCCTCCCTTGAACTCCTCAGACAGCAAGCTGCTGCAGGGAATGCTACAGGTACCCACAAGGTGTACTGGGATGATGGACTCCTATACTCTGAGGCAAGAGACCCCAAGCCTGGTGCTACCAGGAGGCTGGTCATTCCCTTGTCTCTTAGAGGTTTCCTTCTTACCTTAGCCCATGAGATTCCCCTTGCAGGTCATTTAGGCCAGGTCACTTAGGCCAGAACAAGACTTGGGACAGGCTTGTCCCTCACTTTCACTGGCCTCATATGTCTGAAGACACCAGAGTTTTGTCGCTCATGTGTCACCTGTCAAGCCAGTGGCAAATCAGGTGGCACAACAAAGGCCCCCCTTATACCACTTACCCTTTGAAAGAGTGGGGACAGACATTGTTGGGCCAATGGACCCCCCAACAGCATCTGGGCACAGATTTATACTGGTGGTAGTGGATCATGGCACCAGGTATCCAGAAGCTATTCCCTTTAGGATCACTACAGCTCCTGTTGTGGCCAGGGCCCTACTTGGAGTTTTCTCCAGAGTGGGGTTTCCTAAGGAGGTTGTCTCTGACAGAGGTTCAAACTTCATGTCAGGATACTTGACTGAAATGTGGAAGGAGTGTGGTGTAAATTACAAATTCACCACCCCCTATCACCCACAGTGCAATGGGCTTGTGGAGAGATTCAACATGACCCTAAAATGGATGATAAAAGGGTTACCTGAAAAGCTTAGGCGAAGACGGGACATCCTTTTACCCTGCCTTCTGTTTGCTTACAGAGAGGTCCCACAGAAGGGGGTTGGCTACAGCCCTTTTGAGCTTCTATTTGGGCATCCTGTAAGAGGACCCCTATGTCTTGTGAAGGAAGGATGGGAGTTACCTCTCAAAAAGCCTAAGCTTGACATAGTGGACTATGTACTTGGTCTCCGCTCCAGGATGGCAGAGTACATGGAGAAGGCAACAAAAAACCTTGAGGCCAGCCAAGAACTTCAAAAAGCTTGGCATGACCAAAAGGCTGTCCTAACTGTTTACCAGCCAGGACAGAAGGTGTGGGTGTTGGAGCCAGTGGCCCCAGCAGCTCTCCAAGACAAATGGTCTGGACCCCATACCATCATGGAGCAAAAGGGAGAGGTCACCTACCTGGTGGACCGTGGAACTCCCAGGAGCCCTCACAGAGTAGTTCATGTGACAGGCTCAAGGCATTTGTTGACAGGGCGGACATGGCCTTGCTCATGGCCACAGATGAGGGACAGGAGGAAGAGAGTGACCCTCTCCCAGACCTGCTCACTCAGATCCCTGATGCTGGGTCAGTAGATGGTGTGGTCTTTTCTGACAGCCTCTCTGAGCATCAGCAAAAGGATTGCAAACAGGTTCTTCAATCCTTCAGACAAATGTTCTCTCTGACGCCCCAGTAAGACAAACTGGTGCACCCATGAGGTGGACACTGGTGACAGTCTGCCTATAAAGAGTAAAATCGACAGGCATCCTAACCACGTCAGGGAATGCATAAAGAAAAAAAGAAAAAAAGATGTTGGAATTGGGAGTCATTGAACCCTCAGAGAGCCCTTGGGCTTGTCCTGTAGTTCTAGTGCCAAAACCTCACACCCAGGATGGTAAGATAGAGATGAGGTTTTGTGTAGACTACAGGGGTCTCAATGCTGTCACTAAGACAGATGCCCATCCAATACCTAGGGCAGATGAACCCATAGATAAATTGGCTTCTGCCAAATTCTTGAGTACATTTAACATAACAGCTGGCTATTGGCAGATCAGGTTAGCTGAGGATGCCAAGGCCAAAACAGCATTTTCTACCCCAGGAGGTCATTACCAATTTCTGGTGATGCCCTTTGGTTTGAAAAATGCACCTGCCACTTTTCAGAGGTTGGTGAACCAAGTTCTCACTGGGTTGGATGACTTTTGTGCAGCATATCTAGATGATATTGCTGTCTTCAGCTCCACCTGGGAGGATCGCCTGATCCACCCGAGGAAAGTTTTGGAGGCCCTGCAAAAGGCAGGCCTCACTATCAAGGCTACTAAGTTCCAGATAGGGCAGAGTCAGGTTGTGTACCTGGGCCACCTTGTTGGTGGAGGCCAGGTTCAACCATTGGAGAGCAAGATACAGGCCATAAAGGACTGGGCTCCTCCAACCACCCAGACACAGGTCAGAGCTTTCTTGGGCCTGTCTGGTTACTATAGGAAATTTGTCAGAAATTATGGGACCATTGTGACCCCACTTAATGACTTGACAAGCAAGAAAATACCAAAGAAAGTTCAGTGGACAGTTAGCTGTCAAAAGGCATTTGATGACCTAAAGCAGGCCATGTGTACTGCACCTATTCTCAAGTCCAGACTACTCCAAAACTTTCTGAGTTGGGTGTGGGAGCTGTTCTATCTCAACTGAATAATGATGGTCATGACCAGCCCATTGCTTTTATAAGTAGAAGGCTGACCCCTAGAGAGAAACGTTGGTCAGCTATTGAGAGGGAGGCCTTTGTTTTGGGCCCTGAAGAAGTTAAGAACATACTAATTTGGAACTCACTTCAAGATTCAGACAGACCATACGCCCCTCTTGTGGCTAAATCAAATGAAGGGTGAAAACCCCAAACTTCTTAGGTGGTCCATTTCCCTACAGGGGATGGACTTTACAGTGGAGCACAGACCAGGGACTGACCATGGCAATGCAGATGCTCTCTCCAGGTATTTCCACTTAGAACAGGAAGACTCACCTGGTCAAGGTTAGTTTAATGTCCCTAAGTTTGGGGGGGGGAGAGTGTTATGTAGGAGAGTAGGGTCTGCAATCCTATGGTAACCCCAGATTTTTGCTTCACTGGTTTATGACTTTCCCTGGCTGTGGGCCTGCTAATCAGACCCACAGCCTAGCTGTTCTCTCTCTAAATTGACATCCATGACCCTTAGGTGCATTTACCAATTGGTATTGGGTCACTCTTGTAAGTCCGGTCTAGGAAAGACATGGCTTGGTAGTTCGGGCTGGACTGTTCCCATGAGGCACAGGGTCAAGGCTGATTTGCATATAGCCATTGTCTGACCTAGGGTGGTGTGGAGTGCAAAAAAACGATGGATTTAGGCCCAGATCTTTGTACTGGGGTGAATGTAAGACATTGTTCTGCATTCTGTCCATCAACTGTGTTTTTTTGCAATTTTCACCCCGAGTGGGCTGGGTGTGCTCAGACGTGAGTCCCAGGCTCTCCACATCACTGGAGTCAAGCTATCCAGGCTGAAGAAGGCTGATAGCAAGAAACCGGTCCTTGGATGCCTTATTCCGGTCTAGGAAAGACATGGCTTGGTAGTTCGGGCTGGACTGTTCCCATGAGGCACAGGGTCAAGGCTGATTTGGATATAGCCATTGTCTGACCTAGAGTGGTGTAGAAAGCAAAATAAAACGATGGATTTAGGCCCAGATCTTTGTACTGCGGTGAATGTAAGACATTTTTCTGCATTCTGTCCATCAACTATGTTTTTTGCAATTTTCACCCCGAATGGGCTGGGTATGCTCAGACGTGAGTCCCAGGCTCTCCACATCACTGGAGTCAAGCTATCCAGGCTGAAGAAGGCTGATAGCCGGAAACCAGTCCTTGGATGCTTGATTCCGGTCTAGTAAAGACATGGCTTGGTAGTTCGGGCTGGACTGTTCCCATGAGGCACAGGGTCAAGGCTGATTTGCATATAGCCATTGTCTGACCTAGGGTGGTGTGTAGTGCAAAAAAACGATGGATTTAGGCCCAGATCTTTGTACTGGGGTGAATGTAAGACATTGTTCTGCATTCTGTCCATCAACTGTGTTTTTTGCAAATACCAGGGGCTGCAGCATGTATTGTGCCACCTCTGGCTGGCTGTCTAAACAGACACAACTGGCTGGTAACACAGCTGGGGCAAGGTGGTGTATTCACCCTTTGCTTTAGATATAGTATACCTATATCTAACCCTAAAATGGACACATATCCTCCTATAAGTCACTCCTGTGGCAGGCCTTAACAATCCTGGAGGCAGAGTGCTTGGAATTATGTGAGATGGTGCTCTAGCATGAGCTGATCCTGTCTGCAGCTTTTGGAACCAAGTCCTTTAGCTGTTTCCATGGTAACGCTATACCATATACTCTTAAGTGCATTATAATCCTCGCGGTTATTGCTAACTTTGGCATAGCATTATCAAAACATGTCGAGTAAGGTGTCCTACGAATTGGAATACTACTCCCTCGCCAGTTCTGGCGATGGGGGTAGCATTCCACCCTTTTAGAGGGACACGACATGTATGTAACTGTGAACCCCGGTTAAAGTTCACTCTAGCCTCAGCATCACAAAATGGATGCTGCCACCACAGACACGAGTCTGACTTCCTGCTGCTGGGTTTCCTTCCAGCGAGGGAGGCCTTTACAAAGGGTTTCCTGCCTTGGGATGTGCTAGCACCACCCCAGACAGGATTTTGTGTATTGAGGTAGGACAGGCTGAAAGGAATGAGACATGCCTGGGGCACACAAGGTGCCCCTGTGCATACCCCGGTTCAAACCAGTTGCTGGGGCACTCCAGCCCCAGCTTTGGCGCGAAACCGAACAAAGGATGGGGGGTGTAACCACCCCCCTTCCTGGTCCCACCCATAGGAGGGACCTAGTCACAGTACAGCCCCCTTTAGGAGAATAAAGGTAGGAGCTGGTCCCATTCCAAGTTAGATTAATCCTGATTTGAAACTACAAAGAAAAAACTCAGGACTTCGACGTTCTGCTCCACAGAAGACTGAAGAAATCTCCCTTTTGGCCAAGGAGTGACCACCCTGCACAAGCAGACACCATCAAGCGTCCTAGCGGCTCACTTTGTCGTCCTTCCCGTTGGAACCAGACTTCAGAGCCCGACGAGACCCGGACTTCCAGACCTCTCCGACCTCTACCTACATCTACAGCACAGCTGAGATCCGTGGGTGCGACGAGACACGTGGGACCGGCCATCTTGAAGAAACTGCACTTCGCTTCCAGCACGACTTCAGAGACATCCTCGAAAAAGTGCTTTGGGGATTGAGAAGCCCCACCCCCGAGCAGCTCCTGCACAGAAGATCAGCCCTCCAGCATCCACGAGATCTGCGTGGGGCCCTTTTGCTTGATTGCTGCTCAACGCGTTCTCTGGTCACTTGCCAGCTGGCTAGTGGCCTCCTAGACGACGATCCACGAAATCTACACCACTGGTCTGGTTGCTCCAGACTGGCCCTTGCTTCCCTGCAAAGGAGAATCACCCCGAACCCTCCTGGTTCGCACCAGATGCCTTTTCCACTCACCGCGTGGGTTGCCATTGCCAAGGCCTGATAACTTTGAATCCGATCCGACACCGCTGACAGAGAGAGCTTGCGTGGGACAGCTCGTGCCTCCATCCTGGTCGTCGAAGACACCTCCTGGTCCACGTGGCTGCAGAGTCAAGCGTCCACTCTTCACCTGATTGCGACAACAGCATCTGGTTCCTTCCTGGTTTCACTCCGGTCACTGGCTAGTGACTTTGAACATTTTCCCCTCTACTTTCAGGTCTCCATCTTCCTCGATCCACCCCTGGATCGCTCCGGACATCTTCCTCCTGGTCACCTGCAGCATCTTTCTTCAAGGCTCCATTGACTTCAACGCGGAAACCCGACACACTTTCACACCTATGCACCCACAGCCCGTGGGTGAGGTAACGAGAGCATTTCGGTGCTCAAGGGTAGATTGACTCTGGGGGCGTGGCCACGGCGGCGATCGGAATGGCTACCTTTCCGTGAAGCTCCTCCATGCGGGCTCCCGGCGGCGATGAGTGAGATGTAATCCCCTGCTCCTGTCCCCCACATCCCTGCAGATCCGCTTGCTGATGCCACCCCGACCATCTGGGTGACGCGGGAGACCTTGAGAGCGTCCTTCAGAGGTGTGCACCTCGGAGGAGAATCGAGGCCTCCGGACCTCGGCGCCATCTTCTCTCTCTGCGCCGGATCGCTGGGTGAGTGCTGCGCGGTGCGCGGCTGCCGGGCCTTTCACACGTCCCCTGCGGGCTCTCTCGCGCGTTGCCCATCCTCCGTGGGCTCCCGGGTGGGGGGCGCCTGGTTCCTGGGCGCGACCGCAGCCTGTTGGCCTGGGTGCGTGCTGGGACCAGGGCCTCGATTTGCGGGCCTGCGTCGGATATCAGGCGGTGGGCGGGAGCGCTCGTTAGAAGACGGCGGGGTGGGGGATTACGGTGGTTGGGAAGCCGGGGGGCGCTCCCTAGTGATCAACGGCGGCCGCCTCAGACACACTCGGGGGGACCTTTGGTTCTCTCCCTCCCTGCTGCGCTGGACGACAGGAGAGGGTCGCTCCCCACTCTACAGACCACAGCGAGTGACACTCCTTTAACAGAATCTGGCCCACACAGTTATCTGGACCTTGGCCGCCGATGCTACCGGACGCCATTGACATTCGTATGCGAGGCTGGACATACTCATACTCACCACATTTCGCCTGGTCTCGCGACGAACGCTGAGGCCTGCCTGGTCGTGGGGCTGACTGGTTCTTCACATTGCCCTGCCACATTCCCTCCTCGCTGTTTGGCGCCACGTTCTATAACACTGCGACTGCACCCCCCCATACAGCCTCGGCGATGGGGAAGAGGGACCCGAATCAGATGAAGCTAAGCTTTGATAAGACTCCCCTCCTCACTACGGACCCTCCACCTGGGTCGGCCACTGGGGCTGCCAGTTCTGCAGACATGGGGGACACCGCGGCCATGGTCACCGCCATGATGGGTGAAATGCGCGCTGGCTTTAAGGCGCTTGACACCCGCTTCGACAGCCTCGAACAAAAACTTGCTGACATGGGCACCAAAGTGCAGGCCCATGATCGACGACTCGACATGGCGGAATCCAGGATATCGGATGTTGAGGATGGTGCCACTAAAATGCTGAAACGACTAGAGCGTGTTGAGAAAATCCTTAAAGACGTGGCCATAAAAAATGAGGACTTAGATGCGCGTAGCCGGCGCAACAACATTCGTATCCTTGGTGTGGTGGAGACAACTGCCACGGGCCGTTTTGACACCTATGTTGAACACCTCCTCATTGAACTATTCGGAAAAGACCCCTTCACTGCTGGCTTTGTTGTTGAACGAGCACACAGGTCACTGGGACCTAAACCTCGCCCTGGGCAGCCACCTCGGCCTATAATAGCCAGGATCATAAACTTCCGCGACCGAGACGCCGCGCTTCGCGCTGCACGAGAGGCCGGAGAAGTGCGGTGGCAGGGCAGCAAGTTGTCCTTCTTCCCAGATTGTACGCTAATGGTTCAAGAGGCACGTCGCAAATATACTGGAGTCAAGTCCACCCTCCGCAATCTTGGTTTAAAGTACGGTATGCTGTATCCGGCCAGATTGAAGGTCGATGTGAACGGCAGATTCCGCATTTTTGACTCTCCCGCGGAAGCACAGGACTTTTGTCAAGGTTTTGAGAAACAGGGCTCACCATCTGCTTCAGGTTCCGCGCCACGATCTCCGCCTCGCTATGACACACAGTCCAGTGCTGACCTTTTTGCTGAAACCGGCCAGGGCTGAACGTTCGGTGTTACCTAATCTTTGGGCCCTACTCGTTGTATTGCTTATTGGATGTGGACTTTCCAGCGTTTGTTGAATGGCCATCAATTCAGGAGTCGCTTTGTTGGGACGCCCGCATGGCGTGGCGTTGCTACCCCCATGGCGAATGCCTTCTTGTCTACCTCTGGGGTTTTATCATTTTTTTTTTTGCACCGACACCGTTTCATTGAACGGTTATTATTTTTTGTATTTTGCACTGACGCGTTTTGTTTGTGTGGTCATTTATGTTTGTGAGTGATTGCGAGACTCATAGGAGTAGATTGACGGATGCACGCCTGTTGGTGATTATCTTTGGTGTGGTGTTATGGCCAGGGTAGGTCTGCAGTCTGGCCCGTCCAGACTCACTTTGGTTTGAACACCACGCGGAAACGTAAACAGGTAATGAACTATGCAGCACGGCATAAGGTAGATGTCCTTTTTTTTAACAAGAGACTCACCTGGTGCAGGCGGACACGATCTCCGTGGCTAGGGGTTGGGGTACACACAGAGTATTTTCGAGTTATAGCAGATACGCAAGAGGTGTTGCAATTCTTGTGCACAAACGCGTTCCCTTTGTGTTGACTGGTAGTAAGACTGATGGGGAGGGCAGATATGTGCTGATCAAAGGAGTGTTGTTTGGGTACAAGATCGGACTGGTAGGAGTCTACGGCCCCAACATAGATTACCCGGCTTTTTTTCAAGACCTGCAGCTGACGCTGCTTCACTCTGACGTCGATTTGTTAGCGATGGGAGGTGACTTTAATTTATTAATGAATCCAGGTAGAGACAGTACTTCTCCCTCTCCGGACTGCAAACCACAGGCCAGCTCAGTGATGGCGGAAATTTGCTCCCACTTTTCCTTAATAGACGTTGAGGCTCGACTGCACCCAAACGCACCTGATTATACACATCACTCAGGTTTCCACAACACTAGCACTAGAATTGACTATTGGCTCCTCTACCCAGGCATTGCAGGATGGGTAGATGGCATTTCCACTCTTCCACGCACGCTATCAGACCACTCTCCCATCGTGTTAACTTTAGCGATCCCTAGGTTGGGTGGCTACGAGAGACAGTGGCGTTTCCCTGGTAAGGCCCTGCTGGACCCGGTTTTTAAAGAGGATACGCACTGCCAACGACGACTATTTTGATATTAATACCGGCTCTGTAGCTTCCTGGGCCACATTATGGGAAGGTTTCAAGGCCACCATCCGCGGGGTTTGTATTGCCAAGCATGTGGGGGCATCGCGTGAGATTCGCTCCACCTTGACCCGCATTGAAGCGGATATCTCTACGGTAGAGAGGGAGATGCTTGAGGATCCCTCGGCAGCCCGAAAAGCCAAACGCCTTGAGTTACTCTTGGAATTTCGGGACGCTGCAGACAGGGAACTGCGGTTCATGGGCAAGCACTATACGGCGCTTCAGTATGGAGAGTGTGCCAGGCAGGGCAAGATACTGGCGCAAATGCTCCGTCCGCCACACCAGGCAGCTTACATTACTGACGTAGTTGACTCGCAGGGCACACGACATCACTCCACTCCCGATATAAGTAACACCTTTTTGTCATACTACAGAACTCTTTACACTTCCACGCTTTCAGGGGAGCAAACCGACCCCGCATCTTATTTGAATGAGATTGCCATGGTATATCTAGAGAAAAACATGCAGGAGTTTCTGGCCGTGCCCATAACAACGGATTTTATAATTGAGGCCATTGATTCATTGAAGAGCTCCTCGGCGCCGGGCCTTGATGGTTACTCGGCCGACTTTTATAAAGAATACAAGGAAGAACTTGTACCAAGGCTTGTCGAGGTTTATGCGGAGGCGCTGGAGTCGGGCGTTCTACCACCCACGCTCCGGGAAGCGGTAATTGTTTTACTACCCAAACCAGGTCGTGACCCCTCCTTATGTAGCTCTTATAGGCCCTTGTCCCTCTTGAACCTTGACTACAACACTTTTGCCAAAGTTCTTGCAATCCGCTTGGCGCTACTCGTGGAAACCATTATTTTGCCGGCCCAGTCCGGATTTGTCCCACATAGATCCACCTCCTTCAATCTTTGGACACTGTTCTCTGTTTTGTACAGGATTGACCCCTCCACCCCGGCTGCAGCGGTGTTTCTGGATGCGGAGAAAGCTTTCGACACCCTGGAGTGGCCCTTCTTTTTATCGATCATGAGGCGAATGGGCATGCCCGCAATGTTTGTGGCAACAGTGGAGTTACTATACTCGGCGCCCACCGCCCGGATACGTTTAAATGGCCCCATTTCTGAAAGCTTTACACTTTCTCGATGAACCCGTCAGGGATGCCCCTTATCCCCGGTCCTGTTCATCCTTGCGATGGACTCCTTGGTGCATCATTTTCAAGAGAAACACCTCCACAGAGGGCTTCAGTTTCTCACCGGGCCACTCCTCGTCTCTCTCTACGCAGACGACACGGTCTTGTATGTTCGGACTCCTCGTACCAATTTGGAGCCACTGTTATCGGAGATAGCCCGCTTTGGCGAATATTCAGGCCTCAGAATAAATTGGCATACATCGGTCATTTTTCCGCTTACCCCCTCCACCTCGCAATGGACTTGTGCTTTTCCTCTAAAATGGAGCACCGACTCCGTGAAATATCTGGGAATCCATATCCACCTTGACACGGTGTCCATTATCCGTTTGAACTACGG
Source organism: Lissotriton vulgaris (assembly GCF_964263255.1). Lineage (NCBI taxonomy): Eukaryota > Metazoa > Chordata > Amphibia > Caudata > Salamandridae > Lissotriton > Lissotriton vulgaris. Next base: position 1,836,272,881 of record NC_141694.1, read on the forward strand.
ACATGCCCTAGATTTCTTGGAGGACCATACGGAGCGCTGGCTCCGCCTCCCCTTGTCCATGGCTGGCCGTATTACCATTATCAAAATGATTGTCCTCCCTCGGTTTTTGTATTTATTCAACAATATCCCGATCCCTCTCACCAAGATCTTTTTTTCGCAACTTCGTTCCTTACTATTGCGCTTGGTGTGGGGCGGTAAAAACCCACGAGTGGCCTGGCGCACATTGACGCTTCCTTGCGAAAGAGGAGGATTCGGAGTACCAGACTTTTTTCTTTATTTTTTAGTGGCACAATGTTCGTATGCGCATCCCTGGTTTCACCCAGATGCCAGAATTCCTTATCTGAGGCCGATATGGCGCTCCCGGTGCCCCTTAACTCCATCCTTCCTAGAGGGCTCCCCCGGGACCCACAGGACATACAGCCAGTGTCCACTACATGCTGGGCTTGGGATAAACTACGACGACTACTTCGCACTGAGAAATTGTACTCTTCTGCATTGCTGTTGCCTAACCCTCATTGGCTCCCCATCACAGGCGAATCTGTGGTACAGCGCACATTATCCAAATACCAGCTGCATACAGTCGGGGATCTCTTCCCGGACGGTCATGTTTTCTCCCTGACGGAAGATCACCGCTTCGCTGACCGAACATTTATGGACTCTTTCACACTGACTAGACTCCGATCCATGCTCTGTGCTGAATTCACCACATTCCCGCTCCCTCCTGAGGATGCCCCCGCACTCACATTTATAGTACAGAACCAGACTGGGTCGCACGTTGTCTCTAAGCTCTACAAACTATGTCTGGCCTCAATTCCTTCCTCAGACGCAGCGGTGCGCGCCACATGGGAGGGCGACCTGGGCATTCAGATTACAGGGGACCAATGAGCCGCGTGCTGTGCTACCACTAGGGACGTGTCCATAAACAGCATAAACAGCAGACATAAACTTATACACTTTAAGTTCCTGAGGAGGATGTATCACACTCCCGCACTTGCTCATAGAATCGACTCTAGCAGGCCACACTGCTGCCCTAAGTGCAGAGCCCCGCAGGCGGATTTTGCCCATCTTTCCTGGACATGCCTGCGTTGGCATGAATACTGGCTAAAGGTGCACCAGGTTTTGGGGGACATATAAGGCATGGAGTTGCAACCCACCCCTGAAATTGCGTTGCTTGGCTACGTTGCAAATTTCCCACTCTCTCTCCGCAAACTGGCATCCATCGGCTTTCTTTTGGCAAAAAGGGAGATAGCGCTGCTCTGGTGCGCTAGACGCGCTACAACTGTCCGCGCTTTGCTCCGTAGTATGGCCTACTGCAATGTTAACAGTGTAGAATATTCAGAACAGATTCCGGCTGCTTCCCGCCCAGTAGACAATTGGGGGCCATATCGGAAATATGTTGCGAAACTCACTCAGGAGACACAATCCCAATCGATTAATTCCATTGTACCGGAAGGGGTGGGCTAGGATGGGCTCCATGGCGGTGCTGTGGCCGACTCCACCATTATTTCAGTGTAAGTCACGCGAGATCTACGAGCAAAATATAGCTGTTTGGCGTATTGGTTGTTGGCATGGGGGTCCCATGGGCTGCCTTATATTGTACCTGTGTCACTGTCGAACTCCACTCCTACTCAAATGGTGTTAAATGAAAACTGGCCAGTAGCAAGATGTATTGTTGTTTACATTTCTCGATACGCCATACTAAGATTGAGACTGTTATTGTGCTGATTGATCTGCACTACCGTTCTCGCAAACTTACTGATATGATTTGTTTTCTGTATGTTGTTTATTTTTTCCGTTCCTATATCATTATTGTAATTATGGTTTCATCAAAAACAAAATTGTACAACTGCAATGTGTCAAAAAGGGTAGATTGACTCTCCTAGTGTCCAGGTATCCAATCGTTTTAGTCCTAACCAGTCGGAACTGTCTTTTACTTACCTTTTTCGTAATTTGTAGTGTCCATTGACTTTGTTACGCATCTCGCGTGTGAGTTCACACTCTGCACACGCGTCCCGTGGGCCTCCTGCCCCTTACCTATGGTTTTGGTAGTGTAGTCCCAGCGATTCTACAGCCTCTAGACAGCTCCATTCCTTCTATCGATTTCCTTATACCATTTACTTAGTATATGGTTTGTCGTGCCCCTAGGGCACCATTGTAATTTGTGCAACTTAACGTATTTTTCTTAAGAGTCTTGTCATGTGCTTAGCCCTCTGATCTCATAAAGAGTTCAGAGGTGTTTGTTAGTAATAAATATCTTGTTTATTTTCATAACAACGTGTGTGGTGTCCTTTCATTTGGTATTCAAGGGATTATATATGGTAAAACAGCTGGCTTCACATGCCAAAAGAGTTTAGCCTAAGACTGCTTTGTCCATGCTACCATTAGGATGGCTGGTCTATAAGGTTGACTTACAACCAATCACCATAAGGGTTGTTTGGGCTGATACAAGGTGATCACTAGAACTAGTGAGCATCTTATATCAGGCCAACTTCTCACAGTAACTGTGTCAGCCAGGGTCACTTTCTGTATGCAAGTATTGTTTCTAAAAACCAAGATATGGCAAGCCAACTCACCAACGACACCCAGTTCACCTTGGAGAACACTCTTTTGGCGATGAGTTGTCATGAGCGCATAATCCAAATTTTGAGATTAACTCGTTTAAGAGAATTGAATACCACATGGTTTCTATCATTCAGACCAATTTGGCAAGATTGCATCTTACCTGTTCTGCGATGCCAGCTTGGAGAATAGAATGTGTGCTAGACATCTGTCTGACACTCCCATCAGTCATGCCAACGGAAGTTGATACCTTGCTTGGACCAGTAACGGCTCATGCACTGTGTTGTCCCCAACGGCTACCAATTCTGATGACGGCATTCGTTGAGATCTCACAGACGCAAAATGCTGACGGTGAGGTACGAGAAGCGACAGGCGCACAGGTACCATCTACTTCGAACATTGCTAATGCGAACAACGCTGACGGCGATACTTCACATCTATGTGCAGTTAATCTTCTTAACGAGGTAATCAAACTTTCACCTACAATGGTAGACAAATTCTTTACAGACTTAGAAGATTTGATGTTTTCTCCGAACAATAACACTGACTTTTGAGTTGGCACGCAGTGTTCTGACAGATTCTGAATTGGACCTTCATTTTTTCAAAATAAGTTTCTAACTTTGGAACTCTTTTTCCTATGATAAACTTTTGTTTTTCCAAATTTCTATTTTTTCATTTTTTGGCACAAAGTAATCTGCTTAAAGTAGAACTATTCATAAAAAACTAGATTTCTTTGAAAAACTTCCAAGAGACAATACTTGACCTTGTCCACATTCAAACATGTTATATATTCTGCCATGAAATGGTCTTGACCTTTTCTTCTGTATTTTAGAGCCATTTCATAAATGTATTTTCGTGATTCATTCGGATAGCATTTTCAAATGTCATCTATATGCTTCGAATGAAACATTGCTTTAAATGCGAACAGCACAAACGCTCTTTTCGTGTACAACCAATACCAATGCATTTTTATGTATTTTGGGTGGATTTTTAACACATGTTTAGATATGTTTTACTGTGTTTAGAACTTAGTAATGTCGTACATAAGAAAGTGGAGTGGGTGTTGTGTGGCGTTTTAGGCTCCGAGTGAATTTTCACGATTCATGCCCTTATATAGGTACAATTCACATTGCCCTAATATAGGCATAGAAATCAAACCCTTATTTAGGCATAGCCCATGCAAACCAAATACAAGCATGGCTACTTCCACCCGTACTAAACCTTACAACGATTTCTTGGAAAATCGGCTTAAGCAGTCGGGAAACTTCCCCTTGCTTGAAAATTGATTTCTCCAAGAACTCAGTTAGTTTTACAATGAACAACTATTCCCAATGGGTTCATTATGATGTTCTTATGCCTGACTTTACGTCAAACTATTGCATTCCTAAACAACTTCAAGGTATAAATATACCTTCACTTGTTATAGCAAGCAACGGTGGTTCGGAGCAGTTCGACTATCTACTTGCCCGACGCAGTTCGCTATAGCAAGTGCCAAAGGATGCCCACTCTCCAGCTGTCGCACTGATCAGGAAGCTGTCCCTTCTCCTGCCGAGAATCCAGCTCCAGTGTTTCCGGCTCCCCTTGCGGGGTGTTGGGAAATCGAGTCCCGAGACAGAGATACCAGACCTCCTTCATTCTAACTAAGGTATGGAGCTGATTAGAACCTAGAGAAATCTTGGATAGATTCTTGGCAAAGAAAACTAAACCTATGCTACAAAATACTTACTTCTTCCCGCGTACTAGACTTAGGTTAGGTACATTGGAATAGGCGTATTTTAGAAACACCAGTTGAGTATTTTAGTCTATGTATTTATGTATGTATTTTTATATAGCTTAGAAACCATACAATGCTTTTACAGTAATATTTTATAATATTTTTCTTGCTGTACGCATTGAACTTTGCAGTCTGCATAACGATTGTAGCAGTTCACTTCTCTTGCATGAGACAGAAGCCTGTTCAATAAACCTTTCTATTGAAAATGCCCATCTCTCTATTTCTCTGCATCTCTGTAGAAACGAAGCACGCACGATTGACTGAGTGAAATACTTATCTATTGTTTCCGCGACTCTAGAAATATATTCTTATTCTTGGGAAATAAAGTTGTCATGTTTATGCGTTTGTCAGAAACTAATCCCTTCTTGTGAATTCGAGAAAGATTCTAGTGACCTCTGAGCTAGCTGGCACTCACTATTAAGTTTAATATATTCGATAGAGACCTACTTGACCTCAGTCCCGAGTGTTGGGGGAGTCCCCCCATCCAAGGGTGCTGGGGCAGAGCGTTCGGGACCCGAGGGAGAGGGGGTCAAAGTGCCGAAGTGAGGAGGATGGCTGAGACTGGATAAATGCCAGCTTAAGGCGTTCAAAAGCGTCCAAATCAACGGATGTGATGCATTATGCATGTAATTCCCCAATATAATTCTCGAGGGGAGCCACCACAAGACACTGCCGTGAAAATGGACACTTCCTTTATCTGACAAAAGCTGTCATCGATGGGCAGATGAGCCACCTCCTCCCCTACCTCATAGTACTCATCATATTCATTCTATTTCTCCATTGGGCTGATTAAAGTGAACTGGTGCAGCTTTTAGCAAGGAGAATTTCGGCAGGTGGGTAAACGAAGTATGCCCCAGCCAGCATAGGCTATTACAAGAGTAAGGGACCAGCAATCACACAATTCAAAAAGGGAAGCTGACACACTTTCCCTCCTGTGCAGTCCCTTAAGCATTATGTGCACCTATAAATCTAGCCCGCAATGCAGGGTGTCATGCTCAAGGCGGGGGCTCTCGAAATTATGCTCAGACCGCAATTAAGTTAATTCCACAGCCCCCGATACTGCCGCGCTCTGCTGAATCCTCCCAGTGAAGGCTCATGGGCGCTCAAAAGGTATACGTGCTGAGCATGCGGAGGCTGCCAGACATGGACCCCCTAGCGACCTGAAGACCGCACAGCAACATGAGAGCTGCTGTCAACTGGCCGCAAAGGAGCGAAAATCATTTCTGCTGCTGTATAAATGCTTGGCGAAAGGCAGGCCTTCGTGTGCGGTAACGAGGGCAGAGGAAGCTGAAAATTAAGAAATATCAGCAGTAAAATACAACAATCTGAAAGACAGTTAATTATAGATTCCTTACCTTAGAATTACCCCCATGCATCAGACTGGATACGGGAAATTTTTTCTTAGCAGTACCCCTGTGTGTCGGTAGGTGGCGTCGGTTTACTCTGCGTCCATCGTCGTGGTTGCCGGGATGACATTGTGGTGTTTACTCAGACACCGCCCCTGCATGTTGATGTCAGTTCTTTTTCAGAGCCAGCCTTGCGCAGATCTGGATAGAGCTACCCGTAGTCAACTTTTGACTAACTTTTTTTGACAGTTTGTCAACTTCATTTTGATTCTACTGACTCATGGTGCACGAAGGATGTCCCAACGCCAGACCGGGTTCAAGCTTTGCAACTCCTGTCACAAGCTGATGTCTGTGATAGATCTGCACCTCATGTGCCTTTGGTGTCTGGAGCGTGACCTCAACCCGAAGTGGAGCTCCGACTGCCGGGTCATGAATCCTAAGCCTTTGAGGTTGTGGTCCGAAAGCTATTGGAGACCCGGCAGTCGACTCTGTATCATTACCGGTTTCGTTCAAGAGGAAGGTCTTGAGACCGTTTGAGGAGCCACCACAACTCTTCGCATCTTCAAGGTCTATGAGTAAGTCCAAGAAGAAGTAGGCAAAGAAGCACCAGCACTCTTTGACTTCCCCCGTCGGTCGGCTGATGCGACACGGGAACCGGAGCATCGTCGCTCAAAGGCGCCGTCTACGGTGCCAGATTCAGGGGGTGACTCCGAGCCTCTGCCCGTTTCCAGGAGCCAGATCGTCCCCATCATATCTTTGGGCAACCCAACTCCGCTGGCACACCTTTGGGCCCTGCGGAGTCAGTTGGGGGTCCTGGGCCTTCGAAGCCTGTGGCTTAGGCTCCGGAGGGCCCCTGTGAGTCCAGTCCTGGATCTGTATCAATGCCGGTCGATTTCACTCGACCTTCCCATGTGCTGATCCCGATGACGACTCCACCGGTGCCGAACATGCCCACGGTTGGCTCCATCCCCATCCTCACTCCCGAAATGGAACCGGACGGATGTCGGATCTGACGGCAGAGGATACTTTTGTTCTCCTGTTTATCCCTGGTGTTCCCTTTCGCTCAGATGGTGGTGGTGAGGACTTAGAGGGGTCGCTGGACCCTTTAGGAGACCAGCTTGAAGAGCCGGACTGGAGAGAGGATCTAGGAGACGCCAGTGGTCAGGACACTTCTCCAGACCTTTGCATGCTTTCTCCCCTACCATGGCTAGAGAGGAGGGAGTGTCCTACACTAGTGGTTCAAAGGGCAGCTGAGTCCTTGGGCTTAGAGATAGCTTGGGTGGCAGTCAGGCCTAACCTCCTGACAGCGGTGCTACAGCCTGCGGCAACCTCCTCTGAACCCTTACTGCCCTTTAACGAAGCCCTCACTGACGTCCTTCTGGGCACCTGGTCCAACCCCGGCACAGAGGCTCCTGTGGAAAGTTCTATGACCCACTGCCCAGCCCTGGGCCCCCCAATTTTCCTCTCTCAACTCCCATCACCCGAGAGCTTGGTGGTCCGAGCCTCTTCTTCCAAGGGCGCAATCCCTTCTACACCCCCAGATAGAGAATCCAAGAAGCTGGATCATCTTGGGAAACACCTGTTCTCTTCCTCCAACTTGGCTCTGCAGTCCATGAATACTGCGTGTCTCTTGGGCTGATACTCCCATACTATCTGGGATACGGTCACGCAGGTACTGCCTCAGTGCCTGGAGTAGGCCCGGGCCGTTCTTTTCCGGGCAGTAGCAGATGGGAGAGATGCTGGAAAATGTATGATTCAATGTGGACTGGATACCACCGACTCACTAGGCAGAACGATGGCCACTTCAGTAGGCCTTAGGCGCTACGCCTGGTTGAGGACTTCTGGCTTTTCAGGGGATGTCTCGGGTACCTTGCTGGATATGCCCTTTGATGCCCATCACCTTTGTGGTGACAAAGCAGACGGCGCTGGAGCGCATTAAGGATTCTCGGGCTACGGCAAGATCCTTGGGCCTCGCTACGTCCTCCTGTCCCCTCTAGTCTGCTTTTCGCCCCTTTCGTGGCTACGGAAGGGGTACCCAGCCACATCAGGCCCAGTCTAGCCACTGGGTCACGCAAGCTGCCCAGCCTCTGCGTGGCCGCAGATGTGGGACCCAGCGGCATTGCCGGTCTGGGAACCAGTGTGCGGGCCATTCCGCCCTTACACCCCTGCAGCAGCCTCCAAACCCTCTTAGTCCGACCTTTCAAGACCATCAGTGGCCAGTTGGCGGCAGGATTCGCCATCACCTTCCCCAATGGCAATCCATCACGTTGGAAAGGTGGGTTTTGGTTTTTCAAATAGTCTGAGGGGCTACTCCTTCCCCCTTCAAGACTGCTCCTCCCTCCATCTTTCGATCGCATGTCAGAGGATTATTTGGCGCTTCTTCCCCAGGAAGTCTTAGCTCTCTTTGCCAAGGGAGCTTTCGAAAGGGTCCCTGTGCCAGAAGTTGGTTGTGGTTGGTATTCCCCCTACTTTCTGGTGCCCAAAAAGGACAAATGCCTGTGTCCTATTATAGACCTTATGGCCCTCAATCACTTCCTCAGGAAGGAGAAGTTCAGAATGCTAACATTGGCTCAAGTCCTGTGTGCCCTCGACCCTGGAGACTGGATGGTGGGGTTGGGCTTACAGGACAGGTCCTGCGAATGGATCATGCCAGGTGGCATATGCGGGCTTTGCAGTGGGAACTGAAGTTCCAGTGAGATCAGCATCAGGAAATCTTTCGGACTATGTCAGAGGGAACTACACAACAACTGCGGTGGTGGTTTGTGAACCAAGATTGGGTCAGAGGCAGATCCCTCTCCCTTCCCCAACCGGATCTAACAGTGGTGACTGATGCGTCACTCCTGGGGTTGGGCGGCCACCTGGGAGAGGTGTAGATCAGAGGACTCTGGTCTCCGGCTGAGTCCGTACTCCATATCAACCTGTTGGAGCTCCGGGCGATCCGCCTGCCACTGAAAGCATTCCTTCCCTCCCTCATGGGGAAAGTAGTGCAGGTGGTGTTCACAGACAACACCACTGCCATGTGGTACTGCAACAAACAGGGCAGGGTGGGGTCGTGGACCCTATGTCAGGAAGCTCTTCGCCTTTGGATATGGCTGGAACGTCATAGCGTGACCCTGGTGGTTTAACACCTGGCAAGGGCCTGGTAGATCACAAATGTCCTTTTCACTCAGAGGTGGTGCAAGGTATCTTTCAGTGGTGTGGAGAGCCTTGGTTAGATCTGTTCACCACCGAAGAGAATGCGCAACGTCAGCAGTTTTGTGCAATGGAGTTTCCAAGGTGGCACTTAGCAACGCTTTTTGTCGCGAGTGGAACTACAACCACCTTTACGCCTTTGCGCTTGTACCACTTTAGCCCCGAGTGCTGAAGAAAATCAAGTGCGACTGGGCCCCTGTCATTCTTGTGGATCCAGACTGGGCACGAAGATTCTGGTACCCCGAGCTCCTGAGCATGGCCATTGATCCTCAGATCAGACTGCCCCTTTGAGGGGATCTTCAGTTGCAGCAACAAGAGACTGACCTCCACCCGAACCTGTCCAGCCTCCACCTCCTTGCGTGGACCTTGAGCAGCGACAGTTGACAGCTTTTGACCTTTTGCCTGAAGTCTGTAATGTCATCTTGGCAGCCAGGCGTCCCTCCACTAAATCGGTATACGCCTGTCAATAGAATAACTTTGTGGCATGGTGCACAGCAAAGGCTGTGGATCCCGTTTCTGCACCTCTTTCCGAGGTTCCCTTATTCATCCTTACCTTGGCCCAGCAGAGCTGTGCTCTGGGCACTCTTAAAAGATATCTTGCAGCTATTTCTGTTTTCCTTCGGCTACCAGATCAGCCATCTTTATTCAAGGCCCCTTTTGTAAATAGATTCTTTAACTGCATTATTCATCTCTTCCCTCCATCTCCTTTCATAATGCCACAGTGGGTCTTGAATCTTGTTTTAACTTATCTTATGTGCACTCATTTCAAGCCTCTTCACACCTGTCCTCGCAGGCTTCTAACTTTTAAAACAACTTTCCATGTTGCCATCACCTCTGCTCGTAGTGAGCTTCAGGCTCTATCCTTTAACCCCTTCGCTGCTTGGCCTTTCCCCCCCTGTGCTAAGCCTTTTGTTTTGGCTATTTGGGGTAGGTCACGCTTAGGCCCCTGTTACTTTTTGACCACATAAGGTATCCACACCAAATTTACGTCCTTTTCTTCCAACATCTTGGGAATTCTAAACGTACCCAGGGTTTGTGGATTTCCCTGGAGGGGACCCAGAAATTAGCAAAAATACAGCTAAATGTTGCTTTTTTGGGGAAAAATGGGAAAAAGTGCTGCAAATGAAAGTGTCTGTTTTTCCCCTTTCTAATGGTATTAATAAAGAGTTTGTGGGGATGAAATCACCACTTTCTTGGGATAAGAGGCACACCACCCAGCACTCCCCATTTTTTTTTACTTTACAGAAATATCTAACGTTGGTACAGTTTTGCAAGAGACAGACTACACCTTAGCACAGAAAGACAAATGAGACAAATATGACTGCGTAGCCACCTGTTCCTCAAGTACACACACATTCTGGTTGGATTTGGCACAAGGGTGAATGACAGGTACAAAATGTATATTTAATTTCACAGAAAGGAAATGCACTGTTAATAATTAAAAGGTTAAAAACCTGAACCAATGATTCTCAGCTCGTGAGCTGTAAAGCCACGACATGGCACCAACGTCTTTAAAGGCCATTCACACACCTTTCATACTTGACACACACTTTCACACCACAAGCTGCGGCCCCAGCACATTACAACACTCAGTTACACAGACAATGTGGAGACAATGTACACCCTGGCAGAGAGAGACAAATATTCCCTCAAAATAAACAATTCCTTAAGTACTCATACATACTGGTTGGATTTGACACATAGGTGAGTGAGCGTTCAGAGCGTAAAATTCTATTAACAAGAGATTTCACTAAAAGGAAATGCACTGTTGATATTGTTGATATTTAAAGGGTTAAAAAACTGAACCAACGACTCACAGCTCGTGAGCTGTAAAGCCACGGCAAGCCACCAACCTCTTTACAGGCCATTCACACCTTTCATACGTGACACACAAGACCATTCACACTACAACATTACAACATTCACATCGACCTCGCCATTCAAGGGCCCATCATTTTGATACACCCACATGACTGACGCAGTAATCACACAGTGCCTTTTGACTAGCAGAGTGTGTAATGACCAGCAGCAAGTCACTACTCACACACTGCCAGTCCACGCACACCACCAGCCAAACACCTTCCCAACCACACTAACAGCCAAGCGCCATCATTCTATTGCCAAATGTGAAACTAAACAACGATATAAAACCATACAGACCAGGTAGTACACTATTAGACTTACTACTGCTCCCCAAAACTCTTTTGAGTGTGATGCAATCTGAAACTTGTGGGGGCACACAGCCCAGGATTAGAAGGAAAATCGGCACAGTGCACATGACTCTCCTTCCGCATACCTCTTCGCAAGCAGACTCTACATCTCTTACAGGGATTGCTTTTTTGGGGGCTTGGTAGGAATTAAATCAGGAAAGTGGCAATCTTTCAATCTAGCCACATCGTCCACTGCTCCAGCTCGAGGAACACTTGCCTGTCCCAGAACAACCAGGCTGCCTATCACAGACTCCTGAAACTGAACAAAAGTCATGTTTGACACAGGAGAATGCTCATTGAACACAACAAAAGCATTGAAAGTTGATAAATTGAAGAGATGGATGGTCAACTTCTTTATACCAAATGTAAGCCTTACGAACAGCAGTGTAAGGTTCCAACCTCTTAGCTACTCTATCGACACCACCCATGTGCTTATTGTAATCTACAATGCACACTGGTTTGCGCACTTCAGCAACCTGACCCCAAACAGTCACAGGTGAAGTACTCTCATCATGAATGGTAGTCAAAATGTACACATCCCTCCTGCCCACAAATTTCACAGCTAGCAGTTCCTCACTACCCAAGGCACTGCACTGTCCCCTCTGAAGCTTTTTGCAAACAAGCTCTTTTGGGTAACCGTTACGGTTGGAGCGGATTGTGCCACAAGCAAAGGTGTCCAGTTTGAACAATTCCTTGAACAATAGCAGTGTTGTAGTGAGGTCATGGGTTCACTGTGTACATTGCTAAGTTAGTATAAGCTTGGCTGCCATGTTACCTCTTTTTGCTCACGTTTCTACATGCATTTGTTTTGCATAACTCCTCTGCTTGTGCTCGCTCATATGAGAACTGTCTACCTTTCACTTCTCTTGCTATGCTCTGTCTGCACAGCGTGTTCAAGGTCAAAAAACAATGTGCTCCGTTAATCTGCTGTTGGTCAGTCCCACACATGTTAAACATAATATTGCCACAGGTGCACTACTGAAAATCGGGTGCCTATAATATTGCATTGTAGACATGTTAAAACACTTGAATAAATCCTTCTGAAGAGAAGAGCTGTGTTTGTCCGCAGATATAAACCCTTGCATCTAAACCTGGAGTTATGGGGTCCTTCTGACAAAGCCCAGAGGTCTTCCATAATTATCATAAACTAGTTTCAAGCACGGGGAGGGTGGCAAGGCACATTAGGCCTTTTTTCCACTCATTTTATAAAATGATATCCCTGTTCATTTTTTATGGAATTGTAACAATGCTCACTATATTAAGTTCATGCATTTTGGTGCTAGTATTGGCTTGTGTACTGCATTAGAGAGCACGTTAGTTAAAATAAACATTTTAAACTATACTGTGTCTCTGATTACTCACGTTGTGGACAAGTATGAGTGAGTTGATGAAAGAGTGTTCTTGCTCCCGCGATTACTGAGAGAGTCTGAGTTACATGTTCTAGGATGCCTAATTATTGGTAGCTCCACTGTAGTTCGGAGAATGAATGAGCCATTATAGCTAGTCGGATAGGAGTTCCCTGCACTAAGATGGGCAGTTTGTACACCACTGTAGACCGAGTTCCTGTTTTCTTGTGCGTAGTTCTGTATCTGAAAGAAACAGGTTAGTATTATATTCCTTACCTTAGAATATCCCCAGGCGTCAGTCTGGATTCGATATTTTTGCGTAGCAGTACTTTTGCGCGTTGGTAGGAGTCGTCTGGGGCTCTGTGTCCGTCGTCTGCGTCGTTGGCGCCGGGATGACGTCGCCGGAGTACTTAGACGCCGCCCTCGCACGCTGACGTCAGTTCTTCTTTTTTCCCCACCAGCAGCGCTGATCCGGAAAAAGTGGTACCCATAGTCAATTTTTGACTAACTTTTTCGATCCCTTTTGATCATTTTTCGAAGTCTGCTGACTCCGAACGGTGCCGGTAGGGATGCCTGGATTTAAACCCTGTGAGGACTGCGACCGACTGATGTCGGTTACCGACCCTCACCGCCGGTGCCTTCACTGTCTCGGCTTCGACCACGACGACAAGGCCTGCCCCGACTACCGAGCCCTGACGTCGAAAGCTCGGCGGGAGTGGTGCCGCAAGCGGCTCGAGCTCCGGCAGTCGGCCCAGCGCCGTGAGAGGTCCCTGTCCGGTCGGAGGTCGAGGGACCGGTCGCTGGATCGGAGCCATCATAGCTCCGGGAGTTATCATCGGTCTTCGGGCTCGAAGTCGTCAGGTAAGCACAAGAAGTCGGAGAGACGTCATCGAGCTTCCGACTCCCCCCGACGCAGCCGGGGGTTTGGGTGACACCGCCCACGCGGCTCCACCGGAGTTGTGGGCGTCGCAGCCTGCTTCATACCCTCTGGTCCCTGGGCGGGACGCGACGCTGGAGGAGATCGAGCGTTTCCTCATGGCCATGAGGTCGCTCTCTCCTCCGACGGGCTCCGTGGGGCCTTCGGGCCCAGCGGACCCGTCTGGGGGTCCCAGCGGGTCGGTGCTTCGGCCCGGATGCCGGTGGGTGCTTCGGCCCTGCAGTGTTAGAACACACATGCAGGTTTCAATGCAAAGTCAATGGGCATGAACAATTTACAAAATAGGTGAGTAAGGACAGTTCCGACTGGTTGAGACTGAAACTACAGGATACCTGGATACTAGGAGAGTCAATCTACCTATGAGCACCGAAATGCTCTTGTTACCTCACCCACAGGCTGCGGGTGCATAGGCGTGAAAGTGTGTTGGGTTTCCGCGTTGAAGTCAATGGAGCCTTGGAGAAAGATGCTGCAGGCGACCAGGAGGAAGATGTCCGGAGTGATCCAAGGGCGGATCAAAGAAATGGAGACCTGAAAGCAGAGGGGACAGTGTTCAAAGTCACTAGCCAGTGACTGGAGTGGAACCAGGGAGGAACCAGATGATGTTGTCGCAATCAGGTGAAGAGGTGACGCTTGACTCTGCAGCCACGTGAACCAGGAGGCATCTTCGACAACCAGGATGGAGGCACGAGCTGTCCCACGCAGGCTCTCGCTGTCAGCGGTGTCTGTTCTAGGATCGGAGTCAACAGGCCTTGGCAAATGCAACCCACGCGGCAAGTGAAGATGGCGTCTGGTGCGCACCAGGAGGGTCCCGGGTACTTCTCTTTTGGAAGGAAGCAAGGGCCAGTCTGGAGCAACCAGACCAGCGGTGTAGATTTCAAGGTTCGTCGTCTAGGAGGCCACTAGCCAGCCGGCAAGCGGCCAGACAACGCGTCGAGTAGCAATCAAGCAGAAGGGCCTCACGCAGATCTTGTGGATGCTGGAGGGCTGATTTTCGGAGCAGGAGCTGCTCAGTGCTGGGGCTTCTCAATCCCCAAAGCACTCACTCGAGGATGCCTCAGAGGTCGTGCTCGAAGCGAAGTGAAGTTCTTCAAAGAGGGCTGGTCCCACATGTCTCGTCGCACCCACGGGTCTCAGCTGTGCTGCAGATGTGGGTAGAGGTCGGAGAGGTCTGGGAGTCCGGGTCTCGTCGAGGTCTGAGGTCTGGTTCCGACAGGAAGGACGACAAAGTTAACCGCTAGGGCGCTTGATGGTGCCTGCTTGTGCAGGGTGGTCACTCCTTAGCCACAAGGGAGATTTCTTCAGTCTTCTGTGGAGCAGAACGTTGAAGTCCAGAGTTTCTACTTGTAAAGTTGTTCAGGATAATCTAATTTGGAATGGGACCAGCTCCTACCTTTATTCTTCTAAAGGGGCTGTACTAGTGACTAGGTCCCTCCCATGGGTGGGACCAGGAAGGGGGGTGGTTACACCCCCTATCCTTTGTCCGGTTTTGTGCCAGAGCTGAGGCTGAAGTGCCCCAGCAACTCGTTTGAACCGGGGTATGCACAGGGACACCTTGTGTGCCCCAGGCATGTCTCATTCCTTTCAGCCCTGCCTATCTGGATACACAAAGTCCTATCTGGTGTGGTGCTAGCACCTCCCCAGCCGAGAAACCCTTTGTCCAGGCCTCCCTTGCTGGAAGGACTCCCAGCAGCAGGAGGTCAGACTTGTGTCTGTGGCAGCAGCATCCATTTTGTGATGCTGAGGCTCTGGTTAACTTTAACCGGGGTTCATGTTGTGTCCCTCTAAAAGGGTGAAATGCTACCCCCGTCACCAGAACTGGCGAGGGGGTAGTATTGCAAAGCGTATGACACCTTACACGACATGTTTCGATAATGCTATGCCAAAGTTAGCAATAACCGCGAGGATTATAATGCACTTAAGAGTATATGGTATAGCGTTATCATGGAACAGCTATAAGGACATGGTTCCGAAAGCTGCAGACAGGCTCAGCTCATGCTAGAGCACCATCTCACATAATTCCAAGCACTCTGCCTTCAAGATTGATAAGGCCTGCCATAGGAGTGACTGATAGGAGTATATGTGTCCATTTTGGGGTTAGATATAGGTATACTATATCTACAGCAAAGGGTAATTACACCACCTTGCCCCAGCTGTGTTACCAGCCAGTTGTGTCTGTTTAGATGGCCATCCAGGGGTGGCATAATGAATGCTGCAGCCCCTGGTAGGCCTTGGGTACACTTATGCCCTTGGTACCTATGGTATACTGTACAAGGACTTACAAGAGTGACCCAATACCAATTGGTAAATGCACCTAAAGTACATGAGTGTCAATTTAGAGAGAGAACAGCTAGGCTGTGGGTCTGATTAGCAGGCCCAAAGCCAGGGAAAGTAGTAAACCAGTGAAGCAAAAATCTGGGGTGACCCTAGGATTGCAGACCATACTCTCCTACAGTCCTTAAACCGCAGTCAAGCTCGGCTGAGCCTCTGCTGTCATTTAATGAGGCCTTGACTGACGTTCTTGTGGGCACTTGGTCCAGGCCCGCTACAGGTTCGCCTGTAGATAGGAACATGGCCGGACGCCACCGTCCGGCCCCGGGCGACCCATGTTTCCTGTCCTCCCACCCCATCCCGAGAGCCTGGTCATCCAGGCCTCCAATTACCAGGCCGCATTCCCATCGGCTCCGCCGGACAGGGAATCCAAGAGGTATGAGCAGTACGGCCAGAAGGTATTCTCCTTCCTGAGTCTGGGACTGCGGTCT
Source organism: Lissotriton vulgaris (assembly GCF_964263255.1). Classification (NCBI taxonomy): domain Eukaryota; kingdom Metazoa; phylum Chordata; class Amphibia; order Caudata; family Salamandridae; genus Lissotriton; species Lissotriton vulgaris. Next base: position 1,836,289,004 of record NC_141694.1, read on the forward strand.
TCCAACACCGCATGCCACTTGGGCCGCTACACCCACTCTCTGTGGGAACAGTCGCGGAAGTGCTGCCAGAGTGCATGTTGGAGGTACGGGCCAAACTCGGCCAAGCCCTTGTGGAAGGCCGGGATGCTGCACGGTATTCTACCCGGTGTGGGCTGGATACCACCGACTCACTGGGCAGAGCGATGGCAACGACGGTGGCGATTTGTCGCCACGCCTGGTTGAGGTCCGCCAACATTTTCGGCCGATGTCCAGAATACACTCATGGACATGCCGTTTGATGGCCATCGCCTTTTTGGCGACAAGGCAGACCATGCGCTTGAGCGGTTTAAGGACTACAGCCAGACTCCAGGGACTACAGCCAGGTCCTTGGGCCTCTCGGCCCGCGCCAGCCAACGGGTGCCTTTCGCTCCTTTCGTGGCAAAGGAAGAAGCGCCCCCACACGTGCCTCCAGCCACGCACCGCAGACTAACATCCAACGCGGTGGCGGCCGTGGTAACCGTCCTGGCGGCGGTCGAGGCCACAACGGGGAGGTCAGTCCACACCTTCCCCCACAGCATCTGCCTCAAAACCCTCCTAGTCGGCTAGTCAGCTTCCCCAGCGAATTCTTTACGAAATTTCATCTGCAACTGGGAGCCCATTACAGGGCAGTGGTAGAGGAGCTCCAAATCAAAAAGGAGAAGCGTAGAGGTACTGATAGAATCACCCTCCAAAGTAAGCTTTTATAACCACAGAGATTCTATCAAAAAAGTGAATAAGTGATATTTTTATATATAATTTTTACCATTTACAACAGGGTGCTAGGCTCTCTCTTACACATGGAAAGATGGGAGCACAATGTGCTTGTTAAAATACCCCTCACACTCTAAAAAACCAGGTAGAGTCATGCTTCATCATAGGGGTCTTCCCGCCCCTATAACGGGACGGGGCGTGCTACGACCAGACGAAATACGCGGGAGCACTAAGATGTGACAGAGGCTATGTGTGGGTGTATAGGAGTCAGTGAAAGTGTAGGGACCTAACACTACTGAGTGTGCAAAAAGTGAGAAAAATGAAAAAGATTTAAAAATTCCCTGGCTAGGTAGAAAAAAACTATTTTATTAGCTTCTCCAGCTGGGAACATTAAGAAGGTGTTGTGTGGTAGAGCCAAGGTAGTAGTTAATGCTGACCATCTATGGCAGATCGGCCATCTTTTCTACCCAGACTGCTGTATCAGCTACAAAATCACCAGTACCCGATCTAGCCCTCTTGGTTTAAACAGGTGGACTCCGCCCTTGGGCAATTCCTCTGGGGAGGAGGATCGATTAGGGTGGCGTTGCGCAAATGTTTTCGCTCAACATATTGTGGGGGGCTGGCGACCTCAGATGTTCTTTCCTACTACCAGGCGTCCCATTTATTAGTGTTAAATGGTTGGTGGTATGGGGAAAGGAGCGACCCGGCATACGCACTAAAGAGGCTGCTGATGGAACCACGTACGCTCCACACCTGGCTGTACGAGACGAGGGGGCGCAAGACCCTGCCGCCAGCGAGGCAAGTGGTCTTTGATGTCTGGAGACGGGCATTGCGGTGGATGAGGTGGTGGCAGACCCTAACTGAGGAAACCCCCCTGTGGGGCAACGGCCGCTTACCAGGTCTGGCGGCCCTCTCCGGTTTTTCAGGCTGGGACGCAATCGGTATCTCCCGGTTGGGGGATGTTATGTCAGGAACAACACTTAAATCATTCCAAGAGCTCAGCACAGAATTTCACATGCCCCACACGCAGTTCTTCAGGTATTTACAGATGTGCCATGCCCTAGCCCCAGATCTGAAAGGCTTGACGTCCCTGTCTGAGTTTAGCCCACTGGAGGCCCGAGTCTTTATGGGGAACATAGACACAAAGAAAATCTCACACATTTACCAGTCCCTGATCATACACTGCTCCTCAGATCTGCAGACACTTAAGGAAACCTGGGAGGCTGAGGTGGGGCCGCTGGAGGAGGAGGACTGGAATGAGGCGATGGGGGGTCCCAGAGGGGCGGCCATATCGGTCCGTCTTCGTTTGATACAATTCAAATACCTTCACAGGGTGTACTATACCAGACAGAGACTTTGGAGGGCGGGCCTGATTGGTTCGCCGGACTGTACTAGGTGTGGACAAGAGGAGGGCACCTTCTTCCATACGGTATGGAGCTGCGAACGGTTGAGTAGATTCTGGAATGGCGTCTGGAATGGGTTGGATGAAGCGCTCGGTTGGGTGCTCCTGCACACGCCGCGGTTGGGGTTGTTGCATGTGCTAGAGGGGGTGGGACGCAACATATATAAGAGACACCTGCTCTTACTAGGTCTCACTGTGGCCAAGAGAGACATTGCAAGGGCCTGGAAGAACCCGCAGGCCCCATCGCTCGTAGCATGGAAAAGGGGCCTAGATTTCTGTATGGGGATGGAGAAACCCATATTCCTAGCTCGGGGCTGCCCCAGCAAGCACTTCAAGATTTGGAAAAGATGGGCCGATTACAGGGATATTTGGTTGGAGCCACCAGTGGAACCAGACCCTAATCTTGAGGCTTTAGTTCGCTCTGGTTTGGACTGTGTGTGTGTGTAGGACAGGACAGCTTGAGTACCGTGCAGGGGGGAGGGATCCGGGTGGGATGGAGTCTGGGATAGTTGGGGGGGATAGGAGTTGGGAAGGGGGAAGCTGAGTTATGTACATTGATCCCGATGTTCTGATTATGAACATAATGATGGATTACGTTATTGTTTATGTAGGCCGGTGTACTGCAGATACCTCTGGGGTACAGGGGTCTGCGACTTTATATGTGATCTATCAATAAAAATGTGTTTTCCAAAAAAAAAAAAAACTCCTAGTCCGTGCTTTCAGGGCCATGTGACGCCAGTGGGGGGCAGGGTTCACCATCACCTCCACCACTGGCGCACTGTCACATCGGACAGGTGGGTGCTGCAAATCGTCCGAAGGGGCTACTCCCTCCCCTTCGAGGCGACCCCTCAAGCCATGCCACCGCAATACCACCGCGTATCGGGGGATCATTTGCGACTTCTGCAGGAGGAAGTTACGGCCCTCTTGGCCAAGGGGGCCATCGAGTGCGTTCCTGGGCCAGAAGTAGTGTGTGGTTGCCACTCCCACTACTTTCTGGTACCCAAGAAGGGCAAAGGGGGCCTACGCCCTATCTTGGACCTAAGGAACGTCAACAACTTCCTCCGGAAGGAGAAGTTCAAAATGTTGACACTGGCTCAGGTCCTAGCTGCCCTCGACCCAGGAGACTGGATGGTAGCGTTGGACTTGCAGGACGCTTATTTCCACATCCCCGTCCTACCGGCCCACCGGCGCTACCTGCGGTTCACGGTAGGCCACGAGCACTTTCACTTTACCGTGCTCCCCTTCGGCCTTACCAGCGCCCCACAGGTGTTCAGGAAGGTGATGGCGGTGGTCGCAGCTCATCTGCGCAGGTTAGGGCTTTCAGTCTTCCCCTACCTCGACGACTGGTTGTTGAAGGCGGGCTCGCCCCAGACAGTCATCAGCCACCTCCAGACAACGGAAGACCTCCTGCACCAGCTGGGGTTTTCCATCAATGTGCCGAAGTCACACCTGTGCCCCTCTCATGAGCTCCTCTTCATCGGAGCGGTTCTCGACTGGGCGCAGTTTCGGGTTTATCCACCCGAACAGCGGGTCCGGGATATTCAGGCTCTGATTCCACTCTTTCAGCCTTTATCCCGGGTCTCAGTCAGATTGACGCTGCGGCTTCTGGGGCTGATGGCCTCCTGCATCCTTTTGGTGCATCACGCCAGGTGGCGAATGCGGGCTCTGCAGTGGGACCTGAAGTTTCAGTGGGCCCAGCATCAGGGCAACCTGTCCGACCATGTTCTGATCTCGGAGGGCACTGCGAGACAGCTGCAGTGGTGGCTCACGGACCGCGATTGGGTCAGCGGCAGATCCCTCTCCCTTCCCCACCCATAGCACGTGGTTGTGACGGACGCGTCCCTCCAGGGCTGGGAAGGCCACATGGGAGAGGCGGAGATCAGAGGCCTCTGGTGTCCGGCGGAGTCCCGGCTCCATATTGACCTTCTGGAGCTGCGGGCGATTCGTCTAGCACTGAAGGCATTCCTCCCCTCTGTCAAGGGGAGTGTAGTGCAGGTGTTCACAGACAACACCACCGCCACGTGGTACTGCAACAAACAGGGCGGGGTGGGGTCATGGACCCTATGCCAGGAGGCTCTGCTCCTCTGGCAGTGGCTGGAACATCAGGTGGTTCAACACCTGGCAGGTTCTCTGCCAGGTGTTGAACCAGGGCGGACGAACTCAGCTGCCGGTGCATGATGGATCACGAATGGCGACTAAACTCGGACGTGGCGCAAGGTCTCTTTCTGCAGTGAGGAGAGCCTTGGTTAGATCTATTCGCCACAGAAGAGAACGCGCAATGTCATCAGTTCTGCGCGTTGGAATTTCTGAGGCGGCACTCGCTCAGAGACACTTTTTGTCGCCAGTGGAGTTGCGGTCTGTTGTACGCCTTTCCGCCTATACCACTTCTGCCCAGAGGGCTGAAGAAGATCAAACGCAACCGGGCCCAAGTCATCCTTGTGGTTCCGGACTGGGCACGAAGGTACTGGTATCCCGAGCTACTCAGTATGTTAGTCGATCCCCCGGTTCGTCTGCCTCTTCAGGAGGACCTTCTGTCGCAGCAGCAGGGGACGGTCCTCCACCCGAACCTGTCCAGTCTCCACCTCCATGCTTGGAGATTGAGCGGCGACAGTTGAGGCCATTTGACTTGCCTCCTGAAGTCTGTAATATCATTCTGGCAGCCAGGCATCCCTCCACAAAGTCGGTATACGCCTGCAGGTGGATCAGATTTGTGGCATGGTGCACAGCAAAGGCTGTGGATCCTCTCTCTGCCCCTCTTTCTGAGGTTCTTCTCTTCCTTCTTTCTTTTGCCCAGCAGGGCTTTGCTCTGGGCACTATCAAGAGCTACCTTTCTGCCCCCTCAGCCTTTCTAAGGGTGCCTGATCAACCTTCTTTGTTGAAGTCCCCAATTGTAACTCGTTTTCTGAAAGGCATCACACACACGTTTCCACCTGTTCCGTTTGTGATGCCAATAGGAAGGTGGATATCTGACTATGATTAACCCCAACATTTTGCCTAGTGTTTAGCTGGTTTTCGACTTAGTTGATCTGGGGCCCTGCTATTCACGTGCATGCAGCTCATTCAAGGAATGTGAACTTTGTGATTCCTCAACAGTGCACCGCTCGGCGGGCGCCTCGTGTTGTCTGACACCTTCACAATTCCATCCAGATTAAACCGTCCTGTTTTACAGTCTACCTCCACTCTCGCAATTCCTGTTGCCCGTGGTGCAGTAAAGATTGTACCCAGTCCCTGTCCTGAGGAGAACCTGTAATTTTTTCCGGTTCGAAACGCGTTGACCCCCAGCCTGTGACAACAAAGAAGGGTGCAGCTAGGGATCAACTTATCCCACGGGTGTGGGCCCTTGCTTGCAACCAGTGCAAACATTTAGTCACAGGTTCTGTGTGACAGGCAGGCAATTGTTTTCCACCCTTGATTCCGCCTGTCCACTGGTATTTCAGTTAAAGGACTGGTCTTTTCCTTTTATGCTGTATATGTTATTTGACTACAATTGATTCGGGCTGTATGTACTGTATGCAAAGTTGCACTTTGGTGTCATGTGATTGTTTGTCTTTAGTATTCACTTTTGTATATAGTGTATTCATTGTGCACACAATTGTTTGTTTTTGCTTGTGACCTGACTGTTTTTGACAGTGGTTTTCTTTTGATGTCATGCTCTTATGAACTTTAAAACTTGCTTATGAACCAAAATAAATGTTTAGCTAAGTAAATGGTTTGGTCACGCAGTACTTATGGGCTGTGTGAGCTCTAATTTGAAATCAAATTATCAATCCTGAAGGCAGAGTGCTTGGAATTATGTGAGATGGTGCTCTAGCATGAGCTGAGCCTGTCTGCAGCTTTCGAAACCATGTCCTTATAGCTGTTCCATGATAACCTTTTGGAATTCTCTTCCCCTGCCTTTAAGGCAGAGTCCTGATCTTCTTACCTTCAGACACTTTCTCAAGACTTGGCTTTTTAAACAGGCTTACTTTTAGAGTATTATTTTGAGTTATGTTCTCTTCCGATAGCACCATGAAGCCTACAGGCGTACGCGCGCTTAATAAATCAATTTTAACATAACATAACGCTATACCATATACTCTTAAGTGCATTACAATCCTCACGGTTATTGCTAACTTTGGCGACGGGGGAAGCATTCCACCCTTCTAGAGGGATAAGACATGTATGTAACTCGAACCCCGGTTAAAGTTAACCCGAGCCTCAGTATCACAAAATGGATGCTGCTGCCACAGACATAAGACTGACCTCCTGCTGCTGGAAGTCCTTCCAGCAACTGAGGCCTGGACAAAGGATTTCCTGCCTGGGGAGGTGCTAGCACCACCCCAGACAGGACTTTGTGTATCCAGATCGGCAGGGCTGAAAGGAATGAGACATGCCTGGGGTACACAAGGTGTCCCTGTGCATAACCGGGTTCAAACCAGTTGCTGGGGCACTCCAGCCTCAGCTCTGGCGCGAAACCGGACAAAGGATAGGGGGTGTAACCACCCCCCTTCCTGGTCCCACCCATGGGAGGGACTTAGTCACTAGTACAGCCCCCTTTAGCAGAATAAAGGAAGGAGCTGGTCCCATTCCATTTTAGATTATCCTGAACAACTCTACAAAGAAGAAACTCTGGACTTCGACGTTCTGCTCCGCAGAAGACTGAAGAAATCTCCCTTGTGGCCAAGGAGTGACCACCCTGCATCTGCAGGCACCATCAAGGTCCTAGCATTTCACTTTGTTGTCCTTCCTGGTGGAACCAGACTTCAGAGCCCGACGAGACCCGGACTTCCAGACCTCTCCGACCTCAACCCACATCTGCAGCATAGCTGAGATCCGTGGGTGCGACGAGACACGTGGGACCGGCAATCTTGAAGAAACTGCACTTCGCTTCCAGCACGACCTCTGAAGCACCCTCGAGAAAGTGCTTTGGGGATTGAGAAGCCCCATCCCCGAGCATCTCCTGCACCGAAGACCAGCCCTCCAGCCTCCACGAGATCTGGGTGGGGCCCTTCTGTCTGGTTGCTTCTTGAGGCGTTGTCTGGTCACTTGCCGGCTGGCTTGTAGCCTCCTAGACGACGAACTTTGAAAACTACACTGCTGGTCTGGTTGCTCCACACTGGCCCTTGCTTCCTTCCAAAAGAGAAGTACCCCGGACCCTCCTGGTACACACCAGACGCTATCTGCACTCACCGCGTGGGTTGCCTTTGCCAAGGCCTGTTGACTCCGATCTCGGAACAGACACCGCCTGTGAGAAGTTGGCCTGATATGTAGTGCTCACTATTCTAGTGATCACTGTGTATCATTCCAAACGACCCTTATTGATGATTGGTTGTAAGTCAACCGTCGACCAGCTATCCTAGTAGCATGGACAAGTGCAGTCTTTAGGCTAAACTCTAGAGGGCGTGTTAAGCCAGCTGTTATACCATCACATATACCCCTTGGACACCACACAAGTTGTTATGAAAATAAAGTATATTTATTTAGAACATAACAGCCTTGGACTCTTTATGAGGACAGGGCGCTAAGCACAATACAAAGCTCTTAAAGAAATTACTCAAATCGCACAATTTACACAAATGCCCGAGGGGCACGAAAAACCATATACTCTAAAAGTGGAATGCGAAATTACTAGCAGGTAAGTACTACTCTAATAGGCTTTAGGATTGCTAGGACTGGACTACTGAACCTTCAGATTACTAGCAGGAGGCCTAGGGAGATCGGGTGCAGAGTGTGCACTCTCACGCAGGATGCGGGACAAAGTCTATGGATGCTAGATTTCGTAAAGTTAGTGTTATCGGACGAATCCAACTAGGTAGAGCTGAAACGAAAAAGGATCTGGACCTATGGATAGCAAAGCTATGCCGGAGCACTGAAATGCTGAGTTTACCTAGCCCAGGGGCTGCGGATGCATAGGTCTGGAAAGACGTCGGGAATCCTCGTTGCAGTCTATGGAGCCTGAAAGAAGAAGTTGCTGGCAGGCGACCAGTGTTGAAGTTCGAAGTGATCCAAGCCTGGATCGAAGATGGAAGACACCTGTAAGCAGAGGGGACCAAGTTCTGAATCACTAGCCAGTGAATAGATGGGCACCAGGATGGCACCGGATGGAGTCACCTCGACCAGGTGAGTGGGCGACGCAGGGCTCTGCAGTCTCTCGGACCAGGAGGCGTTGTCGGTGACCAGGATGGAGGTGCGAGCTCTCCCACGAAGGTATCTGCTGTCGACATCGCTGGACCCAGGATTGTGGCAACAAGTCTTGGCAAATGCAAGCCCACGCGGTGGACTTTAAATGGCGTCTGGTGTGGACCATGAGGGTCCGGGGTGCTCCTCTGTTGGAGGGGAGCAAGGGCCAGTCTGGAGCAACCAGACCAGCGTTGGAAATGTCGTCATTCGTCGTCGGGAAGGCCACAAGCCAGCAGTCAAGTAGCCAGACAACGCGGTGAGCAGCAAAAAGCAGAAGGGCCCCACGCAGATCTCGTGGATGCTGGGGGGCTGGACTTCGGTGCTGGAGCTGCTCAGGGTTAGGGCTATTCACACCCCAAAGCACTCACTCGAGGATCCCTCGGCGGTCGTGCTGGGCAAGCGTCTTGCAGTCCTGAAGATGGCCGGTCCCTCGAGGTCTCGTCACACCCACGAATCTCAGCTGGGCTGATGATGCAGGTCGAGGTCAGAGGTGCCAGGGAAGCAGGTTCTCGTCGAGCTGGGCAGTCTTGATCCGGAGGAGAGACTTACAGCAAACCGCGATGCTTGGATGGTGCCTGCGAGTGCAGGGTGGCTACTCCTTAGCCACAAGGGAGAGTCTTCTGAAAGGTTCAAGAGTTCTTTCGTGGAAAGTCGTCAAGATTCGGAATTATCTAATTTGGAAGGGGTCCCCGCTCCCACCTTTATACTAAAGAAAGGGGCTGGTACGGGACTAGGTCCTGCCCATGGGTGGGACCAGGAAGGGGGGTGGTTATACCCCTCTCCCATGCCGGACTTTCCCCAGCTCAGGGGCTGGTGTGCCCCTGGAACCGGTTTAGACTGGCAGATGCATAGTGAGCACCGGGGTGCCACTTGCAGTCACCTTCCTATTCAGCCCTGCCTACCTAGGATACACAAAACCCTGTCTGGGTCGGTGCTAGCACCGCCCCTGACAGGAAACCCTTTGTCCAAGCTCTCCTCGCTGGAAGGACTCCCAGCAGCAGGAGGTCAGACTTGTGTCTGTGGTGGCAGCATCCATTTTGTGATGCTGAGGCTCGAGTTAACTTTAACTGGGGTTCACACTTACATACATGTCGTGTCCCTCTAAAAGGGTGGAATGCTAACCCCGTCGCCAGAATTGGCGAGGGGTTAGTATTCCAATTCGTATGACACCTTACTAGACATGTTTTGATACAGCGATACCAGAGTTGGCATATAACCGCGAGGATTATAATGCACTTAAGAGTATATGGTATGCGTTATCATGGAACAGCTATTAGGACTTGGTTCCGCAAGCTGCAAACAGGCTCAGCTCATGCCAGAGCACCATCTCACAAGATTCCAAGCACTCTGCCTTCAGGATTGTTAAGGCCTGCCATAGGAGTGACTGATAGGAATATGAGTGTCCATTTTAGGGTTAGATATAGGTATACTATATCTACAGCAAGGGGTGATTACACCACCTTGCCCCAGCTGTCGTGCAGCCAGTTGTGTCAGATTTAGATGGCCAGCCAGGGGTGTCATAAGTCAAATAGTCAAGTCAAATAATTTATATAGCGCGCTACATACCCAGAGGGTCTCAAGGCGCTTGAGGAAGGGAGGGGAATTATTTGTCGAATATCCAGGTTTTAAGTTGCTTTCTGAATGCTAGGTGGTTCTGAGTGAGGCGAAGGTGAGTGGGAAGTGAGTTCCAGGTTTTAGCTGCCAGGTAGGAGAAGGATCTTCCTCCCATGGTGGTTTTATTGATGCGAGGTACAGTAGCAAAGGCTTGGTTGGAGGATCGTAGCTGGCGGGAGGGGGTGTAGAAGGAAAGTCGTGTGTTGAGGCATTCGGGTCCAAGTTCGTAAAGTGCTTTGTGTGCGTGGGTTAGGAGGCGGAATGTAATCCTCTTATTGATGGGGAGCCAGTGGAGGTTTTTCAGGTGACCGGAAATGTGGTCTTTACGCGGGATGTCTAGTATGAGTCTGGCTGAAGCGTTCTGGATGCGTTGGAGTTTTTTCTGGAGTTTTGCGGTGGTACCGGCGTATAGGGTGTTTCCGTAGTCCAGGCGGCTCGTGACCAGTGCGTGGGTGACCGTTTTTCTAGTTTCGGTTGGGATCCACCGAAATGTTTTTTTGAGCATGCGAAGAGTGTTGAAGCAAGATGATGAAACGGCGTTGACTTGTCTGTTCATTGAGAGTGAGGAGTCCAGGATGACGCCCAGGTTCCGTTCGTTGTCCGTCGGGATGAGTGCTTTTCCAAGGGCCTCTGGCCACCAAGAGTCGTCCCAGGCGGAAGGGGAGGTACCTAGGATAAGGACTTCTGTTTTATCTGAGTTCAGTTTCAGACGGCTTTGCTTCATCCACTCGGCTACTTCTTTCATTCCTTCATGTAGGTTGGTTTTGGCGGTGTTCGGGTCGTTGGTGAGTGAGAGGATCAGTTGAGTGTCATCAGCGTAGGAGATGATGTTGAGATTGTGTTGGCGTGCGATGGTCGCGAGGGGGCTCATGTATACGTTGAAGAGGGTGGGGCTAAGTGAAGATCCTTGTGGCACGCCGCAAATGACTTCAGTGGCCTCTGATTTGAATGGTGGAAGGCGGACTCTCTGAGTTCTTCCTGTAAGGAACGAGGTGATCCATTCCAGTGCTTTTCCTTGGATTCCGATGTTTCTGAGGCGTTGTAGCAGGGTGCTATGACAGACTGTGTCGAAGGCTGCGGAGAGGTCGAGGAGGATGAGGGCGACTGTGTCTCCATTGTCCAGTAGAGTTCGAATGTCGTCTGTTGCTGCGATGAGTGCGGTCTCAGTGCTGTGTTTGGCTCGGAAGCCGGACTGTGAAGAGTCGAGGGATTTGTTGGTTTCGAGGAAGGCTGCGAGCTGGTTGTTGACAGCTTTCTCGATGACTTTGGCCGGGAATGGAAGGAGCGAGATGGGGCGGTAGTTTTTGAGTTCGGTGGGGTCAGCTGTGGGTTTTTTCAGAAGGGCGCTGAGTTCTGCGTGTTTCCAGCTTTCCGGGAAGGTGGCGGAGTTGAGGGAGCAGTTGATGACGTCTCTGAGGTGTGGTGCTATGATGGAGTCTACTTTGTTGAAGATGTGGTGAGGGCAAGGGTCTGTGGGGGATCCTGAGTGGATGGAGTTCATCAGGCGGATGGTGTCCTCAGTGGAGATTGGGTTCCAGTCGTTGAGGATGTTCAAGGGGGGTGAAGGTACGGCAGACGGTTGGGTGGGTTGGTCTCCGGGTTGGTTGTCGAAGCTGTTGTGGATGTCTGCGATTTTGTCGTGGAAGAACGAAGCTAGGGAGTCGCAAAGGGCTTGAGAGGGGGTGATGTCGTTGGAGTTGGCTGATGTGTTGGTAAATTCTTTGACGATGTTGAATAATTCCTTGCTGTTGGGGGCATTGTTATCTAGTCGGTCTTTGAATGCGGCTTTCTTGGCAGACCGGATTAGTTGGTGGTGAATGCGGGAAGCGTTTTTGAAGGCGTCCTTGGTGCTGGTGTCCGGGTCTTTTTTCCATGCCTTCTCGAGGGAGCGGCAGAGTTTCTTAGATTTCTTTAGATCATCGTTGAACCAGGAGGCGTTTTTTCTGCTTAGTTTGATGTGGCGTTTTTTCAACGGTGCTAGGATGTCGGCGCTGTTGGTTAGCCAATGAGTGAGGTTAATGGCTGCTTGGTTGGCGTTCGATGAGTGGGCAGGGGGGTTTTGAAGAAGCGATGAGGAGATCTGGTCGGTGGTGATTTTGTTCCAGTTTCTTCACAGAGTAGGTTGAGGATGGTTGTGGGTTGTGGTCTTATTGTAGATGAAGTGAACGCAGCTGTGGTCCGTCCAATGGAGAACTGTGGTGTGACTGAAGGAGACATGTTTGCTGGAGGTGAAGATAGGGTCGAGTGTGTGACCTGCATTGTGGGTGGGGTTATTGACGAGTTGTTTGAGTCCGATTGTTGGCGAGATTGTCCAGAAGGGAGGTGGCGTTGCTGTCATTGCTCTTTTCCAGGTGAAAATTGAGGTCTCCCAATAGAATGTAGTCCTCGGAGGGGAGGGCATGTGGGGTGATAAAGTCAGTGATGTCATCACTGAATTGTGCACGGGGTCCTGGAGGCCGGTAGAGGAGGGTGCCTCTGAGTGTGGTCTTGAGGTCGGTGTGGATCTGGAAGTGAAGGTGTTCAGCGCTGGCAAGGTTGACATCTGAGCTGGTTGAGATGCGGATGGAATTCTTATGAACAATGGCGATGCCTCCTCCTGTTTGCTTGAAGCGGTCCTTTCGAATGATCTTGTAGCCTTCCGGGATGGCAATGGTGATGTCTGGGGCTGAGGAGTCGTTCATCCATGTTTCTGTTAGGAAGGCGACGTCCGGAGAGATGGTGTCTAGTTGATTCCAGAGGTCGATGGCGTGTTTGTGGACCGAGCGGGTGTTGAGCAGGATGCATTTTAGGTGGTTGGTGTCAGGTCTCTGTTTGGTGTTCGTGGATGAGGAGGTGTTTTTGGTGCCGTCAAACCTGCAGGAGTTGCAAGAGAAGGGTCCATGGGTGTGTCCAGGAGCGGCTTGGGCGCAGTTGGGGAGTCGACCGGGGTTTAGGGCTAAGAGGGTGGTGGCGTTGTATGTAATGCGGGAGGGGTGGGTGGTACGGGGACCAGGGGGTCTGGCGCTGGGCGCGGGCTTGGCGCGGATGGGCGTAAACGGGCTTACCTTTGGCGCACCTTCGGCGCGAACTAGGCGCGACCGCTGCTCTTGACCGCTGCAAGAGAATGCTTCTGACATATATGGATGGTGGAGGGGGAGGGGCGAGGGAGGGTCAGCAGGGAGGCGGGGCGGGCTGTGGGGGCCGGTCTCTGGGGCACTAACAACAACAACAACAGGCGTAAGATGGCGGCAGCTATCTATAAACAACGCTACTTGCGTTATGCTGAGGCTGATGTAATTGACTACGCTTGCAGCTGGAGCGTCCTGTTTAAATGGGTGTACAAAGAGAGAGCGCCGATCGTACAATGCCCCCAAGCGTTCCGAAGTCTATTTAAGAGGTCAATGAGCGCCGAGTCAGCACTCCCCTGTAATTTAAAACTCCCAAATGCGTGTGGCAGCACTCGCGCTGCAGCGCTATGCAAGCCGATCAAGTTAATGCAGATCAAGTTAATGCTGTAATTTAAAACTCCCAAATGCGTGTGGAAGCACTCGCGCTGCAGCGCTATGCAAGCGGATTAAGTTAATGCAGTCAAAAAAAAAAAATTAAACAAAGCACATCCAATTAATGATACCACACAAGGAGCAGGCAGCAGGGCAAAAGGGAGCGGCCGCTTCTGAACTGGTCAGGGCGGTCACCGCGCGAACGGGTTCAAAGCAGGCAGTGTCGTTCGTGGGAGGGAGGGTCAGCAGGGAGGCGGGGCGGGCTGTGGGGGCCGGTCTCTGGGGCACTAACAACAACAACAACAGGCGTAAGATGGCGGCAGCTATCTATAAACAACGCTACTTGCGTTATGCTGAGGCTGATGTAATTGACTACGCTTGCAGCGGGAGCGTCCTGTTTAAATGGGTGTACAAAGAGAGAGCGCCAATTGTACAATGCCCCCAAGCGTTCCGAAGTCTATTTAAGAGATCAATGAGCGCCGAGTCAGCACTCCCCTGTAATTTAAAACTCCCAAATGCGTGTGGCAGCACTCGCGCTGCAGCGCTATGCAAGCCGATCAAGTTAATGCAGATCAAGTTAATGCTGTAATTTAAAACTCCCAAATGCGTGTGGAAGCACTCGCGCTGCAGCGCTATGCAAGCGGATTAAGTTAATGCAGTCAAAAAAAAAAAAAAAATTAAACAAAGCACATCCAATTAACGATACCACACAAGGAGCAGGCAGCAGGGCAAAAGGGAGCGGCCGCTTCTGAACTGGTCAGGGCGGTCACCTGCTGTACATGCTGCAGCCCCTGGTAGGCCCTGGGTACACCTATGCCCTGAGTTACAGGGTCTGATAAGGTGGCCCAGTACCAGTTGGTTAATGCACCTAAGGTACACGTGTCAATTTAGTGAGAGAACAGCTAGGCTGTGGGTCTGATTAGCAGGCCCACAGCCAGAGAAGTCGTAAACCAGTGAAGCAAAAAGCAAAAATCTGGGGTGATCATAGGATTGCAGACCCTACTCTCCTACATGACCCCCCCCCAAACTTTGGGACAATAAACTAACCTTGACCAGGTGAGTCTTCTTGCTCTATGTGGAAATACCTGGAGAGCCCATCTGCATTGCCATGATCAGTTCCAGGTCTATACTCCACTGTAAAATCCATCCCCTGTAGGGAAATGGACCACCTAAGCAGTTTGGGGTTTTCACCCTTCATCTGATTTAGCCACAAGAGGGGCTTATGGTCGGTCTGAATCTTGAAATGAGTGCCAAACAAGTATGGCCTCAGTTTCTTCAGGGCCCAAATCACAGCAAAGGCCTCCCTCTCAATAGCTGACCAATTTTTCTCTCTGGGGGTCAGCCTTCTGCTTATAAAAGCAATGGGCTGGTCGTGACCATCAAAATTCAGCTGAGATAGAACAGCTCCGACACCCAACTCAGAAGCATCTGTTTGGACAATGAATGGTTTGGAGTAGTCTGGACTCTTTAGGATAGGTGCTGTGCACATGGCCTGCTTTAGGTCATCGAATGCTTTTTGACAGCCTGCTGTCCACTGAACTTTCTTTGGCATCTTTTTACTTGTCAGTTCATTAAGTGGAGTCACAATTGATCCATCATTTCTGACAAATTTCCTGTAATAACCAGTCAGGCCCAAAAAAGCTCGAACCTGAGCCTGGGTGGTTGGAGGAGCCCAATCCTTGATGGATTGTATCTTGCTCTCCAGTGGCTGAACCTGGCCTCCACCTACAAGGTGGCCCAGGTATACAACCTGTGTCTGCCCTATCTGGCACTTGGTGGCCTTGATAGTGAGACCGGCTGCTTGCAGTGCCTCTAACACTTTCCTCAGGTGGACCAGGTGATCCTCCCAGGTGGAACTAAAGACAGCTATATTATCAAGATATGCTGCACAGAAGTCATCCAGCCCAGTGAGAACTTGATTCACCAGCCTTTGGAAGGTGGCAGGTGCATTTTTCAGACCAAAGGGCATTACCACAAATTGATAATGTCCACCAGGGGTTGAAAATGCTGTCTTGGGTTTGGCATCCTCAGCTAACCTGATTTGCCAATACCCAGCTGTCAGGTCAAATGTGCTCAAGTAGTTGGCAGAAGCCAATCTATCTATAAGTTCATCTGCCCTTGGTATTGGGTGGGCATCAGTCTTAGTGACTGCATTGAGGCCTCCGTAGTCTACGCAAAACCTCATCTCTTTCTTACCACCCTGGGTGTGAGGCTTTGGCACTAGAACTACTGGACTAGCCCAAGGGCTATCTGAGGGCTCAATGACTCCCAGCTCCAACATTTTCTGCACTTCTGTCTTAATGCAGTCTCTAACATGATCAGGCTGCCTGTAGATTTTACTCTTGACTGGCAGGCTGTCACCAGTGTCAACCTCATGGGTACACCAATTGGTTTGACTGGGTGTCAGAGAGAACATATGTCTGAAGGATTGAAGAACTTGTTTGCAATCCTTCTGTTGATGGTCAGAGAGGCTGCCACAAAAGACAACACCATCTACTGATCCATCATCAGGATTCTGAGTGAGCAGGTCTGGGAGAGGGTCACTCTCTTCCTCCTGTCCCTCATCTGTGGCCATGAGCAAGCTCATGTCCTTCCTGTCAACATATGCTTTGAGCCTGTTCACATGGAGCACCCTGTGGGGGCTCCTGGGAGTTCCAAGGTCCACCAGGTAGGTGACCTCTCCCTTTTGCTCAAGGATTGTGTGGGGCCCAGACCATTTGTCTTTGAGTGCTGCTGGGGCCACTGGCTCCAACACCCACACCTTCTGTCCAGGCTTGTACACAGTCAGGACAGCCTTTTGGTAATGCCAGGCTTTTTGGAGTTCTTGGCTTGCCTCAAGGTTTTTAGAAGCCATTTCCATATAATCAGCCATCCTGGAGCGGAGACCAAGTACATAGACCACTATGTTGGTTGCAGGCTTTTTGAGAGGTCTCTCCCATCCTTCCTTCACCAAACATAGGGGTCCTCTCACAGGATGCCCATACAGAAGTTCAAAAGGGCTGAAGCCAACCCCCTTCTGTGGGACCTCTCTGTAAGCAAACAAAAGGCAGGGTATCAGGACATCCCATCTACGCCTGAGCTTTTCAGGTAGTCCATGAATCATCCCTTTTAGGGTCCTGTTGAACCTTTCAACAAGCCCATTGCATTGTGGATGATAGGGTGTAGTGAACTTGTAGTTGACACCATATTCCTTCCACATAGCAGTCAAATATCCTGACATGAAGTTTGCACCTCTGTCAGAGACAACCTCCTTAGGGAAGCCCACTCTGGAGAACACTCCAACTAGGGCTCTTGCCACAACAGGTGCTGTAGTGGTCCTAAGGGGAATAGCTTCAGGATACCTGGTGGCATGGTCCACCACCACCAGTATAAACTTGTGCCCTGATGCTGTCTGGGGTTCCATTGGACCAACAATGTCAATCCCCACTCTTTCAAAGGGCACCCCCACCACAGGCATTGGTATAAGGGGGGCCTTTGTTGTGCCACCTGACTTACCACTGGCTTGGCATGTTACACAGGAGCGACAAAACTCCTTGGTATCTTCATTCATGTGAGGCCAGTGAAAGTATGAGACAATTCTGTCCCAAGTCTTATTCTGGCCTAAGTGTCCTGCAAGGGGAATCTCATGGGCCAAGGTGAGAAGGAAACCTCTCAGAGACAAGGGGATGACCAGCCTCCTGGTTGCACCAGGTTTGGGGTCTCTTGACTCAGAGTACAGGAGTCCATCTTCCCAGTATACCTTGAGGGCACCTGTGGCGTTCCCTGCAGCCTCAGCAGCAGCCTGCTGTCTGAGGGGTTCAAGAGAAGGGCAGGCTAACTGTTCCTTCCCCAGGTCTTCTCTGGAGGGTCCCCTGAACCCAGAAACTCAACCTGGTCAGGTTCAAGTTCTTTAGGCTCAGTTTCCCTCAGCTCTTTGAGGTCAGCCTCCTCTGAGACTTGATCCACAACCTGGGGCAAGGGGGAAGGCAATCCCTTAACCCTACTGCTCTTCTTCTTGGAAGGTGTCTGGTCCATTGTTCCAGGATCCAGCACCTGTTCAGTGTTGCATCTTCTGGCCTGTGACCTAGTCACAGCAAGCACATGTGCTGGCAAGCCTAACATTTCCATGTGAGTCCTCTGCTCCACTTCTGACCATAGGGATGACTCCAAATCATTGCCCAACAAACATTCAACTGGGAGGTCTGAACTAACAACAACCTTCTTTTGGCCACTTACCCCTCCCCAGGAGAAATCAACAATTGCCATACTATGGTGGGTAGTGACATTGCTGGCATTGGTCACTAGGTACTCTGGTCCTAGCATGATCTGTCCAGGGTCCACAAAGTTAGGTGTCACCATTGTGACACTGGCACAAGTGTCCCTGTAGGCCTGAGCCATCTTGCCATTGATAAAAGGTGTCTGTCTGTATTTGCCCAAAGTATTGGGACTGGCATCAGGGGATATATCCACATCCCCTGTACAGACAAGGACAGCCTGAGTGAGTGTGCCAACTAAGTTGTCATACCCCTCAGAACCCAAGGTTAACCCAACTAATCCCTTGGGAAGTGCACTACCTCTGCTGACTGTACTAGGGGGTGCAGGTACCTTAGGGGCTGCAGTGGCAGGAGTTTGCCCTCTTTTATTGGTGCACTCACTAAACCAGTGAGTTTTACTTTTACAGTACTGGCACCACCTTTTAGACTGGCCTTCTTGAGTCTTCTTCTCCTGGGAAGCCTGACCCCCACCCTCTTTGGTTTGTTGGGGACCTGTCGAAGACTTCTGGTCATTTTGTTCACCTTTGGTATTATTACCCTTCTGGTCTGCTTTCTTCTGACCACCCTGGTTCTGGCGCTGGTTCTGCTTGACCCTTGTTCTGACCCATCTGTCTGCCTTCTTTCCCAATTCTTGGGGAGAGGCCAGATCTGAGTCAACAAGGTGCTGATGCAACAACTGGTTCTGACAATTGTTTAAAATCTGTTCCCTCATGATCAGATTGTACAATCCTGTATAATCAGTAACCTTACTGCCCAGCAACCAGCCCTCCAAAGCCTTAGTGGCACAATCCACAAAATCAGACCAATCCTGAGACTGAGTTTTCTGGGTATCCCTGAACGGCAACCTGTACTGCTCAGTGGTTAGGCCAAACCCATCTATCAGTGTACTTTTCAGGACTTGGTAATTGTTAGCATCCTCAGCTCTAGTAGTGAGGAGCTTATCTCTACCTTTGCCTTCAAAGGAGAGCCACAAGACAGCTGCCCACTGACTCTGGGGGACGCACTGGACAGTGCAGGCACGCTCCAAAGCAGTTATCCATTTGTGGATATCATCCCCTTGTTTAAAGGGGGGCACTATCTTACTCAGGTGTCTAGTGTCTAAACTCCTGTCCTTTTCTCTAGGTAAAATGCTGCCACCAGTGGGATGTAGCCCACTTAACTTTTGCTCTCTAGCAAAGGCAAGCCTCTCTTTGGCCAGGGCAAGCTCTTCCCTTTCAATCCTCAGATTGGCTTCCCTCATCTTTGTTCATGCTCTCTCCTCTTAGGGGGTGACATCCCTCTATGAGAAGAGGTCTGAGAGCCATTGGTTCGAATGGATCTGTTAGAGCCTCTGGATAGAGACCTAACTTGTCCATTCCCAATGTTAAGTCCACGTGAGAGTGGCCATGGGGGTCCCCCAAACCCATTCTCATGCCTACTTAAGTTGGTCCTGGTTAGTCTACTGACTTCTCCCTGACCCTTGTCTGCCTCATCCTCTGACAACTCCTGATCCTCCTCCTCACCTTCACTCACTGTTCCATTGTTTTGGAGGTCAGGGTCCCCAAGGGTTCCCTCTAAGAGGGGCATATTCCCATCTGGATGAGAAGGATCTGTGTTGGCAGTCCTCCTGGCATCATAAGTCTCTAAGAGACCAATCAGAAAAGGAATGGTAGGGTTAGAACCCTGTTTTAGCTTCCTGGATGTACAGATTTGTCTCATCTCCTGGAAGCTAAAAGCAGCATATTGTGAAGTGACCTGTGGAGGGTCTACTGACACAAGGGGGGCTTCTGAGTTCCCTCCTTTGTCCGACATGCTTCTAGTGTGATGTAAGTGATGCACCTACCTACACTGTTTGTTTGCCCACTGATCCCTTGCTAAGAGTTGTAGTCAGGGTGTGCTAGGCCCTGTTGAACTACAACAGCTGGTTCAGTAGAACTCAGAGTATTCTAAGCTAAGTTATATGTACCTGGGTACTTATGTGATCTTTCACAATGATATTCTTAGGATACGTGTGGTATAACAACAGCAAGCTCAAATCCCAACCGCTGCTCACCAATGTGAGAAGTTGGCCTGATATGTAGTGCTCACTATTCTAGTGATCACTGTGTATCATTCCAAACGACCCTTATTGATGATTGGTTGTAAGTCAACCGTAGACCAGCTATCCTAGTAGCATGGGCAAGAGCAGTCTTTAGGCTAAACTCTAGAGGGTGTGTTAAGCCAGCTGTTATACCATCACATATACCCCTTGAACACCAAGTGAACGGACACCACACAAGTTGTTATGAAAATAAAGTATATTTATTTAGAACACAACAGCCCTGGACTCTTTATGAGGACAGGGCGCTAAGCACAATACAAAGCTCTTAAAGAAATTACTCAAATCGCACAATTTACACAAATGCCCGAGGGGCACGAAAAACCATATACCGTATTTTCCGGCGTATAAGACGACCCGGCGTATAAGACGACCCCCCACTTTGCTTGATCAAATTTAGGTTTTGTGCTATACTCGCCGTATAAGACTACCCCCACTTCCAGCACAGTCCAACGCTCTACTTGTACCTTGTACGCTTTTATAACCTGCACACTTATCACTTTTTTCTCTTGTAATGTACCGATTGCTACCTCATGTATTTTGTTATACCGGTAACCTGCACACTTATCACTTTTTTCTCTTGTAATGTACCGATTGCTACCTCATGTATTTTGTTATACCGGTAACCTGCACACTTATCACTTTTTTCTCTTGTAATGTACCGATTGCTACCTCATGTATTTTGTTATACCGGTAACCTGCACACTTATCACTTTTTTTCTCTTGTAATGTACCGATTGCTACCTCATGTATTTTGTTATACCGGTAACCTGCACACTTATCACTTTTTTCTCTTGTAATGTACCGATTGCTACCTCATGTATTTTGGTTGCTCGCTATTGTCACTTTTGAACCATGTAACTTAGGCAGGAAATATTTCTTCCACCTTGCTTGTATGCTGGGAATATTGCAAGCCTACCGTAATCTCTCCACCCGCTAGTCCTCCGAGTACGCTCAGCTTACCGCAGTGAAGCAGCTCCAGTGCCCGGCGGCGTCCTCCGACTCCGTGGATGCCATCGCGGATCCTCAGCGTTGTCCACCGATGCAATGCTCCGGCGGGAATCCTCCGGCATTATGGCTGCCAATTTCTGCGGGAGGCCTCGGGGGTACCCACCAGGCAGTAGGGGCGAAGTAGGAGCGAAGTTGCGGCTTGAAAGCCAATTGTGCGCGGGAGCCCCCAGGATGCAATGCTCTTCGACTCTTCGATTCTGTGGCTGGCGGGCGGATTAGAGCCACCCTCCCCCACCTCCGGCTGGGCCGGAAGCGCGGGAACCTTTAGGAGTAGTCCGCGCTGTTAAAAAAAAACATGAAAACAAACGGTCTAATTTTGTATCCGGCGTATAAGACGACCCCCGACTTTCCAGAAAATTTTAAGGGGTTAAAAAGTCGTCTTATACGCCGGAAAATACGGTACTCTAAAAGTGGAATGCGAAATTACTAGCAGGTAAGTACTACTCTAATAGGCTTTAGGATCGCTAGGACTGGACTACTGAACCTTCAGATTACTAGCAGGAGGCCTAGGGAGATCGGGTGCAGAGTGTGCACTCTCACGCGGGATGCGGGACGAATTCTATGGATGCTAGATTTCGTAAAGTTAGTGTTATCGGACGAATCCGACTAGGTAGAGCTGAAACAAAAAAGGATCTGGACCTTTGGATAGCAAAGCTATGCTGGAGCACCGAAATGCTGAGTTCACCTAGCCCAGGGGCTGCGGATGCATAGGTCTGGAAAGACGTCGGGGATACTCGTTGCAGTCTATGGAGCCTGAAAGAAGAAGTTGCTGGCAGGCGACCAGTGTTGAAGTTTGAAGTGATCCAAGCCTGGATCGAAGATGGAAGACACCTGTAAGCAGAGGGGACCAAGTTCTGAATCACTAGCCAGTGATTAGATGGGCACCAGGATGGCACCGGGTGGAGTCACCTCGACCAGGTGAGTGGGCGACGCTGGGCTCTGCAGTCTCTCGGACCAGGAGGCGTTGTCGGTGACCAGGATGGAGGTGCGAGCTGTCCCACGAAGGTATCTGCTGTCGACGTCGCTGGACCCAGGATTGGGGTAACAAGTCTTGGCAAATGCAAGCCCACGCGGTGGACTTAAAATGGCGTCTGGTGTGGACCAGGAGGGACCGCGGTGCTCCTCTGTTGGAGGGGAGCAAGGGCCAGTCTGGAGCAACCAGACCAGCGTTGGAAATGTCATTGTTCATCGTCGGGAAGGCCACAAGCCAGCAGGCAAGTAGCCAGACAACGTGGTGAGCAGCAAAGAGCAGAAGGGCCCCACGCAGATCTCGTGGATGCTGGGGGGCTGGACTTCGGTGCTGGAGCTGCTCAGGGTTAGGGCTTCTCACACCCCAAAGCACTCACTCAAGGATCCCTCGGCTGTCGTGCTGGGCAAGCGTTGTGCAGTCCTGAAGATGGCCGGTCCCTCGAGGTCTCGTCACACCCACGAATCTCAGCTGGGCTGATGATGCAGGTCGAGGTCAGAGGTGCCAGGGAAGCCGGTTCTCGTCGAGCTGGGCAGTCTTGATCCGGTGGAGAGACTTACAGCAAACCGCGATGCTTGGATGGTGCCTGCGGGTGCAGGGTGGCTACTCCTTAGCCACAAGGGAGAGTCTTCTGAAAGGTTCAAGAGTTCTTTCATGGAAAGTCGTCAAGATTCGGAATTATCTAATTTGGAAGGGGTCCCCGCTCCCACCTTTATACTAAAGAAAGGGGCTGGTACGGGACTAGGTCCTGCCCATGGGTGGGACCAGGAAGGGGGGTGGTTACACCCCTCTCCCATGCCGGACTTTCCCCAGCTCAGGGGCTGGTGTGCCCCTGGAACCGGTTTAGACTGGCAGATGCGTAGTGAGCACCGGGGTGCCACTTGCAGTCACCTTCCTATTCAGCCCTGCCTACCTAGGATACACAAAACCCTGTCTGGGTCGGTGCTAGCACCGCCCCTGACAGGAAACCCTTTGTCCAAGCTCTCCTCGCTGGAAGGACTCCCAGCAGCAGGAGGTCAGACTTGTGTCTGTGGTGGCAGCATCCATTTTGTGATGCTGAGGATCGAGTTAACTTTAACCGGGGTTCACAGTTACATACATGTCGTGTCCCTCTAGAAGGGTGGAATGCTAACCCCGTCACCAGAATTGGCGAGGGGTTAGTATTCCAATTCGTATGACACCTTACTCGATATGTTTTGATAAAGCGATACCAGAGTTGGCATATAACCGCGAGGATTATAATGCACTTAAGAGTATATGGTATGCGTTATCATGGAACAGCTATTAGGACTTGGTTCCGCAAGCTGCAAACGGGCTCAGCTCATGCCAGAGCACCATCTCACAAGATTCCAAGCACTCTGCCTTCAGGATTGTTAAGGCCTGCCGTAGGAGTGACTGATAGGAATTTCGAGTGTCCATTTTAGGGTTAGATATAGGTATACTATATCTACAGCAAGGGGTGATTACACCACCTTGCCCCAGCTGTCGTGCAGCTAGTTGTGTCAGATTTAGATGGCCAGCCATGAGTGGCATAATACATGCTGCAGCCCCTGGTAGGCCCTGGGTACACCTATGCCCTGAGTTACAGGGTCTGAAAAGGTGGCCCAGTACCAATTGGTTAATGCACCTAAGGTACACGTGTCAATTTAGTGAGAGAACAGCTAGGCTGTGGGTCTGATTAGCAGGCCCACAGCCAGAGAAGTCGTAAACCAGTGAAGCAAAAAGCAAAAATCTGGGGTGATCATAGGATTGCAGACCCTACTCTCCTACACCCCGACAGCGAGAGCCTGCATGGGACAGCTCGTGCCTCCATCCTGGTCGTCGAAGACACCTCCTGGTTCACGTGGCAGCTAAGTCAAGCGTCACCTCTTCACCTGATCGCGACGAGATCATCTAGTTCCTTCCTGGTTCCACTCCGGTCACTGGCTAGTGACTGTGAACATTGTCCCCTCTGCTTTCTGGACTCCATCTTCCACGATCCGACCTTGGATCACTTCAGACATCTTCCTCCTGGTCGCCTGCAGCATCTTTCTCCAAGGCTCGATCGACTTCAACGCTGAAATCCGACACACTTTCACACCTATGCACCCGCAGCCCGTGGGTGAGGTAATGAGAGCATTTCGGTGCTCATAGGTAGATTGACTCTCCTAGTGTCCAGGTATCCTGTAGTTTCAGTCTCAACCAGTTGGAACTGTCTTTACTTACCTATTACGTAGTTTGTTCATGCCCATTGACTTTGCATTGAAACCCGCGTGTGTGTTCTAACACTGCACACGCGTCCTGTGGGCCTCCTGCTCCTTACCTAAGGTTAGGGTAGTGTAGCCCCAGCAATTCTACAGCCTCTGGGCATCCTCATTTCTTCTATCGTTCTACTTATACCATTTACTTAGTTATGGTTTGCCGTGCCCCTAGGGCACCATTGTAATTTGTGCGACTTATTGTATTTTTCTGAAGAGTATTGTCATGTGCTTAGCCCTCTGATCTCATAAAATCAAGTCAAGTCAGAAATTTGTATAGCACGCTACTCACCCAGAGGGTCTCAAGGCGCTTAAGGGAGAGGGGTTCGCTACTGATCGAACAGCCAGGTTTTGAGTTGCTTTCTGAAGGAGAGGTGGTTCTGTGTAAGGCGGAGGTGGGTGGGTTCCAGGTCTTGGCCGCTAAGTAGGAGAAGGATCTTCCTCCCATGGTGGCTCTTCGGATGCGTGGAATCGTGGTGAGGGATTGGTTGGACGATCGTAGTTGGCGGGTGGGGGTGTAAAAGGTCAGGCGAGTGTTGAGGTATTTGGGTTCTAGGTCGTGGAGGGCTTTGTGTGCGTGGGTGAGGAGACGGAACCTGATTCTTTTGTTGACGGGGAGCCAGTGCAGGTCTCTTAGGTGACCGGATATGTGGTTGTGGCGAGGTATATCTAGGATGAGCCGAGCGGAGGCGTTCTGAATGCGTTGAAGTCTTTTCTGCAGTTTGGCTGTGGTTCCGGCATAGAGGGTGTTTCCGTAGTCCAGTCGGCTGGTGACGAGTGCTTGGGTGACCGACTTCCTTGTTTTGGTGGGGATCCATCGGAAGATCTTACGGAGCATGCGCAGGATGTTGAAACATGATGAAGAGACGGTGTTGACCTGTCTGGTCATTGAGAGGGAGGATTCTAGGATGAATCCCAGGTTGCGAGCATGGTCCGTTGGTTTGGGTGCATTGCTTAGGGCCGGGGGCCACCATGAGTCATCCCAGGCAGAGGGGGATGATCCTAGGATGAGGACTTCGGTCTTGTCAGAGTTCAGTTTCAGGCGACTGTTCTTCATCTACTCGGCTACGTCTTTCATCCCTTCGTGTAGGTTGGATTTGGCGGTGGTTGTGTCTTTGGTGAGGGAGAGGATCAGTTGTGTGTCGTCTGCGTAGGAGATGATGTTGAGGTTGTGTTGGCGTGCGATGGATGCGAGGGGACTCATGTAGACGTTGAAGAGGGTGGGGCTGAGCGATGATCCTTGTGGAACGCCGCATATGACTTCGGTGGCCTCTGATCTGAAAGGGGGTAGGCGGACTCTCTGTGTTCCTCAGGCGAAGAACGAGATGATCCAATCCAATGCTTTGTCTTGTATCCCAACGTCCCTGAGGCATTGTACAAGTGTGCAGTGGCAGACCGTGTCGAACCTTGCGGATAGGTCCAGGAGGATGAGGGCCGCTGTTTCCCCTTTGTCGAGCAGTGTTCGGATGTCGTCTGTGGCTGCGATGAGGGCGGTCTCGGTGCTGTGGTTGGCTCGGAAGCCGGACTGTGAGGGGTCGAGGGAACTGTTAGACTCAAGGAAGGCGGCGAGTTGACTGTTGACGGTCTTTGTTAGTAATAAATATATTGTTTATTTTCATAACAACCTGTGTGGTGTCCTTTCATCTGGTATTCAAGGGGTTATATGTGGTAAAACAGCTGGCTTCACATGCCAAAAGAGTTTAGCCTAAGACTGCTTTGTCCATGCTACCATTAGGATAGCTGGTCTATAAGGTTGACTTACAACCAATCACCATAAGGGCTGTTTGGACTGATACAAGGTGATCACTAGAACTAGTGAGGATCATATATCAGGCCAACTTCTTACATTGGTGTGCAGCGGTTGGGATTTGAGCTTGCTGTTGTTTTTACCAAATATAATCTTGAGATATCATTTGAAAGATCACATAAGGTACCATAGGTACATATAACAAGCTTAGAAATACTCTGAGTTCTACTGAACTAGCTGTTGTAGTAGAAAGGGCCTAGCACACCCTGACTACAACTCTTAGCAAGGGATCAGTAGGAAAACCCATAGTGTAGGTAGGTGCACACACCACCCCTAAACTAGAAAGCATGTCTATCACAGGAGAGGCCACAGTGGCTCCCCTGTGATTAGTGACCCTCCACAGGTCCTTTCCAGATATGCAGCACTCAGCTTCCAGGGGATGAGACAATTGTGTACCTCCAGGAAACTTAAACAGGGTTCCAACACTACCCTTCCTTTTCTGTTAGGACTCTTAGAGACATATGGTGCCAGAAGGGCCTCTAACCAAGGCCCCTCAGACCCAGCAGATGGAAGCATGCCCCCCTTAGAAGGTGATCCTGACTCTAACCTCCCTGAAACAGAAGATGTAGATGGTAGGGAAGATGGGAACTCCTCTGATGGAGAGGTAGACAATGGCCAAGCTTTAGTCATCAGACTTGCAAGGGCCATCTTAAGCCTACATGGGGATGGTTTTGGGGGAGCCCCAGACCCAGCTACAAGCAGGCCTAACCTTGGGAATAGAAGAGGTAGGTCTCAGTCCTGAGACTAACAAATCTATTCACTCCCATGTCTCTCATACATCTTCTCAGAGGGGGATGACTTCCGCTCAGAGGAGAGAACACAAGGCAAAGATGAAGGAAGTTAATCTGAGAATCCAAAGGGAAGAACTTGCCCTTGCCAAGGAGAAACTTGCTTTTGCCAGAGAGCAGAAATTGAGTGGGATAGAACCCACAGGTGGCAGCAGTATCTCTAGGGATAAAGACAGGAGTTTTGATAATAGACACCTGAGTAAAATAGTGCCCCCCTATAAGGCAGGGGATGACATCCACAAATGAATGACTGCCCTGGAGAGGGCCTGCAAAGTACAGCAGATACCCCAGGGTCAGTGGACAGCTATATTGTGGCTCTCCTTTGAAGGTAAAGGTAGAGATAAGCTCCTCACTGTTAGAGATGAGGATGCTAATGACTACCAAGTCCTGAAAAATACACTGATTGACGGGTTTGGCCTAACAACTGAACAGTAAAGGTTGATGTTCAGAGACACCCAGAAAACTCAGGCTCAGGATTGGACTGACTTTGTTGATTGTGCCACTAAGGCTTTGGAAGGCTGGCTACTGGGAAGTAAAGATACTGATTACACAGGATTGTACAATCTTATTTTGAGAGAGCAAATCTTAAATAATTGTCAGAACCAGTTATTACACCAGCACCTGGTAGACTCAGGTCTGACCTCTCCACAAGAATTGGGTAAGAGGGCAGACAAATGGGTCAGAACCAGGATTAGGCCTAAGAATCAGGGTGGTGACCAACAGAAAGAGTCTACCAAGCCTCAAGAGAAGGGTGGGAATAAATCAAAAGATCAAACCACATCAGGGCCCCAAAAATCCTCTGAAGGGGGCGGGTCCCAGAATCCTTCCAATACCCAAAAGAAACCTTATTGCCATGCCTGCAAACAGGTAGTCCAAGGGAAAACTGACAGCAGTTGCCCTAGGGCCAACAATAAGGAAAATATTCCTCCAAGTAATACTCCAACACCTCCTGTTACTACTAGTAGTAATCCCCTAGGTGGTGGGAGTGCCCCAAAAATTTGGTTGGGTTTACTTGGGGAACTCAGGTTGACTCTGCCTAACCAGGTCCCCTACCACAGCTACTCTTGTCTGTGAAAATGGCATGGGGTTTGCCAACTTCACTGCTTGTCCTAACACTTTGGACAAGTACAGACAGGAGCCCCTCATCAATGGTCTGAACGTTGAGGCCTATAGAGACACAGGGGCTAGCATCACTATGGTGACTGAGAGCCTAGTCCCCTCAAGGCAACTTTTACCTGGAGCCACATACCAGGTGACCAACATTGATGGAGTGCAGAAAGATCATCCCATGGCAGTGGTAAATCTCAGCTGGGGAGGTGTCACTGGTCCCAAGAGAGTGGCAGTGTCATCAAACTTGCCTGTAGATTGTCTACTGGGGAATGATTTAGAGATCTCAGCCTGGCCTGAGGTAGAGCAAGAAACCCATTCTAAAATTGTAAATCTCCATGGAAAGGTTAGTGGGGCTGTGATGGCCACAGCCCCAATCCAAGATGTCCTCCCTGAACAGGTCAGGAGTGCTGTGCCAGTCTCAGCCCAATCTCAAATAGATTCCTTCCCTGAACAGGTTGGCAGGACTGTGATGGCCACAGCCACAGCCCAAACTCAAACAGATTCATGTGTTGTGAAGCCTGAAACTATGGATCACTCCACACAAACAAAGAGCATTGAGGAGAAAGAGAAATCTCCCTCCCACCAGACTTTAGGAAAGGATCAGCCTCCTCAGGGAACTGATCTTACCCCTTGTAAAGAAACTGCCCCAGAGGTAGTCAGCCCTAGCCTGGCAGAGCCCCTGTTGTCAGTGGACCCTTCCAAGGTGGGACCCAGTCTGGAGCAGGTAATCTGCTCCTCTCTACCCTGCCTCAGTCAGCCCAGGGCTGTAGAGGTCAGGGAGGCCAGTAGTGGACCCCAAAGGGCCCCCTGTTCAAAAGAACCTCGACATCACTCCTCCGGGTCGAAGTCGTCAGGTAAGCACAAGAAGTCGAAGAGACGTCATCGCTCTTCTGACCTTCCCCCCCCCCCCGTGGGTTCGGGTGACACCACCCACGCGGCTCCGTCGGAGTCACGGGCATCGCGGCCTGCCCCACACCCTCCGGTCCCTGAGCAGCACTCATGGCCATGAGGTCCCTCGCTCCTCCGACGGGCTCCGCGGCGCCTTGAGGCCCAGCGGACGCGTCTGGGGGCCCTAGCGGCTCGGGTGCTTCGGCCCCGATGCCGCCGGCGCCTTCGGGTCCGACGCCGCTGGCGGCTTCGGGTCCGACGCCGCCGGCGGCTTCGGGTCCGGCGCCGCAGGGCCCCACTGGATCCGCTTCCGGATCCGGGTCACCGCCGGTTGACCTCACGGGCGCCGGTCCCCCAGGTGTCACCTCTGGCGCCATCCTCCAGCCCCATCTTTTGCCAACCCTGATTATCAGGGGATGGGTGATGAGGAGTATTAGGAGGGGTCTGAAGACCCTCTGACACGTGAGTCTCAGTCCCAGGAGGACTGGACAGGTAGACTTGGGGATGCCAGTGGTCTGGACAACTCGCCAGACACTGGTTTTGTCTCGCCTCCTACCGTGCCTTCGGAGGAGGGGGCAACCTACAGCGTGGTGTTGACGTGGGCGGCCAAGGCCTCGGGCCTTGAGCTCCCCGTCGTGGCCATGAGGATTAACCTCCTCACTGAGGTCCTTGTTAGAAGTTGGCCTGATATATGATGCTCACTAGTTCTAGTGATCACCTTGTATCAGTCCAAACAACGCTTATGGTGATTGGTTGTAAGTCAACCTTATAGACCAGCTATCCTAATGGTAGCATGGACAGAGCAGTCTTAGGCTAAACTCTTTTGGCATGTGAAGCCAGCTGTTTTACCACATATAATTCCTTGAATACCAGATGAAAGGACACCACACAGGTTGTTATGAAAATAAACAATATATTTATTACTAACAAAACACCTCTGAACTCTTTATGAGATCAGAGGGCTAAGCACATAACAATACTCTTCAGAAAAATACTGTAAGACGCACAATTACAATGGTGCCCTAGGGGCACGACAAACCATATACTAAGTAAAGGGGTTAAGTAGAACGATAGAAGAAATGAGTATGCCCAGAGGCTGTAGAATCGCTGGGGCTACACTACACTAACCTTAAGTAAGGAGCAGGAGGCCCACGGGACGCGTGTGCAGTGCTAGAACACACACGCGGGTTTCAATGCAAAGTCAATGGGCAAAAATTGGTAAGTAAGGACAGTTCCGACTGGTTGAGACCAAAACTACAGGATACCTAGACACTAGGAGAGTCAATCTACCTATGAGCACCGAAATGCTCTCGTTACTTCACCCACGGGCTGCGGGTGCATAGGTGTGAAAGTGTGTCGGGTTTCTTCGTTGAAGTCAATGGAGCCTTGGAGAAAAGATGCTGCAGGCGACCAGGAGGGAGATGTCCGGAGTGATCCAAGGGCGGATCGAAGAAGATGGAGACCTGAAAGCAGAGGGGACAGTGTTCAAAGTCACTAGCCAGTGACCGGAGTGGAACCAGGAAGGAACCAGATGATGTTGTCGCGATCAGGTGAAGAGGTGACGCTTGACTCTGCAGCCACGTGAACCAGAAGGTGTCGTCAACAACCCGGATGGAGGCACCAGCTGTCCCACGCAGGCTCTCGCTGTCGGCGGTGTCGGTTCCAGAATCGGAGTCAACAGGCTTTGGCAAATGCAACCCAAGCGGCAAGTGAAGATGGTGTCTGGTGCGGACCAGGAGGGTCCGGGGTACTTCTCCTTTGCAGGGAAGCAAGAGCCAGCAAGAGTCTGGAGCAACTAGACCAGCGGCGTAGTTTCAAGATTTTGTCGTCTAGGAGGCCAGTAGCTAGCCGGCAAGTGACCAGACAACGCGTCAAGTAGCAATGAAGCAGAAGGGCCCCACGCAGATCTCGTGAATGCTGGAGGGCTGGTCTTCGGTGCAGGAGATGCTCGGGGCTGGGGCTTCTCAATCCCCAAAGCACTAACTCGAGGGTGCCTCAGAGGTCGTGCTGGAAGCGAAGTGCAGTTTCTTCAAGATGGCCGGTCCCACGTGTCTCGTCGCACCCACGGATCTCAGCTGTGCTGCAGATGTGAGTTGAGGTCGGAGAGGTCTGGAAGTCCGGGTCTCATTGGGCTCTGAAGTCTGGTTCCGCCAGGAAGGACGACAAAGTGAACCGCTAGGACGCTTGATGGTGCCTGCGGATGCAGGGTGGGCACTCCTTGCCCACAAGGGAGATTTCTTCAGTCTTCTGTGGAGCAGAACGTCGAAGTCCAGAGTTTCTTCTTTGTAGAATTGTTCAGGATAATCTCATTTGGAATGGGACTGGCTCCTACCTTTATTCTGCTAAAGGGGGCTGTACTAGTGACTAGGGGCCCGATGTAGGTGGCCATTTACCGGCCGGTAACGGCCGAATTCAGCCGTTACCGACCGGTAAATGGGTTTTCAGATGTAGGGGGCCTATGTTTTACCGATTCTGTAAATTTACTGAATCGGTAAATTTACAGAATCGGTAAAATACTGAATCGGTATATTTACCGATTCGGTGAATCCACATGTAGGTGGCACTCCTAAGAGTGCCACAGGCCCTTTGGAATCGGTATTTTACCACCCAATTCTATTGGGTGGTAAAATCCCGAATTCAGGTGTGCATGCACACCTGTGCAATGTGACACACATACATGCCCTTAGGGTATGTATGTGTGCAACATGGCACACAAGTCCGGAATTGGGGTGCTAGAGGGTGTCAAAGTGACACCCCATGCACCCTTGCTGAAATCGGTTTTTACCGAATCGGTAAATACCGATTCGGTAATGCCCATTGATTCCTATGGGCTTCAATACCCATTGGAATCAATGGGCATTACCGAATCGGTATTTACAGAATCGGTAAATACAGAATCTTAACGATTCGGTATTTACAGAGTCTGAATTACCTACATCCCCCCCCCCCCCCCTCTCTATTTTACCACTTCTTAAATACTGATTCGGTATCATTCGGTATTTAAGAAGTGGTAAAAAAATATTACCTACATCGGGCCCCAGGTCCCTCCCATCGGTGGGACCAGGAAGGGGGGTACTTACACCCCCTATCCTTTGTCAGGTTTCGCGCCAGATCTGGGGCTGGAGTGCCCCAGCAACTGGTTTGAACCGGGGTTTGCACAGGGACACCTTGTGTGCTCCAGGCATGTCTCATTCCTTTCAGCCCTGCCTATCTGGATACACAAAGTCCTGTCTGGGGTAGTGCTAGCACCTCCCCAGGCAGGAAACCCTTTGTCCAGGCCTCCCTTGCTGGAAGGACTCCAAGCAGCAGGAGGTCAGACTTGTGTCTGTGGCAGCAGCATCCATTTTGTGATGCTGAGGCTCTGGTTAACTTTAACCGGGGTTCTAGTTCTGTACATGTTGTGTCCCTCTAAAAGGGTGGAATGCTACCCCCGTCACCAGAACTGGCGAGGGGGTAGTATTCCGAATCGTATGACACCTTACTCGACATGTTTTGATAATGCCAAACCAAAGTTAGCAATAACCGCGAGGATTATAATGCACTTAAGAGTATATGGTATGGCATTATCATGGAAACAGCTAAAGGACATGGTTCCGAAAGCTGCAGACAGGCTCAGCTCATGCTAGAGCACCATCTCACATATTTCCAAGCACTCTGCCTTCAGGATTGATAAGGCATGCCATAGGAGTGACTTATAGGAATATATGTGTCCATTTTTGGTTAGATATAGGTATACTATATCTATAGCAAAGGGTGATTACACCACCTTGCCACAGCTGTGTTACCAGCCAGTTATGTCTGTTTTAGATGGCCAACCAGGGGTGGCATAATACATGCTGCATCCCCTGGTAGGCCTTGGGTGCACTTATGCCCTGGGTACCTATGGTACACTGTGCAAGGACTTATAAGATTGACCCAATACCAATTGGTAAATGCACCTAAAGTACATGTGTGTAAATTTAGAGAGAGAACAGCTAGGCTGTGGGTCTGATTAGCAGGCCACAGCCAGGGAAAGTCGTAAACCAGTGAAGCAAAAAGCTAAAATCTGGGGTGGACATAGGATTGCAGACCCTACTCTCCTACATAACGCCCCCCCCCCCCATACTTAGGGACATTAAACTAACCTTGACCAGGTGAGTCTTCCTGTTCTAAGTGGAAATACCTGGAGAGCCCATCTGCATTGCCATGGTCAGTACCAGGTCTGTGTTCCACTGTAAAGTCCATCCCCTGTAGGGAAATGGACCACCTAAGAAGTTTGGGGTTTTCACCCTTCATTTGATTTCGCCACAAGAGGGGCTTATGGTCTGTCTGAATTTTGAAGTGAGTTCCAAACAAGTATGGCCTCAACTTCTTCAGGGCCCAAACCACAGCAAAGGCCTCCCTCGCAATAGCTGACCAACGTTTCTCTCTAGGGGCCAGCCTTCTACTTATAAAAGCAATAGGCTGGTCATGAGCATCATTATTCAGCTGAGATAGAACAGCACCGAACTCAGAAGCATCTGTTTGGACAATGAAGGTTTTGGAGTAGTCTGGACTCTTGAGAATAGGTGCAGTACACATGGCCTGCTTCAGGTCATCGAATGCCTTTTGACAGCTAACTGTTCACTGAACTTTCTTTGGCATTTTCTTGCTTGTTAGGTCATTAAGTGGTGTCACAATGGACCCATAATTTCTGACAAATTTCCTATAGTAACCAGACAGGCCCAAGAAAGCTCTGACCTGTGTCTGGGTGGTTGGAGGAGCCCAGTCCTTTATGGCCTGTATCTTGCTCTCCAATGGTTGAACCTGGCCTCCACCCACAAGGTGGCCCAGGTACACAACCTGACCCTACACTATCTGGCACTTGGTGGAAACATTACATATAATCCTGATGAAGGTGGTCATATATTAGTATCCACCGAAACGCGTCGATGTCAAAGGAGAAATACACCTTACATGAACTGAGGATAATTCTGACTGCTTGGCTGAATTAATTTTCTGTTTGTATCTCCTTTTTATTGATAGGAAGCTTATGATTTTTGTATGTAATTTTCCTTCTTGGAATAAAGTCTGTTTCCCAATTTTAATTGTGTTTTAATTGTGTTTCAATGTATATGAATAAACTGTACAGGACCATTTTAATATAGCGTTTTTTTGTTATATTGGTTGCATTGCTTCTATAGTTTAACATATGTTGTCTAATATTTGTTTTATGTGAGTGAGATAAGTGTTATTTCAAGTATAAGGTGTCTAAAGGGAATCTTTTTTTTGACGGTGTTAAACAGTTAGGACAGCCTTTTGGTCATGCCAAGCTTTTTGAAGTTCTTGGCTGGCCTCAAGGGTTTTGGTTTCCTTCTCCATGTACTCTGCCATCCTGGAGCGGATACCAAGTACATAGTCCACTATGTCAAGCTTAGGCTTTTTGAGAGGTAACTCCCATCCTTCCTTCACAAGACATAGGGGTCCTCTTACAGGATGCCCAAACAGAAGCTCAAAAGGGCTGTAGCCAACTCCCTTCTGTGGGACCTCTCTGTAAGCGAACAGGAGGCAGGGTAAAAGGGTGTCCCATCTTCGCCTAAGCTTTTCAGGTAACCCTTTTATCATCCCTTTTAGGGTCTTGTTGAATCTCTCCACAAACCCATTGCACTGTGGGTGATAGGGGGTGGTACATTTGTAATTTACACCACACTCTTTCCACATTGCAGTCAAGTATCCTGACATGAAGTTTGCACCTCTGTCAGAGACAACCTCCTTAGAAAACCCCACTCTGGAGAAAACTCCAAGTAGGGCCCTGGCCACAACAGGAGCTGTAGTGGTCCTAAGGGGAATAGCTTCTGGATACCTGGTGGCATGATCCACTACCACCAGTATAAATCTGTGCCCAGATGCTGTTGGGGTTCCATTGGTCCAACAATGTCAATCCCCACTCTTTCAAAGGGTACCCCCACCACAGGTAGTGGTATAAGGGGGGCCTTTGTTGTTCCACCTGATTTGCCACTGGCTTGACAGGTGACACAGGAGCGACAAAACTCTTTTGTGTCCTCAGACATGTGTGGCCATTGAAAGTGAGGTACAAGCCTGTCCCAAGTCTTGTTCTGGCCTAAGTGTCCTGCAAGGGGAATCTCATGGGCTAAGGTAAGAAGGAAACCTCTGAGAGACAAGGGGATGACCAGCCGCATGGAAGCACCAGGCTTGGGGTCTCTTGCCTCAGAGTATAGGAGTCCTTCATCCCAGTACACCTTGTGGGTACCTGTAGCATTCCCTGCAGTGTCAGCAGCAGCTTGCTGTCTGAGGGGTTCATGGGAGGAACAGTCTAACCGTGCCTGCCTCAAGTCTGCCCTGGAAGGTCCCCCTGTACCAAGAAACTCAACCTGTTCAGGTTCAAGTTCTTCTAGGACAGTTCCTTCTGGGGTCTTTGGGTCAGCCTCCTGAGAGGGCTGGTTCTTAACCTGAGGCAGGGGGGAAGGCACTGCCTTAACCCCACTGCTCTTCCTCTTGGGTGGTGTCAGGTCCATTGTTCCAGGATCCAGCACCTGTTCAGCTGGGCATTTTCTGGCCTGTGACCTGGTCACAGCAAGGACATGTGCTGACAAACCTAACATTTCCACATGAGTCCTATACTCCACTTCTGACCATAAGGAGGATTCAAAATTATTGACCAAAAGACATTCCACTGGGAGGTCTGAACTAACTACAACCCTTTTGAGGCCAGTTATCCCTCCCCAGGAGAAGTTAACAACTGCCACACTGTGATTGGTAGTGACGTTGCTAGCATTGGTCACTATGTAGTCTGAACCTAGTATGATCTGATCAGGGTCCACAAAGGCTGGTGTCACCATAGTGACACTGGCACATGTGTCCCTGTAGGGCGGAGTCATTTTTCCATTGATCAAAGGCATTTTCCTGTACTTGCCCATAGTACTGGGACTTACAGTAGGGGTCATATCTATGTCCCCACTACAAACAAGAACAGCCTGAGTAGGTATTCTGACTAAGTCGGAACCCACCTCAGTTCCCAGGGTTAAGCCAACTATAGCCTTGGGGGGTGCACTACCACTACCAACTGTTCTAGGGGGTGCAGGTGCCTTAGGGCCAGTAGTGGTAGGAGCTGAGCCTTTTTTGGTGCACTCACTAAACCAGTGAGTCTTACTTTTACAGTATAGGCACCATGGTTTCTTCTGACCATCATTCTTCTTCTTTTGGGAATTCTGGGACCCAACCTCCTTAGATTGTTGGGGCCCTGTTGAAGACTTCTGGTCATTTTCTTTTTTCTGATTACTACCCTTTTGGTCTGCTTTCTTCTGGCCACCACCCTGGTTCTGGTTCTGCTGCTTAACCCTGGTTCTGACCCATCTGTCTGCCTTCTTTCACAATTCTTGGGGAGAGGTCAGATCTGAGACAATCAGGTGCTGATGCAGCAACTGGTTCTGACAATTATTTAACATTTGTTCTCTCATTATAAGATTGTACAATCCTGTATAATCAGTAACTTTACTTCCCCGTAACCAGCCTTCTAGAGCCTTAGTGGCACAATCAACAAAGTCAGTCCAATCCTGAGCCTGAGTTTTTGGGGTATCTCTGAACATCAACCTGTATTGTTCAGTTATTAGGCCAAACCCATCCATCAGTGCACTTTTCAGGACTTGGTAGTCATTAGCATCCTCATCTCTAACAGTGAGGAGCTTATCTCTGCCTTTACCTTCAAAGGAGAGCCACAATATAGATGCCCACTGACCCTGGGGTACCTGCTGTACTTTGCAGGCCCTCTCCAGAGCAGTCATCCATTTGTGGATGTCATCCCCTGTCTTATAGCGGGGCACTATTTTACTCAGGTGTCTATTATCAAAACTCCTGTCTTTATCCTTAGGGATACTGCTGCAACCAGTCGGCTCTATCCCACTCAATCTCTGCTCTCTGGCAAAAGCAAGTTTTTCCTTGGCAAGGGCAAGTTCTTCCCTTTGGATCCTCAGATTAACTTCCTACATCTTTGCCTCGTACTCTCTCCTCTGAGGGGAAGTCATCCCCTTCTGAGTAGATGCATGAGAGCCATGGGAGTGAATAGAATTGATGGAGTCTCTGGATTGAGACCTATCTCTTCTATTCCCAAGGTTATGCCTGTCTGTGACAAAGTGAACCGCTAGGACTCTTGATGGTGCCTGCGGATGCAGGGTGCTCACTCCTTGGCCACAAGGGAGATTTCTTCAGTCTTCTGTGGAGCAGAATGTCGAAGTCCAGAGTTTATTCTTTGTAGAGTTGTTCAGGATAATCTAATTTGGAATGGGACTGGCTCCTACCTTTATTCTGCTAAAGGGGGCTATACTAGTGACTAGGTCCCTCCCATGGGTAGGACCAGGAAGGGGGGTGGTTACACCCCCTATCCTTTGTCAGGTTCTATGCCAGAGCTGGGGCTGGAGTGCCCCAGCAACTGGTTTGAACCGGGGTATGCACAGGGACACCTTGTGTGCCCCAGGCATGTCTCATTCCTTTCAGCCCTGCCTATCTGTATACACAAAGTCCTGTCTGGGGTGGTGCTAGCACCTCCCCAGGCAGGAAACCTTTGTCCAGGCCTCCGTTGCTGGAAGGACTCCCAGCAGCAGGAGGTCAGACTTTTGTCTGTGGCAGCAGCATCCATTTTGTGATGCTGAGGCTCTGGTTAACTTTAACTGGGGTTCATGTCGTGTCCCTCTAAAAGGGTGGAATGCTACCCCCGTCGCCAGAACTGGCGAGGGGGTAGTATTCCAAATCGTATGACACCTTACTCGACATGTTTTGATAATGCCAAACCAAAGTTAGCAATAACTGCGAGGATTATAATGCACTTAAGAGTATATGGTATGGCACTATCATGGAAACAGCTAAAGGACATGGTTCCGAAAGCTGCAGACAGGCTCAGCTCATTCTAGAGCACCATCTCACATATTTCCAAGCACTCTGCCTTCATGATTGATAAGGCCTGCCATAGGAGTGACTTATAGGAATATATGTGTCCATTTTGGGTTAGATATAGGTATACTATGTCTATAGCAAAGGGTGATTACACCACCTTGCCCCAGCTGTGTTACCAGCCAGTTGTGTCTGTTTTAGATGGCCAGCCAGGGGTGGCATAATACATGCTGCAGCCCCTGGGTACCTATGGTACACTGTACAAGGACTTATAAGAGTGACCCAATACCAATTGGTAAATTCACCTAAAGTACATATGTGTAAATTTAGAGAGAGAACAGCTAGGCTGTGTGTCTGACTAGCAGGCCCACAGCCAGGGAAAGTCGTAAACCAGTGAAGCAAAAAGCAAAAACCTGGGGTGACCATAGGATTGCAGACCCTACTCTCCTACAGTCCTTAAACCGCAGTCAAGTGCGGCTGAGCCTCTGCTGCCGTTTAATGAGGCCTTGACTGACGTTATTTTAGGCACTTGGTCCAGGCCCGCTACAGGTTCGCCTTTAGATAGGAACGTGGCCAGACCCCACCGACCGGCCCCGGGCGACCCATGTTTCCTGTCCACCCACCCCACCCCCGAGAGCCTGGTCATCCAGGCCTCCAATTCCCAGACCGCATTCCCGTCGGACAGGGAATCCAAGAGGTATGAGCAGTACAGCCAGAAGGTATTTTCCTCCCTGAGTCTGGGAATGCGGTCTTCCAACACCGCATGACACTTGGGCTGCTACACCCACTCTCTGTGGGACACAGTCGCGGAAGTGCTGCCAGAGTGCCCATTGGAGGTACGGGCCAAACTCGGCCAAGCCCTTGTGGAAGGCCGGGATGCAGCAAGGTATTCTATCCCTTGTGGGCTGGATACCACCGACTCACTGGGCAGAGCGATGGCAACGACAGAATACACTCATGGACATGCCGTTTGATGGCCGTCGTCTTTTTGGCGATAAGGCAGACCATGCGCTTGAGCGGTTTAAGGACTCCAGGGACTACGGCCAGGTCCTTGGGCCTCTCGGCCCCGCGCCAGCAAACGGGTGCCTTTCACTCCTTTCATGGCCAAGGAAGGGGCGCCCCCACACGTGCTGCCAGCCACGCACCGCAGACTAACATCCAACGCGGTGGCGGCCGTGGTAACCGCCGTGGCGGCGGTCGGGGACAACGGCGAGGTCAGTCCACACCTCCCCCCGCAGCATCTGCCTCAAAACCCTCCTAGTCCGTGCTTTCAGGCCCATGTGACGCCAGTGGGGGGCAGGGTTCACCATCACCTCCACCACTGGTGCACTGTCACATCGGACAGGTGGGTGCTGCAAATCGTCCGAAGGGGCTACTCCCTCCCCTTCGAGGCGACCCCTCAATCCATGCCACCACAATACCACCGCATATCTGGGGATCATTTGCAAGTTCTGCAGGAGGAAGTTACAGCCCTTTTAGCCAAGGGGGCCAGCGAGCGCGTTCCAGGGCCAGAAGTAGGGTTGGTTGCTACTCCCACCTTGGACCTAAGGAACGTCAATGGCTTCCTCCGGAAGGAGAAGTTCAAAATGCTGACACTGGCTCAGGTCCTAGCTGCCCTCGACCCAGGAGACTGGATGGTAGCATTGGACTTGCAGGACGCTTATTTCCACATCCCTGTCCTGCCGGCCCACCGGCGCTACCTGCGGTTCACGATAGGCCACGAGCACTTTCAGTTTACCGTGCTCCCCTTCAGCCTTACCAGCGCCCCACGGGTGTTCACGAAGGTGATGGCGGTGGTCGCAGCTCATCTGCGCAGGTTAGGGGTTTCAGTCTTCCCCTACCTCGATGACTGGTTGTTGAAGGCGGGCTCGCCCCAGACAGTCGTCAGCCACCTCCAGACAACGGAAGACCTCCTGCACCAGCTGGGGTTTTCCATCAATGTGCCGAAGTCACACCTCTGCCCCTCTCAGAAGCTCCTCTTCATCGGAGCGGTTCTCGACTCGGCACAGTTTCAGGTTTATCCTCCCGAACAGCGGGTCCGGGATATTCAGGCTCTGATTCCACTCTTTTAGCCTTTATCCCGGGTCTCGGTCAGGTTGACGCTGCGTGCTTCTGGGGCTGATGGCCTCCTGCATCCTTCTGGTGCATCACGCCAGGTGGCGGATGCGGGCTCTGCAGTGGGACCTGAAGTTTCA
The DNA here is from genome assembly GCF_964263255.1 of Lissotriton vulgaris. Taxonomy (NCBI): domain Eukaryota; kingdom Metazoa; phylum Chordata; class Amphibia; order Caudata; family Salamandridae; genus Lissotriton; species Lissotriton vulgaris. The sequence goes on from NC_141694.1 coordinate 1,836,328,582, forward strand.
GTGGGCCCAGCATAAGGGCAACCTGTCCGACCATGTCCTGATCTCGGAGAGCACTGCGAGACAGCTGCAGTGGTGGCTCACGGACCGCGATTGGGTCAGCGGCAGATCCCTCTCCCTTCCCCAACCGGAGCACGTGGTTGTGATGGACACGTCCCTCCAGGGCTGGGAAGGCCACATGGGAGAGGCGGAGATCAGAGGCCTCTTGTCTCCGGCGTAGTCCCGGCTCCATATCAACCTTCTGGATCTGCGGGCGATTCGTCGAGCACTGAAGGCATTCCTCCCCTCTGTCAGGGGGAGTGTAGTGCAGGTGTTCACGGACTACACCACCACCATGTGGTACTGCAACAAACAGGGCTGGGTGGGGTTGTGGACCCTATGCCAGGAGGCTCTGCGCCTATGGCAGTGCTGGAACATCAGGGCGGGACCCTGGTGGTTCAACACCTGGCAGGTTCTCTGAACAACCAGGGCGGACGAACTCTGCCGCCGGTACATGATGGATCACGAATGGCGTCTGAACTCGGACGTGGCGCAAGGTCTCTTTCTGCACTGGGGAGAGCCTTGGTTAGATCTATTCGCCACAGAAGAGAACGCGAAATGTCATCCGTTCTGCGCGTTTGAATTTCCAAGGTGGCACTCGCTCGGAGACGCTTTTCGTCGCGAGTGGAGTTGCGGTCTGTTGTATGCCTTTCCGCCTATACCACTTCTGCCCAGAGTGCTGAAGAAGATCAAACGCGACCGGGCCCAAGTCATCATTGTGACTCCGGACTGGTCACGAAGGTACTGGTATCCCGAGCTACTCAGTATGTCAGTCGATCCCCCGGTTCGTCTGCCTCTTCAGGAGGACCTTCTGTCGCAGCAGCAGGGGACGGTCCTCCACCCAAACCTGTCCAGTCTCCACCTCCATGCTTGGAGATTGAGCGGCGACAGTTGAGGCCATTTGACTTGCCTCCTGAAGTCTGTAATATCATTCTGGCAGCCAGGCGTCCCTCCACAAAGTCGGTATACGCCTGCAGGTGAAACAGATTTGTGGCATGGTGCACAGCAAAGGCTGTGGATCCTCTCTCTGCCCCTCTTTCTGAGGTTCTTCTCTTCCTTCTTTCTTTTGACCAGCAGGGCTCTGCTCTGGGCACTATCAAGGGCTACCTTTCTACCCCTTCAGCCTTTCTAAGGCTGCCTGATCAACCTTCTTTGTTGAAGTCCCCTATTGTAACTCGTTTTCTGAAAGGCATCACACACACGTTTCCACCTGTTCCGTTTGTGATGCCTATAGGAAGGTGGATATCGGACTATGGTTACCCCCAACTTTTTGCCTATTGTTAAGCTGGTTTTCGACTTAGTCGACCTGGGGCCCTGCTATTCAGGACCACAGGCCTTCTGCTCTCTCTTTTAAAATGGTCTCCGTGTACTCTAGGTACATACCAATTGGAACCTGGATCACCTTGTGAGCCCCTGTACAGTGTACCCTAGGTACCCAGGGCATAGGTGCATTCGAGGCCTACCAGGGGCTGCAGCACGTATTGTGCCACCCCTGGCCTGGCCTTACTATTTGACACAACTGGCTGGTAATCACCCTTTGCTTTAGATTTAGTATCCCTATATCTAACCCCAAAATTGACACATATACTCCTATAAGTCACTCCTATGCCAGGCCTTATCAACCCTGAAGGCAGAGTGCTTGGAATTATGTGAGATGGTGCTCTAGCATGACCTGAGCCTGTCTGCAGCTTTCGAAACCATGTCCTTATAGCTGTTCCATGATAACGCTATACCATATACTCTTAAGTGCATTATAATCCTCGCGGTTATTGCTAACTTTGGCATAGCATTATCGAAACATGTCGTGTAAGGGGTAATATGCTTTGGAATACTACCCCCTCGCCAGTTCTGGCGAGGGGGGTAGCATTCCACCCTTCGAGAGGGATAAGACATGTATGTAACTCGAACCCCGGTTAAAGTTAACCCGAGCCTCAGCATCACAAAATGGATGCTGCTGCCACAGACACAAGTCTGACTTCCTGCTGCTGGGAGTCCTTCCAGCAACGGAGGCCTGGACAAAGGATTTCCTGCCTGGGGAGGTGCTAGCACCACCCCAGACAGGACTTTGTGTATCCAGATAGGCAGGGCTGAAAGGAATGAGACATGCCTGGGGCACACAAGGTGTCCCTGTGCATACCCGGTTCAAACCATTTGCTGGGGCACTCCAGCCCCAGCTCTGGTGCGAAACCGAACAAAGGATAGAGGGTGTAACCACCCCCCTTCCTGGTCCCATCCCTGGGAGGGACCTAGTCACTAGTACAGCCCCCTTTAGCAGAATAAAGGTAGGAGCTGGTCCCATTCCATTTTAGATTATCCTGAACAACTCTACAAAGAAGAAACTCTGGACTTCAACTTTCTGCTCCACAGAAGACTGAAGAAGTCTCCCTTGTGGCCAAGGAGTGACCACCCTGCATCTGCAGGCACCATCAAGCGTCCTAGCGTTTCACTTTGTCGTCCTTCCTGGTGGAACCAGACTTCAGAGCCCGACGAGATCCGGACTTCCAGGCCTCTCCGACCTCAACCCACATCTGCAGCACAGCTGAGATCCGTGGGTGTGACGAGACACTTGGGACCGGCCATCTTGATGAAACTGCACTTCGCTTCCAGCACAACCTCTGAAGCACCCTCGAGAAAGTGCTTTAGGGATTGAGAAACCCCAGCCCCGAGCAGCTCCTGAACCGAAGACCAGCCCTCCAGCCTCCATGAGATCTGCGTGGGGCCCTTCTGCCTGGTTGCTTCTCGACTCGTTGTCTGGTCACTTGCCGGCTGGCTTGTGGCCTCCTAGACGACGAACTTTGAAAACTACACCGCTGGTCTGGTTGCTCCACACTGACCCTTGTTTCCTTCCAAAAGAAAAGTACCCCGGACCCTCCTGGTCCGCACCAGACGCCATCTTCACTCACCGCGTGGGTTGCTTTGCCAAGGCCTGTTGACTCCGATCTCGGAACAGACACCGCCAACAGCGAGAGCCTGCGTGGGACAGCTCGTGCCTCCATCGCCGTGGAGTGGTGTGGCTCACTGATTAGAGGCGGCAGCCCCAGAAGCAGAGAACGGCCTGGGACCAGGGTTCAATTCCCGACGCGGCAGGGTTGTGAACCAGGGTCATCAGACTCGATAATTCTCGCCTCGGTGCCTACTCTAACCAGGGATCACACTCGGCAACTCTGGGCATTAAGCTTGCCTCAACTCTACAACGGCCCCTCACAGACGCCGGGGATGCCTACTTTCACCTTGGAGATGCCCAGAAGGGACCATCTCACAGGGAAAGCCAGGATGGGTTCCCCAGCGGTCTTCAGCGCCAGGACACCCCGAGATGGGGTAACAGTGCGCTTTACAAGTATCATCATTACATTACATCCTGGTCATCGAAGACACCTCCTGGTTCACGTGACAGCAGAGTCAAGCGTCACCTCTTCACCTGATCGCGACGACATCATCTGGTTCCTTCCTGGTTCCACTCCGATCACAGGCTAGTGACTGTGAACATTGTCCCCTCTGCTTTCAGGTCTCCATTTTCCACAATCCGCCCTTGGATCACTCCGGACATCTTCCTCCTGGTCACCTGCAGCATCTTTCTCCAAGGCTCCATTGACTTCAACGTGGAAACCCGACACACTTTCACACCTATGCACCCGCAGCCCGTGGGTGAGGTAACGAGAGCATTTCGGTGCTCATAGGTATATTGACTCTCCTAGTGTCCAGGTATCCTGTAGTTTCAGTCTCAACCAGTTGTAACTGTCTTTACTTACCTATTTCTTAATTTGTTCATGCCCAATGACTTTGCATTGAAACCCGCGTGTGTGTTCTAACACTGCACACGCGTCCCGGGCCTCCTGTTCCTTACCTGAGGTTAGGGTAGTGTAGCCCCAGCGATTCTACAGCCTCTGGGCATCCTCATTTCTTCTATCGTTCTACTTATACCATTTACTTAGTATATGGTTTGCCGTGCCACTAGGGCACCATTGTAATTTGTGCAAATTATTGTATTTTTCTGAAGAGTATGGTCATGTGCTTAGCCCTCTGATCTCATAAAGAGTTCAGAGGTGTTTGTTAGTAATAAATATATTGTTCATTTTCGTAACAACCTGTGTGGTGTCCTTTCATCTGGTATTCAAGGGGTTATATGTGGTAAAACAGCTGGCTTCACATGCCAAAAGAGTTTAGCCTAAGACTGCTCTGTCCATGCTACCATTAGGATAGCTGGTCTATAAGGTTGACTTACAACCAATCACCATAAGGGCTGTTTGGACTGATACAAAGTGATCACTAGAACTAGTGAGCATCATATATCAGGCCTACTTCTCACAATGCCTCAGTGGGACTTGAACCTGGTTCTTACCTATCTGATGTGCGCTCCCTTTGAGCCACTTCACAACTGTCCTCTCCGCTTTCTTACTCTGAAGACTGCTTTCCTGGTTGCCATCACCTCTGCCAGGAGAGTGAGTGAGTGAGCTTCAGGATCTTTCTTCCAAACCTCCTTTCCTTTCTGTCTATCCGGACAAGGTTGCGTGCGGACAAGACCATCTTTCCTGCCCAAGGTTGTCACGGCCTTCCACATCGGGCAGTCTATCACCTTGCCCACCTTCTTTCCGCCTCCGTATCCCTCAAAGAAGGAAGAGCGGCTCCACCGTCTGGACCCAAAACGTGCGCTCTCATTCTATCTGGATCGCACACGCCAGTTCCGGGTGGATGACCAACTCTTTGTTGGTTACGTGGGCGCTACCAAGGGAAGGGCGGTACACAAGCGGGCCATCTCTTGGTGGGTCATCTTGTGTATCAAGGTTTGTTACTCCTTGGCTAAGAAGGAACCTCCTGTTGGGCTGAGGGCCCATTCCACTCGGGCCACGGCGGCTACTACTGCCCTGGGTTAGGGAGTCCGCTTGTCAGGCAGCTACGTGGGCCTCACTTCACACGTTTGCAAGACACTACTTACTGCCTGGACAGCCAAGTCCGGAGGGATGGCTTCTTTGGCCGTTCCGTCCTCCAGGACTTTCTGGGGTGATCATTGGTTCGCAGACCCACCACCGGGGTTGGCATTGCTGGGGTATCTGTTCTAAGGTAAGGAATCTAATACTAACCTGTTTCTTTCAGATGCACAAGTTACTTACCTTCGATAACGATATATCTGTAAGAAACAGTATTTAGTATTAGATTCCTTACCGCCCCACCCATCCTCCCCGTTCTGCGAACCAATATCTAGGGTTAAGGTCATCCCCTTTCAGGGCCCTAGTTTCATGGCACCAGTGTTGGTTTTTATCATGGCTCTCCGTTTCTGGCGCGGAAAAGCTGTGTCTAAGAACTGACGTCAGCACGCGGAGGCGGCGTCTAAGTACTCCGACAACGTCATCACTTCGCCCACGACGCCGACGACGGATGCGGAGCCGCAGACGATGCCTACCGATGCGCAAAGGTACTGCTACGCAAAAGTTTCTGGATCCAGTCTTACACCTGGGGATATTCTAAGGTAAGGAATCTAATACTAACTACTGTTTCTTACAGATATATCGTTACCGAAGGTAAGTAACTTGTGCTTTAGTGCAATAGAAAAGAGAAGCGAAAGGGTGCTCTTCTGTGGAGTGCTGGAGCAGCAAAGAAAGAGGAATATGGAGCGTCGACAGGATTGGTTAAAGAGGAGACGTCATCTGATTGGACATTCCTTGACTGTTTCCTTATCCAGTGCCTGATGGGAAATGTGGTTTTCTTAAGGTTGCATGCTCTATCTGAAAGAGACACATTAGTGATAGATTCCTTACCTTAGAATATCCCCAGGCGTCAGACTGGATCTGAAAAGTTTTCATCAGCATTACCCCTGTGTGTCGGAAGGTGGCATTGTGCGGCTCCGCGTCCGTCGCTGGCGTCGTATGGGCCGAGAAGACGTCACAGAGACTACTTAGGCGCCACCCTTGCACGCTGACATTGGTTCTTTCTTTTTTCGTGCCAGCGAGCGCAGATCCGGTTAGAGCACGTACCCTAGTCATTTTTTGACTATACTTTTGAGACTTTTTGTCTTCCATTTTTGAGTCTTTGAGTCCTGGTACCACATAGGGATGCCTGGGTTTAAATCCTGCGGGGCCTGTCGCCGTACGAAGTCGGTGGCCGACCCCCATGGCATCTGTCTCTACTGTCTGGGTCGCGACCATAACTCCCGGTCATGTTCTGACTGTCTGGCAATGGCTACGAAGGCCTTGCGGGAGCAGTCCTGCAAACTGCTGGAGGCCCGGCAGTCGCCTCTGTGCCATTCAAGGTCCAGGGGTCGATGAAGGGCCCGCTCGCGGAGCCATTACCATCGCTTCTCGGGTTCGAAGTCTTCACACTCGGAATCGTGTAAGAGACGTCATAAGAAGAAGTTGAAGAAGCGTTTCCGCTCTCCAACCTCCCCCGTCGGTCTCCGGGCACAGACGAGGGGGCCGAGGGTCCCACCCCGCAGCTCCTTTGGAGCCTGTGAGTCCCGCAGCCTACCCACCTTATCCGGGTCTGTCGGCGACTCCTGCCCAGCTGCAAGATTTTCTTGCTGCCCTGGACTGCCTCTTCAGGCCTCGGGCTCCATAGGCGCGCCTTCGGACCCCCGGTCCCAGCTGAAGGCCCCCCCTTGCCGCTAGCAGCTCTGGAACCACAAGGTTCTCCGCCTGCGGCTCCGGCCCCATCGCTGCCCGCATCTCTGCTCCCGGCACCGCAGTGGGTTCCTTTTGTTCCACTACCTGGTTCCCGAACAATTTAGCTCCTGTTTGAGACCCTAATTGGGACACTGAGCCATACCGGTGCCGTTCGACCATTTATATTCCCCTGTCCCTCCCCCACCGCCGCAGCCTGTTCCACCGGCAGTGGAGGAAGGAGACGACTGGGAGGTGTCTGAGGACCCTCTTGCATGGCAGTGTGGGTGGGAATAGGAATGGACACAAGAGTTGGATGATGCAGGTGGTCTTGACCTCTCCTCTAACCCTGGTTTTCTTTCTCCTACTGCTGTGACTATGGAGGAGGGCGCCACATACACTGTGGTGCTCTGTAGAGCAGCTGAGGCCCTTGACCTGCCTACGGTGACCCTCAAAACTAATCTCCTTACTGAAGTACTTCAACAGGCGGCAAGCTCTAGGAAGCCCCTGCTACCATTCAATGAGGCGTCAACCGACGTGTTGATGGGCACCTGGTCTAGACTAGCCATAGGGGTTCCTGTGGATAAAAACAGTCAGGTGACCCTGCTTTTTTGAGAACTCACCCAACCCCGGAGAGCCTGGTTATCCAAGCCTCCACTTCCCCAAGCGCATTCCCTACCGCTCCTGTGGTTAAGGACTCGAAGAAGCTGGAACAGTTCGGCAAGAAACTGTTTTCATCTGCCACCTTAGGGCAGCGGTTAGTGAACACTACATGCCTCTGGGGCCGCTACTCCCACTCTGTGTGGGACACAATTGCGCAGGTGCTGCCTCAGTGTCCGGAGAAGGTTCGGACAGTGCTTTCCCAAGCTGTTGCTGAGGGAAAAGATGCAACAAAGTTCACCATCTGGTGTGGACTGGATACAGCGGACTCACTGGGTAGGGCAATTTCCACAACAGTGGCCCTCCGTCGCCACGCCTGGTTGCGGTCCACTGGGTTTTCAGGGGATGTTCAAAGTTCTCTTATGGACATACCCTTTAATGGTACTCGCCTGTTTGGTGATAAGGCAGATAGTGCGCTGGAGCGTTTTGAGGACTCCCGGGCTACGGCAAGTCCTTGGGTCTCTCCACCACGAGCCCGGCCACATCTGCTTTTTGTTCCTTTCGTGGCCACGGAAGGGGTGCCCGACACGTTCGTTCAGCCAGAAACCTGCGCAGAACTAACCTCTGCGCGGACGTGGTTCCTGCCGCAGCAGGACAGGGGGCCTGCGTGCGGGTCAGTCCACCTCCGCAGCATCCACCTCAAAGCCTTCCTAGTCCGAACTTTGGGGCACACCCCATGCCAGAGGGCAGCAACATTCGCCATCACCTCCCCCACTGGTGTTCCGTTACCTCGGACAGGTGGGTGCTGCAAATCGTCTGAAGGGGCTACTCCTTCCCCCCAGAGACTGCACCTCCAGCCATGCCACCTCTGTTCCACCGCATGCCGGGGAACCATTTTGCGCTTCTCCAGCAGGAAGTCACAGCCCTCTTGGCCAAAGGGACCATCAAGCACGTTTCTGGCCAGAAGTAGGACGTGGTTGTTATACCCACTACTTTGTGGTCCCCAGGAAGAAGAAAGGGGACCTGCGCCCCATCTTGGACCTCAGGAACTGTAACCGCTTCCTCCGGAAGAAGAAATTCAAGATGTTCACTCTGGCTCAGATCTTGGCTGCCTTCGACCCTGGAGACTGGATGGTAGCGTTGGACTTGCTGGACGCATATTTTCATATCCCCGTCCTGCCGGCACACCAACGTTACCTGCGGTTCAAGGTAGGCCAAGTGCATTTTCAATTTGCAGTGCTCCCCTTTGGCCTTACCAGCACCCTTCAGGTGTTCACGAAAGTGATGGCGGTGGTCGCAGCTCTTCTGCGCAGATCAGGGGGTTCCAGTCTTTCCCTATCTCGACGACTGGTTGTTGAAGGCGGGCTTGCCCAAGGTAGTCGTCTCCCACCTCCAGACCTCATTTGCTAGGGTTCTCCATCAACGTGCCGAAGTCACACCTGAGTCCCACTCAGAAGCGCCTCTTCATCGGAGTGGTTCTGGATTCGACGCAGTTTCATGTTTTTCTTCCAGAGCAGCGAGTCTGGGATATTCAGGCTATGATTCCGATCTTTCAGCCTCTATCCCGGGTTTGTCAGGATGACCCTCCGGCTCCTGGGCCTAATGGCCTCCTGCATCCTGCTAGTGCAACATGCCAGGTGGCATATGTGGGCTATGCAGTGAGACCTGAAGTTCCAGTGGGCACAGCAGCAGGGCAACCTGTCCAATCACATCCAGATCTCTAGGGGCACTGCACGACAATTGCAGTGGTGGCTCACGAATCGCGATTGGGTCAATAGCAGATCCCTCTCACTTCCCCCACCGGAGCACACAGTGGTGATGGACCCGTCCCTCCTGGGATGGGGCAGAGATCAGAGGCCTCTGGTCTCCGGCGGAGTCCCCGCTCCATATCAACCTTTTGGAGCTTCGGGTGATCCAACTTGCACTGAAAGCATTCCTTCCCTCTGTCCACGGAAGTGTAGTGCAGGTGTTCATGGCCAACACCACTGCCATGTGGTACTGCAACAAACAGGGCGGAGTGGCGTCATGGACTTGTTTGTTGTGGAGGGTGCAGGGCGCTACCTTCTTCCGGGTTCTTCCCGGGGCCGGCCATTGATTGGTGTAGAGTGTGGGAGGCGGTGCTGATCGCTAGCACAGAGCCTTCAAAGCCCCATTGATTCAAGCGCTCTGCTTGAAGAAACACGCATTCATTTATTGCTGATAGCACGACCTGGACGCTGAAACCGCTATGTGGAATTGATTTAATAACTGCACGTAGCGCGACTAAAGCTTTTTAAAATTTGTATGTGAACTTTGCACTTTACATTTTAAAATCGTTGTTGCCCTTTTAATTTGTGTGCATCCTACAAACCTCTCTTTGGCGATCCTTGACGCCCCTGCTACCCCGGTCCACCGCAAGCGTTAGGCTTGTTTGTTGTGGAGGGTGTAGGGCACTACCTTCTTCCGGGTTCTTCCCGGGGCCGGCCATTGATTGGTGTAGAGTGTGGGAGGCGGTGCTGATCGCTAGCACGGAGCCTTCAAAGCCCCATTGATTCAAGCGCTCTGCTTGAAGAAACACGCATTCATTTAATGCTGATAGCACGACCTGGACGCTGAAACCGCTATGTGGAATTGATTTAATAACTGCACATAGCGCGACTAAAGCTTTTTAAAATTTGTATGTGAACTTTGCACTTTACATTTTAAAATCGTTGTTGCCCTTTTAATTTGTGTGCATCCTACAAACCTCTCTTTGGCGATCCTTGACGCCCCTGCTACCCCGGTCCACCGCAAGCGTTAGGCTTGTTTGTTGTGGAGGGTGCAGGGCGCTACCTTCTTCCGGGTTCTTCCCGGGGCCGGCCATTGATTGGTGTAGAGTGTGGGAGGCGGTGCTGATCGCTAGCACGGAGCCTTCATAACTCTGACGATGTCTAATACGCGCAGCGATGACGCGCAGCACCTGCGCCGATCCCGCGCCGAAGACACGCCTAAGACTAGCCCGTCTGTGCCCGTCCGGGCCTGGACGGGGCACGGGGCTGAAGGCTATGCTTCCAAAGTCAGGCCTCTACAGGTATTGTCCCCTGCCCAGATTATAGCTCTGCGCCCGATACCTAATGATAACTGTTCTTTACTTGCCATCCGGCATACGGGAACTGCTACCTGTCCTCATTGCAGTTATACTATCACATCCTTCCAACCCTATCCCCCTCGTAGAACTAGGCGTAGTAAATTACCTAAACAGTTTTCCCCTACTAACGACAATTGCCTATTCTACAGTATTAACTGTCGGTCCCTGCCTATGCACAGGTTAGACATTTTTGACCTTTTAGTGGATGAGAAACCTAACGCATTATTTCTCACAGAGACATGGTTGCATGCAGGCTCCGACCCTGACATAGCTATGGCCCTTCCCCCCAATTATGCGATCTTAAGGATGGATCGAACCCGAAAAACAGGGGGTGGAATTGCCATTGCATATAATAAAAAACATACATGCACGCTCGAGCCACTAGCAATCCCTGAGTGTGAAGCTGCATTCTTTAAAATCTGTTTGAATCCCAACTTCACATTTTCAGTCATCCTTATGTACCGGCCACCCGGAAGCTGCGCTAAATGGGCCACCGACCTGGCCAATTACATCACCCCTTTTCTCTTGGCGTCAAAAAACTTCTCCATTATTGGAGACCTTAATCTTCATCTAGAGGATAAATCAAACACGACTAGTGCAAATCTGTTAGAAGATCTTACTGCACTAAATATCCATCTCCTAAATTCGGGACCTACCCACAAGGCAGGACATTTATTAGATCCACTCCTTTCGAACCTCTCACAACTTATCTGGAAGGACACCACTCCGGTGTGTTGGTCTGATCATTTTTTTATTAAATTTACTCTCAAATTACCCACTACTTCTATGGACCATAAGATGTTGTCGACCCGGCCTATTATAAACTGGAAATCCCTAGATATTCCTAAACTTAACTCTGCACTTAGCATGAACACGCCTAAAAAGAACAAAACTATGGAAAGTATTGCTAATGCCACTCAATTATGGCTTACCAATGCAGCAGAATCTTGTTTACCCACTCCTGAATCCAAGGGCAATGTACATCGCCCTCCCGCCCCATGGTACAATGACTCACTTAAAGTGGAAAAAACCAAGTGTGAGGCTCTTGAAAGAGCATGGCGTAAGGACTTCGACCCTGACAAAAAAACTAGGTATAATACTGCTAGAAATCTCTATCATACCGCGTGTAAAAAAGCACGTGCTACGTATGTAGCTGATACCATCACGGGAGCTGTAAACAAAGCTAAAACTTTGTTTAGCACGGTCAAAGACCTTGCGGGTGGGCAGATCACAGCCCCATCACGCCCTCTAAATGAGAAGCAATGTCAGGACCTAGCCCAATTTTTCTCAGATAAAATTGACAAATTAATCATTGAGATTGATAAGAACAACTGTGACACTACATCGACGGAAAATTGGGAGTATACTCCGACTATAAATCAAACCCTACAAAAATGTCCGCCCATTACAATCGATACCCTTACTTCCCTCATGAAGTCGATTAAATCTGGTTCCCCACAGGATCCCATTCCTATCAATATAATAAAACTTTTGGAAACGCCTGCCCTTGAAATTATTGCAGACACCTTAAATTCATCACTCGAGTTGGCCACAGTTCCTACCCTATGGAAACATACCATAGTGACCCGACTGTTGAAAAAACCCACAGCAGGCCTGGAACAACTAGCCAATTATAGGTCTATATCACTTCTTCCAGCTTTCTCCAAATGTCTGGAAAGACATGTACACACAGCCCTCACCCTTTTTGCAGATGAAAATGCCCTCCTCCACCCCACCCAGTCTGGTTTCCGAGCGGGTTTCTCTACAGGGACTGCCCTGTTAGGAATCTCTGAAACCATCAAGAAATTCCTCGACGACGGTCAAACGGTTGCGCTTATTTTACTCGACTTAAGCGCAGCCTTTGACACTGTGTCGCATAAAAGGCTACTCACCACGCTTGAAAAAAATGGAATCGGTGGAATTGCCCTGCAATGGATTAGATCCTTCCTGAGCTAACGTACATACCAAATAGCATCTGCTGCTGCAAGCTCTGGACATTTTAACTCCCCTCACGGGGTACCACAGGGCTCCATTCTTAGCCGGCTCTTTTTCAATTTATATCTTAGACCCTTAGCAGATCTAGTAGAAAAAGCAGGACTCACGTTTATGACGTATGCAGACGACTCACAAATTGTCTTTTCACTGTCTGAATCCCAATCTTCATCTTCGTCCTCTCTCAAAAATGGTCTCCTGAACATCTTCAACTGGATGACAACTAACCAGTTGAAACTAAATGGGGACAAGACGGAGATCCTTCTTCTGGGCAAACATCCAGAGCTCTGGAATATATCACACTGGCCTACACAGATGGGTGATCTTCCAACACCAGTGCCTCATGCAAGAAATTTGGGAGTAATTCTGGACAATACTTTGTCCATGAAGCAACAGGCAAGCAAAGTAGTGGGTCTCTGCTTCACCATTACTAAATGGCTCAAGAAGATTCTGTGGACGCTGCCTGTCCCCATGCAAAAAACAGTAGTCAATGCCTTAATTACATCCCGGCTTGACTACGGGAACATCTTGTAACTGGGGGCAAATAAAGCAGTTATAAAAAAGACTACAGCTGGTACAAATACTTCTGCCCGACTTCTCTGCCATATCCCAAAAAAATACCAGCGTGTCCCCCTATCTACGTGAACTGCATTGGTTGAAGGTGGAAAATCGCATTAGATTTAAGGCCTTAAACGACATGTTTAAAATTAAATCAGGTACCGCTCCGAAATATCTTCAGACACTAGCACATCCCTATATCCCTACAAGAAACTTACGGTCCCAATCAGCTGAAAAGTTCTGCATCCCGAGATTCAAGCTCTCCAGGATGGGAGGAAGATCTTTTTCCCACCTGGGTCCCACTATATGGAACTTATTACCACTTCACATACGAAAGGAGGAAAGTCTCCCCAGGTTCCGTAAAGAGATAAAGACCTGGTTGTTCGATCAGTAACCTTGAACGACCCCTGCTATATTTTTCTATCTGTGATGCTGTGTTCTTAGGCGCCGGGAAACCCTTCTTGGGTAGCTGTTTGCGCCATACAAGTTTAAAAAATAAATAAATAAATAAATAAATAAATGGACCCTTTGTCAAGAGGCTCTGTGCCTCCGGACATGGCTGGAACATCAAGGCATTACCTTGGTGGTTCAACACCTGGCACCTAGGGCAGACAAACTCAGCCGCCACTGCATGATGGATCACGAATGGCATCTGAAATCGGACGTGGCCCAAGCTCTCTTTCTGCAGTGGGGAGAGCTTTGTTTAGATCTATTCGCAACCAAAGTGAAAGGCCAATGTCATCAGTTCTGCGTGTTGGAATTTCCAAGGCGGCACTCGCTCGGCAACGCTTTTTTCGTGAGTGGAGCTGTGGTCTGTTGTACGCTTTTCCGCCTATACCACTTGTGCCCAGATTTCCAAAGAAGATTCGGCGCGACCGGGCCCAAGTCATCCTTGTGGCTCCGGATTGGGCATGCAGATACTCTTATCCCGAGCTACTCAGCATGGCGATCAAATTTCCGATCCGACTGCCTCTTCGGGAGGATCTTCTGTCACAGTTCAGTTAACTCCTCCCTGTTCATTCGAGAACGTTTCTAGTGACCTCTGAGCTAGCTGGCAAACCAAATTAAGTCTAACATATTCAATAGAGACCTAGTTGACCTCAGTCCTACGTCTAAACTATTGTTTATGTTATTACAATGCGCAGAGCCTATTGGGAAAATAGGAACTACACTACATGGCGCCCAACGTTTGGTAAGGCGATAATCTAACGCAAGATACTAGAGTAACTCAGTCGTGTTTTTTCACACATACCCCTTTTTCCCGTAAAAACTCCAATAGACGTCTGGAGTGGGTGAAAGGTAATATCCGCCAGAACTTAGTAGGATGAGAATCCTATGTATTAGTTTTTGGTTTAGTCAATGTTGAAGGATACAGTGTTCCAAAATATTGTGCACCTAATCTTTGTTTCCTCAAAACTTGCTCTGCAAGAAACTTTCATAAAATAATGTCAAATCACGGCGACAACAACGAAACCGGTGAAGCCGCAGTAAATACAAACCAACCGGGTGCAGACGTTACAGGGTTTAATGAAGACGACCATGATGCAATAATCATCCCGGTCAATATAAGAAAAACCATAACTATAAAACTTATAGAAAATGGAGTAACATCAAGAGGTGGTACAGTCGTATTTGTGGTAGAGGCACATGAATTTCGGCAGACAGAGGTATTCTATTCCTGGATAAATTTCCCAGCAGCATATGCTGTAACACATGAGTTCCACTACTACAAAATAGCGGAAGCTCCAGCGGAATACTCTCCTTTCGAGGAAGTTGAAATTCCACTAACATACCAAGAGCTCCTGCTCTGGTTTAATGGCGCCCTAAAACATCAAAATCACATTACCAGGCTCGGTCCACTAGGTAGACCAGGAGCCACATGGCCGGTTCTAGCCAGCTACACACTAAACCCCCCCAAAAAAGATGTCAAGCGATGAACTCTTAGTCAAAATAAAAGAATTAACAAGAGCATATAAGGATTTAGTTCAATTAACAATTGACGGTACAACCTACCGACTAAATACACTAATTGAAAATCCCGAAAAAACCTTTATTAAACATAATCTCAATTCTCAAAAGAAGAAGTGGGAGGGTAATAAACAAACCACTCCCAGAGAAAAACAGTTTCAGACCAGAGGAAGGTCTCCCCAACGAAGAGATAAATCTCCAGAACGGGGGGCAAGTCTCCCCAAAGGGAGCCCTCTGAAAAAAGATACAACCTTAGAAATTGGGACAATTTGAGAAAACCTGACCGATATCAAGATATTGATACACGTCCCTCTCGATCTTTTCAGACTTCATCAAAGAAATCGGAAAGAAGAGGACGGTTAGAACATAAAGAAGAGCACGTCAAGTCCAAAGACAAGGAACCTGGGAGCACGAGGAACTGCTGAAAGGTGTGTCTAAATCCACTGTCAATATGTCTTTAATGGCCCGTTCTAAGGAGTACCGAATGGAAGTAGTGTTGATCCGCTGTCTGTGGGGTTCTGCGGAACTGCACTGTAAGTAGTCCTGCAGCACACCCTTTGCTTTGTCATTATTAAACTCAATGTTTCTTTCAATGTTTTCTCAATTTTAGCGTGTAGCACTCCGTAATGCTCCGTCCCAAACAAGCACCTGAATTAATCAGCTCTGTAAACGGCACGGGGTGTCCGTGCCACAAAGGAGTTGCACAGCCATATGCACAAATGTAAATGATATTCACACATATTCCATATTTTCTCCAAATTCATCCAATTTTTATTCCAAGTTTTTTCAAGTTCTTGTCCAATGTTTACTCGTTTTTTCACCATCACGTCAAAGACACGAAGTTTTCATATTTTTATGCGTCTTAATACTCTGAGAGTGCCCATCCGGGCTTAATCACAGGCAATTGCTTAAAACTTCATGGTTCCAGAACAATCCATTCTACCCAATGCATTTCGGTCCACATGACCTTCTTCGGGGGTATCTACAATATTAAAAGCATGTTTTAATAAACGCTCCATTTATACGAAAAAATGCTCCAACAAACATTTAGCCCAAGTGTCCCTCCCCATTCATCAATGCTGTAACTAAATAAGGTGTATTGACTCTTACGCGCGCTGTTATCTCCCCCGTCCTGCAGTCTTTAAACACCCATAGGGACTGACCCATTTCACATGATCACAATGTGCCCTCTCGGTAAACCTCGCGCTCAAAACCAATTTAATTAAATCAAAATATCCAATCTACTGAAGTGTAACCCACGTCTACCTTTCTGAACCCACAGTCAATCCTTGTACATACCTGCTCAGACGTTCTGAGTGTTAAACCACCTAACTTTCCTCATCTCTCTTCGACTGCAAGCTAAGTTTTGAGCGCGAGGTTTACAGAGAGGGCACATTGCGTCAGAGTATTAAGACGCATAAAAATATGAAAACTTCGTGTCTTTGACGTGATGGTGAAAAAACGAGTAAACATTGGACAAGAACTTGAAAAAACTTGGAATAAAAATTGGATGAATTTGGAGAAAATATGGAATATGTGTGAATATCATTTACATTTGTGCATATAGCTGTGCAACTCCTTTGTGGCACGGACAACCCGTGCCGTTTACAGAGCTGATTAATTCAGGTGCTTGTTTGGGACGGAGCATTACGGAGTGCTGCACGCTAAAATTGAGAAAACATTGAAAGAAACATTGAGTTTAATAATGACAAAGCAAAGGGTGTGCTGCAGGACTACTTACAGTGCAGTTTCATTAATCATGTCCCTAACCCTGTTAGAGCACCCCGCTGAAAATTTGATACAGATTAAAATTGGTACAACAGAAGTATACACGTCAAAGACGCTTTCTCCGAACATTAAGGAGCAACATGTGGAAGATTGTTGCAATGGACGTTGGTTTCAAGTGGACATTTAGAGCTATAATGTCACAAATATGTTTTCATTTGCCATTCTTATAATTCATTTGATAATTTCAGCGGTGATTTATATTGTTTACTGTTAGTTTATTTTCAAGTTGATGAATGAACACAGGGAAAGCGGTGACTGTTAGCATTGGATATCTTGGGAGGGGGGAAGGTGCACTTTAAGAAACACGGTGAGGCAGACGAACCACGTGATGAAGAAACGAAGACAGGTGGGTGGAGAAGGTTATAAACCGTTACGTAGAGAGTAGGAAAACTTAGCTTGCAGTCGAAGGGAGATGAGGAAAGTTAGGTGGTTTAACACTCAGAACGTCTGAGCAGGTATGTACAAGGATTGACTGTGGGTTCAGAAAGGTAGACGTGGGTTACACTTCAGTAGATTGGATATTTTGATTTAATTAAATTGGTTTTGAGCGCGAGGTTTACCGAGAGGGCACATTGTGATCATGTGAAATGGGTCAGTCCCTATGGGTGTTTAAAGACTGCAGGACGGGGGAGATAACAGCGCGCGTAAGAGTCAATACACCTTATTTAGTTACAGCATTGATGAATGGGGAGGGACACTTGGGCTAAATGTTTGTTGGAGCATTTTTTCGTATAAATGGAGCGTTTATTAAAACATGCTTTTAATATTGTAGATACCCCCGAAGAAGGTCATGTGGACCGAAATGCATTGGGTAGAATGGATTGTTCTGGAACCATGAAGTTTTAAGCAATTGCCTGTGATTAAGCCCGGATGGGCACTCTCAGAGTATTAAGACGCATAAAAATATGAAAACTTCGTGTCTTTGACGTGATGGTGAAAAAACGAGTAAACATTGGACAAGAACTTGAAAAAACTTGGAATAAAAATTGGATGAATTTGGAGAAAATATGGAATATGTGTGAATATCATTTACATTTGTGCATATAGCTGTGCAACTCCTTTGTGGCACGGACAACCCGTGCCGTTTACAGAGCTGATTAATTCAGGTGCTTGTTTGGGACGGAGCATTACGGAGTGCTGCACGCTAAAATTGAGAAAACATTGAAAGAAACATTGAGTTTAATAATGACAAAGCAAAGGGTGTGCTGCAGGACTACTTACAGTGCAGTTTCATTAATCATGTCCCTAACCCTGTTAGAGCACCCCGCTGAAAATTTGATACAGATTAAAATTGGTACAACAGAAGTATACACGTCAAAGACGCTTTCTCCGAACATTAAGGAGCAACATGTGGAAGATTGTTGCAATGGACGTTGGTTTCAAGTGGACATTTAGAGCTATAAATTCACAAATATGTTTTCATTTGCCATTCTTATAATTCATTTGATAATTTCAGCGGTGATTTATATTGTTTACTGTTAGTTTATTTTCAAGTTGATGAATGAACACAGGGAAAGCGGTGACTGTTAGCATTGGATATCTTGGGAGGGGGGAAGGTGCACTTTAAGAAACACGGTGAGGCAGACGAACCACGTGATGAAGAAACGAAGACAGGTGGGTGGAGAAGGTTATAAACCGTTACGTAGAGAGTAGGAAAACTTAGCTTGCAGTCGAAGGGAGATGAGGAAAGTTAGGTGGTTTAACACTCAGAACGTCTGAGCAGGTATGTACAAGGATTGACTGTGGGTTCAGAAAGGTAGACGTGGGTTACACTTGAGTAGATTGGATATTTTGATTTAATTAAATTGGTTTTGAGCGCGAGGTTTACCGAGAGGGCACATTGTGATCATGTGAAATGGGTCAGTCCCTATGGGTGTTTAAAGACTGCAGGACGGGGGAGATAACAGCGCGCGTAAGAGTCAATACACCTTATTTAGTTACAGCATTGATGAATGGGGAGGGACACTTGGGCTAAATGTTTGTTGGAGCATTTTTTCGTATAAATGGAGCGTTTATTAAAACATGCTTTTAATATTGTAGATACCCCCAAAGAAGGTCATGTGGACCGAAATGCATTGGGTAGAATGGATTGTTCTGGAACCATGAAGTTTTAAGCAATTGCCTGTGATTAAGCCCGGATGGGCACTCTCAGAGTATTAAGACGCATAAAAATATGAAAACTTCGTGTCTTTGACGTGATGGTGAAAAAACGAGTAAACATTGGACAAGAACTTGAAAAAACTTGGAATAAAAATTGGATGAATTTGGAGAAAATATGGAATATGTGTGAATATCATTTACATTTGGGTATATGGCTGTGCAACTCCTTTGTGGCACGGACAACCCGTGCCGTTTACAGAGCTGATTAATTCAGGTGCTTGTTTGGGACGGAGCATTACGGAGTGCTGCACGCTAAAATTGAGAAAACATTGAAAGAAACATTGAGTTTAATAATGACAAAGCAAAGGGTGTGCTGCAGGACTACTTACAGTGCAGTTTCATTAATCATGTCCCTAACCCTGTTAGAGCACCCCGCTGAAAATTTGATACAGATTAAAATTGGTACAACAGAAGTATACACGTCAAAGACGCTTTCTCCGAACATTAAGGAGCAACATGTGGAAGATTGTTGCAATGGACGTTGGTTTCAAGTGGACATTTAGAGCTATAAATTCACAAATATGTTTTCATTTGCCATTCTTATAATTCATTTGATAATTTCAGCGGTGATTTATATTGTTTACTGTTAGTTTATTTTCAAGTTGATGAATGAACACAGGGAAAGCGGTGACTGTTAGCATTGGATATCTTGGGAGGGGGGAAGGTGCACTTTAAGAAACACGGTGAGGCAGACGAACCACGTGATGAAGAAACGAAGACAGGTGGGTGGAGAAGGTTATAAACCGTTACGTAGAGAGTAGGAAAACTTAGCTTGCAGTCGAAGGGAGATGAGGAAAGTTAGGTGGTTTAACACTCAGAACGTCTGAGCAGGTATGTACAAGGATTGACTGTGGGTTCAGAAAGGTAGACGTGGGTTACACTTGAGTAGATTGGATATTTTGATTTAATTAAATTGGTTTTGAGCGCGAGGTTTACCGAGAGGGCACATTGTGATCATGTGAAATGGGTCAGTCCCTATGGGTGTTTAAAGACTGCAGGACGGGGGAGATAACAGCGCGCGTAAGAGTCAATAAACCTTATTTAGTTACAGCATTGATGAATGGGGAGGGACACTTGGGCTAAATGTTTGTTGGAGCATTTTTTCGTATAAATGGAGCGTTTATTAAAACATGCTTTTAATATTGTAGATACCCCCAAAGAAGGTCATGTGGACCGAAATGCATTGGGTAGAATGGATTGTTCTGGAACCATGAAGTTTTAAGCAATTGCCTGTGATTAAGCCCGGATGGGCACTCTCAGAGTATTAAGACGCATAAAAATATGAAAACTTCGTGTCTTTGACGTGATGGTGAAAAAACGAGTAAACATTGGACAAGAACTTGAAAAAACTTGGAATAAAAATTGGATGAATTTGGAGAAAATATGGAATATGTGTGAATATCATTTACATTTGTGCATATGGCTGTGCAACTCCTTTGTGGCACGGACACCCCGTGCCGTTTACAGAGCGGGTTCTGCAGAACCCCATAGACTGCAGATCGACACTACTTCCATTCGGTACTCCTTATAACGGGCCATTAAAGACATATTGACAGTGGATTTAGACACCACCTTTCAGCAGTTCCTCGTGCTCCCATTAAGAATAATTGAAGAAAGAGGCATGTGGTATTAACGGACAGACTGACGCCATTATTGACAGATACTGTTACCAAAAGGATAACGCTGATGACTTGTATGGCCCAGAGACCGATCAACAAATGAGCTCTTTTTCCAATTTAATTGGACTATGTATAACCAGGGGGATAAACAATACTTCACACAAAGATAAACAGGCCAAACAACAGGCAGTACTAGAAATACGAAAACTCTAACCAGAATTCTACGTTAGGAACATAACTGACTCTCTATTAAGAGAAGCGATTCCTAACTCTCATGTAGGGGCAATGACAGTTAACCCCTGCTTGTGACAGTAAACCTATGGTCTTGATAAAGGTGGTAATGAACAAGTGAACCCACCGAAACGCGTCGACGCATTCATTGGTATAATTCAAGCCTCCAACACCAAAATTGATATGCTGATGCAATAGCAATACAATACCGGTGTCCCAACAACGGAGCCAGAATATACGAATTGTATTCAACAAATTAATGTTGTACTTGTTCTGTCTTTTAAATTGTGCAGGTCGCAATTGTATGTATTCTTTGTAAAAACATTTTTTTTTTAAACTGTGTTTTAGAAGTAGGGATCTAGATCAGCTAAACCCTTCCTTGTGTTTTTAAGTTTTTCGTAAATAAATGCACTTTTAAGTATTTCCTTGTTTTTATTGTATGTACTTGTGACATTGTAAGGTTGGTATCACAATCTTTGCTAAGTTCTCTGCCAAGGCAATCTTCCCTTTCATGGTTGTATAACCCTATTTCCCTTGGTCTCCTAAAGGGGTACCTCTCGATTCCTTACCCAGACAATGCTAGACAGCACAGCAGAAGTGAGCATAGCTCGCAAAATCCTGATGAATCTTCGGGAGACAGTGGACACAAATTAATACGTTCAAGTGGAAACTGCAGACACCTGAGTGTGCGTGCTCCATAAACTATATGAAATAACATTACGTATAGAGGGAGATAAACTAGGAAAATAAAAGGTCTCTTTTGGGAGAACCTATCTAAAGGCTATGATATCCTTCTAGCAGAAAAGGACTGGCCACCAGAGTTTGTCAGGGAGTGCCCACATGGCGAAGAAATGCTTATGCCTGTCTTCTCAAATCACATTCCAATACATAAGAAATACACACTTGCTAGAAAATGGGCAGTGGCCCAAGCCCCTGCATTATATAAAAATCATGTAGGATGGGATGAGGATTCTCCTCACCATAAAATCCAGTTAAAAAATCAACCTACTGCACAGAAGCAGTATCCTGTTAAGCAAGAAGCTAAAAAACAAGTAAAAGAAATTTTAGATCAACTTGAATATCAGGGGGTGATTGAAACATGCACCTCACAAATGAACAATCCTTTGTTTCCTGTCTCCAAGCCAAACGATTCATATCGTCTAGTTTTGGACTACAGACATAAAAACTCCTGCTGTAAAACTTTTGCAGTACAAAACTCACACAGTGCTGCACTAATAAATAACATCATGCACAAGAAATATAAAATGACATTAGATATTTCAAATGGTTTCTTCTATCAAAACATAGCACCTGAAAGCAGATATTTGACCTCTTTCTCCAGCATGGGGACCAAAAAACTATTTTGTCGTCTCCCACAGGGATTCAAGAATAGCTCAGGATTATTTTCAGCCAGGGAAACAGAGTTACTACAAATGTATGATGATGAGGCATTATCCTATGTCGATGACATCTATCTTACAGATGATGACCTGGAGACTCAAAATCACGAATTGCCCATCTAACTGTCCTATTTGTAGGATATGAATTATCAAGTGAAGGCAAAAGCCTGGCAGACAACTTCTTAGAGAAGTGTGCAGTACTCCAAGCTCCAAAAACGCTGAAGACCTTACAATCAATACTAGGTTTCCTGAATTTCGGAAGAACATACATTCTAAATTATGCAGAGAGGGTTAAACCTCTCTACGAACTAATAGAACCTGAATTTAAACCAATTAATTAGACTAAAAAACACACAGAAATTTTAAGATCATTACAGACAGACATGTTAACTAAAACAAAACTGCAAACACGCGCAAAGGAACGCAACCTTGTAATCCGAGTCATCCCAGGAAGATGCGGATTCACATACCTGACCTCTAATGAGGGAGAAACGGTACCAATAGCTTACAAATCACATTTGTACATACAAGCTGAAATAAAATTCAGTTCTACTGAAAAATCTCTAACTGCGGTTCAAACTACTGTAGCAAAAGAAAGAGCCCTAGCCCAAGGGAAAAGGATATCTGTTTTAACAGCAGTATCAGCCCTTGAGGCGGTTACAATGCAGCGTGCGCGATTGTTAAAGGTCGCTGGCGCATAGGTAAATTCAGACCAATGGTCACTAAAACTGAATCTCTCAGAAACTGTAC
This sequence comes from Lissotriton vulgaris, assembly GCF_964263255.1. Classification (NCBI taxonomy): domain Eukaryota; kingdom Metazoa; phylum Chordata; class Amphibia; order Caudata; family Salamandridae; genus Lissotriton; species Lissotriton vulgaris. The sequence continues at coordinate 1,836,351,380 of NC_141694.1, forward strand.
AGCTCAGCGAGCTGATATAAGATCTTTAAAGATGGCGCTTGAAAATGCCGATCGCGAATTCCCGACACTAATAGTGTGCGATTCGCATTACTGCGTCCGATCTTACAATAATTCCATGCAGACCTGGATAAAAAACGGTTACAAAGATGAGACAGGTGCCACAATAAAGCATAAAAAACTATGGGAACAAGTAGTTCTTTTGCAGAAAGAACTACAAAAGACTCACGTGATACATACGCAGAGTCTTCAACTTGATGGCGTTCACGTTGCAGGGAATTCATTGGCTGACAAAGCCACAGCGGCAGCTGATCACTCGGCTTCTGTAGCCACAAAAAAGCGTACGGAAAAACAAATAGATGGCGAAACGCTGCTTGCAGTAAAAGCCTCAATGGAAGGCAATTATGCGGCGTTACCTCTAAACTATCCACTCGGCAATACATACATAATTGATGCGAACTCCGTTCCGTTTGCTCAAATCCCTGGAGTGGGGGATAGAGTAATTCCAAACACGAACCGGAGAGTCTTCTTGATACAAGAAGCACACATGGGATTGGGTCTGAGGCACCAAGAGATCCTGAAATCTCTAATAGAATTACAATAACAATGGCCGGGAATGAGTGTGCATGTTTATAACTTTGCAATTGACTGTCAGGACTGCAATAAAGATCGCAGTTGTGAACCGGACCAGATACCAGCCCAGACACCTGTGTTAGACAGCATCAGACTGTCTACACGCAGAAGTCCGACAGGACAAATGCGGTCCCATAAATATTAAGACGAGATTCATTTGGATGTGGCCCCAGCGCTCGGCTGACGCCAGAACTGTTATAAAAGATTTGTGAGTCTTTATCGGCACATACGCAATTGGCATGCTACATTCTGACCAGGGTCCTGCGTTTAGCTCTCGGGCTTACAAGGAGGCCATGGCCAGCATGGGCATTGCATTGCGGTATTCTAGTCCATTCCATCCCGAGGGAAATGCAGTAGTGGAGAGAAAAAACCGGGACATAAAGCAATCTATAACAGCGAGGGTATTAGGTTCGGGTCACGGGTGGGTCAATCATCTAATAAGTGTCCAACGTAGTCTTAATAATATGCCAAGAAATTCTCTAGGAGGTATTAGTCCGTACGAACTTTTATTTGGTACTAGAATGATCATCCAGGACTTGGATTGTCAGACTTCAGTGGTGCAACAAAAAGCCTTTGATATCAAAGATCGTTTGGCTGTTTTACAGGACTTAAATGAAACAATAAAAAGTCTGAGTAACGTAAAGCTAAAGCCAACTACCACTGAAGAAAAACCACCTGTCCCAGCAAGACCTGTCTGGATTTAAAGATTGGGGATCTGGTCAGAGAAAAGATTGCGGTGAAGAAGGAATTTGGGCCTTCTTACAGAAAATCAGTACCTGTCTTAGCTGTCAGCGGAACAAGATCAGTTGTACTACCGCCCCTTGCTGGTAAAAAGGAGAACCGAGTTGTATCCATCGACCTGGTGAAACCACAATCATGTGGCCAATAATAAGTAGTAGGCCCAGTGTAATCCCAAGAAATAGCAGAAGACCAAATCTTGCTACAATCCAAGAGGTTCAAACTGAGACACTAATCACATTTGACAAACCTGCAGTGATTAGAAAAGACTATGCAACAAAGCCATGGAACTTGTGCCTCTTGAAACCCAAATTGCAACAATTCATCAAGAAACACCAGTCTACAACGATGTAGCCTCGGACTATACTAATGTAACAAAAGAAAATGCAAAGATCAATGGAAATCCGGAAGCAATCCCACCAATTGACAGAACTGCATCTGGCTACTTTATCAACTTTGATGACTTTTCCGATGATCCAAGTGAACATGGAGACAAGCCAGCAACAAAAACTTTCAAAAATAAAATCACAGAGCTCTTTCATCAACTCAGAGAAACATATCTAAATTCACCATGGATTAAATTATGGATTGTGTTAGGTTTACTTTTCCTCCTTCTATGGCTCATCTTGGTTTTAAGTTTGGGTACATTTATTGATGGAAAATATGGTACAATGGACACAGCAAGTCAGAACATCAACTTGGTCCTGAAACCACACAGATCCTCACACATCGAAAAAAAGAGAACGGTCATCAGTCAACGGTGTTGGATCTAGCCCTGATCTCTTGACTGGGTGAGAGTTTTCTGCTTAATTCAGAGACTCTGTCCCTCACCACCCCTTCTTGTAAATATATGGTCATCAGTCAACATCACAGGAAAGCCTATACCTGGTGGTATAGCATGGGACAAAACTGATTATGAAATCTATGGCCCGGTTGAGCTCTTGAAATATCCACACCAATTCAAGATTTCTTTAAGTGACTTTGTATCACCTAGTACTTTCTCTGATGATTGGGACTTTGAAAATATTAATAATATGATGTCAGATTTAGAAATGTCAGCAAAATTTACAGAACATGATTATTTACAGGGTTCGCGAATTATGAGGAAATGTATTGTTACAATCACTTTGGGCATCATTATCTGCATAAATCTGCTAATCCTAGAAATGTTTTCAGTTATAATCAATGGGAACATTGTCCAACTCCGCCAAAATGCAGTTCAAAAACATTTTATGAGAAATTCCCATACTTCTCAGGGTTTAATGTCACTATTTCCTGAAACATTCTATTTCAAATGGTTAAATAAGACAGGAATGAAAAACATGATGACAAATACTAAACTGATTTATTCTGAAAAAATGTATGAAAAAATGTCAACATTTGGTTTTGAATTTTGGAAAAACAACATTGAGACAAAAACCATCTGGGGTACAAAAGAATGGCAGGTACAAGGTTTAGAAGTATTGTTTAGAGCCTGCATGATCCCGGAACAATTAATGTTCCTGAATGACACAATTCAGCAAACAACCTGTCTTGGTTTAGCCAAGATAAAAGATTTAAACAACCCGTCTATACCAAAGCCTATGCCTGATAGAAACACCACTACAGATGAGGGGTTAGACGTGGCCTATATTTTAAAACAAAACAGATCAATTCCTGATTGGAACAAATGGTTGATCTGGCCCACAGACACTAATAACTGTCAAGATAGATTCCTGAACAAAGTACAGGGTTTCAAACAGAACAGGCCAGACCCAAGATATTCCCAAAGACAAAATCCAGGGATAGTTATAACATACAGTGTAGGAAAACTATGCCTAGACTGGCAACAGAAATCCACACTTCCCAAAATTAAGCAACACTTAACTTTACTTAAAGAAGGTGCTGACTTGCGAGATTTCGTACTTGGACCTCGCAAACAGCGTCAAAAACGTTTCATATACGCCGGTATATACTCAGCTTACAATGAAGCTTGGAAATTAAATCAAATTGAAACTGCAGAAAAAATACGAGAAATTGATCGTATTCATTTGGAAAAAACACTTTCTGTAGTGGACAATGGGTTAACGACTCTGTCCTCTCGAATCTATTCACTGGACAGCACTGTATCTTCTGCTATTGATATAATAGAACAGGATATGATAATGTTACAACATGGTCAGTCCCAATTGCGTTCTATTGTACAGCTATATTTACAACAAGGGGTGGTGAGGAACAGAGTCTCTGAATTAAGCAGAAAGCTCTCACCCAGTCAAGAGATCAGGGCTAGATCCAACACCGTTTTTTAGCTCACTGCACCATCCCAGTTTCAGAACCTGGCTGTATGCAAATTAGTCTGTTCCTGTCCCAGTGCATGATGGGAACAGGGCAAACCAAACTACAAAAGCCAATTCTTACACTGGGAAGGAAACAAGCTCCCGGGGACAGGTTTCTGGCATTACAGCCGTCTTCGGCCCGGTTTGCTTGAATCCTGATGGTGCAATGAGCAAGGGTCTCACATCTGAGAATACCCTTCCACGCCTAGGGTGGACAAAAATATTTACAACAAGGGGTGGTGAGGAACAGAGTCTCTGAATTAAGCAGAAAGCTCTCACCCAGTCAAGAGATCAGGGCTAGATCCAACACCGTTTTTTAGCTCACTGCACCATCCCAGTTTCAGAACCTGGCTGTATGCAAATTAGTCTGTTCCTGTCCCAGTGCATGATGGGAACAGGGCAAACCAAACTACAAAAGCCAATTCTTACACTGGGAAGGAAACAAGCTCCCGGGGACCGGTTTCTGGCATTACAGCCGTCTTCGGCCCGGTTTGCTTGAATCCTGATGGTGCAATGAGCAAGGGTCTCACATCTGAGAATACCCTTCCACGCTTACGGTGGACAAAAATATTTACAACAAGGGGTGGTGAGGAACAGAGTCTCTGAATTAAGCAGAAAGCTCTCACCCAGTCAAGAGATCAGGGCTAGATCCAACACCGTTTTTTAGCTCACTGCACCATCCCAGTTTCAGAACCTGGCTGTATGCAAATTAGTCTGTTCCTGTCCCAGTGCATGATGGGAACAGGGCAAACCAAACTACAAAAGCCAATTCTTACACTGGGAAGGAAACAAGCTCCCGGGGACCGGTTTCTGGCATTACAGCCGCCTTCGGCCCGGTTTGCTTGAATCCTGATGGTGCAATGAGCAAGGGTCTCACATCTGAGAATACCCTTCCACGCTTAGGGTGGACAAAAATATTTACAACAAGGGGTGGTGAGGAACAGAGTCTCTGAATTAAGCAGAAAGCTCTCACCCAGTCAAGAGATCAGGGCTAGATCCAACACCGTTTTTTAGCTCACTGCACCATCCCAGTTTCAGAACCTGGCTGTATGCAAATTAGTCTGTTCCTGTCCCAGTGCATGATGGGAACAGGGCAAACAAAACTACAAAAGCCAATTCTTACACTGGGAAGGAAACAAGCTCCCGGGGATTTGCATATAGCCAGGTTCTGAGCTGGGATGGGGCAGTGAGATAAATAACGGTGATGGATCAAGCCCTGATCTTTGGACTGGGTAAGAGTGGTCTGCTCAATTCAGACACTCTGTTCATCACCACCCCCTTTTGTAAATCGATTTTGGCCACTATAGGTGTGGCAGGGTATACTCAGACATGAGTCCCTTTCTCACTGCTCCATCAGGATTCAAGCAAGCCGGGCCGAAGAGGCTGAAATGCCAGAAACCGGTCCCCGGTAGCTTGGCTCCTTTCTGGTAAAGAATTGGCTTGGTAGTTTAGTCTGCCCTGTTCCCATGATGCACTGGGCCAGGGACAGACTGATTTGCATATAGCCAGGTTCTGAGCTGGGATGGGGCAGTGAGATAAATAACGGTGATGGATCAAGCCCTGATCTTTGGACTGGGTAAGAGTGGTCTGCTCAATTCAGACACTCTGTTCATCACCACCCCCTTTTGTAAATCGATTTTGGCCACTATAGGTGTGGCAGGGTATACTCAGACATGAGTCCCTTTCTCACTGCTCCATCAGGATTCAAGCAAGCCGGGCCGAAGAGGCTGAAATGCCAGAAACCGGTCCCCGGTAGCTTGGCTCCTTTCTGGTAAAGAATTGGCTTGGTAGTTTAGTCTGCCCTGTTCCCATGATGCACTGGGCCAGGGACAGACTGATTTGCATATAGCCAGGTTCTGAGCTGGGATGGGGCAGTGAGATAAATAACGGTGATGGATCAAGCCCTGATCTTTGGACTGGGTAAGAGTGGTCTGCTCAATTCAGACACTCTGTTCATCACCACCCCCTTTTGTAAATCGATTTTGGCCACTATAGGTGTGGCAGGGTATACTCAGACATGAGTCCCTTTCTCACTGCTCCATCAGGATTCAAGCAAGCCGGGCCGAAGAGGCTGAAATGCCAGAAACCGGTCCCCGGTAGCTTGGCTCCTTTCTGGTAAAGAATTGGCTTGGTAGTTTAGTCTGCCCTGTTCCCATGATGCACTGGGCCAGGGACAGACTGATTTGCATATAGCCAGGTTCTGAGCTGGGATGGGGCAGTGAGATAAATAACGGTGATGGATCAAGCCCTGATCTTTGGACTGGGTAAGAGTGGTCTGCTCAATTCAGACACTCTGTTCATCACCACCCCCTTTTGTAAATCGATTTTGGCCACTATAGGTGTGGCAGGGTATACTCAGACATGAGTCCCTTTCTCACTGCTCCATCAGGATTCAAGCAAGCCGGGCCGAAGAGGCTGAAATGCCAGAAACCGGTCCCCGGTAGCTTGGCTCCTTTCTGGTAAAGAATTGGCTTGGTAGTTTAGTCTGCCCTGTTCCCATGATGCACTGGGCCAGGGACAGACTGATTTGCATATAGCCAGGTTCTGAGCTGGGATGGGGCAGTGAGATAAATAACGGTGATGGATCAAGCCCTGATCTTTGGACTGGGTAAGAGTGGTCTGCTCAATTCAGACACTCTGTTCATCACCACCCCCTTTTGTAAATCGATTTTGGCCACTATAGGTGTGGCAGGGTATACTCAGACATGAGTCCTTTTCTCACTGCTCCATCAGGATTCAAGCAAGCCGGGCCGAAGAGGCTGAAATGCCAGAAACCGGTCCCCGGTAGCTTGGCTCCTTTCTGGTAAAGAATTGGCTTGGTAGTTTAGTCTGCCCTGTTCCCATGATGCACTGGGCCAGGGACAGACTGATTTGCATATAGCCAGGTTCTGAGCTGGGATGGGGCAGTGAGATAAATAACGGTGATGGATCAAGCCCTGATCTTTGGACTGGGTAAGAGTGGTCTGCTCAATTCAGACACTCTGTTCATCACCACCCCCTTTTGTAAATCTATTGTACAGCTAGGCTGGACGTTACAAAACCTGCGCTCAGGTCAAGTGCTGTGGCGTCTAATCAACATAACATCATTATTTTCTATCTTTAACTTTACTGATAGACAAATCTCGTTGGCACAAAAAGGAGCAGACTATACGGTGCTGAGCATTGAAAAACTTGAGAGATTACCACTGACAATGTCAGAAAGACCCGTCAAATTGCTATTTGTTTCCCTCTGAGGCGGAAGCCGGAGGTCGGATTGTGCTCCCTTGCACCTTTCATAAATTCTACATAGGTAAAAACGATTGAGACAATAATTTGTTTTTACGCTTGTACATATTTTAATTGCTCCGTTTTTAGCACATTGTCTTTCTGAGGCGAGATTACTTCGCCTAGACTCGAACTGTCCTCCCTCAGCGCCGCTGTAGTCAGGCGCAGGGAAGCTTGGAACTGAACTTGGCCGCCATCTTACTTTGGGAAGGCTGGCCGAGAGCTCTGCGCCCCTCCCGCCCTCCCAGGGTATTTAAATCACGTCTTTCAGCAACGCTTGTAATTGCTATTTGTTTCCCTCTGAGGCGGAAGCCGGAGGTCTGATTGTGCTCCCTTGCACCTTTCATAAATTCTACATAGGTAAAAACGATTGAGACAATAATTTGTTTTTACGCTTGTACATATTTTAATTGCTCCGTTTTTAGCACATTGTCTTTCTGAGGCGAGATTACTTCGCCTAGACTCGAACTGTCCTCCCTCAGCGCCGCTGTAGTCAGGCGCAGGGAAGCTTGGAACTGAACTTGGCCGCCTTCTTACTTTGGGAAGGCTGGCCGAGAGCTCTGCGCCCCTCCCGCCCTCCCAGGGTATTTAAATCACGTCTTTCAGCAACGCTTGTAATTGCTATTTGTTTCCCTCTGAGGCGGAAGCCGGAGGTCTGATTGTGCTCCCTTGCACTTTTCATAAATTCTACATAGGTAAAAACGATTGAGACAATAATTTGTTTTTACGCTTGTACATATTTTAATTGCTCCGTTTTTCGCACATTGTCTTTCTGAGGCGAGATTACTTCGCCTAGACTCGAACTGTCCTCCCTCAGCGCCGCTGTAGTCAGGCGCAGGGAAGCTTGGAACTGAACTTGGCCGCCATCTTACTTTGGGAAGGCTGGCCGAGAGCTCTGCGCCCCTCCCACCCTCCTCACGCCCCGCCCAAAGTATGTATAAAAACAACACTACTGCCCGTCCGCGCAGCGGGCGGGCGCAGCGGGCGCGCCGGCGGCGCGCCGAAGGCGGGCCCGTCTGCGCCCGTCCGCGCCGGGACCGGGCCCAGGGCCATAACCCCTGCCTCTCGCATCTCTTACTCCCGCACCGAACTCATGGATCTGTGCCCTTCCTATGCCCCGCTATGTACCAAATTTGATGTATCGTTCATAGTATCGGCATCATACACACGGTGTTTACACTGCAATTCCCCGTCCATGCTTGTTAACCCCACGTTGCACATCAAAACCCGAGCTACTGAGGCTGACACGCATATTTCCATGGCACTGGTCAATGCGCGTTCCCTGAGTAAGCACTGCCAGGATATAGCCGACCTTATTTGTGATTTTAACTTAGATATCCTTTACATTACAGAGACTTGGTCCGACGAAGCATCTGCCCCTGACTATGTTACGGCAGTTCCCCCAGGTTACAGTGCCTATCGGCAGGACAGGCCCATAGGGAAAGGAGGTGGAATAGCCATCATAGCAAGAGACCAATACATAACTCGCTGCTCGCCTATCCCTATTAATGCATGCGAAGCCATGCACTTTGATATTAATCTGGCCCCCACGTACAATTTTAAGGGAACACTGATATATAGACCCCCTGGTACTAGATCTGCGTTCCTCGCAAATCTTACCAATATCACCGAATCTATAGCGGCAGAAGAATCCACCACGATATTGGGTGATTTCAATTTTCATTTAGAGCTTCTTAGTGATAGGGACACCACAACCCTCGTATCAGATCTAGACACGATGGGCCTCAGACAGTTGGTCACGACCCCTACCCACCAGGCAGGCCACACGCTGGATGGAATCTTCACAAATGTCGAAGGACTGTCCATTACTTCTGTTCTCCCTATGACCTGGACAGACCATTCGGTCATCTTTAGTAAACTTACTATCAAAGGTCCGCAGAGGAAAAAAGTGACCCCTGCGATAAAGGGCACGTTCAAAGCTTGGAAGGACATTAACCCCAACGACTTAATGCTGCTTCTCAACACCTCAACCCCGGAACTATCCACTGACCCAACGATTGCCACTAATCAATTCCAAAAATGGTTGGGTGAAGCTTCAACTCAGTTGGCACCCACCAAATCAATTTCTAAAAACAGAAATACGCCCAAAGCTCAGTGGTACACGAAAGAACTAAAAGACCAAAAACAACTCACTAGGAACAAGGAACGACAATGGCGAAGAACCTATGACACTGAAAACAAGGACAATTATAAGAAAGCCTTGGCTACTTATAAATCAATGATAATAACAGCAAAAAAAGATTATTACACTCGCCACATAGAAGCTGCAAAAAATTCCAGCAAAAAGCTTTATCACGTCGCAAAAACTCTCGCGGGAAATGCCCCGAATCTCAATCCACCCCCATCACAAACATTATGTGATGCCTTGTCAGACTTTTTCTTTACTAAAGTCAACGATATTTATCAAGCATTCAATCTTGACCAGGTCCACAGTAGTGCTTCCACTCCTCTGACCACTTCTTTGACTACTCCGACTAGTACCACTATGACCTCCTTCAATGCCCTCACCACTGATCAAGTTAAGAGCATTTTCAATACGATTAAAGCTGGATCAGCTCTGGACCCCTGCCCCACCTCTGTACTTGCTACAGTACCAGACACAGTCATCCCCATCATAACCACCCTCTGTAACACTATTCTGGCATCCGGATCCTACCACGACGCTCTGAAAAATACACTGATTAAACCTCTGCTTAAAAAACCTGGGCTAGATAAAAGCGAATTGAAGAATTACCGTCCCATTGCAAGTCTCCCTTTTCTAGCGAAGGTCATAGAAAAGGCTATGAACCAGCAGTTATCAGCCTATATAGAGAACAATCATCTGCTGGATGATACACAGTTCGGCTTCCGCAAACACCATGGCACGGAAACCGCTCTCATCAAAGCAGCCGACGATATAAGAGTCATCCGTGACCAAGGAGGTACTGCTGTATTAGTCCTCCTTGACTTGTCAGCTGCTTTCGACACGGTCGACCACAAGACCTTGGTCGACCGTGTCGAGAGGATGGGCATTCAGCTCACTGCTAGAGATCTTCTGGCCTCCTTCCTGGCCAACAGAACCCAGGCGGTTACACTGGGCCCCTTCCAGTCGGCCGACCTGTCGTTACCGTGTGGGGTCCCACAAGGCTCATCCCTGAGTCCGACACTATTTAATATATACGTGTCGGACCTCGCTAGTGTCATCAAAGCCTACGGGATGGGCCTGACCTCATACGCCGACGACACCTAGCTGGTCCTGGCCATAAAGGGCGATGGACAGAAGATGGCGGAGAGATTTCAAGATGGGATGACTGCTATTAGTGAGTGGATGGCAAGAAATTGCCTGAAACTCAACTCCGATAAAACGGAGGTGGTTATCTTCGGTAATCTCTCCCCAGCCTGGTCGGCAACTTGGTGGCCAGCGGCCATGGGTACTCCTCCCTGCCCCACGGTCAAAGTTAGAAACTTAGGTGTCACCTTTGACAATCAACTCAACTTCATGGCCCATGCGAACAAGGTGGCTGCCAATGCTCATTTTAAGCTACGAATGGTAAGGAAAATCACACCTTACCTTCCAGATTCAGCAGCAAAAACACTAGTTTCCTCGCTAGTGCTGTCTTCATTAGACTACTGCAACGGTCTGTTGCTCAATGCCCAGAGCAGAGTCATCAAAAAATTACAGACCGTGCAGAATGCCGCCTCTCGCGTACTTTCAAAAAAACCTAGATTTGCACCCATCTCGGACACGCTTAAACAATACCACTGGCTGTCCATTCACAACAGGGTCAAATTCAAATCTCTGTGTACGGTTTTTAAATCACTTCAGGATCTAGGACCCCGATTCCTCAAAAAGCAACTGATTCCTTACAACCCCCCGAGAATGCTCAGATCCACCTCTCTTAACCAACTAGTGGTTCAACGCAGCCGTACTACTTCTTGGGGCGACCGCCGCTTCTCAATCACAGCCCCTAGACTCTGGAACACCCTACCCATTCACATTAGAACCAGTCCCACTCTTCTTCAGTTCAGAAAAAAACTGAAGACATGGCTTTTCAATCAGTAACCCACATCTCCGTACTTCCTGTCTAGGGTGAGACTCTAATGCAATTTCAGCGCCGAGACGCCTAAGGGTAATTGTACGCGCTCTATAAATGGCATTAAATAAATAAATAAATAAATAATACATGGCACCATTACAATCCCAATAACAACTTTTCAGTTTCATTACTGCCAAAAGTATATACCAGCAGGCCTGTATGAAAGGTTGGGTAAAGGATACATCAAATCAACCTGGAATTAAGCATGGGCGAATTTTGCGAATCTGGCGTTCGCGAATTTTGCGAATTTGCGAACACGCAATCCGCAAAATCCGCGAATTCTCGTGAATTAGCGGGTTATTTTTTTTTGTGTGTTCGCAAGGATTTCTGCCAGTTCGCAAGGATTTCTGCCAGTTCGCGAGGGTTTTGTACCAGTTCGCAATTGCGAACTTACATGTCGGCTCGCAACGGTCACGATTATGTTGTTTCTACGTCTGGTTCATCATCACAGGTTCCCAGAACCCTCTGTTTCACCACTGCCACCCTCTGTTTCACCCATGCCATCCTCTGGTGCATCAATGCCACCCTCTGGTTCATCATCACTGTAGATTATGGGGGGGGGGAAAGCAAGCACACCTGCCTGCTTCAACTGACATGAATTAAATTGGGGTTGATTTATTAATGTGTCACTCTTTTAAAATTCCAGTCTGGCACCTGCTTCCTTATCTGTAATTTGCTTTCTGTTGCAGTGCAAATTTTTTTTCCAGGACCTTTGTGGCCTACTTGTAGCTATTCTATGAGCCTGCTGTGAGGGTCAGAGCAGGGTCATATAATTGTTGCAACTAGCAACTGAACTCTGGAGGGGCCCTTGTCAGGAAGCACTACAGGGAATGGTTACTAATGATGAGTTTGAACTTTTGAACCTGCTGAATGCTTTTTTTGTGTTCGCAAGGATTTCTGCCAGTTCGCAAGGATTTCTGCCAGTTCGCGAGGGTTTTGTACCAGTTCGCAATTGCGAACTTACATGTCGGCTCGCAACGGTCACGATTATGTTGTTTCTACGTCTGGTTCATCATCACAGGTTCCCAGAACCCTCTGTTTCACCCCTGCCACCCTCTGTTTCACCCATGCCATCCTCTGGTGCATCAATGCCACCCTCTGGTTAATCATCACTGTAGATTATGGGGGGGAAAAGCAAGCACACCTGCCTGCTTCAACGAACATGAATTAATTTGGGGTTGATTTATTAATGTGTCACTGTTTTAAAATTCCAGTCTGGCACCTGCTTCCTTATCTGTAATTTGCTTTCTGTTGCAGTGCAATTTTTTTTTTCCAGGACCTTTGTGGCCTACTTGTAGCTATTCTATGAGCCTGCTGTGAGGGTCAGAGCAGGGTCATATAATTGTTGCAACTACCAACTGAACTCTGGAGGGGTCCTTGTCAGGAAGCACTACAGGGAATGGTTACTAATGATGAGTTTGAACTTTTGAACCTGCTGAATGCTGTTTTTGTGTTCGCAAGGATTTCTGCCGGTTCGCAAGGATTTCTGCCAGTTCGCGAGGGTTTTGTACCAGTTCGCAATTGCGAACTTACATGTCGGCTCGCAACGGTCACGATTATGTTGTTTCTACGTCTGGTTCATCATCACAGGTTCCCAGAACCCTCTGTTTCACCCCTGCCACCCTCTGTTTCACCCATTCCATCCTCTGGTGCATCAATGCCACCCTCTGGTTCATCATCACTGTAGATTATGGGGGGGGAAAGCAAGCACACCTGCCTGCTTCAACTGACATGAATTAATTTGGGGTTGATTTATTAATGTGTCACTGTTTTAAAATTCCAGTCTGGCACCTGCTTCCTTATCTGTAATTTGCTTTATGTTGCAGTGCAATTTTTTTCCCAGGACCTTTGTGGCCTACTTGTAGCTATTCTATGAGCCTGCTGTGAGGGTCAGAGCAGGGTCATATAATTGTTGCAACTAGCAACTGAACTCTGGAGGGGCCCTTGTCAGGAAGCACTACAGGGAATGGTTACTAATGATGAGTTTGAACTTTTGAACCTGCTGAATGCTTTTTTTGTGTTCGCAAGCATTTCTGCCAGTTTGCAAGGATTTCTGCCAGTTCGCGAGGGTTTTGTACCAGTTCGCAATTGCGAACTTACACCGCACGCAGCAAAATGGTATCACCAAGAAAAAAAAATCCGCTACGTGCGAATTTGCGGATTTTCCGCCCATGCTTACCTGGAATTTACCTTATACACATAGATGTTGGAGTGGGGGCAAGAAAGAGGTATTTCTTAGTGGTAATAATTGTAAAACATCACTGAGCGGTACACTTCTATGTCAAGGTCTAAATTTGCATGGAGCCTGCGAAGGTTCATCAAACAACCTTTCATGTCATCTGCACGGCACCCCAGCTACACAGATAGAGCCCTTTTTCAGATAACTTTCCAACGTAGCTACGTTATATTAAGTGACCACAGCTGTTGTGGCATGATGCCAGGAAAACCCTATCTCATGAGCGTTACTTCCAGGGTCATTTGTTGTATGCAGATATTGTATCCAAACAGCAATCCAGACATGGATGCAGCATTATGGCCTTCTGTGAATATCTCTTCTATTCGAATTGATACTTTAAGCAGAATTAAGTCTATTCTTTTGCAGACAACTGTGCCTTTAACCTCGTCCAAAGAGAGGTATGACCTGAAAGCTGCAAGGACAGCGGCAGAGATAAATACCCTATTATCGACAAATTGCCCCGTGCCTTTCGTAGAAATGTTAAGCCAAATTTTAAACATGTCAGATACCAGTGGCATCGCACATGTATTTAAGACACTTTTTTCAGGACTGTTAGCACCCTTTGAAACAGTTCTGGCATCTTCCCGAGTTTTGTGCATTTGCTATACGGCGGCCTGCCTCTTATTTTGGGACTCGTAGCAGGAATGTTATTTTTGTTCCTTCTGCTCCGACATGGCAAGCCAAGTCACAGACAAAACTCAGGCTACGATGGGAGAAACGATCCTAGCAATACGATACCGAGACCGTATCACTAAGGTCCTCGGATTGGCCCGGCTAAGAGATCTGAATACTACCGGTTTCTTTCATTCAGACCAATCTGGTAAGATTGCATCTTACCTGTGCTTCGATGTCTGCTATGTGGAGAAGAATGCGTGTTGAACGTCTGTCTTACACTACCATCAGCAGTACCAATGGATATTGATACTTTGCTCGGTCCGGTAACAAATCATGCAACGTGTTGTCCCCAGCGGAATGCCAGAAACCGGTCCTCGGAAGCTTGTTTCCAGTCCAGGGAAGGCATGTCTTGGCAGTTCGGGCTGGACTGTTCCCATGAGGCACAGGGTCAGACTGATTTGCATATAGCCATGTCTGAACTGGGGTGGCAGAGTCTGCTAAAGAACGATGATGGATCAAACCCAGATCATTTGACTGGGTGTGAGTGTTTGATTGGTTCAGATGCTCCGTCCATCACCACCCCCTTTTGTACCGCTTTTGGCCGCCATAAGTGTGGCAGGGTATGCTCAGACGTGAGTCCCTTGCTCACTTTGCCACTGGATTCAAGCAAGCCGGGCTGAAGACGGCTGGAATGCCAGAAACCGGTCCTCGGAAGCTTGTTTCCGGTCCAGGGAAGGCATGGCTTGGCAGTTCGGGCTGGACTGTTCCCATGAGGCACAGGGACAGACTGATTTGCATATAGTCATGTCTGAACTGGGGTGGCAGAGTGTGCTAAAGAACGGTGATGGATCAAACCCAGATCTTTTGACTGGGTGTGAGTGTTTAATTGGTTCAGATGCTCTGTCCATCACCACCCCCTTTTGTCCCGATTCTGATGACGGCATTCGTTGAGACTTCACCATTACGATTAGGTAGCGGTAAAGTACGAGATGAAAGCGGCACCACACAGGTACAGCCTTCTGTTAAAATTGCTGATCCTGACATCAATGATAGCAATGCATCTCACATATGCAATATAGCAGCTTTTTCAAACTTGGTAGAACTTTCACCTACTGTAGTAGAGGAATTTTTCAACAGCCTATCTGATTTGATATTCTCTCCTAACAACGAGAATAACTTTTGAAACAGAAAGCACACAGCGTTCCCTGAACTCTGAATTCGGCCTTCAGTTTTTATAAACAACACTACTGAAAACATTTGGAACTATTTTTTTTCCCATGAAAGCAAAATGATTTTTTCCCAATTTCCAAAATATTTACCCTTTTTTTTGGCACATGGTACTCTGCTTAAAGTAGAACTATTCTTAAAGAACAGAACTTCTATTTTTAGAGACTCTAGAGACAATATTTTGAAACAAACTCTAGCACATGTACAATCTTGTATAAATATGTGATGAAATGGTTTCGACCTTCTCTTCTGTATTAAGAGCCATTTCATAAATGTAATTTTCGCAATTCATTCAGCTGATATTTATATTTGCATTATCTGAATGATACCACTGCTTGAAAGCGTACAGTATAATACTCATTTTCGTGTATCTATACCATTTCAAATGCATTTGATGTATTTTGGGGTGGGCTGGAAAACACATGCATACCTATATGTTTATATATTGCTTAGTATTTAGTAATGATGGACATTATATGTGGAGTGGGTGTTGTGAACATATCTAGGATCCTAATTAAATATTCCCGATTTATGCCCTTATGTGGTTATAACAAATCATATCCTTATAAAGGCATAAGAATCATATCCATATTTAGTCATAGCCAATGCAGTCCAAATACAGAAAGGCTACTTCCTTAGACTCCTAGAAAGTACAACCAGTTCTTTCAACAAACCAAACCTCCAGCAACCTGGGAATTCCCCATGCTTTTGTTTTGATTTGTCCTAGAACTCCTGCGAGTCCGAAAGAACGGCCAGTTCTTAGTGACATCTTTTATTGACGTCTTATGTCCAACCTTAGGTCAAACCCGGCACCTTCCAGGTATAAATATACCAGTGTTTGCCTTAAGCAACACACAGTGGTTTCGAGCAGAGCAACTTTCTACTTATCGGAAGCCCAGCTGATGCGAGTGCCGAAGGAAGCCGTCCCTCCCATTTGACGCACTGAGAAAGACACTGTCTTTTTCTCCTGCCGAGAAAATCCAGCTCCAGTGTTTCCAGTCACCCTTGCGGGTTACTGGGAGATTGAGTCCTGAGAGCGAGATACAAGACCTCCTTCATTCTTAAACCAAGGTACGGAGCTGATTAGATCATTTGAGAATTCTTGAGTCAGATTCTTGGCAAAACTAACTTAACTTAAAAACTCTTTACTCCTTGCCACGTACTAGGCTTAGGTCAGGTACACTGGGGTAGGCGTATTTAGAAACATCAGTTGAGTACGTTTAGTCAACTTTTATCATTGTATGTAATTGTATATATTTTATACATTTTAAGTATCATATGGCTCAGAAACCATATCAATGCTTTTACAGTATTATTTCATAATACTCCTTTTACTGTAAGCACTTTACTTTAAGACAAGTATTGCAATTGTAGCAATTCACTTCTCTTGCATGAGAAAGAAGACTGCTCAATAAATAACACCTTTTATTGAAAACACCTGTCTCTCTATTTCTCTGCACTCTGGTGAAACTAAGTATGCACGATTGACTGAGTGAAATAGCTATCTATTGTTTTCACACGACTCTGGGGATATACTCCTAATTCTGGGGAAGCAAAGTTGTCATGTTTATGCGGTTTTCAGAAGCTAATCCCTTCTTGTCTAATCAGGGAAGTTAACTCCTCCCTGTTCATTCAGTTTCTAGTGACCTCTGAGCTAGCTGGCAAACCTAATTAAGTCTAACATATTCAATAGAGACCTCGTCGACTTCAGTCCTACGTCTAAACTATCGTTTATGTTATTCCAATGCGCAGAGCCTATTGGGAAAATAGGAACTACACTACACAACCTTATAGACCAGCTATCCTAGAGGTAGCGTGGTCAGAACAGTCTTAGGCTAAAAGACTCTTAAGGGCGTGTAAAGCCAGCTGTTTTACCATATGTTAACCCTTGAATATCAAATGAAAGGACACCACACGGGATATATATAAAATATATATGTATTTATTTACTAACACACTCCTCTGAACTCTTTATGAGATTATAGGCAAAAGCAGATAACAAGTTACACTTAGAAATACTTTAAATAGCACAATTTACAGTTAGGCCCTAGGGCAGAGGTCTTCAATCTGTGGGGCGCGACCCCCAAGGGGGTCGTGGAGTCCTGAGAAGGGGGTTGCATATTCTGTCAGAGCAGTTCCTTGAAATGCGTGGTTTGCCTTAGTGGCGTCGGGCTGATTGAGGGTGCTCACAGCGGTGGCCTAATTCACACCGAGGGGTGAAAAATATCAAAGCCTCATTAAAAAGTAAAAGGTCTTTTAAAGACCTGTGAAGTACTCGGGTGTGGCTTTGTGTGTCCCTGAAGCTGTTTCAGCCAGGCTCACATACACAAGGGGGGAGCGGGGTGGGGTGGCTGGGGGAGGATGCTCTAGCCCTTTGAGTTCAATGGACGTTGCGCGCCTGGAGCTGTGGGTCCCGCCAGTAATTGCACGTGAAAGGTCCTCTCCCCCCCTCCGACACGTCCCATAAATTAAAATCATTGGTTCAAGTCCCATGACCCCTCATACCTGGCGCTGTTCTTCACAGTGAGATGTTGTTACACCCTGTCTGCCCTCCCCCTTGCCCCCAGCAGGGAGGCACAGAGATGCCCTCCCATGAGAGAGGAAGAAGAGGCAGAGAGATACTGACCATCCCCCCCCCCCCGCCCCAGGAGAAAGGCACAGAAAAGGTGGGTGGAAGAATAATGGGCGGATGGATGGATGAAAGGGTGGATGGATGAAGGATGAATATATGGATGGAAGACTGAAAGGGTGGACGGATGTATGGATGGAAGGATGAAAGAGTGGATGAAAGATGGATGGATGGATGTGTGAAAAGGTGGGTGGATGAATGATGAGTGGATGGATGGATGGTAGAGTGGATCGATGAAAGGGTGGATGGGTGAAGGATGTATGTATGGATGGATAAAAGGTTGCATGGATGAATGATGCATGGATGGATGAGTGAAAATTTGGGGGGATGAATGACGGGTGGATGAATGGATGAAAGGGTGAATGGATGAAAGATGGATGGATGGATGTGTGAAAAGGTGGGTGGATGAATGATGAGTGGATGGATGGAAGCGTGGATGGATGAAGGATGGATGGATGGATGAAAAGGTGGATGGATGAAGGAAGGATGAAAGGGTGGACGGATGGATGGATGGATGGATGAAAGGGTGGATGGGTGAAGGATGTATGGATGAATGGATAAAAGATTACATGGATGAATGATGGATGGATGGATGTGTGAAAATTTGGGGGATGAATGATGGGTGGATGGATGGATGAAAGGGTGGATGGATGTATGGATGGAAGGATGAAAGGGTAGATGGATGTATGGAAGGAAGGATGAAAGGGTGGACGGATGGATGGATGGATGTAAGGATGAAAGGGTGAACGGATGGATGGATAGATGTAAGGATGCAAGGGTGGATGGATGTGTGAAAAGGTGGGTGAATGAATAAGTGGATGGATGAAGGATGGATGTGTGAAAAGGTGGGTGGATGAATAAGTGGATGGATGAAGGGGTGGATGGATGAAGGATTGATGGATGGATGAAAGAGTGGATGGGTGAAGGATGTATGTATGGATGGATAAAAGGTTGCATGGATGAATGATGCATGGATGGATGTGTGAGGGTCTGAGGTACTTCACCTTTTTATGGAAGCAAGGGCCAGTCTGGAGCAACCAGACCAGCGATGGAGTTTCAAAAAGGATTGTCGCCAGGGGCTACTAGCCAACGGCCAGCAACCGGACAACGCGTCGAGCAGAACACAAGCAGAAGGCCCCCATGCAGATCTCGTGGAGTGTGGGGGGCTGGTCTTCGGTGCAGGTGGAGCTCGGTGTCGGGGTGTCTCAGTCCCCAGTGCACAGCGTCGAGGAGGCCCCAGGAGCTGCGCTGTTAGCAAGTTGAAGACTTTCCAAGTTACCTGCTTCCACGGGTCCCGACGCCTTCCACGGGGCTCAGCTGTGCTGGAGTCGTGCAGTGGGGTCAGAGGGATCCGGGAGTCGAGGTCTTGTCAGGCTCTGTGCTCGGGTTCCGGCAGTAACGTGGACAAAGTAAGCCGTCAAGTTGCTGGATGGTGCCTGGTTGCCCAGGGTGGTCACTCCTTGACCACAAGGGAGATTTCTTCAGTCTTCAGTTGAATGTCGAAGGGTCCAGAGTTTCGTCTTCAGTTCGATTCCAGGATTAATCTCCTGTCTCCTGGGTCAGCTCCTACCTTTATACAACTAAATGGGGCTGGTTTGGTCACTAAGTCCCTCCTGTGGGTAGGACCAGGAAGGGCGGTGGTTACACCCCCTTTCCTTTGTGCAGTTTCGCGCCAGAGGTGGGGCTGGAGTGCCCCAGAAACTGGTTTGAACTGGGGTATGCTTGGAGCAGATATGGTTGCTCCAGGCAGTGTCTGATTCTATTCAGCCCTCCCTGTCCCAATACACATCCTCCTGTCTGGGGTGGTGCTCGCACCTCCCCAAGCAGGAAACCTATTGTCCAAACCTCCGTGACTGGAAGGACACCCAGCAGCAGGAGGTCAGACTTGTGTCTGTGGCAGCAGCATCCATTTTGTGATGCTGGGGCTCTGGTTAACTTTAACCGGGATAGTCAGAACTAACATGTCTTCTCCCTCTAGGGTGGAATGCTACCCCTGTCGCCAGAATTGGCGAGGGGGTAGTATTCCAAAGTGTATGACACCTTACACGACATGTTTTGATAAAGCAAACCAAAGTTAGCAAGAACCGCGAGGATTATAATGCACTTAAGAGTATATGGTATGGCAATATCATAGAACAGCTATAAGGACATGGTTCTGAAAGCTGCAGACAGGCTCAGCTCATGCTAGAGCACCATCTCACACATAACCAAGCACTCTGCCTCCAGGATTGTTAAGGCCTGCCATAGGAGTGACTTCTAGGTTACTATGTGTCTATATGTAAGTAGGTGTAGGAATACTACACCTAAGCAAGGGGTGATTACACAACCTTGCCCCTGCTGAGTGATCAGCCAGTTGTGTCTATTTGAGTGGCCAGCCAAGGGTGGCATAATACATGCTGCAGCCCCTGGTAGGCCTTGGGTGCACCTATGCCCTGGGTACCTATGGTACACTATACAGGGACTCACAAGGGTGACCCAATATCCAATTTGGTATGTACCTACGTACATGGAGTCCATTTTACAGAGAGAGCAGATAACCTGGGGTCCTGAATAGCAGGATCCCAGGCCAACTAAGTCGAAAACCAGCTAAACACTAGGCAAAAAGTTGGGGGCAACCATAGTCAGGTATCCACCTTCCTACAGACGGGAAGACCCCAATGATGAAGCATGACTGGGACGACTCAT
Source organism: Lissotriton vulgaris (assembly GCF_964263255.1). Taxonomy (NCBI): domain Eukaryota; kingdom Metazoa; phylum Chordata; class Amphibia; order Caudata; family Salamandridae; genus Lissotriton; species Lissotriton vulgaris. Next base: position 1,836,371,816 of record NC_141694.1, read on the forward strand.
GGTGGCCACCGGCCCTGGGAACCGCACCCATACCTACGGACCATGCACGTAACCTGGGTTTCATCCTGGACTCCTCCCTCTTGATGACCAGACAAATCAACGCCGTCTCATCATCATGCTTCAACATCCTACGCATGCTCAAGAAAATCTTCCGTTGGATCCCGACCGAAACAAGAAAGACAATCACCCACGCACTGGTCACAAGCCGACTGGATTACGGAAACACCCTGTATGCCGGAACCACAGCCAAACTGCAGAAAAAACTCCAACGCATCCAAAACGCCTCAGCCAGACTCATACTAAACATCCCCCGCCAAGCTCACATTTCTGATCACCTGAAAGACCTCCACTGGCTCCCCGTCAACAAGAGAATAACGTTCGGTCTCCTCACAAAGCCCTCTACGATCTAGGACCCGAATGCCTCAACTCGCGCCTGTCCTTTTACACCCCTACCCGCCAACTACGATCGTCCAATCAAGCCCTCGCCGCTATTCTGCGCTTCCATAGATCCACCATGGGGGGAAGAACCTTCTCCTACTTAGCAGCCAAAACCTGGAACTCCCTCCCCACCCACCTCCGCCTTACACAGAACCACCTCTCCTTCAGAAAGCAACTAAAAACTTGTATATTCGATAAGTAAGGTACCCCCTCCCTCAAGCTCCTTGAGACCCTCCGGGTGAGTAGTGCGCTATACAAATTTTTGAACTTGAACTTGTGTGAGGGGTATTTTAAAAACACATAGTGCCTAGTTTCATGGCACCAGTGGTCAGTTTTTTGCATGGCTCTGCGTTCCTGGCGTGTAAAGTCGTGTACAGAACTGACGTCAGCACGCAAGAGTGGCACCTAAGTAGTCTCCATGACCGAATCTCGGTGCCTACGATGCCAGCGACGGATGCGGACCTGCACAACGCCACCTTCCGGCGCGCAGGGGTACTGCTGACAAAACTTTCCGGATCCAGTCTGACACCTGGGAATATTCTAAGGTAAGGAATCTATCATTAACTAATGTCTCTTATAGATATATCATTACACAAGTAGTACCTTGTTCTTTAAGGCTGCTGTGAAAAATAAAAGCAAGAAAGATAAGCCTAATCTATGCCTCTGGTCCAGACAAAGAATCAAAGAAACAATGCAAATTCTCTTCAAAAGTCAAGACACAAATAGAGCTGTGCATAAACAATGTCCCCTCAGTCTTATACCAGAAGACTCTTATTACATTAAAGATCTCCAGGATTGAGAAACCTTCAGACTTCCCAAAACTTTGATTGAATGGAGAGTGTTAAAGATTGGTGAAAAGGACTTGCCTCTCTTTTCCGCACAGGCTGGTGGACTAAATTACTGGTTCTGAGGCTTACCAGTTTTCAAAGGGCAAAACTGGTACAGGCAAGCTGACCTAAGAGCTGGAGATCCTCCCACTGGCCTTATCCTCAATAACTTACTGTTTGCAGAGGTGGAGGCCTTTTGTAGGCAGGTCCCCCCTGAGAGGATCTACTCCACTGGCAGTCTCACAAGATTCAATGAGCGATAGCCAAACCTTTGAGAGGTTTGTGGTGTTACTAGGCAGTGTCTACTAACAGAAGACATTACAGGGCTTGACCCAAACCCATGTAGCAACAGAGCGTTTGAGGTAACAGTGCTTCTTCCAACACAGTGTGGCACATAACGCCGGCACACAACCTCAAATCCAACGCCCTCCCACTTGAGAATGGCGCCAGCCGGTCCCCACATTTGTGTGATGGCACTCCTGCAAGCACAGGGAGACTGACACAGGGCGCAGACCTGTCTTGGAGTGAAGACGTGGTGGGGTCCAGACAGAGCAGTTCCAATAGCTAAGATTTTCAAAGTACCAATGTGGGCGTCCCTACTCCCCTTCACCAAGCATTACTGCTTGGATTCCGTAGTGTGTAGAGATGCCCACTTCACCAGATCTATCCTGCAGGATTTCCTTGTTTAACCATCAATCGACCCACCTCTTGGGCAGAGTATTGCTCTGGAATCTATTTTATAGGTGAGGAATCTCCTTGTAGAATTATCCATCAAGTAAAGAAGAAGTTACTTTTTAGCGGTAGCAATCTTTCTATCTTCTTGCAGATTCCTCAATGACCCACCGGCATTCCTGTTTGAAAGATGTGTTATAGGGAAAATCTGAAATAAACACGTTAGTTATAGAATCCTTACCTTACAATGACCCCCAGGTGTCAGACTGAATCCGGAAAGTTTTTTCGGCTGCAGTACTAATGCATGTCATAAGGTGGCCTCGGTCGGCACCGCGCCCGGCGTCGAGATCGCCAGGATGACATCGTGGTAGCTATTTAGACGCCGCCCTCACGCACCAACGTCAATTCTTGTTTTTTTCCGCACCAGCCAGCGCAAATCAGGAAAGAGTGGTACCTCAGCCATTTTTTTACTACGTTTTTCTCGACTTCATGTTTTGAGTCTTTGACTCCGAACAGGTGCATGAGGGATGCCCGGTTTCAAGGCCTGCGGTTCCTGTAACTGACTGATGTCGGTGACAGATCCACAACGTGCGTGCCTCTTTTGCCTGGAGCGCAACCACGACCCCAAGTCGTGCTCCGACTGTCCGTCGATAGTGCCGAAGGCTTTGTGGGAGCGATCCCAAAATCTGCTTGAACGCCAACATTCAGCTCCAAGCCATTCAAGGTCCCGGTTGAGAGGGAGGTAGAGGGGCCGATCGCAGAGCCACCCCCTTTCCGGTCCCAAATCTTTGACGCCTTCGCACTTGGGGTCGGGTAAGTCGAAGAAGAAGTCGAAGAAGCATCGTAGCTCTTCGACTTTTGCTCGTCGGATGGCTGACCTGATGAGGCACGCGGGCGGTGCCATTCCTGCGGCTCCCTGCGTGGAGCCTGAAGGGTTGACTGCGGGCTTCCCTCCCTTTCCGGTACCCGTAGCGGCCCCCGCCCAGCTTTGTACATTCTACGAGGTGATGCATGCCATTTTTGGGTGGACCAACCCCGCCGCCGCGCCTTTTGCCCCCCGCAAACTCGGTTGTGGGGGCCTACGTCTTAGCTGCCGGCGGCCCTGGCCCCGCTGCTGCAGGCCCCCTTGGATCCAGGCCTGGATCCGGTTCAGGGCCAATTGACCTCGTTACACATCCACTGGCGCCGCTTCCTACAGCACCACTACCGCGTTCGTCACCGGTCGGCTCCCCGGCCGGCGCCGCCTCCAACCCGACGTGGACACGGAGCCGGACCGGCGTCGGCCGACCCCGTATCCGGCACCGATGGGTACTTTTGTCCCTGTGTTCCAGCCTACCCATTTGTCAGCCAGATTGGCAGCCAGAGGAAGGTGAGGAGGACTGGGAGGGGTCAGGTTGACCCTTTAACTGACCAGTTAGATGCTGAGCAGGACTGGAGAGAGGAACTGGGGGAACTTTTCTCTTCTGCCAGCTTAGGACTGCAATCCGTAAACACGGCATGTCTCTTGGGCTGTTAATCGCACTCAGTGTGGGATACGTTGATGCAAGTGCTACCTCTGTGTCCGAAGGGGGCCCTGGCAGTGCTCACCCAAGCTGTTGCTGCCTGATCCGTTGTGGGCTGGACACCGCCGACTCTCTGGGCAGGACTATTTCAACATCAGTAGTGCTTTGGCACTACGCCTGGATGAGGTCCACTGGCTTTTCAGGGGATGTCCAGAACACCTTGATGGACATGCCCTTTGATGGCGGTCGCCTTTTTGGCGACAAAGCAGACCACGCCCTAGAGCGCTTTAAGTACTCACGGGATACGTCCAAGTCCTTGGGCCTCTCTTCCCATCTGGCGCAGTCTACTTTTCGCCCCTTTCGCGCATCCGGGGACGTGGAAACAACCGTCATGGTTCCGGGGGCCAGTGGGCGGGCCAGTCTACCAACTTCCCTCTGCAGCAGCATCTAAACCCTCCTAGTCCAACCTTTTCAGGCCCATCAAACGCCAGTGGGTGGAAGGATTCGCCATCACCTCCCCCACTGGCGCATCATCACTTCGGTCTGTTGTACACTTTTCCGCCTATACCACTTCTGCCCAGAACACTGAAGAAGATCAGGCGCGACCGGGTCCAAGTCATTCTTGTGGCTCCGGATTGGGCACGAAGAGTCTGGTATCCTGAGCTGCTCAACATGGCCATCGATCCTCCGATGAGACTGCCTCTTCAGGGGGATCTTTTCGCAGCAGCAGGGGACGGTCCTCCACCTGAACCTGTCCAGTCTCCACCTCCTTTCGTGGAGATTGAGCTGCATCAGTTGACCTGCCTCTTGCAGTCTGTGATGTAATCTTGGCAGCCAGGCATCCCTCCACTAAGATGGTATACGCCTGCAGGTGGAACAAATGTGTGGCATGGTGCACAGAAAAGACTGTGGATCCCCTTTCTGCCCCTCTCTCTGAAGTACTCTTGTTTCTTCTCTCTTTAGCCCAGCAGAGCTCTGGTCTGGGCACTATCAAGGGCTATCTTTGGGCCATCTCTGTTTTCCTTCGGTAGCCAGATCAGCCTTCTCTTTTCAAGTCCCCTGTAGTTAACTGTTTCCTGAAAGGCTTAACATATCCTTTTCCTCCAATCCCCTTCGCTATGCCTCAGTGGGACTTGAACCTTGTACTAACCTATCCCATGTGTGCTCCCTTTGAGCCACTGCATAACTGTACTTTATGCCTTCTCAATCTTAAAACTGCTTTCCTGGTAGCCATCACTTCTGCTAGACGAGTGAGTGAGCTCCAGGCTCTTTCTTCAAAACTTCTTTTCCTGTCTGTTCATTTGGACAAGGTGGTTCTCAGGATCAGTCCATCCTTTCTTCCGAAGGTGGTCACTGCCTTCCACATTGGGCATACCATTATATTACCCACCTTCTTTCCGCCTCTGCCTCCTTCAAAGGTAGAAGGGAGGCTACACTGTCTGGACCCAAAGCGTGTGCTCTCCTTCTATCTGGATCGCACAAAACAGTTCCGGGTGAATGATCACATTTTTGTTGACTATGTGGGTGCAAAGAAGGATCGGGCCGTACATAAACGCACCATTTCTTGATGGGTTGTGTTGTGTATTAAGGCTTGTTACTCTATAGCTAAAAAGGAGTCTCCAGTCAGGCTATGCGCTCACTCCACCAGGGCGACGGCAGCCACTACTGCCTTGGGAAGACGAGTGCCTCTGAATTACATCTGTCCGGCAGACACGTGGGCATTGTTGCACACATTCACCAAAGACTACTGTCAGGACAGCCAAGTCCGGAGAGACAGCTTCTTTGGCCGTTCTGTTCTTCAGGACTTTCTGGTGTGATCTTGGTTCGCAGACCCACCACCGGGGTTGGTATTGCTGGGGTATCTATTCTAAGGTCAGGAATCTATAACTAATGTGTTTCTTTCAGATGCATAAGTTACTTACATTCGGTAATGATATATACGGTAAGAAACATTAGTTATAGATTCCTTACCGCCCCACCCATCCTCCCCGTTCTGCAAACTGATTTCTAGGGTTAAGGACATCCTTTCAGGACCCTTGTTTTGTGCACTAATGGTCAGTGTCTTGCATGGCTATGCGTTTCTGGCACGGAAAGTTGTGTACAGAACTGACATCAGCACGTGAGGGCGGTGTCTATGTAACTGCCGCGACATAATCCCGGCGGCGCCGACCGACCCCCACCTTCCAACGTGCAGAGGTACTCCTGACGAAAAAACTTTCCAGATCCAGTCTGACGCCTAGGGGTAATTCTACGGTAAGGAATCTATAACTAACTAATGTTTCCTATAGCTATATCATTACCGAAGGTAAGTAACTTGTGCGTTAAGATCCCAAATGAGTTTTGGTACTGCACAACTATATCCATGATACCCCATTCCCTTGACGAGAAGGCTAGCTAAAAATGGATTGAAATTGGAAATGCAGTACTAGAGCGGGCACCATGTGGTTTCCGTGAATTCATCTGACATGACTTCCTGTGTCGATACAATGTCAGTGACCACTTCTGGTGACTTAAGAACTCTGAAGTTTCCAAATCAATTCTATCATATGTGATTATTCTACAGGTGAGCTATCTGCAGATAGATGGAGCATCCACTCGGAAGATCAGTACCGCAGGTAAGTAACTTTTTCATTTGCACTATCCACTGATTACATCATAGCTTTTGACACCTAAGTTCTTGTCATCAGATTGCTTGTTGGCAAAACCCTACTCAACAAATACCACAGCTCATTCAGCAGTAATGGGATTGTTGATAGCAGGATCCCCAGCCACTACCTTATTGATGATAAAGCATGATGAAGGTCACCTAAGCAGAACTCACTGAGCACTGTCCCTACAGTGCTGACTGACCTCTTTGCTTTGCCAGCTTCATTAGATCCTTTGAGTCCCCCTTGGTGTCATATGCCAATGACATGCAAATCACTGTATAGATCTACAGAGATGTTCATGAAGCGTACATCAGATTCCATGACTGCGTGAAAGAAGTGGGGATATGGATGAAGCAAAACCGTCAGAAACTAAACTTGCGCAAGACTGAGGTTCTCCTGTTCCGTAACGACCCCTCCTTCTGGTCCCCATCTAGTGATCACAGAATCTAGGGACGCTTCCCACCCCTGTCAGGAACCTGGGTGTCCTGTTTGAGGTTAGGCGGACTTTTGAGACCAGATAAATGCGCTCGTCTCATCCTCTTTTAACACCTTCAGGATAATCAAAATATGCTTCCACTAACTCCTGGAGACCGTGATCGTGACACTGGTCCTTTAAAAAATTGCTGTAACGTCCTCTATCTGAACATGCAACAAGGCCTGCTGAACACGTTTCAACCCCTGCGGAATGCAGCAGCTTGTCTGCTACACGGATCCCAAAATATCAATTAGCCTTCCAGAAACTTCACTGGCTGCCCACCCGGAAACACACTGTCTTCAGGCCCTTTTTCGCCCATAATGCCCGACACGGCCTAACTCCGAAGTACTTCAGAACCAACTGTCAAGGGTCTACTGCTGCTGGAACTCTTCGGTCTGCTTCGGCCAAGAATGGGAGGATTCCCAGTTTAAACTAGCCAACTAGGGAGGCAGGAGTTTCATGAGCTTTACCGCCACGCTATGGAACAGCCTTCCACTATATCAAAAATCGCAGTACGTTCTGCAAGGGTTCAGAAAAGACATAAAAGCCTGGCGTTTTACAAATTAATTTCACAACATTGGCTTCTATAAACTTAATTTCACAGCACCGTAAGACCTTTGTACGCCGCAGCGCCAAGATTTTATGGTATTCGCTTTCATTACAAAAATGAACATTGACAGTTTATATCCTTGATGGATATAAATTACAGGCCTGTTTTGTTACTACCTGTAGTTGCCACAAATGGTGAAATGTTCCGAGTGGCTCTTCCATTGTCCCTTATAAAGATAATCCCAGTGTTACCTATTTCAAATCTGAGCGACTCCAAACAAGACATTCAGTTACTTCAGGCTTAGATCAAAGGACCGCCAGAGCTTGAGCAGCCATGACTCTCCTGACACTTCAGAATTACCATTAGGATGAAAAAGAGGCAGTGAGAGGATTCTCTTCATAGATGAAAGTAGATGCAATTGTGCCACCCGTGCTTAGCTACTATACAAGTGCCTGTGGAGTTTCTGAATAATTAAAATACCATACAGTAGTTTCGTAGGTATATTAACATTACATCATTGGCAGTACATCAGAAATCATTACATCACAGGCAGTCACAAACAGTGCATGAGACATCACTTTTCAGGTAAGTACAAGTATTCATATATCTTTATATGTATTCATATATCTTTGTATGTATATATATATATAAAATTTCTATGGCAAAATGAAACCCCTCATTTTGTTCCTTTTCAAATTAAATGTTACCACTTTATTCCAATCAAGATGACTTCAGGTGTGCCATACTTTTGTCATAAGTAAGACTGTTAGCGTTCTAGTTGTTCTTTAGATTACTCTGGGACATTCTGTCATTGGGCTATAGTTGGGCTACATCTGGTTGATATTTGGGCTACATTTGGGCTCTTTTGTCTCTGGTGGCCATCTTGGGAGACTGCATATCAGAATTGTTTTAATGAAATATAAGAGGATTTGAGAAGTCACTCAAAATGTGCCCTAATTTTTCTTTCTTCAGCACTAATCATAATTTCTATGGCAAAATGAACCCCCTCATTTTGTTCCTTTGCAAATTAAATGTTTTTTTTTTTTTTTATAAAATTTTTATTAGGAAACCTCAGGATTACATCATGTGCAAAGCAGTAAAAGGCCGAGAGGCCATCATACATTACCAGCAAACCCCAAAACATCGCGCACCACAGGAGAGTTACACTGCGTAATCAGACTCAGCTGGCAATATTAAAGCAAAATTAACGACCAAGATTACCCACAGTGTAGCAGAACATTTGAGGATTCCAATTTGCAGTAAGTTGAAGGATCATACGAAAGGCAATATTGCAATAGCAATTACAGACTATTGACGCATCAGGATAGCAGCCTTCAATTGAAAGTACCAATGGGAGAACAAACAGCAGATAAAACGAGCGGAACTCCATCTACAGCAGTGTCCCAACCACAAAGCAGCAATGCTAACAGGATCTATTACCATTAAGGGACACAAACAATGTTACACCCATGGGACCTATACCCCAGACTACAACTATGAGAAAGGAAGAGAGGAAAAATATATCAAGAAAAGAAGAAGAAAGGAAGGAAAGAACGGGCCATAGAGACGAAGAGAACACAAAAAACACGTCCCAGCACCACCCCCCACCCTGCATGCAGCGGAAGGCCACGGCCCACCCCCCCCCATAGGCATGCCTGTCGCCCCAGAAACCCCACAGAAGGGAAAATAGGAGGAGGGCCCAAGCACCGGCCGCTAACACGCCCCCCTGCCCGCCCATCCTGAGTGACCAAAGTGAACCCACCAAAATGGAGGGCACACAACAATACAAAATCGTCCCAAGCACCCCAAAACACCATCGTAAGCAATATGTTCATCCAGCACCATAGACATCCATCAAGCAAACAAGTCCAAGTTCAGCCTTGGCCCGTACGAACCAGGACAGCAAAACTTTGTGCATCGGGAAAAAACAAAGTCGATGAGTCCGCAGTCCCTCTTGTAGCCAATGTAGCAGCAGAATAGGGTGGAAGAGTCCACACGGCAAAGTAGCTCCACAGCGTTCTAGCGATCAATGGAGGCAGGTGATGCGATTCCGGAACGTAGGCAGATAGACAGAGAGCCTCGCAATCAGCAGGTCGGTCACAAATCCCAGCAAGGTCGTTGTCCGGTTGCACACACGTTAGAGGGTCCCGGTCACTGACAGACCGGGAAAGCACAGGCTCCGGTTCGACAGCGTAGTCATCCGCTGTCACACAACTCGCCGACACCCGTGGGGAAGCCACATGAGTCCAGCCACTGATCAGCGCAGAGTGCAGGTCTTTAATGGCCAGCAGGACGTCCCACGTTGTAAGGTTAATGTACAGTCCGCCAGTGTGCATGGCTGCGTACGTTGCTCACCTCGCTCCCAGGGAACTCAATGCTGGCAAGGACACACAGCCCCAGGCGTGCCCAAAGTTCCCTCTAAATAGCAATGCGAGGAGACCGGTCGCCGACATTTTCCGGGGCAGGTCGGGGCTGGAACGGCCGGCAGGCAGGCACGCCGAGGGAGCAGGCAAAACAGATTCCAGCTAAAACCGATGGCAAGCAGCACAAGTGGCGCCAGTGCTGGTCCACAGTCGGCAATCTCCGGTCCCGGCCAATGATGAACCCGATCCGACTCACCGGGCAAAGATGGCCGGCCGGGGCCGTTGTTGTTCAATCGGGCTCCGGCTGTTGTATCAGTCGAGGTCCCGGCTCACACAATGGGAGGGCCGGGAAATTGGAGACGACGTAACTCGGTCGTGGAAGACCGATCTCGACCAGGAGAGACACCGGCGGACTCAGGAAACACTCATCAGTGCAGGGCCGCCATCGGGACGCAGGATGGGTGTCAGGATAGTGCGGGAGGAAAGGCGATCGACGGAGCCGGGCTTCTATGCGGCCATCTTGGCCGCCGTCTCGGCTCCTCCTCCAAATTAAATGTTTTAAGTGTTAACACTTTATTCCAATCAAGATTACTTTTGTCATAAGTAAGACTGTTAGCGCTCTAGTTGTTCTTTAGAACATTCTGAGACATTCTGTCATTGGGCTATAGTAGGGCTACATCTGGCTGATATTTGGGCTACATTTGTTTTTTTTGTCTCTGGTGGCCATCTTTGGGCTACATTGTGCTACATTGGGCTACATTGGGCTACAGTTGAGCTCTAACATATATATAGCCCAATGTAGCCCAATATATATTTTTTCAAAGTTAATTTTCGTAAAAACCACTGGAGCACATATCTTGAGACATAGCAAAGGCACATCGGGCTACCAGTCCCTACAATTTTGCCAAGTTTGGTGGAAATCCATTCAGCCGTTCGGGCTAAAAATGAGGTTGACCTCCCTATGGAAATTAACATGGGGAAAACACTTTTTGGGACCCCCCTTTTATCTCGGCCCCCACTTGACGAATCCCCCCGAAACTTTCAGGGAAGGACCAGAGCTCCGCGAGGCAAATTTGAGGAAATTTTCAGGCAGATTCGTCAACTGGCGCCAAAGTTATTCACAATAGAATTTTGAGATTTTGCATTGAAAAAAATCCTAACTATAACTACCTACTGGCGACCGCCAGTAGGTAATATATATATATATATATATATATATATATATCAAAGGAAATCCCAACGTCACCATGAAAAAGGGGACACGCACACGAGGATTCATCATTCCAGCCAGTTTAATGAGTTAAGGTCCCACCACACTTGGCAAAAAAAAGCACTGAGACGTGTTTTGGCTACAGACAGCCTTTCTCAACAGTGAGTCATCATATTAAATACTGCTTTTAGAACCACCCTGATCATGAACATAGAAACAGTACTGACATTGATTTTACTGAATGAAAATAATGAGCAGGAATTGCCAATAGGATGCAAAGTTCTCCGAGAACACCAAAGACCGTTCACAGCAAAGGAACAAAAAACAATAATACGTGGCGTGCAGTTTAACAGGAAGGGAACTATTGAAGTCTTATACCGGGCATGGAAGCACAGCCACCAACAGGATCAAAGCTGTGAATCCTCACCGTCAAGCAACAATGCTGCACGGTGGCGCTAGAGGGCGCGCGAGTGGAATGGCCGCCATTTGGTGAGGCTCCTACTCCCCGGTTCCAATATCCTTCATTAACCCTTACAAGCTGGGACGAAAATGAGCTGCTGTGCGCTGCAAAGCTTGCTGACCTTGTGAGGCACACTCGCTGAAAGTTTCGGAAACGATCGGATGTTGTGTGCCGACTGGCGGATGCTCTGAAGTGTTGACCGGCTGCGGGACTGGAGCTCGTGAGGTGGCGCCGAGCGACGACAGCACGCAGGAAAGACCGCGGCTCGCCAGGAGTGCGGTAGGCCCTGGAAAGAGGGAGAGGTTGCTGCGTAGATACACGGCACTGAGGAAGGCTGAGAGCGCGCAGGCCTCTCGGCGAGCTATCCGACACAGCCCCATGATAGCCTAAGGTACACCCCCTCATGCCTACGCTCTATGGAGAACGAGAAATATTTTCTGCACACAACTAGAGGACTTTTGCTGCCCGGCGGCGCCTGAGAGCTGGAGCTTCCCTAGAGCGGCACATTATTAACGGCGCGTTTCCAGCTTCACGGGGTGCGTTGCTGCTGGGACGAGGACATTTGTGTTGAGGCCCTTGGATTGTACTACTGCCAGCATCTATACTGAGGGGAACAGTAAGCCCCAATGTGATATCTGGTCTACGAGGCAGACTCCTGCGAGGCCCACTTGTGTGCACGTCCCTGCCCTGCACAAACCGGACTATATTGCATGAGGCCCTGGAGCCACCGCAGCAGCAGTGAGCAAAAGGACTAAAAGTGTATACAGTAATAAGGCGGCGGCCTATTCATAAGATCCGGGACGGTGGTGTTTCTGTCGTGGTGGTGAAGCGCCTACTGGAGGAACACGGCAACCGCAGGGGGACAGATATCGTAGCTCAGTCGGGGCAGGTGATGGCGGACTGATGACAGCGAGGAGCTCAAGGCCAGAAAGGTTGCATATGCTGTAAATACCACCACCTGCCAACGTGAATTGCAGGGCAATAACCTGGTGGGCACACAGGCGACTTTCCGAGGCTCACTGTCAGGGAGGATACTATCATCGAGGACTTCATACATCAGGAGACGGCCTGACCTGTCGGAGCCGTCCTTCCGGTCCGTTCCCGACTATTGTGCAAAGATGGGGAAGCCGTATATGCGGCAGCCTAAGCCACCTTCGAAGCGGCAAAGAATGGGCCTAAACCACCGGCTGGTAAAGGTGCCCCAGAGAGCTTGGATGCACAAGGAGGAAGTGAAGATACATCGGAGCTGGACATGCGCCAAATCCTACTGGAAATGCGGCAAGGATTTGCCACCGTAGTGGACAAGGTGGATCGAATGTCCTCTAGACTGGATGCCCTAGTACATAAGGTAGACCAGCACGATGACCGAATCAAAGAGGCGGAGAGGAGAATCTTTGAAACGGATGACATAAGGGCCGGCCACTCCACACAGCTGGCAAGGGTGGACAAACTCCTGCGGGATATTGCCGCTAAGAATGAGGATTTGGAAGCCCGGGGGCGACGCAACAACATCCGCGTCATGGGCATTGCCGAATGCACGGACACTGGGCGTATGGAAGACTATATTGAGAAGATGCTCCTTGCCTCTATAGGTGCTGACAAGTCCTCTTCGCAATTTATAGTTGAGAGAGCACATAGGTCCCTAGGCCCCAGACCAAAGCCCGGAGCCCCCCCTAGGCCTATTATTGCGCGGTTACTGAATTATCGTGACCGGGATGTGGCGTTAAGGGCTGCACGGACCAAGCAAGAGCTGACATATAATGGGGTTTCCTTCTCCATCTTCCCGGATTTCACCCCAATGATGCAGGAACAACGGCGCAAAGTCATTGGGGTGAAGAAAAAGCTGCGTGAGGCACAAATCGATTACGCATTGTTATACCCTGCCCGACTCCGAGTAACGCACCAAGCCAGACAACATTTCTTTACGAACCCTCAACAGGTGGAGGACTTTCTACGGTCATGGCGGAGAGGAAACAAGGGCGGATCATCTCGAGATGCTGCGCAGCAAGACCAAGACCAAGGCATGGACAATGAAGTCTGATATCCACTGAAGGACTGTCGGGGATAATGAGGATTGATCTAATATGGTGCAATGACATTGACAATTCGGATTGTTATTCACTCCCTGGGCGCTCACAGCTAATGGCCTATGTTTCTAAAGGAAAAGCTTGAAGTAGGCCCAGTGGTAATGTATACTGGGGACCGCTCTCCCTCCTCGATTGGCGCCTAGTGGTGGTACAGGTCCGAAAGCGTGAGGGGAGGAGAGGGGTCGTGGTGCTCTTTGAAGTTTCCCCCAGAGGGTGTTCCCCCATGGGGGATTTTTTCCCTGCTGCAGTTGTCGGGGTTGGGAAGGAAATGGGGGTGGGGGGGGAGGGATACACAGACTGGCAAGTTGGGGATGCTTCAGTGGGAGGGGGGGTATCTCTCGGAATGAGAGGAAAGGGGGGACTAGTTGACCGTTATGGTCAGGGCACAATGCAGGCGGATCTCGAGAAGGTGGGGAAGGATGGGAATGTTGGGATGGTCCCCAAAAGGGATAATGTAGTAAGTAAGGAGATAGCACACAAAGGTAGCTTGTAGTCTTGGTTTAATCAGCTTAGGAGAAGCACAGCGACAGAGGAGCAGGAACAGCTTTCAACTGCCAGAAGGCAACGTTCTCACACAAAGCATAGAACATACAAGTACAAAGGTTCTAACTACAGGTGCCTGGGAGGCACAGCACAGTAAATACTACATTATCCTCTTTTCTGTAAAACAAAAGAAGAAACATTCGTAGGTGGAAATGGAGAGAGAAAAGGGAAAGAAAGGAAAGGAAAAGAAGGAAAGGAAGAAAGACCAGAAAATGAGACAGGTAGGGAAAAGGAAAGAGGAAAACACATCTGGAAGTGAAAAGGAAAGAACAGAAGCAAAAAGTTATCTGAACCTGGCAGGAATCCTACACACTCTATGACTCCTGCGAGGACCAGGTACAAAAGCAACATCAACACTATTACCATTTCCGTTATTAACAGCAGTACTAAAACGTTTGTCGTTTAGAACAGAACTGGGATTGGACTGAGGAACACAAGGTAAGGCATCATTACCACTAACCTTCACAATTTTACAGATATTCCACCAATCCTTATTATTCACACGTACTGCATTGCCGCAGACCTTATCAACAACAAATGGTTGAGAGAATTTGCTTCTACCCTTGGTGACATGAACAGGATTTTTAATGCGAACGATATCACCCGCACAAATATCATGGGGAGCAGATCTCTTCCGTTCATCAAAATAGGCTTTTTGCTTCTTTTGAGCCTCAGAGACATTGTCTCTGACAAAATCATCAACACCATCCATAACATCCATCTTTACCCATTTTGACATCCAGCCCGGACAAATTTTAGTGGAAGGCTTTCTACCCCTCAGGAGTTCAAAGGGAGAAACCCCGGTAGAAGAATGGGCTGTTGTGCGGTAAAACCATAACATGGAACACTTACTGGCAATGGCCCACTGGACACAGTTGTTGAGAACACGGTTCATCCTCTCAACAAGGCCATTGGCCTGGGGATGGTAAAGAGAACTTTTTTTATGAGTCACACCACCCTGTTTCAGAAAAGATTCAAATTCGCAACTGACAAATTGGACACCATTGTCAGTCATGACAACTGAAGGAAACCCTTCCCTCAAGAAGATGTCTTTCAGAAAAGAAATAACACTGGCAGAAGAGGGTTCACTGATAAAACGAATTTCCGGCCATTTGGAGTAATAATCAATGGCAACAATGGCAAAACGGGAACAAGGGGGTAAAAGATAAAAAGGACCCACTAGATCAACTCCAATCTTTTCCCACGCCCTTTCAGGAAATTGAACGGGTTCCAAAGGAGGAGACCTGACCTTATGACTTTTGTCTGAGGATTTGCAAATGACACAATTGTCAACTAAAGTATCAACACAAACGTCCATCTGTGGCCACCAAAACACATCTCTCAACCTACGTTTGGTGAAAGTTTTCCCTAAATGTCCTTCATGTGCACCATCCACCAAACGCTTCCGCAAGCTCTCAGGGGGAATAAGCCTACCACACCGCATGAGAATCCCATCTTCAACAGTGAGCTCATCTGCAACTTTGACAAAAGTTTGGAAAAGACCAGAAACATTTTTTTCCTTAGGCCACCCAGACTTGAGGTAATTCACAACCTGAAGGAGTACCACATCCTTCAATAACTCCCTCTTCCACTCAGCTTCACTGATAGCACACATACCTTCAAGATCAGAAGCCGCAACAAAACAATCCTCAAGATCATCTTCCTTTTCAGCCTCTGAATCATTATCAGCTAATGGGAAGCGAGAAAAATAGTCGGCTCTGACATTCTTCGAACCAGGCAGATAAACAACCTCAAAATCATACTGAAGGAGCTTGGTGGACAACCTAGCAATCCTAGGGGTGTGCTCTTTAATCTTTTCTCCAGACAAGATAGAAACTAGAGGATTATGATCCGTGCGAATCGTGAAATGACTACCCCAGAGATAGGGATTAAACTTCCTGACCGCCCACCAGCAAGCTAAAAGCTCCTTCTCAATGACGGAGAAGTTCACCCCAGCCCCACGCAAAACCCTTGAAGCATATGCAATGGTGTTATCGATTTGGCCATTCCTCTGAGTGAGAACAGCCCCAAGTCCAAACCCACTCGCATCCACTGTCACAACACATTCTTTGTTGGGATCAAAAGGTTTGAGGATGCTGTCCCCAACTAACTGTAACTTAATCCACTTGAAAATTTCTTGACAGTTTTTATCCCAGACAAAAGGTACATTTTTTTCAACATGTTAGTCAAAGGTTGAACTTTTGACGCATAGTCTTTGATAAATCTTGAGTAAAATTCACTGAGACCAATGAAAGACTTTAAGCCAGATTTATCAACAGGAGGCGAAGCATCAACAATAGCTTTCACCAGACCTGGACGTGGTTCCACACCTTCATGTGAAACAACATGACCCAGGAACTCCATTTTTTCTTTTAAGAAAACACATTTCTCTCTCTTTAATACAATCCCTTTTTCTTGCATGATTTCCAGAACCTGATTCAAAGAAAAGTCATGATCCACCTTGTTTTCGCCAAAAATTAAAACATCATCCTGGAAAACAATTACTCCAGGAGTGTCTCTAAACATCTGACTCATCAACCTTTGGAAAACTGCAGCCGCCGACGCAAGGCCAAAAGGCAACCTGCAGTATTGGAAGCTGCCAAAAGGTGAGACAAACGCAGTCAGATGTCTAGAAGATTGACTCAACACCACCTGGTGGTAGGTGGAGGCCAAATCCAACTTTGTGAACCACCTAGCCCCTCTGGTAAGAGACAGCAAATCTGTGATTTTTGGTAAGGGGTGTGAATCAATCCAGATGTTTTTGTTGAGACTGCGCAAATCCACACAGACGCGCAAATCCCCATTCCTTTTCCTGGCGACAACAAGAGGAGACAACCACAAGGACGACTCAATAGGTTCTATGACTCCTTTCTTGCATAACCCCATCAACTCCTTTTCCAAATCATCCCTCACGCTGAAAGGAACACTCCTGACCTTGTGTTTTATAGGGATAGCACCATCTTTAACTCTAATCTCATGGTTGAATCCCTTAATGATGCCAAGGCTATTTCCGAAAACAGTGGGGAACTTAGAAATCAATTTCTCGACATAGTCATTAGAGACAATGACTGCCAAACTCTCAACGTTGTCACAAGGTTCCTCGATACTAATTTGTTCTTTAGAACCAGGTCTAAGGATCATTTTAAACAATCCCTGGTGGAACCACCCCAAAATGTTAAGGCCTTTTAATGAGACATAAACTTTACCCAAAATCCTCCTTCCCCTGAACTGGATGATGTCTTCAAAAAAACCAAGAAGAGCTATCCTACGCCCTTCATAAGAAACAGGGGTTCTGTCAGGTGGTAGGAGGTTCCTTTCAGGCCAAGTAACATCAAACAGTTCTTCAAACATTGTTTCTATCAAGGCGTTGTTGACCAAAAGCTCCTTTATTGTCCTTGTTCTCCTTGGTTCTGACAATGGAAACACCTTCATCACATTTCTTTTCAAGTTCCTTTACTTCTTTTTTTGACAGTTCTATACTCTTGGCCATACGAATAGTCTCTTCAAGAGTAGGATTTCCCAAAGTCAGTAGCTTCTGTTGAATAGACTTGTCGGAGCACTTACAAACATATTGGTCTCTAATTAATTGTTCCCTAAAGCCTTCAAATTCGCATTCAGCACTTAGTTGTCTAAGACTGGAAACGTAGGTCTCAACATCCTCCCCTGGAAGTTGTTCCCTTTTGAAGAATTTGTGTCTTATTACAACAAGACTAGGCTTGACATCAAAACGCAACTCAAGTCTCAACCTTGTCTCGGTATATTCATCTATGTCCTCTTCTGCATTGTTCCTCACCAAGGGGGGTAAGTGTTTGAAGATTTCTCTACCCTCGAAACCCAAAGAGTGTAATAACAGACACTTCTTCCTTTCTGCGCGATATCTTGACGCGCCTATAGCCCCCAGATAGGTCTCAAAAGCATCGAACCATTTTCTCCAGATTATGGGAGGATTGCCTGGGGTCTCCAGAAAGGGAGGAGGAGGAGAGACCGATTGCATACTGACTGACATGCAGTGTTTTTTCCCCTATTTTTTTTTTGCCAACTCTGTCGCTGTACAGGAAAAGTTGAGTGTGTAAAATTCGAATTCTCCTTCACACACTCTTTTGAATATTCTTTCACACTCATGTAGTTAAAAGACCGTGTAATTGTTCCATTCGCCACTAGATGGCAGTGACGTGTAGGGGTTTGAACCACACAAACACCCATAATGTTTTATAAATAATGAGTGCTTCTTAAACACCACGTTCATGTAAATAAAACTCCTTTTGTTTTTTCCCTCTGCAGATGGCACCGAGTCACATTCAGGACCAAGTCACAGTTATTATAAACTTTCTCGAAGACAGACCGGGGCGCGAACAGGCTCAAGGGCGGCTCAGACGCAGCGAGGTTGTCACGGAGACGCGTTTCCCTGCTAGAGTACGCGTCAGATGGTTGCTTTGGAAACGAGCGCGCAGGAACAGAGCGTGGTAACGCTGGAAACCACACGCTCGCGCTGAAACCAATGACGCGTGAAGTAGCGCACGCAGACAAACGCTCGCGCTGGACGTTCTGAGCCCGCAATTAAAATGTACTTTTGAGCCTTAATTGAAGACAAAACGCGCATAAAGCAAAGCGGAACCACTTATCTTGGGATCAGTCGTCGTCGGCTTGTAGATAAAGGTTTTGAAAAAGGTCGGTCTTCTTGTGCACTCGATCCACGGTGCTCTTTCCTCAGGAATACGAGGGGAAACGAGGTAAGGCAGGTTCTTTTACCTTCTCCTAAGCAGCATCGTCGCCAACAAATTTGTAGTAAGTAAGGAGATAGCACACAAAGGTAGCTTGTAGTCTTGGTTTAATCAGCTTAGGAGAAGCACAGCGACAGAGGAGCAGGAATAGCTTTCAACTGCCAGAAGGCAACGTTCTCACACAAAGCATAGAACATACAAGTACAAAGGTTCAACTACAGGTGCCTGGGAGGCACAGCACAGTAAATACTACAGATAACTTTGCAGATATTGGAGACAAACTGTACTAATGGATACCAAAGGAGATAATACAAATAAACTGTTGATGATACTGTCATGGAATGTTAGGGGTCTCAACAATCCTAGAAAATGTAGACAAATATTGGCATACCTTGATAGACATGGTGCACAATTGGTGCTGTTGCAGGAGACACACACTCCTCCACATACCACTCCTTCAATTGCGAGCCAATGGGCAGGGTGCATATACTTCTCGACCTATTCCTCGTACTCCCGGGGAGTTGCAATACTGATTAAACGTAATGTTCCCTTCCTTTTACAGGGTAAGACAACTGATGCAGCGGGCAGATATGCAATAGTTTGGGGCAGGCTGAGAGAATCCACAGTTACAATAGTGAATTGCTATGCTCCCAATGTGGACACACCTGAGTTATTTGTACTACTTTGGGGTACAATACTAGATATAGGGTCCACACATGTCATATGGGGGGGGTGATTTTAATGTGGCAATGGTTCCTACAGTGGACAGGGTGGATGGACTAGCACAATATCACCCTAAATCAAGAGAGGTGCTGCAGGGCATAATGTTGGACGGCATGCTAGTAGATAGCTGGAGACACTTACATCCCCGGAAGCTTGACGGCACACACTTCACCTCACATACAGGGACTTGGGCGCGGCTTGACTATTGTCCTTGACACATCACTTGGCGGGCACTGTATCCAGTGCGAAACACCTGGCCCGCACATATTCTGACCACTTCCCTGTGGTAGTTACACTACAGATTCCTGGCCTGGACCGCCCTAGACCGCCTTGGCGGTTACAACCCACGGCGCTTTTGGACCTAACATTTAGGGAGGAATTGCGTAATGACATTACTGACTTTTTTCCGCGTAATCATGGATCTGTTGAAAGCGTAGAAACTATTTGGGAGGCCTTTAAGGTCACGGTGCGCGGATGGTGTATTTCAAAGGTATTTGGGGTCTTACAGGACATTCAACGGACGATTAGTAGACTGGAGGGCGAACTGAGAGAATTAGAATACAGCATACAGAGAGGTGACAGTCAGGGAGCGCAAGCCTCGTTTAGGAGTAAGTTGACGGAATATGAAGCTGAGGCGGAGCGTGAAACGCGCTTTCATAATAAATATTGGAGTGCCAGACGATATGGGGAGGGAGAAAGGCCTGGAAAGACACTAGCCACCATTGTACAGAATGCCCGAGGTACCAACACTGTGCTGGAGATAGTTGCTAGCCATGGGGATATGCTAAGAGGCAATGCTCAAATAGTGGAGGCCTTTACTAGGCACTATACGGAGCTATACACTTCCCAGGCAAAGGGCAACATCGACTTTGATCCCTTTCTGGGAGATGTAGCCCTCTGCTGGCTGAGCGATGTAGACAGACAATATCTGGGTGCCCCTCTGGAAGTCGATGAAATAAAAGATGCTATTATGTCCCTGAAAAATGGAAAGGCGCCGGGGTTGGACGGACTCCCGGCAGAATTTTACAAGTGCTACATTGATATTATGGCACCAGTGTTACGCGAAGTCTTTGAGGATTCACTAGAGGTGGGAGTTCTGCCTCGTTCTATGCGTGAAGTGGTTATCACCTCCCTCCTGAAGCCCGGTAAAGAGCCCTCAATGTGTGATTCCTACCGACCACTATCACTTATCAATTGTGACGCAAAGATATTGGCTAAAGTGCTGGCCAATAGGCTATCACTGCTCATGACCCAAATAGTACTTCCGGACCAATCAGGGTTCGTCCCCACGAGAGCTACGAGCCATAACCTTAGAACCCTGTTCTCCCTTATCAACACAGTAGCACCGGAGACCCCGCTAGCCGCAGTGTTCTTGGATGCTTCCAAAGCTTTCGATTCTGTGGAGTGGTGCTATTTATTCATGGTGTTACAGAGAAGGAGATTTCCCCCCTGTGTTTCAAGCATGGGTGAAACTGCTGTACACTGCACCCACAGCGAGGGTACTTGTCAATGGCCACCTGTCACATGGGATAACACTTACGAGAGGCACTAGACAGGGATGCCCCCTTTCCCCTCTCTTATTTGCCATCGCAATAGAGCCCTTGGCTTGCAGGCTTAGGCAGATACACAAAGATAGTGCTTTCCAATGCTTTCAGAGGCAGATATCTGTGTCACTATACGCAGATGACGTCACACTCTACATCAAGGACCCACAAACTAATTTGAATGTGATGTTGCACGAGTTCCTGGTATTTGGCAGGATTTTGGGCGTCAATATAAACTGGTGAAAATCCCAATTTTTGCCATTGACGCCTGCTGTGAGCAGATTCCCTTTGGACTACCCGATTGAGTGGTGTGATGAGGATCTGAAATATCTGGGGGTGCGGGTGTCAAGAGATCGGGAAGAGACGCTGCGTATGAACTATGGCACGGCTGTTACAAAGCTGCAGGACACTGTGACGTGCTGGATAGCGCTACCCCTGTCCATGGCGGGGCGCGTCTCCCTGGTCAAAATGGTGGTCCTCCCACGTTTTCTATATCTCTTCCTAAACATCCCCTACTATCCGGTACGCTTTTTTTTCAAAACGCTAAGAACGGAGCTCATCAGACTGGTCTGGGGAGGGCGGCAGCCTAGACTTAGATGGAGTGTGATGGTGCAACCATATGCTAAGGGAGGGTTTGATATCCCTGACTTTGAGGCCTACTACCTCAGTGCCCTGGCACACTTCCTGTACCACTGGCTGCGTCCCACTCCCTTTATGCCACAGCTGGCGGTGGAGGACTGGATAGCGCACCCGCTCCCCCTAACCGGCGTTGAACAAGGGCCGGCTGGTGTGCTGGACATGCACCCGAACACAGTATCGTGCACGGTGGATGCGTGGCGTAGAATACTCTGCAGACTCCGACTCCCATTACTGTACGCACCACACATGCCCTTGACATATCACCCACAGCTGGCAGTGCTACAGGAGACCGGCTTCCAAAACATGTGCAGGAAGCTACAGAAGTCCACATGGGGGGACGTATTTCACAATGGAAAATTCTGCACTAAGGAACAATTTTTTGGCGACACTGGCTTCGAGAGGGGAAGAGAAAGCTATTAACAGAGTACCCGGATGACCCCGAGGCCGTTCCTCCGCTGCTCATACTGCTTAATAGCACAGAGGGCGCACATATGGTCTCTGGCTTGTATGGCAGTCTACGGGCACACTCCTTGGAGGATGGTGGGAGGGCACGCAGCCACTGGGAACAAGACCTGGGGGAGGCTATACCTGATGATACATGGGAGTATTGTTGTACACTGACAGGTCGCATCACTTCTACCTGTAGATTTAAAATCATCCATTATAAATTTCTCCAACCTATTTACTATACACCTGCCAGGAAATATTGGTTTCGCCTGACAGACTCTGACCGATGTGAGAGATGTGGGCAACCAGGGGCCGATTTCTTCCACCTCGCCTGGCTATGCCCACAGGTTGCAACTTACTGGGAACAGATACACGAGGCTCTGGGAAATATGGTACCCATCAACCATCAAGATGACCAGAGACCCACTGCTGTTTCTATTAGGACACACTTCCCACATACCCAGACTACACAGGAAATTCATAGATACGGCTCTTCTATTAGCTAAACGGAGATTGGCGTGTAGATGGGGGAAGGGAAGAGCCCCGAAATTCAAGGAGTGGCTCCAGGACATGTTGCATAGTCAGGACCAACACGCAATATATGCTGAAATGCAACCTATAAAGTCTAGACCAACAGATATCTGGGGACCGCTTCAGGCATACACATTACAACAAGAGGCAGACAATGAGGGTAGCAGGGACCAACACGATGTAGGAACACTGGAGGGTCCTGGGGGAGGAGATAATGCACGATAGTCCTGAACCTGTCGTTGGATAACGTTATCATCTAACACTGTGGAGGATGATTACTGTCTTGCCATGTCGCACCTAATGTTTCATGATACTACTAGATTGCGACTCTGTTCAATGAATGCTGGTGTTATATATGACGACTACACAATTCATTGGTTTAATAATTTATTTATTTTTTTTAATTTGTTTTTATTGCAGAATTAGAAGCCATTGCATACAATTGCTCAACCAGTACACTCATGGTGTCCCCCCGCATCAATCGTAAGAGCGCAGATCATACACAGCCATTCAGCCCGCATCCCGGAGGCCGGGCGGCACAGCGTCCCAATTAGTAGCAAGACATCATGGTGAGCGTCCCTGAGGGACAATGGTCGAAATCTTTTTACGTATCTGCATTTTACCCCCCCAACCCCTAACCTGTCCCCAACATCAGCCATCCTAGTCCAACATTCCAGTGCTACAGAGCCGCTGCTGTCCCGTTCCCCGTTACCTACGAGGCCTCATCATGTCCGTCCCATGCGCCCCTGCCGCCTCCCGCTATCCACCCACACCATAGACCCAGTAAGCAGTCCAATCCAGAATCACTACCGTAACCAATCTGCCTCCCGGCTCCTAGCCCACCCTGCAACAGCCCCTAAACAACCCCTAGTCCCACCCCCCCAGCAACCGCTAATGGTGTGTGCCATGTTCCTGACTCTTGCATGGGTCCCGCCACAGATCCGACGATACCTCTATACTCATAAGCCTCGCGGTGTCCTCGAGTCCTATCCATTCAGTCCTCATCCTCCACTAATGAATCACGCAGGGCCTGCACTATCAATTCCCATGCACGCGCTGATTCTAGGTTCTTCTCATTATCAAGCTTGACAGCCTGCCTCATTCGGAGCACACTCTCGCACTCGGACCACCTCAACAAATCATTTGTCCACCTCCTCACAGACGGTCCCTCCCTGGACTTCCAGTGCCAGGTGATCTCTCTCTGCGCCAGTATCAGCCCTAGGTCAATAAACTTACTTGTCACCTTAGTGTGTTTGGTGTGTGGGAACCAGAGCAACAAGCACGCCGCCATTTCAAACTCCACCTCCCTGTCGGTCACTGCATTGAGAAGTTCCCCTACCTCCGCCCAGTAAGCCTCCAATTTCGGACAACCCCAGAACAGGTGATCCATATCCGCCTCCGACGCCGAGCACCTCGGACACCGTGCGTCCTGCACCTGGAAGTACCGTCTGATCTTCTCTGGAGTCAAGTAGGCCCTATGTAATACAAAGAAATGCACCTGCTGGAAGCGCGCGTTCCTCGTGCCCTTCCACGTACGCTTAAGAATATGGCTCCACACCGTGTCCGGAATGGGCCTACCTATGCTCGCCTCCCATGTCGCTTTCAGCCCCAGGAGCGGTTCCAGACCCTCGTGCAGCATCCTATTATGGAGACAGGTCACCGCCTTAAAGGTGCCAGCGGCCATCACTACGTACTGGCATGCCATGGTCGTGTCCGGCTCGATGAGCCCCCCTCTCCAGTGCTTCTGAATGGCCGCCACCACGGCCGCATGCAAGAGGAAGCCCCCCTCCGGCAGCCCAAACTGTTCCTGTAGTACCCCGAAGGGCACCAAGGTCCCATCAACATACAGGTCTCCTACCACTTGCAGTCCCGACTCCTCCCATTCCGACAGTGGGGACCAATCGCCCTCATGCGGCAGTGCTGTCAACATGCCTATCGGTATCTCCGGTGCATACGGTCGAGTCGCCTTCGCCCTCCTCAGACTCCTCTGCCAGCATAACCTGAGCGTCCGCTCCTCCATAGTGAGGCCTCGCAACTCCAGTTTCTGCTGCATAACGATATAGGCCAGTACATGGCATTGTATCCCCAACTCTCGGTCGCACTCTGGCCCCCTGAACACCCTGGCCACATGCTGTGTAAGAACCTGAAGCTGCGCCGCCAAGTAATACAACTCAAAGTCAGGGACGGCCATCCCCCCCTCAATCTTAGGGCGAAGCAACTTTCATTGGTTTAATAATGCCCCACTTCCTGACTCTACATGTATGGGACTGTCCCTCCAAATGTCACCCCACTGTATTGATTTTGCCAATACATGCTGTAATGATGAAGTGCCTTGCTGAATGCCTAATTACTTTGTTTGAAAAATGTTATAAATAAACATTTAAAAAAAAACAAAAAAAAAAACAACAATGCTGCACGGTGCACAGCACCAGGGAATCCTCGTAGCTAGCTCATAACGGGAGGCAGGAACTCTGCCCTGAAAACCTCCAGGGTTTTCTCGCGCTCCGTCTTGACGCCCACACGAGACTCTCTCATCGACTCATTCCGGTTCCGCCCTGGGGACTTGCCGTAAACGCTACCACGTTACACTCCATGAAACGTGGTCGATGTGGCAAGCCCAAAAATATCTATATATCTATATATATACACATATATATATGTATTTGATTTAAATATAAATATATTCATTTGCTACATAGAGATATATCTTGTCCCAGAACTCGTCAGATAAAGATCAGACCCCATTCTTTACATTTGGACTAGGGTGTTTTGCAGATATAACCTATTCTATATTCCTTACAGTGCAGTATTTTACCATTTAGTGGATGAGCTAGGACAAAAACCCTTTTTTTGAATAAAGGATTTTGGGAGAATATAGGTGTAGTCTGTATGGCTAAGCATGGCATTGACCTGAAGCATGCGGTGCAACTGCACAGCCTCCTTCCTCAGATTCTGTTTTCCTCCTCTAGGATTAAAAGCAGGCTACAAAACAATGGTTCCAGTTAAGTGGATATTTCCTTACTGGCCGACCTCAAGTCTTTGGCCTGGACTTTTATTTTATTCTGGCCAAGCTCTAACTCATTTTCCGAGGACGTTACTGGCCTTGCTTCATCCTAAGTCCACAGTGGGCTAAGGCTACATATGCCGGATGCCTTGATCTTGGAATGGGCTGGTGCTGGCCGGACCTCTATGCCTTAAGCCTTGAAATAAGATCAGTACTGACCTGGTCCCAGGTGCATTGCCCTGGACAGGTTTAACATTATCAATGCTATGGTCTCTGGACTGGGCTGATTGTGGCCAGGTCTCCGTCATTGTAGACCCTAGTTTTCAAGGCACATACAGCCACATGCATCAAGCGATTTAGGAATCTCAAACGGTGCGAATCGCAAAAATCGTCCGTTTGCGATTCCTAAATCACTATTTGGGATGCATCAATCAAAAATAAAAGAAATCGCTATTTTTTGCGATTTCTAAAAATGCTATTGCATTTAAGGAATCGCAATTTGCGATTCCTTAAATGCAATGCATGACATCTTTAAAAATTGCAAATTCCCAATTAGGAGGAAAAAATTACCATGAGGTTGGACCTCATGGTAATTTGCGAAAAATCTGAAAAATGCATTTTTGTGCTTTTTTCACACTGTCATGTGGTGCACACACATGCCCTTAGGGCATGTGTGTGCACAACATATGTGCATGGATTGATTTCAGGGGTGCAACAGGGTGTCCTTTGGAAACCCCTGCACCCTTGAAATCGCAATCTCAATTTGCGATTATCTAATTGCGATTCGCAAATTGAGATTGTCTTCCCATTCATTCCTACGGGCCTTTTGGCCCATAGGAATCAATGGGAAGGGATTCCTTAATTGCGATTCGCAAATTGTGAATCGCAATTAAGGAATAATAAGGATTCGCTATATAAATTGCGAGTTTTTGATGCATTGCCGTTTGCGATTCCTTAATTGCGGTTCCTTAATTTTCGCAATTAAGGAATCGCAAACGGCAACAATGATGCATGTACCTGATAGTCCTTTCAGGGGCATGGACAAAAAAGAGAACATGCAAAAAGAGAACATGCCAACGAGCCTTCTCTGGCTCTGCACCAAACATTTGGAACTCTCTTCCACCGGAAATTCGTAGAATCTCTTCCAAGGTTGCTTGCAAACTGGAAGCAAAAAGCTTCCTCATTAATAAGTTCTTACCTTAACATGAGGGGCGACTGTCAGCTCTAATCGCATCGGACATACTACAGTATTGGTTTTTAATCCTATATATTATTATTGTTTCTGCTCCCCTTATGTCATTATGTTTCATCGACTAGCCCATTCTTTGCTTACCCCAGGTTTATAAACGATCTGTTATGTGAGCACTATTCGATTCAATGTGTAGCAGGGTTTCCGTTCTCCCACAGAACTGTGCACAGAGATCTAGAACCTGGGTGAGTTAGGATGATCCAAAACTCACCTTTGTTTCAGAAATCCCCTTACCAAGCTAGCTACAGTGTCTCATCAGTAGTAATAACTTACCAATGACTTAGACAATCCAGAACATGAACTTAGGGTACCTCAGGTATCGTGGAACACATGAACACTCTTTCGTTATATAATCATTCCAAACCGAAACTGGGAGTCAAAGAATACACGTGCAAGTTTGAAATGTTTATTTTTCAATGCAGCATTCTCAAACGCAGTATCTTGTATAATATCAACATACATATTATAAAAATCAGAGTCAGCAGCATAGTCACTAATCCATAGTAAGCAAAAGGTGATAGCATGTTATGATGCAAAAATCTATAGAATTCTGTATCACCTATATTTCGCGCACCCTAATTAGCATATTATATTATATCTAAGAAGGTCTCATCTGGGTTCTAGCAGGGCGGACCCATACCTCTAATTCTCAGTAGGAGGAGATCACATCAACAGCTACCAGCTCTCTGCATGCGAAGCATCAAGGGTGTTGATTCATTCCCTGTAACTGGATCTTAAACCCGCGTAGAGCCCAATGTTGGCTAGCAACATTATTTGTGTTATGTCTAACGTGGTGCGAGGATCAGGCCTTCAGCAACCTTGTGTTTGGTTATTCTTAGAGTGTGTTCTCGGTGTACAGACAGTTGTACCAAGTGTACCAAGCACGACTGATACTAGAGCAATAACATATATTCTCAAATAAATCACATCTTTCGTCTAGGTTGAAAGCTACAATAACAATTAGGTGTCGTGTGCAAACTCAAGCTGAAAGAAAATATTGCGTTTAAACATTTAATAAGCTCATGCTAACTTAACACAATATATAGAAACGTAGTAACCATATGACACCCCCCCAATGATCCGAGGACGGTTTAAAAAGGAGAAAACACAAGCTAATACCATATGAAAGGTAAAACATGAAAGCAGAGTTCAATGATATTGAGCCAAGCTAAATGTATGCAAATGTATGTAAAATTTAAAAACAAAAATATGTATGAATGCCTATAGTGGCCACACAAAATATAAAAGTCAAACTTAAGGCCTACTCTCAGTTCATAGGCCCAGAACATATGAAAGTCGAATGTTCGTATTGAAAAAGGCACCATTCAGAATTACTAAAAAGTCACGTGCCATAATAATGAAAGTCTTCAAAGTCACTCATGGGTTGAATGAATATGCAAAATAGGTAGCTACAGCTTCCAACATGAAATCACTGTCATCATCCGAAAACAGTTCAGCCATCCAATTAAGCAATGGGAAAGAACATACGTGCTCCTCCAACACCGATTCCTCTAGCAACATCAGAGGACAACTCAGTGGGTTCTCGAGAACACTATGTGCCAGAAAGTCATGCGCCGCTGCGAATATGTCCCACTGACCCATTAGTCCATGCATCGCTGCCACAGCCATAACCCTTTTGCCAGAACAGACCAACTCGTGAGCCACTACGGGGTTCATCAGCTGATCAAAATCGACGTCAGGAGAAGTCGGTAAACAGAGACACAAATCAATGGCCCAGTCGAAATCACAGCTCAGGCAATGAAACACGGGCTGGACACATGTGAAATAGGAAAATCTGAACGATAATCCAAAAGCCGTGCTTAAAGTCGCAAGCGGCAAGGAGCCATAGTAATCAGGCATCCGGTTGCGAAACTGCATCAGTAGGGGCTGAGCGTTTCCTTGCGCAGGATGGGCATCCATGTTTTATAAAGTAAAATATCACCAGAACGCCTGCAGCCAAAGCCAGCAAAACAGGAAATCCGCCAAACAGGCTTGCGAATATAGAATGAAAGAACGCAGGGATAATACCAAATACTTTTTCAAATGTAGTCACGAGACCACTGCTAACCAATTTAAAAAAATGAGCCAGGCCTACTGTGGAGGAGGCATTGAAGATTTGATGAACCAGCTCGGAGAAATGAAACGGCAAATCAGTATTTAAAAGTGCCTGCACCTCTGTGCGTGTGTTAGCTATGTGAAGGACATAAGTTTCGCCGGCAGAGCTCAGGGCCACTTGCTTCTGAGACAATAGGGCTCTTATACGGCTTAAACCATTGAACTCGGCTTTCAAGGTTGGTATTCGTGGCCAAATTGAAACATCTGAATTCCCATGCGTGGGTGGATATAACACATTCTTGCAACAAACCACCCTCTCTGAAACGGTTACCACATAAGCAATACCGGCCTGTAACCCAAAACACAGTTCGTTATTCAAAAGTAAATAACTACCGTTGGACAATAAAGTGAACGTGGGAACTATTGCAGGAACTGGTGTCCCTTTCAAAACACAGGCCAAATTAGGTTTGTCCTGATTACAAGAACCATGCAACTGGATGTGTCTGCATATTAGTGAGCGGTCAGGCGACTGTGTACATTCTTCACCATTCAGATTCACTTCATTTCAATCTTTTAGGCATCTGTAAGTGTATGGTAAAGACCATGTCTCATGGAGGAAAGCACTGCCTAATGGTTCATATCGCCCTATAGCCATATATTTCATACAATTTGTAAATTTATACAGAGCAAAAGGTAAGGTAATAACACCATGGATAAGCCATGTAGCAGTAGTCACCTCAGCCACAGAAAAGGGCAAAGATTCTAATTTTTCAATGTGTAACATAGAAAATGATGCATCTCTCATTGATAGCATACGCTGTTTTTCAGTCAAATTAAATGGGGCAAATAGTGATGAGACGTTCATAAAATTCCAAGGCACTCGACCAGACTTCAAAGTCTGTAGTGTCCAAGCAAACTGCATCACAGAACGCAATTGATTTTGACCATGATATAACGCGGACACTTCATCATGTACAATGTCAACAACAGAAGACACAATATTGTTCAACGTGTAAATTCGGGAAGAAAGCGTGATAATACTGTTATCGACAACTGCAAGCACCTTTTCTAAATTTGCTTGATCAATAGCTCTCAGGCGTTTAGCAGCCTCAATTTGGGAAACTTTCCAAATTTCATTGTAAATCGCATACAGCCATCGTTTAGATCTACCTTTAGCTGGGCCTTTTATAAAATCATTCAAATCCACATTATCATTTAATTGAGACAGATGTAGTTTAACTGCAGCTAATGTGGAATGTTGTAACCAATTTTGACACAGCTTCCCCACAGAATAAGTTGTGACAGTATAGTCTTCTTCAAAACGGGGATCGGGTCTGACTTCTGTGAACCCTTCAGCCAAACCCAGAAAACGGCGTTGGCAAGAATCAGCACTCCTATGCCATATCAGCCAACCCTTGGAATCCAAACTGGAAATGTTAAAGGATGAATTGTGCAAAAGAGCTTGCAACTCATGAATGGACAAATCAGTAAAATTTCCCCAACCTGAATATTCCTCTAAATCTGGGATGGTCGGTGTATTTAATTTTTTAGAAGTAGCCAATCCAAAGCATGTTGTTTGGAAAATGGATGAATTTAAAAACATGTGATTCGGGACGAGACATGCACGGTGCAAAGCCTCAGTGCCTTGTACCTGCCAATCTTTGGTACCCCAAACCGATTTAAGGTCAATTGTTCCTTTCCAAAACTCGTAGCCATCTACAGCCAACCTGTCTAGAAAGGACTTCGAATACAGCAATTTTGTATCGGTAAGTCTAACTTTGGACATGGACTTTTGTGTCATTTTAAAATAAAATGACTCGGGATTAGATTGATTAAAATCTGTAAAATAAGTGTATTTTTTCAGAAACGTATTGGAGCTGCCACCTAATGGAGCAGGGCAATGCCATTGTGTATAATTTACAGCAACCCTCCTGAAATTTGTCTTATGTAAAAAATGATTACCATAGTGTTGAAAACAAAACAAATCACCATAATTAGTAGAATCTGAATACAGATCCTCAGCATCGAAGGCAGCATAATACTTCAAATCAGAGAATAATGCTTCTACGGCCTGAATATCCCAATCATCAGAACGTATATTTTGTTTAATCACATCTCCCATGTTTACTCTAAGCACATTTGGAACATTAATCACTTCAGTGGGCCCATGTATCTGAAACCTAACCGCATCCCACACAATCCCATCAAGGACAGGCCAAGCAGTAATGTTGACTGTATTTAAGTTTCGTTTCAGTCTGTGCGCTGAATGTGAAGAGGAAAGAGGGGCCAATGTTCCATTTAGGTACCGAATTCCTGTTCTTTCTTTAACGTAGTGACCATCGATCAGGTGGAAAAAATAAAACACAAAACCAATTGACATAAAAAGGTAAAATGAAAATAGGATCAACCAAATGTATGTCCATGGGGGAATCAAAAAATGTTTTTTAAATAACTTGGCATATTTTGAAATATTTGAGGGTTTCTTTGAAAGTTCCGAAACAGAGTCAAAAGAGAATCTGGATTGGTCTGCCAAACGGGTCTGTAGATCAGGCATCGATAAATCAGCAGGATAAGTGTAGTTCAGCTCATCAATGTTAGTAACAGGAATAGTATTTAATAAAGGACTGGATATGGCAGGCATCTCGAGGGACACCTCCTGTTCTGCATCAGATCTTATTGCTAGCACAGAGTGCCTCACCATGGAAGGACAGGATACAGCCGGTGTCATGCTATGAAGAATCGGCCACCCTGTGTGTCTTCTCATTGTCAATAGAAATAAATCTGTTTTCCTTACGACCTGGAAGTGGTGGTAAAATGACTGTTCTTGTGCCCTTCACTCCAAGAACTCGAACCGGTGCTCGATATGAGGGACCAAACTCTTTCTTGTTATCGATCTTCTCTCGAACCAGTTCTCCAACTTGGGGTAGCCAGCCAACTACCGGGATCTGCAGCGCATCATCCGATGTGGAGGGCATATGTTCCTTTGCAAGACTGTCTCTGGTCTTTTGTTGATTCTGTAAAACATTGCAATGTTCATCTACATCAAAGGCCGTGGCCTGGGCCTTGCAGTCCAGCCCATCGAGGTCAGGGACATACATCTTGATACCAAAGAGCATTTCGTATGGGGTCCGCCCACCCAGAGACCTTCTAGGGAGATTATTAAGCGCACGCTGCACGCCCATGAGGTGGGCTAACCAGTTTCTGCCAGTGCCTATAACTCGAGCTGTCAAAGATTGCTTTAAGTCGCGGTTCATTCGTTCAACTACACTGTTACCCTCAGGTCTGTAGGGACTCGAAAACTTGACTTGGACCCCCATCGAAACCATAGCATCCTTATACGCCTTAGAGGCGAAAGCCGGACCCTGATCCGAATGGAAGGTACCACAGGCAAAAATTCCCACAAAGACTCGCAAATCCTTAATGACAGTACGTGAATCCGCGCTCCGATGTGGCCATACCCACACAAAGCGTGTGCATGA
Organism: Lissotriton vulgaris; assembly: GCF_964263255.1. Taxonomy (NCBI): domain Eukaryota; kingdom Metazoa; phylum Chordata; class Amphibia; order Caudata; family Salamandridae; genus Lissotriton; species Lissotriton vulgaris. The sequence continues at coordinate 1,836,403,983 of NC_141694.1, forward strand.
ATCAACTGCTACTAAGATGTACTTGTATGCAGTATCAGAAGAAAAGGGACCGCAGTGATCCAAATAAACGCATCCAAGCGGTTTATTCGAGATGTACAACCGTGTCTGAGGCGGACGCGCAGCAGTTGAAGGCTTAATCTGCTGGCAAATGTCACATTGAAGAACATAATCGCGCGTCTGTTTGTACAGTCCCCGCCACCAGAATCTTTTTCGTAGCTGAGTTACAGTGGCTGAGACGCCCGCATGCGCAGACGCCACACCTTCATGAGCCGCTGCAATCAAAGCAGCCCTGCGATCCAAGTTGGGAACTAGACGTTCGCCAACATCAGGGATTTTCACATAAGGAACCTTATCGGGACTTAAGTGGTATGTGTATTTAGAAGGGAACCCCGCAGGATATTTACTTCCCTTCTCCGTTGCAGCAACTGCTGCCAAGATGTCATCATCTATTTTGCTTTTGGACCTCGTGACTGCTGCGACTAAGTATTTTGATACCGCTGACTTCGCTGCTTCATCAGCAAGCGAATTGCCAACAGCGTGGACCCCCACGCGCTGATGACCGAGAGTATGAATCACAAACACGAGTGGCAGCTTCTCTTTAAGTTCCGCCACTCGGACCCAGATCATTTTATGTTTTATTGTGCTACCTTTGGAGTCACGAAATTCATTCTGAATCCAAAAGAACAAGTTCTCATTGTAAGACTGGACACAGTAGTAAGAATCACTTACGATTAAAGTCGTCACACCAGGATCTGCGTACTCCAATGCAAGCATCAGTGCACGAAGCTCTGCTAATTGCGCGGTGCAGTCCCCAAGCGTCTGCGTGTGCACGACACTGGACTTGAACTCATCGTTCACCATGGCACCGACCACAATGGCGCAAGCGGAAACGTAGGCATGTTTAGAGCCATGCGCAACCTGCGCCGAACCATCAGTGTAAATGATGCAATGGAAATCCTCCAACGGCCGCATTGCTAATGGAGCAGGATGAACAAATTCATACTGTAAATACTCCTGCGACCGTAAAGTGGCGTCAAAAATAAACGTGACATCCTGGGACGTCAAGGACGCAGCCCATTGAATCCACCGAGGGTGCAAAGCTTTGGAATTAGGTACACTGGCTTTCGTAACCGCCTCTAAGGCAGGACACGGGGTAACAACCAACATGCGTTTTCCTTGTGACAGGGCACGTTCCTTAAGAATCGCCATCTGCACAGCCGTTAAAACTTTTTCCACAGTGGAAAAGCGCAGTTCAGCCGAAGTGTACAAGTGTGACTTTTAAGCAATAGGTACTGTATCTCCTTCATTAAAAGTCAGGTACGTGAAACCCACCGCCCCAGGGATAATTCTTATCACCAGGTTGGTCTGGTTATCACGAGTCTGTAAGTATTCAGAAGCGAGCAAATCAGCCTGCAAAGACTGTAAAATGGCTGAATGCTCAGGCAGCCAGCATGATTTGGAAAAAGATGGTTGTATCAAAGCATACAAAGGCTTGATACGCTGGGCATATTCCGGAATGTAAGTCCTCCCGAAATTCAAAAAGCCCAGTAGAGATTGCAATTTTTTCAGTGTTGTCGGAGAACGCAACTGTGCGCACTTCTCCAGGAAGTGGGGTGCTAAACCCTTCCCTTCGTTGTTAAGCTCGTAACCTAGAAACAACACTGTGTACTCTGCAATGTGCGACTTTGCAAAGTTAAACTTGTAACCTATGTCAGCAAAGTTACAAATTATGCTATTTACTCGACACAGATGCTCCCAAAGATCGTCGTCTGTGAGATAAATGTCATCCACATACGAACAAGCAACTGGGTTGATGCCCTCCAGAAGAGAGACAATGCGGGCGGAGAATACTCCAGGACTGTTCTTATAGCCCATTGGGAGACGCCGAAACATTTTTTGCACACCGCCGCATGTAAAACTGGTCCATTGGGAACTTAGACCGTCTAATCTATGGGCATAAAAACCATTGGAAATGTCAAGCGTGGTTTTGAACCGTTTCCGCTCAAGACTATTCACTAATGTAGAGCCATGAGTATTCTGTACTGCGCAGTTACGGCAATGCGAGTTCAAATGCCTATAATCCAAAACCAAACGATATGAGCCGTCCGGCTTGTTTACAGTAAAAAGGGGGTTATTCATCGGTGACACACACGTTTCAATTACACCTTGATATTCCAATTGTTCAAGGATAGCTGCGACTGAAGCTTTGGCTTCACGTCGTATGGGATATTGAGGTTGAGGCTGCGGCTGAGACCGTAAAGGAATCTCGTGGCTTGGTGACAATTTATCCCAGCCACACTGATTGCGGTACACAGCCGGCGCAAGCGCCAGAGCCCACTCTTCTGCAAAATGCAGCGCTTCTACTCTCGGCACAGTGTGCGCGAAACTGGGTAGGATTACCTTCTCCCCTCGCGGAGCTGCGAGAACAAAAGGTGGGGGCCAATCAGCCTCCGAAAGCAAAATGTCATACGTAGACGAGAGATTTTCCCAAAATACCCCTTTTACCGTTCGCTGCATGCCACCTTCAATTAACAGGACAATTTCAAAAAGACGTTCAGGGGGAGCAACATGCGTATCAGCAGTTTCAATCACAACATAAGTATCAGTCGCTGTCACCTTCAACAGTGGACGGAGGGCCTCTCTCACTATGGTAATCTCTGCTGCGCTGTCCAGCAAGGTCAGAGCCCACGTCAGATTCCGAAGCCGCGTTCTCACTATCTGGGGCATAACGATGCGCTGTCAGGGCGGCGACTTTCTTCGTGGCAAACTGTGGTCTCTTGGGCGTAGAGCCTTCCTGCTGCTCTCCACTGTTTCGCGGGCGGGGCTGACCACGTCCTTGCTGGCCACCCCGGCCCCTGCCGCCCCCTCCACCACCGGTTGACGGAGCCGATGAGTCCTGAAAGGAACGAGGAGAGCGTTGGTCAGATGCCTGAAACCTCTCAGGCGATTTAATCATCGCGCGGTCGCGCAAATCATAAACACGATCCGACTGCGCAGGCAACGGAGACGCAGGAGCAGAAACCTGTGTTTGTTGTTGTTGTTGCTTA